>NW_026526766.1:35046722-36246722 GCF_024362965.1 Panthera pardus
AATGATACTATCAGGATACCTGGGTGGCTCAAACATCTGACTCTTGATTTCAGCTCTGGTCATGATCTCACGGTTCATGAGTTTGAGTCTCACACTGGGCCATGTGCTGACAGTGTGGAGCCTGCTTGTGATTTTTCTCTCTCCCTCTCTCTCTGTCCCTCCCCTGTTCACTCTCTCTTTAAAAATAAATAAACTAAGAGAAAAAAAAGATACCATCATTGATAGAATATCAAGAACGTCAATAATTTAAAAAAGAGAGACAAACCAAAAAATAGACTCTTAACTATAATGAACATATAGACGGTTACCAGAAGGGATATGGGTGGGACGGATGGGTGAAATAGATGAAGGGGATTAAGGTACTCCTAACTTGATAAGCACTGAATTATATACTAAATTGTTGAGTCATTATATTGTACACCTGAAATGAATATAACACTGCATATTAACTACCCTGGAATTAAAATTTAAAAAATTAAAAGAACCTCAGGAGTTTTGCCATCATTAGGGTTGTATATAATGGTATGAGGTCATATGGGCAGCAGGGATAAAATAAGTTACTATGTAATGGAAATTTGTGACATAAAGTTTAAATTTGTGGAAAAGACTGTGAGAGGCACAGTAGAATATTGGAGGCACAAAAGCACAGTGCAAAATCCTTGGCCAGGATTAGCAATAGGAGGGGTATTTTCAAACGACTAGCACTTGGGCAGTAATTCTAGTTCCTATGTTAATACGAATTTTAATAATTAAACATTAATTTATGTTTTTAATTAAAAAATTCCTATTTTCCATATATTTCATCAAAATAAATTGTATAAAATATTTCATTTGGAAAACAAGCACAAACGCTACTGTATAATGATGACATCGTCAGTAGTCAGTGATTGGGTGGTAGGGAGTACCACTTCATCAAGCTTAAAATGTTTATTTGTTAGTTGCAGGTTCAAGTCCAAATTTGCTTATGAGATTGGGAATTATGCTGTTGATATATAACGATAGACAAGTCAGGCTGCACTAAAGTGGAGCCTAGTATTTTGTACCTTTTTCATATCATGGGTAAACAACTAAAGATGACCAATAAGCACTTACAAACTAATGTACATATCTAGGAATTGTTTCAACTTAGTAAAAAAGAGTCAAATCCTTTATTGTCCAGAATTTAATTGATGCATTTAAGTTTACTCTGTGTCGTTTCTTTAGTTACAGTTTACCTCACATTTTCTCTCCTAAACACATAAATTTTGTGAAGAAGTGAGTTAAATAAGATTCCAAAAACAAGAAACAAACAAAAATTATGAAAGAAATACTGAAAAAAATATCAGGTAAAAGGGTCTTGGGACACCTAATAAGGTGAATAAGAGAAAAGAGAATAAAAGAATTGCATCACAAGTGGTCAAAGACCTGAGAAAGATCAAAGCTCCAAAGCAGATAAAATGAAGTAGCAAAAATTAAATCTGAACAATGTATATACCTTATAATTAGCAGAAATTATAAATTTGTACACCAAGTACAAATAGACCATGGAGTTATAATTTTTTTTCTGATTTTTTTCCTGTTTTTTATTTTAATAATATCTCAAAGTACAGAATAGTAACTGGTAATATTTTTTCCCTTTTTAAAATTTTATATTTTTATTTTTTAGAGAGAGAGTAGGGGTGCAGAAAGAGAAAGAGAGAGAGAATCCAAAGCAGGCTCCATGATGTCAGCACAGAGCCTGACGTGAGTCTCAATCCCATAACCCCAGGATTATGACTTGAGCCAAAATCAAAAGTTGGATGCTTAACCGAGTCACCAAGGTGCCCCTGGCAATATTTTCATCTATGGAAGGTCATGCCATAAAAAATAATAAGGTATAAAAAATAGCAGTTTCACTAAGAGGCAGCAACAGATTTTTATTTTACCTCAACAGACACAAAATAGAATATTAACTTTATACAACGAAAAAAAAAAAAAACAGTTAAAGAGGGAGAGGAAAAACAAAAGACCAAAGAGCTACTGGGTAGGCTTCCTGTGGTTTATAACATTTTAAAACATTTATAAAATTTTAAAATCTGGCCAAATTTGGTCAAATTTTAAAGAAATGTTATTTTGTCCACCTGGGGTTGATGTACAATAAGCACGGGGAGGGGCATCCTACAAGGTGAAGTTCATAGGATGTAAATAGACTCAACTAATAAATTGGGTGCTCCAGAATACTTCATCCTGCATTGTTATCGCTATCCACAAGGCCACGACCCTCTACTGAGGGGGGAAATCAACATCTTACCCATAGGATGGAAACATGTTAGTCCAAGCTGTAATTTACCAAGATGAGTGGGGATCATAGTCAAGATGAACAAATCATCATGACTACTGAAATCTGTTTTTCAGTAATTACTTGGATGAGTTTCAATGTTCTTCTTGCCTTCAAACATGGAGCTTAAGCACTTGAGTACATATTTTATTTATATTTGTGGAATAACAAAAAGAACACAAATGCTTTCTCAATTCCCAAAGCATCAAAGATGGTCTTTGCAGGCCCATCTCTCTTTCTGATCTGTTTTCCTCCAATTCTAATGTAGAGGCAGAGATCTCTAGCTCCTGACTCTGTTCATTTGCTCTCTGTCGTTGATGTAACTTCATTGAGCCCCAAGTTGCTCAACTGTAAAATGTGTCTAATTTTATGGCTTATATATTGGACACTTGTTTAGAATGAAAAGCAAATATGAAGATCTTTATCAAATACTTACCATAATCATCATTATCATCCTCTAATTTGTTTTCTTGCCCCCAAAACCTCTTTCCTATAAGCCCTAACTGAGGACATCTGTCTGTTTTCGGTACTTGTTTTGCTCTGTTGTTCATGGCTTCCTTTTCTCTCAAATCTTAAAATCTAACTAAGGCTTTGCTGCCCACTGCAGGAGGAAATGTGGATAAAGCATTCTCTTTTCTGCCTGGATTCTTCAGTGAATTTATCTCTAGTGTTCTGTTGGTTGGTCCATAATTTATTCCCTGAAGGACATGGCTTATAAATATTTTCATATTTTCCTGTGAAAATATTAATTTAATACCTTAAAGGTAATTTTGATGAACTATTACATCCATAACACCAAAGTAAAGACAATGACAGTCACATATTAACAATTATCTTTGTTGTTAATTGTAATGACTATATAGACATTCTCTTAAAATGTTTGGCCTTCTACTTCGGTTATTGTATTTTCTGCTGTTTTTCTGCTATAGTCGTTTACCAGATCTGTTCAAAACTCGTAATACATCTCAAGCATTGCCTAGAATAAAACCAAGTATTCTAACACTCAATAAATAAATTTTGAACAAATAAATAAATAAATGGATCTACATTACTACATGTACAAATGCAAACTACTTTCTTAATAAGCATAGTAACTAAGTCAGTTTGAACAGATCTTAGTGAATTTTGGAGGAAGACTGAGGGTTAGCACCTACAATAAATTTAAAAGGTGAACAGGGAAATGTAATAGATGAATGTGCTGAGCTTTATTTTTAACAGTTCATAGTAAAATATATTAGAGAGTTTTCTTTGAGTTTTCTACTCTACACTAAATCTTATATAAATGTTTTCAGGGCTGATAGAAAATGTTTTCTTGAACTGTCACTGTATTCCATATTACTTACTTCATATTACTATATTATATATATTACATATTATATATATATATATATATATATATATATATATATAACTTATTTATTCCATATTACTATAAATATGTGGATCCTCTGATGAGGTTTAAAAGTTTTGTTGTTTTTATACAAAAGTCTACAGTTAACTATGTTAATTATAATGGGATTGCACCTTTAAAAATAAGAAAGTGTACTGGAGTTCTTTGTAAAGTGTGCACATATTTGGTCTATAAAAGATTTGTAAGATCATAGAATCATAGGTGCATTTTTAAAGCTGAAATGGACTTTAAAGATGATAAATTTAAGGAGTTTGTTTTGAACCTGTGCAATTATAATAATGAACTTTAATTCTTTCCTAATGGCCTAGATGGAATTAATTGGTTATTTCAGTATCAGGACTCATCTTGTTTAGAATTTTAAGAGTCTCTTCTTTCCCATAATGAGGTCTATCGAGCTAATTTATAATGCTCTGAAAGCATATTTTTAAAAGACTTGACATTCTCCCCGTACCATCTTTCATCTTTCTTGTGCATTATTTGCAGTGAAGAAGAAACCATTTCTGTTCCTTTGTAACCCCACTTTGGCCAAGCTATCATTTAAATCTTCCTAACAATCTTTTTTTTTAACTATGTTTCCTATGTTGATAAAATTTTGTACATGTCAACAGATACTATTTTCAAAAATCTGGAAATTGTTTTTCACTTGATAGAAGTTAAAAGCTATCAAATTTCTAAGTAACTGCCATGCTGCCATCTTCTGGTTATTCAGTAAGAATTTTATTTTATGCTTGCTTCTCAACTTCATATTTAAAAGCACTTCTTGCTATACTTTAAAATACTACCTCCCCAAATTTGTATTAAATCAAAGAAAACAGTCTGAATGATTAGAGTCACTGTATTTAGAGTTCAGTTGGCCTGAAATCCTGCTATATAACATCCTACCTGAAATGATGACATTGTATACATTTACGTATAAAAATTGAATGGGTCACCAAAGATGGAAACATATTTTTTATCCTAGGACTATTAACCTTGGAGACTGACAAGGCTTCTTGGCATTTTTCTATCATATTACTTATTATGTATCTTCTCACAACTTTTCATTGTGGCAGCAAGATGACCATCATTCTGTCAATGACTGTGAAATTTTACCAAATACACAGTTTGTGTTATTATTAATTAGTGATGCTATTTTAATGGTGTTGAAGGTAGCACTGAACCATTTTGCCTATTTAACTGCCTTATTTTAACTTTAAAATTCCTCCACACTTACTGTGGTAGCACAGGCCAAATACCCACAAAGGAGCGCAAGGAAGTCAGAGTTTCACCTTTCTAAGAGCTTTTCTGTTTTAAGGGATCACTGAAATGTACAGCACCTTCTTTCTTGTGTGTTAATCTAATCATTTCAATGTATTTTTGTGTGTGAAATTCACTCCACTGACATTCTCATCTTAGTAGCCTTTGGGACAAAGATAGAATCATTTATATAGGAAATAAACTGATGTCTCATACTGAACAATAATTTTGAAATGTAAGATATTACATATATAACTTCTAATTCAAATAAGGAACAGTATTTTCAAGTTCCATGCTTTTTGAGATGAGTATAATGAGAATATAAATTATAACAGCTCACTGAAAATAAGAATGCAAATGGTCCCAATAAATGTTTAGCAACAGAGAATTTTTTCAACTGTTTATTAAGTGCAATCCAAAATCTAAAGCATCTGAGACAGGTGCTAATTTCATTCCCGTTATTAGTAATTAGTGATGAAATGTAATGTAAGTAGCTCTCAAAAATTTGCCATATTAAACAGGGTTTAAATATAAGGGACCATTAAAATGTAGTTTTTAAACTTAATAGACTCGGGCAAACAGGTATTTTGAATAATCAAAACCTCTGAGAGCCTATACCAAGTTTAAATGGCAAAATTGGACCATTTACAGTGGCACAGAGGTGACCTTGGAACCGCTGGATACAGTGTGGGTGTATGTGGATTGTGCTGTATCCAGATGATTCCTAACTCTTCTGTTCACTAAATTATACAGATCTGAAATTCTTGTTATTACTTTGCCATGAAAAAATTACTTTTTAGTCTCTTACATTCATAAAAGTTGCTTTTATTCATACATTAATAGACAGGTATCAATTTAATGGATATTCTATCACTCCACAGCTTTACTATAAATAAAACAGGCATCTCTATTTATAAAATGTACTATTTGGTTCACATTTTCTTTTTCCCTAATAATCAAAATAGAGCCCCTCTCTCTCTTTCTTTCCATCTTTTGAAAGTAAAGTCATTATACCCACAAACAAAATGTAACACACTTTCCTGGGTCAAACCTGTGGCTTTGTATTTATTAGCAGCACACTAGCTGAACTAAATATAAAACACCCATAATATGCATACAATATAAATATAATTAGAAAGATAGATATGATTGTCAATATGCCTCCACTAAGACTCTTTTATGCTGTAAAAATTTTCCTTATCAGAAAAATAAATTATATTCACAAATTCATTCCTCTGACACATACCCTAGACCTAAATCTAGAGGGGGGAAAAAGACTATTTTTTTTTATTCAATGTTTATAAAAGTTTCAAATTTGGGGCATCTGGGTGGCTCAGTTGGTTAAACGTCCAACTGTGGATTTCAGCTCAGGTCATGATCTCACAGTTTGTGAGTTTGAGCCCCATGTCTGGCTTTGCACTGTCTCTCTGTCTCTCCGTCTCTTACCCTCTGTCTCTGCCCTTTCCCTGTTCATGTTCTCTTTCTCTCTCTCTCTCTCTCTCTCTCTCACACACACACACACACAAAGTAAATAAATAAACTTAATAAAATGTTTCAAATTTAACTCTAGACAAATCATTTTATTTATTTTTTTAATGTTTATTTATTTAGAGAGAGTGTACACAGAGACAGGGGAAGGGGCTGAGAGAGGAGAGAGAATCCCAAGCATACTCTGCACTGTCAGTGCAGATCTTAACTCAGCACTCAATCCCATGAACAATGAGATCGTGACCTGAGCCAACCAAAATCAAGAGTCAGACACTTAACTGCTTAACTGACTGAATGATCCAGGTACCCCTGGACAAATCATTTTAAATAAAACTATATAGCAGTAAAAGTATCTCATTTGTTCTTTCTCCTTATTAGTAGTGCCTACTGGATTTCCATTACAGTGAGTCCTAAATTCCAGTTAATTTTAAGAAATGAATATAAAGGATGGAATAAATATTAAGATAAAAATTTAATCACTATAAAGTTTGAAAATAAATGTGACTTTTAGTTGTATGGTACTGGAAATATTTTATGAAATACAAGCTAACACTTTTTAAAGCAGAAGAATCATTAAGAGAGCTAGAGAATAATCAAAAGGGGTAAGAAATACAGAAATTTAGGTTCATTCCACCAACATGTATTGATCTCCAGTTCTATGCCAGACAGCTATGGTAGGTTCAAAGATAAAACTTCCTGCCCTCAAGGTGGTGAAAGATCATTAAGGGAGTTAGGGAAATATCTATCAAAACAATGTGATGAGCATTTGCATGCAGTGTTCTGAAAAGTACAGATTAGGGACTGTTAATTATGTCTGTGATGACAAAGGGATGACATATGGGCTAGGCCGAGTAAAGGATATGTAAATATTTGCCAGATAAAGGAGTGGGTATCCGAAAGAAACAAGAGTGACATCATTAAAAGTTTGGAGTTTTTGAAGTGGGCTGGTATAGGGACAGTGAGCTCAACCAGGAGGCTATTGCAGAGAAAACATATGGGACAACTTAGGAGAAAGAAACAGAAAGGTGAGGGACCTTGAATGTCAAGCTAATCAAACAACACAGAAAATCAAACTTTAAGGAGATGATGTGTCTTCATGATAATAAATAACATTACTCATTGGCTATTTTACATGTGAAATCTAATCTGATCCTCACAGCAGTCCTAAGAACTAAGAAGTACTGTGTTCCTCCTTTTACAGAAAGTAAAACCAAGACTAACAGAAGATAATTATTTGGTCTGAAATCAAATATGTAGTAAGTGACTCAACCCGGATTTCTCTCTAGAGGTCACACACCTGCTGTGCCAAATTGTCGACTTGACCACACTGGTGTTTTAAAAGATAACTTTATCAGCAGTTTTAAGTGACAATATTAGACAGAAGAGACTCTAAAAGCCAAAGAGAATGGTTAAGAGGATGCTACCATAATCTAAACTGGAAATACCACATGTCTAAGTGAAAGCAGGGAGTGACCACAGGGGAGGCAACTTTACCTTGAAGCCCAAAAGACTGAGTTCAGGATTCTCACCGGCACAGGCCACTGCTAAACGCTGGGAGAAGCCGTAGCAGGGCTTCTTATGGTCTTACAGACTTGTAGTATTTGCAATGCATTAACCACAAATCGTTAAGGCTGCTGTGTCTGAACTCTGCCTTCCAACCTGTCACATTTTTGCTCCTATCCTATGGTGTTGGAAAGGCCACGTGTACTGGCAATTTGGCTTTAAAAAATGTTGGGCATATAATTAGCTTGAAAATGGTGGGATCTAGTTAAGCGGTTTGCAATACTGTCCTCATATAAGTTAGTTATGGAAAACTATCCCACTGTAGGAAAAGCTATCAGGAATACTCCCGTGTCAGTTCACTTGGCCTTGAAATAGAAAGTTGTAAGGCCAGAGGTCTGATCACAATACAAAGGTCTCCTGGCACTCTGCACAGGAAGGATGTGGAGAGTGGAGAAGAAAGAAGTGGAGCCAGAAACAAATCTGAGGATTTGTTCTGAAGAAAATTCTGAATCATCATACAAAGCATAAACGGACTATCATGTTCTCATTGGTACTTACTCAAAACAGGATATCAAAGAAGGAATATACTATGCTAAGTATAAACATTCCATCACCTCTTTAAAAAAAAATTGGGATGGAGAGCCTGGGTGGCTCAGTCATTTGAGGATCTAACTCTTGATTTCAGCTCAGGTCATGATCGTGGGGTCGTGGGAACAAGCCCCATGTCCAGCTCCATGCTGACAATGGAGCCTGTTTAAGGTTTTCTCTCCTCCTCTCCCTGTGCCCCCTCTTCCACTCATACTCTCTCCCTCTGTAAAAAAAAATTAAAAGACTTTTTTTTGGTGGGAATCACATGAAATGATTTGATCAGTATTTCTGTGTTGTAGGGCATAAACCTACAGCCGTCCTTCAAATAGCAAACCTGCCTGTGGGTGAAGTTGCACATTTTATGTTTCTCATTATATCAGATGCCTCAGTACATCTGACACATCTTCTGACAATGTCTGATGATTCCAGACTAACGAGCAAGGAAAACTTTCACTGACACAGCAAAATGATCAAACCATACTAAACACAATTATGTTTCAATTTTCTTAAAATGAAACAAACAAAAAATAGATAACAAGGTTGTTGTCACAAAAGGTAACTGATGAGTATATAACAGCAAAAAATTTTTAAAAATGCTTACTAGATCTATGTGTCTGAATGAAGGCAGGGGGTGACCACAGAGGAGGCAGCTTTACCTTGAAGCCCAAAAGCCTGAGTTTAGGATTTCACATAGCATAGGAATTCATATAGCATAAGAGCAAAATAGAGACTCTAAGAATTACTACAGAACTGAAACTTATGTATCTCACCTACAGTTTTTCAAAGCCATTGACCACAAGCTTCCTTTCACCCTATTTACCTTTTAATAAAAAACAATTGATTTCTATTTAAGAAATACATGAGGAAGGCTTGTGGTCAGGTTGAAGAGCCTATTAAATACTCATAGATTATGTTGGGGTGATATGTTTTGGACAAAATTTAAATTTATAAATTAAATATTTGACATAGAAAGTCATTATAGAATATAGTTCTCTATGTGAATTAATAGGCTTGAAGACCATTGGAATTTGAAAATCTTGAACACAGAATATTACACAGAGTATACTGAAGTTGCCCACAATCTTCTGAAGGCATAAGGGCAGAAAGAAACAGTAAAAGGCCAGTACCAAAGATCTCAAAAAAACAAAAATAACCACATGGAAATCAGTAAGTTTTGAAAGAATGATACACCAAATTCTGTAGGCTGCAAAAAAGTAAGAGTCATATGGTAAGTGGTGTCAATTCAATAGTCTATAAAACGCTAATGAGGGCCAAGAAAAAGACAACTGTTGCTAAGGTCACATTCATAAGAAAATATAAGTTCTATTAAAAATAATGAAAAAAAAGAGAAAAGGGCGGTATTAGAGGAAGACTACCTTTAGGTAAAAACAAGTTTTAGTATACACAGAAAGTAACTAAAGAGAAAATGAGATTTCAATAAACATAAAAATAGTTAAACATAAGAAGAAAGTCTGAGGCTTTAACAAAAGGAAAAAGGAAGAAAGAATGAAGGAGTGACATAAAGGAAGTTGAACCCACGAACGAGACTGCTTGGATGTTAGGTTTTCATTTTGAACTTCCATATTCATAAAGACAAAAGTAAAACAGACTTAGAAACACAGAAAGAAAGGACATGGGTTAAATCTGCTTTATAGCACAAACAGAAAACTCTTGTAGTCTGCAAATTTCCTTTCTTAACTGGTCTTAAAGGGTGCCAGCCATTTGAAATTTATAAATTATATATAGCAAGAAAAAATCCAGAGAAGATTTTCTCAAAGGAAACAGAATAAAATTTTCAAAGTAAAATACATTTGGGAAACTGAACATGCACTATCCCATTTAGATGATCTCAATGCCCACTTGTGTTATAAAATAACTGAAATATCTTCCAGTTTAAGAAGAAAGAAGAATTAACTTGTTAGTTTTACTTAACATTTCTGAAACTTATATGAACTCAGAGCTACTTGGCAAAAAAGAAAACTAGGGTGACCCTGAATTGCAGATTTCTTGAAATAAATAGCAACAACGAAGGGTCACTTGATTGAATGATTTTCCAAACATCTTGAAATGATTTGTAACTGAAATACAAACCTGTAAAGAAACAATGAATGATGTGAAACTAGATGGCTGAAGGAAGACAGGAAAGAAGGACCACTATCTATGCACCATAATTTTTGAAATACAGAAACCGCTTGTTTAATCTTTGAGGTTCAGTCCAGCACAAAGCAGATCATAAATGAATTTTGGCTGACTGACTGGTACCTCATTGAGATTAAGTGTTTAATTATACTTTGTCCAATTTATGTAAAGTCAAAGGGCCATGGATATATCCTAAAAACCAAGCTTACTAAATGTCAATAAATAGGCTCATCCACAATTTCTAGCTGATACTGATATGTATACCAATCAATTTAAAGCCTGCAAAATGACAGTCACTCAAAAAATTAATGAACATTACTTAAGAGATGTGCAACATAGCATTTATATCTCTAAAGCAAAGAGATAAATGATAAGTGGAGCTTTTTTGACAACTGCTCGGGCATAATCTCTTGGCTCTATATTAAGAGTTTAGAATGCATTTAAACAAGAAAAACTTATAAATGAAAGAAGCACTTGACTGATTTTTTTTTTTTTTACATTTGAGGAGGAATAAAGAATCAGACACTTATTTAAA
Organism: Panthera pardus; assembly: GCF_024362965.1. Taxonomy (NCBI): domain Eukaryota; kingdom Metazoa; phylum Chordata; class Mammalia; order Carnivora; family Felidae; genus Panthera; species Panthera pardus. Next base: position 35,057,919 of record NW_026526766.1, read on the forward strand.
AGTCCTTTTCTATCAAGAGTAAATATTAGGCACTTCTATCATCTAACAACTCTGAATTTTAGAGGTCTTTTAGTGACAAATATAAATGGGAATTTTTTTAAGTGGTGACTTTCCAGAATACATTCATAGAAAGGAAAACGCTTTCATACATAGTAAGTCCTCTCTGATGAAGTAAAGCTACCAGCTTTAAGCCAGTTCTCTTTTCTCTATGCTGCACCAAGTCTAAGCAAGCTAAAGATGAAAGGATGAGAGAGTCTCTTCAAATACAAAAGAAGAGTGAAAATGTACTGTACCTAAACTCCAAAGGGATTTTCCTTTTGTCAAAGGCTGCCCTTGTATAAACCATGCTGTTTAAAAATCATGCTAATCTTGCTGAAGCTCTTATTGCATTCCTTTAGTTGTTAATTTTAAATAATTTGTAGAAAGGAGAGTTTCTCTAGGTAAACAAAGGAAACATCTTTTTGGCCTTTGGAGAGTAAGTCAACAAAACTTTTGTTGGATTAACTTTTGTTGGATTCTTCTGGGATGCTGAGAATTTTGTTCCATTTTATTGACTGATTTGTCAAAAAATCATTTTAAATTTACAATGTTTAAAGGTTAAACTCACAAAACAGAGAAAAACTAACTGCCTGTCATGAAATTGGCCAGGCCATTTCTTGACTTGCTATAGAATTTCCTATAAACCAGAAGGATGCTCTTTATGCATTTTCATCAAAATACATTTTGGTGAAAAGCTCAAGCACATAGTACCCATGCCGGAAGTGCATGATGATAAGAGTTAGTGGTTATGGTTCTATTTAACATAAACATAGAGTCGGCTTGGATAATTTTCAAAATATAAGGACACAGACCAGTAAGTTGTATATTGAGGGGAAAAAAAGTTTGTATCCACTTTAGAATCTGAAGACTACCTCTTATAAGGCAATAATTTGCTCCTCAGTTTGTCGCATAATCCAAACTTAATGTCTGGGTTCCAGCAGCAAATAGCTTGTTGTCCTAATATTGGGGCTATGTCTACTTATTTATACCTCTCTTCTATAGCCTAGAGATTAGTTACATGTGTGTGCTTAGGGACTATTTTTGTGGGCAAGCCTAGCCATATATTAACTCACCTTCCTGAAAGATAAAGCCCCAGCAATTAGGAAATGATTCCTTTTTTCAACTCTGCATCACCAACATCTAGAACAGGGTATGGCTTATAGTTGGTTCCAATCAAAATTTGTTTTCTATCATATTATACAATTTAGACTACGTTAAGAGTACCAAATATTACACTGATTGTATTTGACCATTATAAATATGGTTAGGTTATCAAATATAGTATTATCCACATGGATATAGAAAACGTATTTCCATACAGTATTTATATACAATCATACAAAACATTTCTAAAATGTCATTTGCTTCATATCCATTTATTATAAATTCCAGAACCTATCACTAAGTAAATGTGCTGCCAGACATCTAAGCATTATGCAGGTGGAGATGATATGCCAAATTACTTGAAATGTCAGAGGGAATATTAAAAGAATGATTTGGGGAAAATACTAATGTTGCTATAGTCCTCACTTAAATGAGCTCTATGATAAACAAGGCAAGTCAGTAAAATGTTCAGTGATAATCCTTATTGGTTGTAAAAAGGAAAAAAAAAATGTCAAACTTGTATAAGAAACACAAAAATTCCCATCACTCTCTAATATAATTGCAAACAGAAGAAAGTGTATTTTTTTCTTTAATGGGACATTACCTCCAATAAGAGTTAGCAATCTATTTTTTTTTAAGAATTTTTCATTACAGATGCAGTAGTGAAATTTTTACTCATTCTAGTGATCTTCTAGAATAGATGAAAATGCTTAACCAGCAAGGTTTAACAATCTTCTAATTAGGCACTTTACAATTAAACGTAACTGGTGCCTTCATAATTTCCAGGATCTTTGCCCAGTATTACCAGTGGTGAGTCCAGTAGGAGTGCTGATCGTTGGGTGAATAGGAACAGAATTTTTAACTTCCAAATGCAGTTTTTTATTTTTCTTTCTTTTTTTCTTCCTTTTTTTTTGGCTGTCAAGGAAGGGACTGTTTTCCCCTTTTATTAATACTTGCTAGTATTAAAGGTGAAAACACACAGCAAATCAGAAAAATAGAAGAACTTCTTATTTAAAAGGAAGTTCATGAATGTTCTGATAGCAGGTTTGACTTATTTTAATGGGATAAGTAACAGCCTGAGATAGTAGTTTTACAATAAATTAAGGAAGACAGGAGACCTAAATTTTATTTAGTTTTACACCATCTCAGAAGAGGCACCTATCTTAACTGAGTTTTTGTTTCTTTTTGTTTTTCTTTCTTTTGAGAAAAGAGAGAGTGGAGGAGGGACAGAGGGAGAGGGAGAGAGAAACTCTTATCAGGCTCCACGTCCAGCATGAAGTCCAACACAGGACTCATCCCATGAACCTGGGATCACGACCTGAGCTTAAATCAAGAGTCCAATGCTTAACCCAAATGTGCCACCCAGACGCCCCTTACTGAGTTCTTTTACCTAAGCAACAGAAATGAAACAAGGACACCTACAAATGCCTGCTACAGTCCAGTGTTAAAATTTACATAATCAGAAATACACTGATGAATTTTTCTTTTTGTTAATGTATGAAGTTTATCTTACATGACAGCTAGTTCTGATCAGCTTTTAAACCTGTTGTATTTTTGACTAGAATTAAGTACCACACTATGTTTAGGCCCACCCTTCTACATTCATCTCTCTCTCTCTCCCAATCCCCCCCCCCGCCGCCTCTCTCTCTCTCTCTTTCTTTCTCTCTCTCTCATAAAGCTATCTTAGCTGAAAGATGCTTCATCTTTGGGACACAGTAAGATAGTTATATAATTGTGCAACATTTCATAACATGGCCATACACTGCACTGAGTTACCTGCCTCTAAAGCCTACCTGTGGGAACACGGATCAATATCCCAAAACCCATTGGTATATCTGCCACACAGGTAATGCATTTTTAAAAATGTTTTCAAAAAGGGTAAATTGGATATTAACTGATATGGTAGATTCAGGAAGACATTCTAAAGTTTGTGTAATACTCACATGGCTTTTAAATAACATCACAAACTTTCACTCAGAAAGGTACAGTCACTTTGCCTGGACTCTGTTGTGAGGAAGATTCTCTCAATTTTTATTCCAATCAGTGCTTGACACAATACAGGTATTAAATAAATATTGTATAAATACACAAAATTTTAAATGATCTGTGGGGGAAATTACATTCAGAAACTCATGAATAAAAAGACACATAATCTAAACAAAACTTTAACAAGAAGTTTTCTTCTAAAAAAACCCAGCTTTCTTCTTTATCACATTATACACTTCAAAGAGGTAAGTGCGGTGTTTTTTATATATGATTTTTATAATAATTTGGTGACCCAAAATAAAATTTTAATCTTATATTCAATTTTACTTGCATTTTATATATACACCTGAAATGTTTACCACATAAAAGAAATCCTGTCATAATTATCATAATTTTATATTGCTCTCCTAAAGGCTGAATGAGTTTGCAGAATTTTTTTTAATTTGTAATGGCAATACATTAAAATTGTAAAATATTGTAGAGTTTATATAGTGCCATCATGTAATATCTAAATTTACCCTAAAAGACTTTGCAGTTAAGTATGAATACCCCCATTTAAATAAAGAACAATAATTCCACTCCATTGTGGCTAAAAGTACAGTCTCTGGGGCCAGGCCTGGGTGTGCATCCTAATTCTGCCATTTACTCCGTGACCCTGAACAAATGTCTTAGCATCTCCAAGCCCCAGGTGAACAAAGTAAAAAAAACTTATACTTTTGATTTAAAATTGGAAGGAATAATGCACAAAGTGCTTAGCGCATGCTCTCCCTTCAGCAAGTGTACAATAACGATTTAATTAGTAGCAGTAGTCTTCCAGCGCTTGAGAGACTGAATGAGTGATTGAACTGTTAAGTGACTTGTTAGGATATAGTGAAGAGCTTGAACTCAGGCAGTCTGACTTCACAGATTTTGTTCTTCAAACCAATACTCTACCAGCACAATTAAGTGAAAAATCAGAAGTGAAAATTTGCTATCTGAAAGAACACTTCTGGATTAACTTTCACAAAGTAAAAATGTGTAATTTGAATATTTAAAACATTTTCATCTATTATAACTTAGGGTTTATACATATTGAGATTTCTTAAAGTATACTCCTATGCAATATTTGTGCTAGAAAATCTATTCATCAGTGAAAATAAGATACTAACTTTTATAGCTCAAAACCTATTTAGTTAAAATGGTACCTAATTACTCTTTTCACTAAGGGAGAATCGCCTTTCATATAGGTATTTATCATCCTCTTGCTCATGCACATTAATGCTTCTCTTGAACTAAAAAAAAAAAATCCTTTATTCAGTGAAAAATAGAACCTAGAAGCACTATCATGTATGGACTTCTGTAAAATAAAAGAGGAAGGAGGAAAGACAAAATAGGAAAGAAATGTACAAAAAAACAAACCTTAAAGTGAGCCAAATTAATATACTCACTCCACAAATAGTGGAGCAACTTGAACAGAAGCAGCTTTTAGGAGGGACTGTGATCCTTATCCTAAAGAAAGGTGCAAAATGCAATAGCCATTAGATTCAAAACCTCACTGGGGAACAGATTAAATGTAGACGGGGACAAGTTCATAAAGGCACAAGGATGATATAGCATGTACGGGTCTTATTTGAAAGGTTTTTGGAGTTAGTAAAGATTTTAGGCAAGCAGCAACACAACTCAATGGTGTTGTGAAAAACATACTATACACATCCTTACAAAACATATATTCCCTATTCGCTATCCTCTTACTGCTCACACATCCGCAATTTTGTTAAGGACTGAAAATCCTCTGATTTCAAAGAACAGGTAGACAAGATTCACATATGGCTAATCAAACACAATGAGAAGTCTGCTGAGAAACTTAAGTGAAGATCTCAGAGAAAAGTCAAGAGTAATGCAAGGAGATAGATTCCTTGCTCTGACCTCCCCAAACACCTCATCCCCAGCTAAACCAATTCTGGTAAGTATCTAGCTTTATTTTTCATGAGAACATGCATATTTCCTTTTTAAGCCACCCTGAATCAGATTCTCTATTTTTATATTTGAAGTTGTTCACAACTATTGCATAATCCATAACTATATGGACTAGAGGTTATAGAGATTAAAGTTTGATTGAAGAGGTAGATATGAAGCTAACTCTGATGTCCAAATGTGTCTGACCAAGAAGTCTGCCATCCCATCAATATGGTGATTCCGATGTAGAATACACATTTGAGGTTGTAATGGAATCTTCAGAAAGGTGGAAATTATAAAATATGCAACTAGAGGCAGATAAACAAGGAGGTTGTTTATGTAGAATTTAGCAGCAGATTTGAAATATCAACTGTGGAAATGGATAAAGAGGTGAAAGATGATCAAAGGCAAAATTCAAAATTTGGAGGCTGAATGGAGAAGTTAGCTACACAACCAGAAAAACAGATTTGACAATGTACTATGGCTGCCAAATTAGCAAGTGCAGTCTTATTTGTGGAGACCAAGTCAACAGGGGTCATTTGCAACAGATGTACCGCTCAATCTTTAAGAAACCAGTGGGAAAAAGTGGTGATATTAAGGGTTGCTGTCAAAAGCATTTCTAGAGCCCTAGGAAGGTCATGCCATCCACATCTAAAACATCCTCCGTTCTCTTCTATTTTCACTTCCACCTACAACCGCAACTACTAATACCTCCACTTGTTCTTCAGATATTAGCTTAGAAAGTTTACTCTTAAACTATCCCCTTGCAATACATGATTATACTTATCAGTATATATAGCACATTAGTATAAGTTTATTTATCTGTTTACCTAATGGATATATGAACACCTTAATGAAACAGGTTAGTCTTGCTCACTATTGTATTCTTGGAAGGAATGGTTTGAGTGAAATAGTTCTGATTAAGGGAGCTCACAACTTTGTGATTACCATCAACTCCTTCCCCAACTTGTGTGTCTCCTTTGCGCTGGAGTAGCTTACAACACTGACATGGTAGACCGCATGGGATTGTGCAGAAAGACCATGTTTGTGCAAAACAAGCCATTGTATAATCTTGTTCTACTCATCAAGCTTTAGGAAAGCGACACACATATTTTAATCCCCTGATTACTCTTGTATTAAAATAAAGGTGATAGTAGCTCCCCTCCTCTACTCTCTAGAATTATAATAGAAAAGCACAGAATCCAAATATATGAATGATAGCTGGCCTGAAGCTATAGCCAAAAAGGATAAGTAGAAGGTTTGTTGGTACAAGGGATGTTGATCTTACATATCCTTATGTTGGCCATATAATCTCTATCTATTGAGATAACACTTCCACCACTAAGATAAGTCATTTCAAAGAATCGTCTTTGTTGTAGAAGCATCATTACAGCTTATAAAAAGAATTAAAATGTGTTTCCTCTGCTACTATGAAAGAAGCTAACAAATTTGATGTCTGATAATCAAACATGTTTTATGCTAAACAAATTTTCCGTTAAAAAACCTAAACCAATACGTTTAAATGTAGGAAATTCGTTTTCACAAAGACTTGTTAATGGGTATTGCCACATTAAAACGAACAAAATTCATCTTTTATTGGAAACATCTTCATCCAAATCAACCACTTTACATATTTAATAAATAGCCTTATGTTTTATGCAAATGAGCTACCTAATGCATCATAATTGCTAAAGTGCTTTCATACATTTATATAAATCTCACTATTTGACAATATAATATATTCCTGTGAACATATTGAAAGGACTATTTCCCCCCCAAAAAATGCCTTATTAGCTGGGAAAAAAAAAGGAAGAGAAAGAAAAGAACTTTTGCATATTGTGAAGCAGCTACATATGTTGCTTAAAGTTTTCTAGGATTCCCCATCCTAAGATATCACTAGGGGCTAGGCTGCCATCATCATTGCAATAATGGGTAAGGTGCATACCAGTAATAAAGCTACTAAATTGGAAAAAAATCCTGCAACAAAGAGTGGATCTCCATTGTTCTATGCCTGAAATAATAATCACTGTTAGTTTAAGATGAGAAAAGTCACAGGATATTAATGATAATAGTGAAGAAAAAAAAGTTAAAGTTTGTTTTCTTAGTGTGACAATGAATGGGAAATAAGGATTCTTTAAGTGCAGATTATTAGTTTATATGAGTAACTGCTGCATTCGAAGGCCTAATCAGGAAGCTGTAAATAAGCAAATTACCAGCTGTCAAAAAAATTATCACTATCAAATTAAATGAGCTTCCCCCAGGCATGTTAACATTGCTTTCGCCTGAAGGCCAACTCAAAAATGAATCATGAGGGAGACAAGTCATATAAATAAAATAGATTTTAAATTAATTCCTTGTGTAGACTAACTTGAAAAATATACCTTGAAACTCATTTCTAAATTTTGCAAAAACAAAGTAACTGCAGTGATGGCTGACTACTGTAAGCCACATTAAGCATTCTTCAATGACCTCTGATTTCTTTTTATATTAACATAAATATGATTGTATAATCAAATTGGCTAATAAACATGGTAATCCCATAGGTCAGACCAAAAAGTGATTTTTAAACATGAAAAGTGGTAGATAAAAGCAACGTATGATTTATAGTATTCACTGAACGAAAAGTCAACTTAATGCTACTTATTAAATGTTATCTATTCCAAAAATTTAGTTCAAGAATATCTTTAAAAGCCAAATACACAAGGTACATATATTTTCTCATCCTGTCAAGTTTATTTGGTCTGCTATTTACACAGATACATTGCTAACGAAATGGAAAGTAAAATGTTGTAGCTAATTTTGCTTTCCTTTCATCCAATTTTTATAATATTTTAGGCCAACCCTTATCCACAGAAAGTAAAACAAATGGGATGAGGAGTGAGGGGAACTTCTGTGAATATTATGTAAAGAAATAAAAGAAAAAAAAGTGCATACACACAGGGTGTCTTGAAAGCACATAGTTTACTGTGTCATTTAAAAGTTAGGAGTTCTACCTGAAGATTAAACAAATTTAAAGTTAGTCATCTTTGTCTGCCATTGTGAAGCTAGTTAACATAATCATTATGAAGGGTAATCTACTATCTTCAAGAATCATGGGCACATTGGGTAAGAGTTAAAATTTCGATCTTCTATGGAACTTTCTTCAGTTTAATTATCTGTTAATGTTTATTTGTTTATTCTTGAGAGAAAGCTTGTGTGCATGGGAGGGGCAGAGAGAGAGAGGGAGAAAGAGAAGCCCAAGCAGGCTCCCTGCTGCCAGTGCATGGGGCTTGATCCCAGGAACTGGGACCTTGGGGAAAACACTTAAAGTTTACATTTAACTCTGATCCTCTCACAACATCCTCTTTGTTGACTTGTCTTGGAACTCCATTGGTCTCATTTCCCTCTTGTTAATTTCATCTAGCTGCACTCTGAGTCTCACCAAGGTAGTGAATGGCAAAAATTTAAGAATACATGTTTTTTTTAATATGAAATTTATTGTCAGATTGGTTTCCATACAACACCCAGTGCTCCTCCCAACAGGTGCCCTCCTCAATGCCCATCACCCACCCTCCCCACCCTCTCACTCTCCATCAACCCACAGTTTATTCTCAGTTTCTAAGAGTCTCTTATGGTTTGACTCTCTCCCTCTCTTTTTTTTTCCTTCCCCTCCCCCATGGTCTTCTGTTAAGTTTCTCAGGATCCACCTAAGAGTGAAAACATATGGTATCTGTCTTTCTCTGTATGGCTTATTTCACTTAGCATAACACTTTCCAGTTCCATCCACGTTGCTACAAAAGGCAACATTTCATTCTTTCTCATTGTCAAATAGCATTCCATTGTGTATATAAACCACAATTTCTTTATCCATTCATCAGTTTATGGATATTTAGGCTCTTTCCATAATTTGGCTACTGTTGAAAGTGCTGCTATAAACACTGGGGTACAAGTGCCCCTATGCATCAGCACTCCCATATCCCTTGGGTAAATTCCTAGCAGTGCTATTGCTGGGTCATAGGGTAGATCCATTTTTAATTTTTTGAGGAACCTCCACACTGTTTTCCAGAGTGGCTGCACCAGTTTGCATTCCCACCAACAGTGCAAGAGGGTTCCCATTTCTCCACATCCTTGCCAGCATCTATAGTCTCCTGATTTGTTCATTTTAGCCACCCTGGCGTGAGGTGGTATCTCAGTGTGGTTTGATTTGTATTTCCCTGATGAGAAGTGACGTTGAGCATCTTTTCATGTGTCTGTTGGCCATCTGGATGTCTTCTTTAGAGAAGTGTCTATTCATGTTTTCTGCCCATGATCAAGTGGGATTCATTCCTATCTCTTTGTGCCTTTCCCCTGCTCATGTTCTCTTTCTCTCTCTCCAAATAAGCAAACATTAAAAAAAAGTAATAGTGTAATTTGCCCTATCCATTATATTTATTTGTTGAGATACTCCTAACAGGACATGCCACTATTCTGCTCTTTTGTTAACTAGAGGTAGAGTCCATATAAGAATTGCAAGATAAATGGTTGATTCTTTTATTTCACTTACTAGTTTTCAATATAATATAATTGCTTCTCATCTCTGAAGTAGATCAGTTCTTAAAATATCACTTTGGGAGCACCTGGGTAGCTCAGTCTAAGTGTCTGACTCTTGATTTTGGCTCAGGTATTGATGCCAGGGTCACGGAATCAGGCCCTGTGAGTGCTCCATGATGAGCGTAGAGCCTGCTTGAGATTCTGTCTCTCTTCTCTCTCTCTCTCTGTCTCTCTCTCCCTCTCTCCCCTTCTGCCCCACCCCTGTCCACACACACACGTGTGCTTTCTTTCTAAAATAAATTTTAAAAATTAAAAAATTAAATATCCTTTTGAACTCATAGACTTATACCATATTTGATAAATTTCAGTTAATTGCAAAGACTATATTTATTAATTACAAATTAACCTATAGAAGACTTTTCAAGTTATTTTCTGAATCATCTTGACATGCACCTATAGAATCTTTAGTAGCTTGCTTGCTACCTAATTGGAAGAGATATTCTAGGTTCAACCTGTCCTAGTCCTGACATTTCTTCCAGAAGCCTGGTTTCAAAATACTATTTCAAAACTACAATCTGGGTGCTATAGATATTCATTACTACTGGGTTGATCATTACTTCTTGCTTATAGTGGCAGAGCTAGGATACACACACACACACACACACACAATATGTATATATGTATTCATGCATACATAAACATATTTTTCAAGAAAAAAAAATCCTCATAATACTAATGCATCCAATGCAAATACAGGACTACAGAGGTTTTTTTCAATTTATTTTTTTAATGTTTATTTTTGACACAGAGAGAGACAAAGCATGAACAAAGGAGGGTCAGAGAGAGAGGGAGACACAGAATCTGAAGCAGGCTCCAGGCTCTGAGCTGTCAGCACAGAGCCCAATGCGGAGCTCGAACTCACAGACGGTGAGATCATGACCTGAGCCGATGTTGGAAGCTCAACCGACTGAGCCACCCTGGAGCCCCAGGACTACAGGGTTTTTACTAAATCTTGTTCATATTGCACCATTCTCCTCTTGTCTATATCAAAAACCCTGATTTTTGAGGACACAGAGAACAATAGAATTAAAAGATTCAGTCATTATCACTCATTTCCTTTATTCATTTTCCAAAAAGAAAGTCTCAGAATATCAATATTAACACTGCCACCATAAATAGGACTAATAAAAACAGTTTTTAAAATTTAAATATGCTTTCCCATAATCCCTTATTTTATAGTTGTACTGCACAAACACGCATATATACATATATTTGTGTGTATCTATACCATTTACATCATTCACATCAATAACCTATATCAATGCCTGTACACTCTATCTACAGTCAAGGCATAAAGCCACGACACACTATATGCTTTCCCTTTTAATGGTCAGTTCTATGAGTCACTAGGTTTTAAATGCTCACACCAATCTTTGAGTATACCTCTACTCACATGGCTGTCTGAAGCTGATTCTATAGAAGATTCTCAATAAAGACTCTAGGAAACAATGGAGTTCTTAAATAGCAATAATGAGTTTTCTATGCTCTTTATAAATCAAAGTTAGTTTTTCTAAATATACTGTCATTGGCCCACATGGCTCTCATTTCTTTCCTTATCATTTTCCTCTAGAATTAGGTTTCTGTTGTCTAATAATTTATTTTCTTCCAATTATTAGTCATTTTCATTAGAGTCCAGTATTTTATTAGAATATTTCTTGCTATTGGTAATTCTATGTTGACATTCTTAGGTACTGAGATTATCTTTCAAAATGCAGCTTCAAATATCAGGAATGTTTTCTTTATTATAGTTTTGATTATTCTTTTCCTTTTGTTTTCTGGGACTCCCGTTATTTATATGCAGGAACTTGAGATTTGTCTCAAATCTTTTCTCTTTTATATATTTTCTAAAATAGGCCTTCCTTTAACCTTTTTTTTCCCTCAATGCTTTACTTGTTAAGTATATTTCCTTTTGTGTTCTTTCTGGTTTAGTCCTCATATCTGAAGTGATTATTTCTTTATTTTTAATACTTTCCTGAACTTTTTACTTGATTTTTGACATTTTCTGTCTGTTATAATGTTCCTAAATTCTAGATTATTTTGATATACAATGGCACAGCTTTGAACCATTTTGTGGGCATCTTTTCTGTCATAATTTTATTTTTTGCCATAGAGTTTTTTGATTATTCAATTAGTTAATCCAGGGACAATGTGAGTCACAAAGTAATTTGTCAGAATTAATGGATAGAAATGTTTAGTTCCCCCAATAGTTAATTACCGAGTATAAATTGATACAAAAGTATATGTATATGTCTTCTACTACTTGGTACTTCCAGGATGCTTTGTGTTCTTAGTAGTGATTTTCTACTATAAACTTTTAGATAAAATGTGTGAGTTGCAAACACCTTTAATAAAATCTTTGGCCACTTGATGTACTAATCAAAGTCTTAAGAAATTAGGCAAGATTTTTTAAAGACCCTTAAAATTTTTTTTAAATTTTAAATACTTACCCTATTTCTCAGTAATCAATATAACAACTATTCAATGTAGCAGTTATAGCGTCATCTTATTGATGACTAAAAATGTTTAGCCTCTAAAGAGGAGATAATGCCAAATTTATTTGATGATGCTCACTTTCATATATTTTAACTGTTTTCAGAAGCAATATGATGTTATAATCGATAGTTTTGCTGTAAAATATGTGTTCACATATAATAAAGTTATGAAAAACATATTGTTTAATTATTACGTCTACTATTTGTAACATATCTTAAATAAGTCCATAAAACTTATTGGAGTAATATACTTCAGATGCATCTGTAGTTTAAGGGAAGAGGTATAGTGGGATATAAAGTTTTACAGATATTTTGCATTCATCTAGGACATTGCTCTTCACGTTTAGAAGACACAAAAAAGAATATGACCTCAAGTATTGTATTAAAACTTAGGGAAGGTCAATTCAAATTGGAGTTGACATTTTCTTCACTGCTTATGTCTATAAACTGGTAGCATTTATTTATATTTGAATATCTACACTGATGTTCATTTTCAGAATATTATAGCTAATCCAAAAAATATCAATCCTTTGATTTCTACTATGAATAATAACTGACCTATGCTAAATACAAGAAATAAATAAAATAAGCCAATGTTTACCCAGTAAATATTAAGCATTTACAATAAAGTCTGTAATAAATATACAAAACCACAGGCGCTGTGGAATTGATCTTTCTCTGCCTTTAAAACATTATTTCCTCTTGTTTGATGTGGCCAAGTGATGTTTCTAGAGAAAAGCTCAGATGATTTATAAACTATATCTCAAACATGATTTTTAATATAGAGAGGACTATGTAGTGGTATGCTGGCTAATTTTTGACATTAAATCAGCCATCACATTTATGTGACATGTATCTCCACATACATGATAACATGAAACAAACTCACTACATTAATTGAGTCACTAAGCTTTAGTGAGCAAGTATAAGCATGGTACAAGTATAATTATTTTTAACTCAGGAATTATGCCTGGCACATCACAGGCTTAGAAATTAATTTTAACTCTAGAAATCTACATTATTATCATTATCATTATTATTATCAGCATTATTATCACCTTGAAGAAACTCATTGTTTTAAAAAACTATTGTTATCAGATGCTTATTATTTCCATTACATCTATAAAAATTATGAGCACCTAAAAGTAATAATTAATAAAACTCATTCAACAAATATTTGAGTGCCTATAATAAAGTAAATTTCATTTCTTTTGCTTAGTTATCTATAAAAATGTGGTGTTTGAGTAATAGTCCCATATAGCATGGAATTGAAACCTCCAATATATTTTCTTAAACTTTAGTCTATAACTCCTGACATTATAATGTAAAAATAAAATTCACTTTTACATTTACATTTTAAAAACCCATATACACCTCTTTACTTCAAAACTTTGGAAATATTTCTTTTTTTATTTTGTCTGTTCATTTTCTGTTTTTGTATTTTATTTTTTATTTTTTTAAATTTACATCCAAATTATATGCATATAGTGCAACAATGATTTCAGGAGTAGATGGAAATATTTCTATGATGTTTGTGAATGCACAGTGAAAAATAAGGATCAAAGTTTAAAAAATAATTAATAGATAGGAACTATCTATTACATGTAAATTTGAAAGTATTGTTTCTCATTTGTCATGTTATTTGAGCATTTGACTTCTTCTATTTCTTAGTTTATTTCTTATTTTGAAAATGATGATATAGATGACTACTCAGCATAGAACACGGGACTATTAAGTGTGGAGGAGAGGGGAAGCAGTTTATGGAATATGACAAAGTATGACCCTAGTTTTGATAAACATCTACATTTATCTTATTTTTATAGGCATTAACATTCTAGAATCTCCTGTATTTCTTAATTTTCTTAATCCACTGAGAAGTAGAGTCCATTTCCATCTTTGAAAGCCAAAAGGGACAGCTTCCTCTTCCTGTGCAGTGGCAGCTAGAACACGAGCATGTTCAAGTTTTCCTTCACAAACTTTAAATGTCGAGGGACTGACACACAAAAAAACCTGGACAATATGAAAGTACAATTTTGCAAGCCTGGTAGTGGAAATTGTATGAAGTCCGGTGGCATGATATCAGCAGTGCCTTCTTAAGCAGACTCTTGAGGCAAGTCTTTAGTTGTGTTTCTATTACTGACGCTTTTCATAGTTGTACCCTCCTGTCAAAATCTAATATATTCCTTTCCTTTTAAATTTTTCTTTTAATTTTTTGTATACTGTTGCTAGCAACCAAGAAAACAGAACAGAAAATGGATTGTAGGTATCAGTCCCTCAAGAAAATATAAGAATTCTGGGACTGTTTAGCTGACTGCATTAGGGCTGATGATGGGAAAATCTCATGAGCGCTTCAGGAAGGAATCCTCAATTTATTTAACACCAAACCTAAATGTCTTACTCATTATAGTCTGTGGACACCCATTGGATGCAAAGCCTCAGGGTGTAGTCCAGATAGTCATTAAGTACTGACTACGAAGGTTAACATAAATTCAGTGACTGCACATTTAGGTACCTGCTTTAAAAGGCACTGGGTCGGGGGCTCCCGGGTGGTTCAGTCAGTTGAGCGACCAATTTCAACTCAGGTCATGATCTCACAGTGTGTGAGTTTGAGCCCTGCATCAGGCTCTGTGCTGACAGCTCACAGCCTGGAGCCTGCTTCAGATTCTGTGTCTCCCTCTCTCTCTGCCCCATCCCCGCTCATGCTCTCTCTCTGTCTTAAAAATAAATAAAACATTAAATTTTTTTTAAATGCATCGTGTCCCATAAAGAAAGTGAACTGCATACCCATATTTCTCAATTCTCAGCTGAAAAAATACGCTAGCCCCTTCTTATCCATGGGGGAGAAGTTTAAGGTCCCCAGTGGATGCCTAAATCTGCAGATAGTACCAAACTCAATACATACTGTTTTTTCCTATATATGATAAATTTATAAATTAGGCACAGCAAGACATTAATGATAATGATAGAATTATAATAATGTACTATAATAATAAAAGTTGTGTGAATGTGATCTCTCTCTCAAAATACCTCACTGCACTCACCCTTCTTGTGATGGTATAATAAAATACCTGTGCATTGGGATGAAGTGAGGTAAATGACACAGGCACTGTGATGCAGCAGTAGGCTATAGCTGACCTTCTGATGTAGTGCCAGAAGCAAGGATCATTTGCTTCGGCACCATGGTTGACCACAGGATACTAATATCATAGAAAGCAAAACTGCAGGCAAGAGAATCACTGTAGACTGAAAACCAGTGTCTCCTATCTCTTATAGCCTCAGGCTGAAGTAGCCAAAACTACAATAATTCTATGACTGATTATTTCCAATGTCAGTTCAACCCACAGGATTCCAACTATAGTAAATTAGAGTATTGATCTAGAGAGAGTTACACCCAGAAATTGGAATGGGAATACCCCAAACATCGAAAGCTACTGATCCTCCTTGCCTGGCCAGAAAATTTTTATAACTTGCCCTATAGGATTGTTCATTCCCAGAGTGAAGATGTTATCATTCTTTTTCCTAAAGGAGTTAACTTGCAATAAAAAGCCAATTATCCACATGCTTCCCACCCAGCTACCACTCATTGTCCTCTCTATATACGGTGAGATTCCATCACGAATTGAAGGACCAATTGCAGAATAGAACATTTTATTCCTGGAAAAAACTTCAGAATTTTCCTTATTAATGAGTAATTAGAAAATCAGTAAATCATAGCTATGGATATTATTTTACCAAGAGGAAGGGGAGCAAACTTTTAGATCAGTCTAAAATTACAAATATGGATAAATTTGTCAGAGTTTCTATATTTATCATGCTAACCTGGACCTCTGGGTGATTGTAGTTAGTTCTGTTGCCTGGCTTAGAAAAACGTGGATCCACACTTCGCCCTCACCAAATGCCATTGCAATGCCAGAAATATTACAGAGTAAAGAATCCAAAACATTAAATAAACTATTAGAACTATTTGAAGTGTTTTTTTTTTTTTTATCATGAAACTTACCTAATTACTCCTTCAAAAAATTCTCCTTTGCATAAAGATAATCAGGTGACCAGAAATATTGGGAAATACACAGGTGAGTTGCGTCTGTTTCATGACATGTGCTGTTCTGTAGAAGAGTATGTGCTGTTTTGTAGACTGGCATGCCAATGAAAAGCTATGGTTGAAACAAGACCCCTGATTTGAGCATGACTGGGTAGATCTTGAGTGGTAAAGAAAAGAAACTACACTGAAACACCAGAAACAAAGTAGACATGTTATCATGATAGAAGACAGGGTCTACTAAGATATGAATATTGCAGGGATATATAGGGCACTATTCACGTCTTCTTCAGAATCAAAATAAATGCACAATCAATTAGAATCCCCAATAGTAGATACTTTAGTAGATAGTATACTAGGTGGTCTGTGTAATAGTCATTCATTATATGTTCTATGTTAATAAAACCTAATTTTGTTCAGGTACACAACACTCATGAAACTTGATTCCTATTTCCATACATTCTGATATCTAAGTAAATTGTGACTATCTTATCTGTATAGCTAATCATTGATTTAGGCCTGGGTAACTGTGATAAAACTATGAAACATGAAGTGAATACTTCTAAGGGCTCCCTAGAAATAAGTCTGCTTTTAAAAAGAAACACAGAAAGAGATAGCACTCTTTTATCACTGGACTATAATGTGTCTGGATGATGCCTGGAATTTTAATAGCCATACTGGGATGACTAGACAATTAGCCTATGGACCAAGCTGGCATGCTGAAAATAGCAGAGCACAAAAAATATGAAGACTCTTCAGTCGTTTTTTTTTTTTTTTTTTTTTTTTTTGGGGGGGGGGGTGAATTAACCAATTGTTAAGACTCCTCTCTCTCTCCTTCTTATAGGATTAGAAAAAGTTACGTCTTATTTATTTAATTTTTAATTTTTAATGGTTATTTTTGGGAGAGACAGAGCACAAGCAAGGGAGGGGCAGAGAGAGAGAGAGAGAGAGAGAGAGAGAGAGAGAGAGAGACAGAATCTGAAGCAGGCTTCAGGATCCGAGCTGTCAGCACAGAGCCTGGTTCAGGGCTCAAATCCCGAACCATGAGATCATGACCTGAGCCGAAGTCAAATGCTTAACGGACTGAGCCATGCAGTTGTCCCAAACGTTACTATTTTAGATAATTTAACTGATATTGCTTTTTACTTTTGAAAACAAAATAATTCCAGGTCTGGGGAACAAAGGCATGTTTTACTGGAATGAGAATGATTAAGGGATCCATGGTTCCTCACACAATCCCTGACAAACACAGGACCTCTCCAACAAAGAGGAGGCAAAGACATGCTATATAGCAACACAGGTATGTAATGTAAATCATCCTTTTAGGTTTCTACTAAAGGACCTGCAGGGATTTATCATAGCCTGTGCTTTGAGGAAAGAGAAAGCCCAGAGCTAACTACTCTGCGTTATTAGACAGCCGCTCTGATTGGCACAACATTAATTGTTTAGAACCCAAAAGAGCACAAGTTCACCAATCAGTGTGGAGGCTTGTAGGTTGGAGTAATAAATGGGATTCTGCCCCAAATTTGCCTCCTTGAACCCAGTGAAATCCCTAAACCGTCCTGTGTTTATTCTATCAGTTCTCACATATGCATTTGGAAGCAAGCAGCAAAAACTTTCACTACTCCTTTTGTTTAGGAAGTAAGTACTATTTTGGCAGAAAGAACTAACTAAAAGACTCTGAGGCTAGTATTTCTCCCATCCAAACAATCAATAAAAATCAGTATTATTTCTCTGGGTGAAGTATACAATTCATACAGACATCTAAGACTATAAACACACAGGATGGTAATTACTATTGCATCCTCATTCAATTTCCTGTTTGGTCAGTGAAGAAGTGCGTATGTCATGACAAAGGACACAAGATTAGCACATGTTTAACTGATTGGTAACTCTAATTACAGTTAGAGTTTCACATATGGTTTCCTTCCTTGAGCTAAAACAGTAGCTTATGGCTTATAGTATATAGATATTAATCTAATAAACACTTTGTTTTCTCCAGCCCCCCCAAAAAAAAACAGGATATGTTTTTACCTCGAAGTAAGAGAATGCCACTTTACTACCTTCCTTTATTGTCATACTAGCCTCTCATTGCTGTCAAAATATAATAGACAGGGTCCTTAGTTATATAATCATTTGATAGAACATAGGCTATTCTATTACTTGATGACATCATATTATTAGGACCAAGTTACCAAGGATTAGAAGGTATTCTAGATATCAGTTAAACACACACATTAGTACGAAATACTTCTGCATACAATTTCAGTGAAGTTTCTGGGAATCCATTGATATTGGCCAAGGTAGGGTAATACTTTCCTAAGAAGACAACAGTTGTGTCCCCCGACATTAGCCAAGAGGCAAAATACTTGAGCATGTTTATATTTCAGAAGCCATAAACAGCATGTTTAAGTGACAGGGCTCTAACCCATTAATCAGTTATCTGAAATGAATGCCACTTTTGAATAAAACTCAGAGCAAAAGAAGACGCTCTAATTTCTGATGGTGACAGTGTAAGGATCTCTGCTACTGAGCAGATGCAATAGTATGCACAGTGTCTGTGACACATTGGGATAGAACACGCAGAAAGGAGCAAGTCCAGGGGCATGTGGGTGGCTCAGCCAGTTAGGAGTCTGACTCTTGGTTTCAGTTCAGGTCATGATCTCATGGTTCATGGGGTCAGGCCCCACATCAGGCTCCTTCTCCTTGCTGACGGCATGGAGCCTGTTTGGGATTCTCTCTTTCCCTCTCTCTCTTTCAACATAAATAAATAAATAAATAAATAAATAAATAAATAAATAAAAAGGAGCAAGCCCAAGAATAAGACTCACACTGGAGACCATTGAGGTTTTGGAACAAATCTATGCCTTCTTCAGCAACTAAATCTCCTTTGATAAATAGCTCTTGGCCTGTACTGGAATTTGATGAAGTCCAACTATCAAAGCATAAGACAGCAGATGACACTGTAACCTTACTGAACTAGGTATTTTCTACTTTGATCAAAAATTAGGAGTGATCAGGAGAGGACTCCATTATCATACAGAAGTGGAATCAACTGAACCAACTGTATAAGCAAACTGCGCACATTCTCAGTGCCACTGTCTTAACACACTACAATATGCCTTCTTCAATACTCAACTCTGATGTCATGGAAAGTAGTCAGTTAACAAGAAGGAAAACGTTAGCATCAGTTTTACAAAAAAAAATTGCAGGAGGCTAATTTTAGTATGAGGAAATTTTATCAGTGTATCTCATTGTCCAAATCTTTCTGGAAAGGGTGTTGGCCTGAATTAAAAATTCTACAGTAATTCATTGACAATTGGTGTGGACAGATGTCTGGGGAGATGTGGAAAGCGAGACTCCAGGTTTAGTAACAAGACAGTTTGGGGAAGAAGGAATGTGGAAGGACCTCCCAGAGTAGCCCTGAGAACATGAGGACATCTAGATTATATCTGAATGCAAATTTTTAAGAGTCATTTGAACACTAACAGAAGGGAGAAAACTATTAATAATCAGGTTGACAAGATGACCTTTGTGTGGGTCAGTCACCTTCATTCTTTAGCCTGTGTTGGGCCTATTGTATGGGGTTGTAGACCATTTGGCCATGGAAGCAGACATAGAGGCTATGCAGATCCTCAACAACATGAACTTTCTCTCACCAATGCTCACACGACTACCGCTGATGAATGCCAAACTTGCTAACTATACGTACCAACATGAAGATCATATTCCAGGGTGATAAAGTAATTACCCAACAGTAGTGATCTGAATCTTCTTGCTACTTGATGAAAAGGAAAGGATGCAGTTTGGAGGGTGATTTAACCTATTAAAGGTAAATATTCTTGGTCCTCTTCAAGAGAAGAGACTACTATGGACAAAACACAGATGACACTATGGGCTGTCTTTTTACACAGCATAGACTGCCTGGGTTAACATCCTGGTTCTAATACTTATTAGCTGTGTGAATTTGGGCAACTCATGTAACCTTTGGTAAATCTAATTTCCTCAACTATAAAATAAGAGGAGAAATCTATATTCCAGGACTGTTATGAAAATTAAGTGACTTAGTATATATATGACACAAGACAGTAACTGATACCATAGTGAGTACCATATAAGAAATGGTTAAATAGAATAGAAAAATGTATTATGTAGGGGTGCCTGGATGGCTCAGTCGGTTAAGTCTCCGACTTCAGCTCAGGTCACGATCTCACGATCCATGAGTTCGAGCCCCGCGTCGGGCTCTGGGCTGATGGCTCAGAGCCTGGAGCCTGCTTCCGATTCTGTGTCTCCCTCTCTCTCTCCCTGACCCTTCCCCGTTCATGCTCTGTCTCTGTCTCAAAAATAAATAAACAAAATAATAAAATAAATAAATAAATAAATAAATAAATAAATTTAAAAAAAAAAGAAAAATGTATTATGTAGAGGTAGAAAAACTAATGGAAGACTGATAATTGTGAAACTTATTTCACAATTAAGTATTTGGGCCATATAAATGGCTAAAAAGCATAAAATGTGTGGTCTTAGCTGCAGATGAAACATGAATATCTAGAGGGTGAAGAATTAATAAGCACCAATTATATCATCATAACCAGGTGCTGAAATGAGGTCTATAATAACTCTATCCATGTTCTTTTCCCTATATTATGTGCACAAAATTAAATCCTAACTTGTTTTTACTTTCTTCCATGTTTATCTCATTTTTGTATATTACATGTGTGGGTGAGGGTTAACTTTTCAATGTAGTTCACAATTTATAATGAGATTGATCAACACACGACAAAATAAACAACACCACTCAGCAATACTATACTTGATACCAAATGAGTGGATGAAAGTCTGAGCTATTTCTTTCTGGGGGAAATGGTTTAATGAGAGATAGTTAAAATATCTAAACTCAGGATCACTGTTTAGAACAGTGGATGTAGCTGATGTATGACCAAAGTGCTACAATATTGTGGACACTAGTGAACATCCATCTTCTGAGATTCCCTTTTCCTTTTAGGATAATCTCCCTATTGTGTGAGTCCTGGAGAGAAGTAGGTTCAGTGTTCCATAGGTTTCCAAGGCAAAGGGACAATACATCTGAGGACACAGTCTTACCTCACAGGTTTAGGCCCTCAATCTCCAACTCAAATTTTTGAATTTTGATGAAGTAAAGCAAAGATCCAGTTTCACTGGAAAATCAGTCAAGGCAGATGTGAAAATGTGAAAGGTCCTGCAGTGTCTGTGACACAAGGAGAGGGACTGTGATGTCAGTGCAGCATCCTAACCAGACTGCTGGGGCTTTGGTAGTGGTCTCTGTTCCCCATCATTATTGCCATTTTTCTGAACCCTAGATCTCCAATTCATTCAGTAGGACTCATTATTTTGCAAGCAATCAAGAAACCTATTATGTGTTTAGACATATGCTGATATGTACCTGTAAACATGCACATATAACAATAAAAGGAGAGTATTTGTATAATATTTCTAGAAAGTTGTGAAAATCTACATATCCAATTACTAATAGTGGTTAACTCAGGGTGATATAATTTTGTGGTTGACGCTTGCAGTACATACTTTAATATACTTTGTGCCCCCCTTATAAAGCTTAAAAAATAGAGCTTGTTTTTTTTTCCTAATCGTAATTTTATCATCCAATCTATAAGCTTAATTTTCTCAAAGGATATAAAACAACAAAGAAGTAGGTATGTAAAGGATTCACCTGATAATGTTGTGCCTATTTCTGCATTGTAAGTTAACTCACTTCATTGGAGTGGGGAGCCAAAAAGATAAGAGTATGAGATTATGAGTATTAGGAAAAAATATTGTGAATTGGAAAGAGGGATGAGGGGATATACGTAACCAATAAAAATTGGTTTTTTGAAGGGCTCCTGGGTGGCTCAGTCAGTTAAGCTTCCGACTTTGGCTCAGGTCATGATCTCGCCGTCCGTGAGTTTGAGCCCCACGTCGGGCTCTGTGCTGACAGCTCAGAGCCTGGAGTCTGTTTCAGATTCTGTGTCTCCCTCTCTCTCTTACCCTCCCCCATTCATGCTCTGTCTCTCTCTGTCTCAAAAATTAATAAACGTTAAAAATTAGTTTAAAAATTGGTTTTTTGTTTGTTTTTTAAGTTACATTTCTTTGGGCTTGGTTTCGTGAGAAATAAAAGGGGATAAAGTGAAATTCAGCAGGTCCTGGCACCTGCACTGTTCTTGGATAGAGAAAAATAAGCTATTAAGCTTGTTTTTTAATGTTTATTTATTTTAGAGACAGAGAGACACAGCACAGGCAGGGGAGGGGCAAAGAGAGCCCGAGACAGAATCCAAAGCAGGCTGCAGGCTCTGAGCTGTCAGCACAGAGCCCGACGAGGGCTTGAACCCAAGAACCATGAGATCATGACCTGAGCTGAAGACGGACACTTAACCAACTGAGCCACCCAGGCGCCCCTGACAATAAGCTATTAGTAACAGTGAATGAAGGACCATGGAGCTCAATCCAAATGCCACGCTCTGCAGGAAGTTTTTACAGAATGTATCTTAGTACACCAGAAAGTACTCCTATTTTTGTTTTTCTTGTTACATTTCAGCTATGTGTACTTCAAAATATTCCCTAATGTTTAGTAGCAAAACATCCCAATTATTTGGGACCTCAGGAATCATACTCAGAAGTAGGTAGGAGTGGTAGTGGTGGAGTTAACAACCATGATTACGATGCTGTGTGTGTGTGTGTGTGTGTGTGTGTGTGTGTGTGTGTGTTTTCAAATGTTCTAAGAAGAGTTGAAACACAGTAGACTTATCACAGATCCTGGGGTTTAATTATTAGTTATTCTCCTACTAGCTACAAAACTTGTGCTAGTGAACCTTATCTCTACATCTTCAATTCCTGATGTTAAAATGAGCAAAAATGACTACATTACTTAATTAAAATAAACAGTGAATGAGATAATTTATGAAAAGTATATATCCTAGTTCTTGGCACAAACTAAGTGCTCAGTCAATTTTACATAATATTGTCTTTATATAATGCTGCTGTTATTAGAATATAGGTTATATCATAGATTCAGTGATGGAATGGCCCTCAGAATGCATTTGTTCCATGCTCCCAAACATATAAATTGTAGGCACCAAGGGCAGACTGCCCTAAAATGTGCCACTTTGGCATATGGATTATTTAAAAAAAAAAGTTACTTAAGGGGAACCTGCGTGGATCAGTCAGTTGAGCATCCGACTCGATTTCAGCTCAGGTCTTGACCTCACATTTGGTGGGATCAAGCCCCGCAATGGGCTCTGTGCTGATAGTTCTGATAGCTTAGAGCCTGCTTGAGATTCTCCATCTCTCCCTCTCTCCCTGCCCTCCCCTGCTCATGCTCAAGCACTCACACAATCTCTCAAAAATAAACATTTTTTTGATGTTTATTTTTGAGAGAGAGAGAGACACACAGATTGCCAGCAGGAGAGAGGCAGAGAGAGAGGGATGTATAGAATCTGAAGCACGCCCCGGGATCTGAGCTGTCAGCTCCGAGCCCAATGTGGGGCTCGAACCCCTAAACTGTGAGATCATGACCTGAGCTTAAGTCAGACACTTAACTGACTGAGCCACCCATTCACCCTTCAAAATAAACATTTACAAAAAAGAATTACCTGGGTGGCTCAGTCAATTAAGAGTCCAATTTTGGCTCAGGTCATGACCTCACAGTTTGTGAGTTTGGGGCCCACGTTTGGCTCTCTGTTGTCAGCACAGAGTCCGCTTCAGATCCTGTCTCCTCTCTCTGCCCCTCCCCAGCTCACAACTTCTCTTTCAAAACTAAACTTAAAAAAATAACATAAGGGGCGCCTGGGTGGCTCAGTCAGTTAGACGGCCAACTTCAGCTCAGGTCATAATCTCGCGGTCCGTGAGTTTGAGCCCCGCGTCGGGCTCTGTGCTGACCGCTCAGAGCCTGGAGCCTGTTTCAGATTCTGTCTCCCTCTCTCTCTGACCCTCCCCCATTCATGCTCTCTCTCTCTCTGTCTCAAAAATAAATAAACGTTAAAAAAAATAAAATAAAATTTAAATTTAAAAATGTTAAAGTTACTTAAGAGATGTTGTCCCATCTAAGAAGGATACTCAGAGCCTCCTCTGTGAAAGCAGAAAACAAATTCCCCATGGGAAAGCATCTTCCCTGTACCAGGAGGTACAAACATCCTTATCACCAGAAATGGAGAATTTGGAGCCCAGGAGGCTTTATAAACAATCCTTGTTACTTTTTACTAATTAACTGCCCCAGCCCAAATTCTATTTTGAATTCCTTACTATTTGAAGTTCCCACAGATAAGTTTTGTCTTGTCAACTTCTCACAGATTTCTTGCCTCTTTGTCTAAAAAGTATAAAAACTGCCTGCCTTGTTCATTTCTTCAGGTCTCAATTTCATTATTAGGCCTCCGTGTGCACATTATAAGACATCATTTATTTCTCCTGTTTATTGGTCTCATTTAATTCTTAGTACAGCTGCAAGACTGTTAAGGGTAGAGAAGAATTTCTCCTTCCCTTCAAAATGAAGGTGGGACGGACTCGGAGAGAATATTTACTTAAGGTCACATACAATTTTGATGGAAAAAACAATAGAATCTAATTTTCATGAAACTTAACTGAGTCTTTTCTCTATCTGGTGTAGGTCACAGCTTATCAGATCTACACACAAATACATACTCAGTACATATTTGCCCAAAGGACATGCATGTATCTTAGGTTGGGTGCTAACAAGTATTTCGACCATATTCATAAAATCTAAACAGAGATATGCTGCATTTTTCTTTTAACAGTTTCATTTTTTAAATATGTTTGGAATTGCATGTAAGTACTCATGTAAAAAAATTCATTTTTTTGTATTTGCTTGGACAAGGAATTGACATGAATATTTAATATGAAAGTATAAATTTTTAATATTAGAAAATTTTTGCTTGTTTTTTTCCTCTAAAATAGCTAAGGAAAGATATTTTTAGATACATATATACATATTTATATACTCATGTATATTTAAATCATGAATGAAAATAAAGCAGAATATTGAGAAAATGTATGCTTGGAATAATTTTGAGATAGAAGGCTTTTATATAATCTGTTATTTCTTTTGAACCAACATACGTATGATTGTCTGCTTGGAGTAATTTTAAATGGCAGTAACTCAAAACACAAAAACTTGAAGCCTAAAATCAACTGAAGTAGAGCAGTTTTCTTTTTGTATGGAAACCAAGAAGCTCTGTACAAACACCTAAAGATTATTCCTTTCCCAAGTGAAAAGGGGAATTGAGTCCATGCTAAGACTGACAGTTGTTAACAAAAGCTGATAACTCAGGTGGATTTCAAAGGAAGGCATCAAGGAAAGGTGGGATGGAGGAGAGGTGGGGTGCGAGAAAGAGAAGAAAGAAAAAGGATTTAAGAGCCAAGAAGGGAGATCAGGCATCATCAGTACAAATTCTAAAAGTAGTATGGTTGTTATAATCTGATGCTCCTGCTGGCAAGGAAACTGTATGTTTAAGCAAAATACCAACTAAACCTAACTATTAAATAAATAGATCTAATATAGATGTATATACTATGCATATATATATGATACATATATTATATACATGTATTTGTTTTACTGGCTTTAGGGCAGCGTTCTTCAGTGTTTGCTTCACACACCAGGTGGTAGGTAGGACACTGCACATGATGTGAAGTAAAATTGACTTTCTAAGTATATATATTACTTAATCTTTATTCTGTGTTTTTATGCATGTTTCATACTGAACAAAATGTATTAAAACAATAGTTCTTGTAAAACCCTATACATAATTAAGATCACCTATTGGGGTATGTGCATGAAACTGTTTAAATAATAGTATATGTGTTATTGGGGGATTACCAGTCTAAAATTCAAGCTAGGGTTAGCAAACTAGCTAGTGGCCCAAATGTTGTCTAACACCTGTATTTTTAAATCAACTTTTATTGGAACACAGCCACAGTTACACAGTATCTATAAATGTTTTTCACTAGAACAGAACACTTAAGTTGTTGGAACAGAAACCTTATGTCTTGAAAAGCCTATTTTTTTTTCCTGTAACCATTTACAGAAAATGTTTACCATTCTCTTTGCTAGAGAAAACTGACAAGAATTCAAGTCACAATTATTTGTGAATAAGAAGAGAAACTTAATATCTCTTAAGGACATGGTTCCAGAGTTTATAAATAGTTGTTACACTTTGGAATTTTCTGTTGATAGAGAAAGGTGCCAGTGTATCACTTTTTTTTTAACCATAAATGCTCATGTACACTTTATATCTGTTTCCTCAAATTAGGCCTTCTCTCCATTGCTAAAGAAGGTAAATGACCTTGGCAAAGTTACTTACACTCTGAGACTTGGTTTACTTATATAAAAATAATTAAAATAGAGACTCTAATATCTTATATGGTTCTGTAAGTGTTATGCCTGCCTGTGTTCCATATTTGGGAAATGAGCCCTCAGTAAATGATAATTGCTTCTCTTCCCACATACTTTGGCAGGATCTGACTCTATAAAGTATAAAGAGATTTGACTCTATAAAGTAACAACTATACACAAGTTTGTATTGATCTTTGACAAAATATATATGTGTATGTATAACCATACACATTCGCATGCTTATACACACTATATATCTAAAAAAACAATAAATATAAATATAAGCAAAATATAAACAATTACTGACTTAATTACATTAAATGAGAGCAGAAATATAAATAAAGGAACAGGCAAATGGATGTTTGAGGGGTGTTAACTGATTGATGGAATTTAGCTAGGATTGTGTCAGTGATCTCATTGTTAGACCATGGCAGCTAAACTCAGTGTGGACTTAAGATCCGAGTGGGATCAGTATTTCATAGTTGGAGAAACAAAAACGTTTTGGATGTCTTTAAATAGGAGAGTTCTAGTGGTGTATGCTTCATTTTAATCATTTTTTTTTTACCTTTTACATATTTTGAATTTTGTCAATAAAAATCTATGTTTTTAATGGAAGGACCACAGTTTTCTACTTTTATAGTCCTAATACATAGCTAAGTGCCTAGAAAATATTAAGTTTGTATTTATACGATAAGTGAAAAAGAAGCAGCATTGAAATTACATGCTAATGGGAAAGAGTAGGTGACAATGAACAACATAGATCCCTCATAATTACTACAAATTACTGAAATCATGTGTTGTATTGATAGATTTATCTAATATTTATCATTTAATATTGAATGCTATACAAATCTCAGTAACTAGAATTTACTCAAAATACAATATAAAATATCCGTTCTTAGAATTCTTAAGACTTGGTTCTGGAAGTGAGCATCTACATTATTCAATATTTTTAAAATCAGAATTTGTGAGATTTTAATCTAAAAATTTTAGGAAAGAAAAGAACTTTAATACCCAAAAACTTCTCATATGACTGAAGGGTCCAAGTAATAGAGTACTTGAGTCAGTGGTGATATTCAGAGTCATGCCCTGTCTTCTTTGACATGCTGGATTTATTCAGGCCAATGTAAAGAACAGTAAGGTAAAAAGACAGAAGCTATAAAGGCTGGGTAGAAAGTTCTCAGCAGGAAGGCATGAAGTCAACTATATGAAAGAAAATCGAGACTCCTAAACAAAGACAAGGCAAGTCATAAAAGCCAATCTTTAGGCCTGTGCTGGTTACTCAAACCTGGCAATGGTTAGCAGACAGCTGCAGTTAATATACCAGCGTGCCAACTACAGAACCATTTTCAGCGCCACCTCTGTGGGGGTAGGGCATCTCATTTAGGGTAGTGGGAGGTGAGGCAGAAGCTACAGTCTGATCCTTGTCAGCACCAGCACAAGGGAGGAAAAAAGATTAGCAAGATATTAATCTACTTGTGTTTAGAGGAAGACTAAATCCCAGTGTTATAGAAATTATGTAGCAAGGCATGGAAATTAGTTTCCTATTTTTAATATTTGCTATTTGGAAATTACTTTAGTGTTAAAGAGATTATAATACACCCCACCCCCCGCCCCCGGCAATATATTTAGTTTCTCAATTTAACACCACTTTGTTCTCCCTCAAATCATCATCAAATTTCCAATCTTTACACCTGTACATAAAGCAAGCAGAAAGGGGTATTATCACAGCCTTGGTATCCGGGACCATTTATAAATAAAATTGCTCTCAGGTTTTCTCTAATGCTAAGTTTTCACAAAGTGGATCCAAACTTTAAGGTAAAGAATCAGACCCTAACGTAAGTGTTGAAGCAACTTTAGTAAATGAATGATGTTAATAGAAAATACACTAAGTTCTCTTGAAACTCATTGCAGAAATTAAGCCCTTAAAAACACACTAAATACTCTGTTAACATTTCAATGGAGTTTTTATAAAATAAATTCATTTCAGGTAATTGGGCTCTTGAAAGTAGTATTAATTGATCATATAGATACGGAATGTAGGAGTCTCAAAACTAAGTGCACATGAGTTATCAGAGGAGTTTACAGATGTTTGGACTCCATGTCAAGGGGTTCTGATTTGTAGTTTGCAGATACAGTTTGGAAAACTATTTTTAAACAAGTCACTGAGATCGTTACTCGGCTGAACACCAAACAAACCGGAGGTGAAAGAAAAAATGTAACTGAAAGGGCTTAGGGCTGACATTGCTTGGACAGAAGAAACAGAACATGGAGGGTCAGAGGGAGGAGGAGTTCCTTTTGATTAGGAACTGCCAAAATCGTGTTTGAAGAAAGCCACATTTTGTACCCACAGGAGAATTAAAGAGAGTGGGAGATCATGAGAAAGCTTTTATCTTGAGCAATACTGATGAAGTGACATAGTGGTGATGAGTGAAACTAGCAGAGAGAATATCATGCCATAAAATAGAAAATTCCCCCAGTATGCCAGAAAAAAGAAAATAATGTATTCAGACATTCAACTAATTAGATTATTCTTCTAAAAACTTTTGGTTTTAAAATGTTATCAGATTATCCTGGAAAATTACCTTTAACTTGGCTCGTAAGTAGAAAGAATATAATCTAAAGGCAATCCTAAATGTCCTCCCAAGATGGTTAAAAGTAAGCCCTATTTTTCTGTCCCCGTGGATAAAAAATAAATGAAACAACCCAGCCCCATTTGACTCCACACCCAAAAATTGACTGCTTCATCATTTTCCCTGCAATGGGACACATATGCCATCCACAACAAACTACTAATGTGCTCTATGATATTTTGCAAATAAAACAATGTATTTTTACTTGTGAGTACCATCTGCAGGATTTCAAGCATGCAAAATATTTTGATGCTTCAGGGAATTTTATATAATTGATGCTATATTTTTCTGAGAATGGTTCAAATGACTGATTATGAAATATCTGCCCAGTTGCACTTACATTAACTCTTGAAAATAATCCCCACTCTCTGACCCCAGTTTGGGCAGTCAACCCACTTCTTCACCAGTGCCCTCTGACTTCCCCAAATGCCTATCATTTCTTAGGAAAACAGAACCCCCTAGGCTCAAGGTAATGGAAGAGGATTTCCTTCCAGAAGTATTTGGTTATTTTTCATTAATCGTAAACACAGAGAAATAGGAAGCTTCCTTCATGCAGAAGCTAGTATCTATCATCACCACCGTCCCCTTCTTTCTGTTGTCATGAGAACTCTCTAGGCAAGGCCAGATCTTCCTGCCAGGCTGCTGCTCTTGAACAGGAAGCCTCCAAATCATCCCGGACTTACCAGAACCATCTGGTGCTTGTGAAGTTATCTTGGAGCATTAAAAGGGGAGCTTCTAGGGCCTTTCTGTGGAGCTGAGGCCTCAGGCCGGGAAATGAAACTGCTTTGCTTTTTCACTGAACCAGCTGAGATACCTGCCTGTAGGTGATGTACATCACACTTTTTAAAAGAGGCAGCTCCACGTGATGAAGCTACATCCTGCTACATCAGCCCCCAGCAAGAAGTGCCAGAAAACGAAATCACACAAGGGTAGCAGCAGCCCACGTGATTCGCAATCAGCATTGAGGACTTTTCTCATATGGAAGAACTTGTGAACAAGTCAGATGAGCTGGGCTGCCAAATTGAGAGCAGTGAAATGGGGAAAAATTTTAAAGGGCTTCTGATAAGCTACACCCCACTTCAGAATCTCCTATTTTCAGTCTGATCTCTATATTAACCACAGAAATTATCTTTTGGATTTTACAGTATACTTTTTGGAAACAATGGCTGTAGAGTGAAACGCTCTTCAGTGCTTTTTCTCTTCAATACCAACACATTTAGCAGCCATATCCCCATTCATTTTACCATATCTTGGCTTGGGTTGTGAATAAATACAGACACATATGACCACTAGACTATACGCTTACTAAGGGCCAGGAATACATTTCAAAATTAGAATCCAAATTATGTAAGATGCGATGGTAAATGCTCAGATGCATACAGAACAAGTAGAGATGCCAGTTGTTGCTTTTATAAGCATTTAACATAGTTTATCTCATTTCATCATTTTTTCTTCTCAAAATTGCAGGTGTTTTATTTAAATAGACCTTTTATATAAATATGTAGTTTATTTTTTTTAATTTTATTTAAATCCAAGTTAGTTAAGATACACTGCAATAATGATTCAGGAGTAGAATTTAGTGATTCATCACTTACATATAACACCCAGTGCTCATCCCAACAAGTGCCCTTCTTAATACCCATCACCCATTTAACCCACCCCCCCATCAAACACCCTTCCAGCAACCCTCAGTTTGTTCTTTGTATTTAAGAGTCTCTTATTGTTTGCCTCCCTCTGTTTTTTTTTATTTTTCCTTCCCTTCCCCTGTGTTCATCTGTTTTCTTTCTTAAATTCCACTATGAGTGAAATCTTATGATATTTATCTTTCTGACTTATTTCACTTAGCACTCTCCAGTTCCATCTACATTGTTGCAAATGGCAAGATTTCATTCATTTTGATCACTGAGTAATATTCCATTGTGTATATATATATACCATAACTTCTTTATCCATTTGTCAGTCAATGGACATGTTGGCTCTTTTCATAATTTGGCTATTGTTGATAGTGCTGCTATAAACATTGGGGTGCATATGCCCTTTTGAATCACCACTCATTATTTTGTCTATTCAAGAAGTGAATCCTGAGAAGACAGATGCTTAGAAAAATAAATCTAGTGGCAGATCCAAGCTTTGAAATTTGGAACTCTGATTCTAGGAGCTATGATCTCAACTAATGTTTCTGTCTTTTTAGTAATCTATGTTAAAGACATTAAGAAAATCCATCACATAGAACAGATAACATATCAAATTTATCTTCATATCTTCATTTGCTTCAGCAGAAAAATCTTTTTCTTTTTTTAAATTTTTTTAATGTTTTTACTTATTTTTGACAGAGAGAGACAGAGCATGAGCGGGGGAGGGTCAAAGAGAGAGGGAGACACAGAATCGGAAGCAGGCTCCAGGCTCTGAGCTGTCAGCACAGAGCCAGATGCGGGGCTTGAACTCACAGACCATGAGATCATGACCTGAGCAGAAATCGGACGCTTAATCAACTGAGCCACCCAGGTGCCCCAGACCAATCTTTCTCAAAATGGTGCTCATGTAAACAGAACTGATACATGCATGTGCTTACTTCTTTTTCTTGTAAGAAACCATGTTATAAAGCTCATTGATCTTCAAGTTTCTCAAATACTAAAAAAAAAAAAAAAATTAATTGCCTTGATAAACTACTGAATAGGTCTCTGAAAATCAAACAATGCAGGTCTTAATTCTAATCAATAATCTGTTTATCAGAGCATCCAAGATATTTTCTAAGTTGAGTCAAAGATATGTCTGAGCATGTCCAAATACCTGAAAAACAGAATGTGTTTATGTATTTGGAGGATGGTCACTTAAAGAGGAGAGTGTTTGGTGAACTTCTGGGAAGATTTGCAATGGAGGAAGCAGCTGTAGTTATTGGGAAAAGTGGTCCCCTGCACTACTCACAATGACTTCCACCTGATCCCAAAGGATCAGCTTGTACAGGTGTAATCCACCACAGCTATTTTCATAAGGAGGGATTCAGAAAAGAAACATACCTGGATTATAATAAAAACAGAAAGAGATGAAATAATGAACCCAGGAACCAAGTTAAAGAAAAAAAATCAAATTGGGAAGGTTATGATCAACAATGTTAATTTTTGATGTTTTTTCATAAAAACAGTTGATTGATTTTACATGCACTGGTTTGGTTAAACTAGAACCAAAAAAAAAAAAGGCAAAAAATATTCTCTTGTTAGATGTAATATATGCAAATCAAACTGTATTGCTATTATTTATCCTGACTGAAGGATAAGAGGAGGATAGGATAATTGAAGGAAAAGGAGGAGGAGAAGATGATTAAAAAAAAAAAAAAAAAGATGAGGGAAGAAGGGAAAAAAATCCATAGGCTTAATATAAGGAATTGTTTGGATTATTCAAGATTTCAAGAAGCACATTTGGCTCAGATGTGATTATGAAGCTGTTGACAGGCATTTTGATATTTCAGTTCATGATCTTCAGCGATCAATATCAGAGTGAAAGATATACTAGCTGGATGCTAATTTACAAGCTGCCTCTTGTCTAGTTGATGCTCCACCCATGATTACCAAGCTTCTTACAACCAAATCGAAATCTTCAAATACTTTTTCTGAACACAGCAACACATTGAAACTATAGGTGGTTACCTTTTAAAGCTTAATGTAGTAAAGTCAGACAAGAGTATGGTTTCCCCGGGGAATAAAATTTGTCCAGAACCCAGCTCAGCTTCTAATCAAGATCAGCCATCAATGTAATGTGAAAATAAGCACACACAGACAGATGGCATCTGTAAACAAGCCCTCGAGCCAGAGCAGGCTATGCTGTCAGCTCTCACACGTTAAGTTAGCCAGACAACCCAAACCAACAAACACCAGCCAGCCATACCCATCCCTACCCACCAAATGACTTAATATTTAACTCTGGAACATAAAGGTATCATTAGGATATATTTAACTCTTCAGTATATTAAAAGCTGATTCTTAACCTTTCTTTGTAGATACCCTTTTTTAAAATTTATTTTGAGGGAGAGGGACAGAGGGAGAGGGAGAGAGGGAGGTGGGAGGAGGGACAGAGAGAGAGGGAGAGACAGAATCCCAAGTGGCCTCCATGCTGTGAGCACAGAGCAGGATGCAGGGCTCCATCCCACAAACCATGAATGAGATCATGACCTGAGCTGAGATCAAGAGTCAGACACTTAACCGACTGAGCCACCCAGGCATCCCTGTAGATACCCAAATTTTAATCTTTCCAGTGATTCTTTGTAGGAATCAGATGCAACATAAGTCTTGAGACTTAGTGAAGATCCAGGGTAATGCTGCAGGCAGGAAAGAACATGGACTCACAGTATGGATAAAATGAAATTAGCATGCAATTGGAAGTTGTTGTTGTTATTGCTAATATTATTATTATTGGCATTGTTATTATCCTGGCTTGCCACTCAGTTTACTGACCGAATTATGACTAAAACATCAAACACACAGGGCTTACCAGTGTTTTCTAGAGTCATGATACATTTCTGAAAATTCATAAATAAAATAATAATTAAATGAATGGGGGGGAGGGAAGATTTAATCCTCAGCAAAACCCTTTGGAGAAAGTTTACATATACAAAAATACAGTATTTAAAAGATGTGTCTTTGTGATCAAAGAGGCCTTACATGCCATCTGCTAACTATGTGAATAAGTTAACTTATATAACTTATATAACTATGTAAATAAGTTAACCTTTCTAACTTCAGGACCTTCATCTGTAAATTGATGCTCGCAACACATATCCCATAGCTTATTTTAGATTAAAATACAATGCTGTAGTTACACAATTTAGCATGTAGTAAACATTGAAGTACTGGTCTCTTATTTTACTAGGACTATAAGCAAAAGTGGGGTCAGTATAAGAGATCCCTCTGAAGCAGCTTTGAGCAAAATTGATCTGGCTCCCATTATTGCAGCATCCTCCCACTGACTAGGAGATTAAAAGTTTAAAGTGAAATGCTCTTTCCAGGTAAGCCCTAGCATGGCTACTTCGACGCCGGCATACTTCTACGTGTTCCACAGAGTCAGTGGGGGATCAACCATATATTTTAGGATACACACAATGAAGAATTGAACATTGTCCCTTTCTGCTTCAGTTGAAGTTAAAACATTTTCTGCATGGCCTAAAGATTCATAGTTTTTTTATTTTTTTTATTTTTTTTTAACGTTTATTTTATTTTTGAGACAGAGAGAGACAGAGCATGAACGGGGGAGGGTCAGAGAGAGAGGGAGACACAGAATCGGAAGCAGGCTCCAGGCTCTGAGCTGTCAGCACAGAGTCCGACGCGGGGCTCGAACTCTCGGACCGCGAGATCATGACCTCAGCCAAAGTTGGCCGCTCAACCGACTGAGCCACCCAGGCGCCTCTAGATTCATAGTTTTTAAGCAATTATTTTCGTGATGCTATTTTTACGGGATTTAATTAAATTCTTTGTAAAAGATATAAGGAAAAAGTACTTTTCTGATGTATCAGTATATATATATCACTCACAATTTTAGTGGCCTATACATTTGCGTTGCTTATTGAAAATCACTGTCATAAGAAATGCATAGCTTATTACTGCCAATTTTGGCTGTATTATTGTCTAAAATAATTAAATCATTAAGTCTGAGCTGCCTGTATCTAGTTAAAATGTTAATTGGCAAATTGAGTTCTACAACATTCTTAAATTTCATATTCATTCTGAGAATTTCTGTTACTGATAAATGTAATAGACTACCAACTCTTCTCCACAGAGCAATGAACAGAGACCAGAGATACACAATGAGGGAAGATGGACAAATTTTCATATTCTCAGAAAGCTCCAAGGCCAAATGAATTGAATAAATTTCTTTACATAAAAAAAATTCCTGTACAAGTTAAATTTATAGATGAAAACAGAAAATTCTTCATTAGGAAAGAGTTGATGTGGACTATATATCTAGAATTGGAATTTTGAATAACTATAGGCCAAGATGCTGAAAGAGAATTTTTGGTAGCTAT
This sequence comes from Panthera pardus, assembly GCF_024362965.1. Lineage (NCBI taxonomy): Eukaryota > Metazoa > Chordata > Mammalia > Carnivora > Felidae > Panthera > Panthera pardus. Next base: position 35,093,107 of record NW_026526766.1, read on the forward strand.
TATTTTCATCAAAGTGTTTGCAACTATGATAAATGGCAATAGCAGGAAAAGATTTATTAGATACTAAGAAAAAAAATTGAGACCAAATTGATTTTTTTTGTAACAGATCCATAGTGAAAAGAAATTAAACATTAAAATTAGAAATCTGCTATAATGTACAAAGTTATACACATATAGACCTTAAATAAAAGTTAAATATTTTCACTCCTTCATATGGATTTGATCATTTTCATGTAATCCTTTCATGTAATCCTTCATGTAATCCTTCATAAGTTAAAGATCTTTTCTATGTGCTTAGAGTTATCTATAATTTTTTTTAAATTGTAGTTACCAAATTTTTGACCATTTACTATTAGACATGGTACAAAATAAAGGTAAGATTTTACTCTTTTTTGTTGTTGTTATTTAGTTTTGAAAGAGAGAGACAGGGTATGAGCAGGGGAGGGGCAGAGAGACAGGGAGACAGAACTCAAAGCAGGTTACAGGCTCTGAGCTGTCAGCACAGAGCCTGATGTGGCACATGAACCTATAAGCCGTGAGATCATGGCCTGAGCTTAACTGACTGAGCCACCCAGGCACCCCTAGATTTTATTTATTCTTCATTGATAATCCTAGGAGGTCAAGACTGCCATTTTTGTATTCTTTAGATGATGTAATAAAAGCTTTGGAGAAGGTTAGTGATTTTTCCCATCACACAGATAATACATGAATCCTACCTAAATACATCGGGTGGATATCTAATGGAGTCTTACAGATAAGGTTTTAGTGCTAAGAAGTGAGCACACTAAATATGCATCATCCTTATAGCATTAAGTATGTCACTTCATTTACATGGCCTAATTATACATGTATGGGTGGCCTCATATAATTTTGATGTTTATAGCACAGATTGGCAAGTTTTTCTGTGAAGGGCCAGGTAGTCTTTGCAGGCCAGACAGGCTTAGCTGCAACTACTCAACTCTGTTGCAATAGTACAAAAAAGCCACAGACAAGACAGAAGTGAAGGAGCTGGATATGCTCCAATAAAATTTTACTTATGGACATTAAAATTTGAATTTCATTTAATAGACAGGTGTCATAGATATTCTTCTTGTAATCTTGCTTCAACCATTTAAAAATGTAAAAGCATTCTAAGTCTTGGAAGATACAAAAACAGATAGTAGACCCAATTTAGCACACAGGCTAGTTTACTGGGTCCCTGCTCTACAGTGTCTAAAGTTCTTACTGGTAGTGGTTTAGGCATTGGAGTATTCATAATATCTGGTATAACTCTATTCTGCTCTTTACATGCAAGATAAGCCTTGATTTACCATTTTTAATGCACCACATGGCTTTGAAATTATAGAATTAGTTATGGCCATAAAACAAGTTATATAACCCCTGGTCACATCATAAAGAACAAGATATAAAGCTTGTCTGATCCTTGAAACTAACTTGTACTTTCCAGATTAGAACTTAAACAAAACATCTGGGATTGAAGAGAAAGGTCTTGGGAAGTTCTTGTACATTTGACAGAGTGAGAGTTTGCAAATTTATTTTAGTAAATCTTGGAAAGTTTATCAAGGAGATAGATTCCAAGATTTTTAAAAAATAAAATGTTAAATATATTTTCTCAGGAGGACTCCACTGGTACTTACAAATACAGCTATCAATTTTTATTTGTATATTTTTCTTATATTTTTGTTTTACAAGTTATATGTTCAACATATTTTTACCTGATTTTGATCACTTTTCTAAACAAAATATTTGAGCTAAAATCCAGTTTCAAAAATCGTTTTTAGGGGCACCTGGGTGGCTCAGTTGGTTAAGCGTCTGACTTTGGCTCAGGTCATGATCCCATGGTTCATAGTAGTTTCAAGCCCAGCATCTGCCTCTGTGCTGACAGCTCAGTCTGGAGCCTGCTTCAGATTCTGTGTCTCCCTCTCTCTCTGCCCCTTCCCCACTCATTCTCTCTCTCTCTCTCTCTCTCTCTCTCTCTCTCTCTCTCTCTCTCAAAAATAAATAAGCATTAGAAAATTAAAAAAATTATTTAGCTTCATGATTTCTGCAAAATTAATACCCCTCAGAAAGGCCGTGACAATTAAAACAAAGGATCTTACCTCTTATCCATTTTGACATGAGGCCAAAAAGCAAGTATTGTTGCATGTAAGTCTATCTCTTGGCAGATCTAGGAATGATATTCAAAAAGCCCAGAAGATACTAGTGCTGCCAATTTTATTTTTTTCTAACAACCGTACTATCAAATTAAGGGTCTTAGAGCACTTTTGCACAAGCTTTAACATCAGTGAAAGAAGTAAAAGCATATTTCTTCTTCTTTTTTTTGGTCAAATATCTATATATTAAGCAAAATGAAAAAGATCTAAAAGTAACATGATATTTGCCAGACCTTCCAATTGTAAATAATTTCTTCACAGGCATTTAATGGATTCAAGATCCAAGTGGTCTTTATCATAATCTGTCACCATTCATGCCATGATAAATTTGAGGTCAAGTCAAAGCAGCCCCTTTTTTTTTTCTTTTACAGAAGCAAAGGCTACACAATGTATGATTATAAACATTAGAACAGCTATAATGAAGTATTACAGGAAAGCCATTAAAAAAAAGGGGGGGCGCGCCTGGTGGCTCAGTCTATTCAGTGTCTGACTCTTGATTTTTGGCTCAGGACACAATCTCATGGTTCATGAATTTGAGCCCCGCCTTGGGCTCTGTGCTGACAGTGTGGACCCTGCTTGAAATTCTCTCCTATCTCTGTTTCTCCCCCACTCATGAGCGAGCTCTTGCTCGCTCGCTCTCTCACTCACTCTCTCTCTCTCTCAAAACAAATACTTAAGAAAAGCCAAGCAAATTATGACTTTCATTTTTACAAAGTTTTATAATGGTAAGTATATTCTCATATACTTCTCAGTTAATTCTCCCAGCAATATCCAGTTAAATAAAGAGGAGGAGACTGCTACCCTTTGCCGCATCATGACTGATCATGAAAAACAAAAAGGAAAAGTTGGAACTGCACATAGCAAATTCTACTGAAAATGTTGGGAGACAATGCCCACTTAAGAAGTCTGGTAACAAAAAGAATCACATCACACGTATAATGCAAAGAAATGGAATCTCCGTTCACTGAAAGTAGCAGGATGGATCGCAAGGGAAGGAAGACCAGAATACAGAAGATTCTCAAGGGATGAAATAGAATCAGTGACAATCCCAGTAATCACAGGAGAAAGTAACTGTAAGAAAAGGAAATTTTAAAGAAAAAAAGCAAAGTTTATTTTCAAAATTCAGTCGGGAAATGATTATGGAATCTGTTAGACTGTCCAGTTTTCTGATGGTCCCCACTGCTGTAGAGTTATCCTACTCAGCAAAACTTCACTCTCTTCTTCATTCAATTGGCTCCATATTTCCCATCCCCTCTTCAACAGATACCTCCTATGGAAAGTGGCATTTGCTCAATACAGTGAATGAGCTCTATTGATCCATGAACTATGAAGGAGAAGGGAATGATCCAGGACTGAAAAATAGAAGTAAAAAGAATTTCAGGGAAATAAGCTAGAATAAAATATGAAATGGGTCCAGAAGAATAAGAAATGGAAGCAGTGGTAATTATGAAATGACCCATATATTCTTCTTTCTCTTCTTTATCCTTCAACATTGGTTATAAACCTTGGAAGTAGGAACTTTGGTTTCAGCCTTTAAACCATCAGCTTGTTAATTATCAGCTTTTTGAAACTGTATTTAGCACCAAGCCATCTGCCCAGTGGCTACTGCAATTGGTTATAACATAATCACAAATCCTTTGCCCTCAGTGTCCAACATTGGAAATGGAATGAGGGACATCATCATGGTCTTTTCCCTAATAGCAGCTTTCTCAAGTCCTCAGACTTTTGACTCCTTCTTGCTGGGGTGTGAAACATCATTCTGTTTCTTCCCATTTGACCTGCATTATATTAGGGAGGCAGAAAAGGGAACAACAGTCTTTGGAATAGAGCCCTGAGTAAGTTAAATGCCTCCTGAATAAATGTGCAGTATCTCCTTCCCAGGCCTAGGTAATTGCTTTTTTATTTATCTCAAACCATTTTCCTCCTCTCCCACAGCCTAATAGAGTCACTCAGCACATACAGTGGATTTCATCACAGAAACTTGCAGGATGCAGGCTTTGCTGATAAAATAAATAAATAAATGCAATCATAGAGTCCATATTACAGCAAGTGGAAGCCGAAGTTTTACATTTATATATTAAATTAAAATTGCTTTCTGCCTATATTATACAAAATGTGAATTGTAGTTCAGTCAGACAGCAGACAGGTTGGTTGCTTCTTGGGCAGAGATGTCTGAAAGTTCTATTTCAGGGCAAACACCCCTCATGGGCCATACAGACGTTTATCAATACGTTAATATGGCAGTATTCATTCTAATCACATTTAGTATCTGTCTTGTGTGAGAATAAAAGTCTGGGTGAAGGAAGAGAACATTGATATCTTTTATATGAGCATGGTTGATGAATACTCTCCTTAAAGTAAATGAAAAAATTCAAATGGAAAGAAATTTTAAGTGAACAAAAAGAAAGTGAAGCTTTATCACTCTACACTGAACCATTGTCTCTGTCAAAAGATTCCCTCCTTAACACCAATCTGAACTTGATATTTTTCCCCTTAACCAGACACTCAGGGAACTGTGATCTATCATCAGTGTAATTGTTTTAGAGAATAGAGAAACACAGGCTCTGAATTATAAAAAGAACACATTTTGGTAATGAGCTATCTTTTCATCATTAAAAGATGCACTATTTCATGATACTCTGGAGGCTCTAAAACTAAAAGACATTTGCTACTAGTAGACACATATGGACTATAAATATGATAACAGAACAGTTATGCTTTGTCTGTATTTGGTGAGTATAATGGAAATATCCCTGATTTTACAGTGAAAAACACTTATCCAGAAAACAGTACATGTGACTTCAAACTTGCTTTGGTTTCCTCTGCTCTTGGATTGGACAGATAATGATTGAAACAGATACCAGGAGGGGCGCCTGGGTAGCTCAGTTGGTTAAGCATCCAACTTTGGCTCAGGTCATGATCTCACGGTTTGTGAGTTTGAGCCCCTCATAGGGCTCTGTGTGGACAGCTCAGAGCCTAGAGCCTGCTTTGGATTCTGTGTCTATTTCTCTCTCTGCCCCTCCCCAACTTGTGCTCTGTCTCTCTGTGTCTCTCAAAAAAAAAATGTAAAAAGAAATTAAAAAAAAAAGAAACAAATACCAGGAATAGTGGTTAATCTATAGAACAAGAATGGTGAACACCTGGAAAACATGCCAACACTCCCAAATTCTGCTTTCAGGATGGAGACTGTAATTCACCATGGCACTCTTTCAACAACTCAATATTTTGAGAGGACTCAAAAATGCATACAAGGCAGTAGCTAGCAATTTATCTAGGTCTCAGTTTCTTGATTATCAATACAGTTAAACAAAAGTTCTGAGCTAAATGGTTTCAGGTAGAGTGAAGAATTATATAACTGGAAGCCTACTGGTTTTAATATTCAGTATAACTTTCTCATTTTAAAGTTGCAGGAATTAAGGCCAACCACAGTGAAGTGATTTGCTCAAACCAGCAGAATTATTTGTAGGACAGAAAAGGACCTAGGAGGAAAATAAACTTGGTCCAACCTATCAATTTCACAGATAAGGAAATTGAGCATAGAGAAGAAAGATTTGCCCAAGAACAGGTGTTAAATCTTGTGCCAACCCCAATCAACGGAGGTGGCTTCCTGGATCAATGTGTTGAAAAAGATGCCAAAGTGGAGTCTGAGCCTAATGGATCAGTTGATTAATTAGCAATGATCAGTTATCAATGTCTCTGAGGTTTGAAGGTAAGGAAGAGCAGAAATAGTGTTATTTTTTGAAGGAGCTAATTTAGATGACATGACCACCAGGTGACCTGGGCAAACGGAGGTTCTTCACTCCATCCGCTGTGCTTGGAATGCAAGCCCCCCCACTGTTCTATAATGGGAGCCATTTTCAAGTAAATAGCCTTGATAAAATATTGTTTAGATCATCTGGATTGAATATGTGAATGAACCCAGTTAAGGCCTCCATATCAACTTGTGAGATTAGCAGGGGGGTGTAAGGATCCACACATCTTGCAGCTGCCCAGGAGAAGCCTCATCTATAAAAACTCTTGCTTGTTGAACCTACAACCTCCCAGTCTGGAGTGGTGGGCCTCTTTCTTCATTCACTCCCTGGCCTCTGAGGACCATTTTCAGATTATACCTGAGAAGCACCCAAGGTTGTGAACTAACAGTACATGATATCCCTTTCTTAGCCTCCTTATTCTGAGCCCCATAGCACCAAAATAACTTCAGGAAATTATTTGTGTTCCCAAATAGCGCCCTCCTCCACCTTCTAGGAATGAATGTTTCTGTCCTGTTTGCATAACTATTTTAGTTCATATGAAAGCAGAATTTTTAAATAGCTATAATTAAGTTGGTATCCTGATTTAATAGCACAGTTCTGTTAACTTAGTTAATGCTCCTGAGATCTAGTCTTATAGTGCTGACAAATTCAAATTTCTGAGCCTGCAAACTTCAAGGTCAGGCTCTGGAATATGGTAGCTTACAAAAATAATGTGGAGCCATTTGGGGAGAAGCCAGCTGGCTCTTTACTTTTAACAAGCTTCTGCTCCTTCATGTGCCACACACCGTTTTCTTCAAAGTTTCATCCAGTATATTTGCACCTAATTTTAGATAACAGTATAGAAAAAATCACAACTTAGAAAATAAATTAGAATATTTCACTTTAAAGGAGTGTTTATCATAAGGTTCCTAATAATAACAAACTCCCTTGGTACATTTAAAATAAGATTTGATTCACCCAAATATTTAAAAATAACTCTTCAGCAACATATATCTACTGCATAAAATAAAATTCACATGTCCATGAATAATATCCACTGGGAAAAAAAACAAATAATTGATAATAAATGCATATAGCACTTCATAAGATCTGCTTTGGAAAGAGTCATGATTATTATTCCACTGTGGAATCACTAAAGGCAAAACAGATGAAGGAAAGGGATTACAAAGTCATCTAGGAAAGACATCACCGTTAACTTATTTTTGAAGATTCAATCCTTGAACAGCTTGAACCAAGTTTGAGAGAATTTTATTTATTTTCTGGACAAGTATTTAATTATCTGTATTGAAGAGGGCATATATGACTAATTTGGGTTAAGGAAAGGCACAATATAGCATTTCATGGTTTCTTCTTGTTCATATATGTTTATAAGAATATAGAGTTACTAAACAAATTTTATCGGTTGTTCTAGAAGTTGCTATTTCCTATCAACTCCTCAATACTACTACTTTCTATTGTCTTCCTTATGTTTAGTTTGGAAAAACACCAGCTCAAGATTATGACAAATATACTCACATTTCACAGCCTAAAGGAAGCCAGACAAAAATCCAATTAAAATGTGAAGGCAGAATATGTTGATAACACTTAGACTATCTCATTTTGGAAATATATTTGTGAAGCTCCCCTAGTACCACTAGCAATTATATGTGTGTATTATGTATATAATACATTATATATATATATATATATATATATATATATATATATATAGTTGATTTCTTTTTGATAAAGAGAGAGAGAAAATGTGAGCAGGGGAGGGGCAGAGAGATGATCCTAAGCAGGCAGAGAGAGATGCTTTTAAGCAGGGTCCACACTGTCAAGGTAGAGCTTGTCACAGGGCTTGAACTCAAGAACCCTGAGAACATGACCTGAGCCGAAATCAAGAGTTGGACGCTTAACCAACTGAGTCACTCAGGAGCCCAATATATTATTCACCCATACCAAAATAGCATTGTCTCCAGTGATACTCCTTAGTCAAAGCTTTCTTTTATCACCATATAGCAGAAAACAGAGTTGTTAGTTTTATTGCAGTTTTCTGTAACATGACAAAAACTGCTGCATTTATAGTATGGATCCGAGAATTGGCATTCTTCCTTTAAGAAAAATGCAGTGTTGGAAATAAACTAAAATTATGTATTGGATTAACAAAATACAACAAAATTATTGGCAAAATAGATATTGCAGTTAAAATTCTTATTTTTATAATCAAAATTTTTAAAATATTTATATTTCAACAGTAAAAGGAATCTCAGTTGGCTTTGTACCATCCTATGCCAACACACATAATGCGTTAGTGTTACTCTTACAACCACGTTTAGATCACTAAAATTGCAAATGTATGCAAGTGGGGGAAGGAGAGAGAGAAAGAGGGAGGAAAGGAAGGAGAGATAGGGAGACAGAAGAGAAGGAATTTTTGCTAGGAAATTTTGCCATTAGAATCATGTGAATACATTAGGAGAAATACATTTTATATTATCCCAGTAAGATTCACTCCATTTAGACTCCCATGATAGGAGAGTAATTAATGTTCAAAACAGTCATTTCTTATTCTTATAACTCATTAAAAATTTAGATTATTTTTCAATTACTGATCTATATAATGTTTTGTTTATAGTGGTGAGATCATTCACAGATTTGTAGAAAAATTAAGGTACATATTGAAGTTATATACAGAAACCCTAGTTAAAATAGAGTAAAGGAATTATTAAAATTACTTACAACAGTAGATGATGACAACCTGGAATAACCAATGAATCGGAATCTTCATAAATAAGTATATGTATGTGTATGTGTTTCCACAAACCCAACCTTGTATTAGATTAATTTGCTAGAGGGCCTCCCAGAATTCAAGTAATCTGTTTCCTCATTAGATTACCAGTTTATTAGAAAAGGCTATATAACTCAGGGACAGATGGAAGAGGCTCATAGAGAAAGGTATGGGGGAGGGGAGCCAAGTTTCCTTGCCGTCTCCAAGAGTACCACTCTTTCAGCATACTCTCAAGTTCACCAGTCCAGAGGCTCCCCTATACATTTTTCCCCTGTACTTTTGTTTTATTATTATTATTATTATTATTATTATTATTACTATTTTATTTTAGGAGCCTTCATTATGTAAGCATGATTGATCAAATCATTGACCATTGGCAATGAATCAACTTTAGCCCCTTCCCCTCCAAGAAGGTATGTGGGGAGGTGGGGGGGAGGGCCGGTGCTGAAAGTTATCCTGGGAACCAGCCTCCCCACCTTTAGGGAGGATCCAAAAGTCACCTCATTAGAATATCAAAAGAGGCCTATATTGCTTTCATCACTTAGGAAATTCCAAGGGTTTGAGAAACACTGGGATAAAGACCAAATATGTATTTATTACAAATCACAATATCATACCAACTTTGTCTTGATTTTTTAAAAATAAATTCACTAATTCTTGCTGAAGAATAGATTCATAATAGATTAGATTGATTTGATTCTTATAAGAATAGATTTTTATAGGCCAAATGCTGCAAATAATTGCAAATTCTTCCTATCCATTATAAAATTGCTTCCTTAAAAGTATTTTCCAATCAATTTAACTTTGCTAGCAATGTGTGAAGGAATCTCTTGGCAAACCTGTTCCTACAGAGTACCAGCATCAAAAAAAAAAAAAAAAAAAGTTAAATCTGCCATTTCAAAAAAGCAAAGACATATTTAGATAAAATAAATTGCTATAAGTACATTTAAATAAAAGTTTTATTGCATTCTCTAGAAGGGGGACAAGATAAATTAGGTTAGTGAAAATCTATCCTTGTCTATGCATACACCAGGATTACCCCTAACTGCCACACAGTGCCATTTACCTAAATCTGTCTGATTGGTGTTGCTAGTTTAAGATACAAAATAAGAACAAAAGCAAAGAAAACAAACACGTCAGTAAGGTAATGGCCCCAGTAAGGTATTTCTTGAAATAGTATACCTTACTATTTCAAGGTAGTATACTATTTCAATATAGTATAATACATACTATATTATGTATATAGGTATACATAAGAAGGTATACCTTACTATACCTTCTTATGCCTGTTTTAATTCTCCCACATGGGAGGGGCTGCAGGAACTGGAAATCAACTACAGTCTTTGGATCACAATCAAAGTTAAGAAATCTCCAACACAGGTGTAATTATCTGTATTTGGAAATATTTGTTGTTGTACATTGAGCTGAATTCTTCAAGTTCTCTGAAGATATGCTGCACATGCTGTGTTCAAAGAATAATAAAGCAGCTCCCATTGAAACTAGTTTGGTTCTACAAACACAAACACTAACACCTACCCAAAATCTGTTTTGAAATTTTAGGAAAAGTGTGTACACACACACACACATACACACACACACACACACTTCAAATGCCACTACTTAAGTCCTCTTATGTATATTCTATTGAAGGTGTCCTGGTGCCTTTTCGATTATATTTGAGGAGTAACCAAAATATTTAGGATATCAAAATTTACTTGATTTTCTTATGACATTGCTCCATAAAATAATTTATAAACTTTTCAACAGCAATTATTTCTTCATTGATGTGACAGACTTTAGCACAGGGGACAATAGTAGAAAATTTTATTTTGTAGTAATTTTATGAAATTATTTTTGGACTTTATTCATTCTGCAAAAACATTTTGAAAGGCCTGAGCTCAACTTTTGAGTGCATGAAATACTGCTGAATTTGGGGAATAGAAAGACAAATTAGGCAAAGTCTCTCCCCTTTGAAAGCTCATTACAGCCCACAGAGGAGATAATATAGGATGCCACTGCTAAAGTCAAACAGACTAATGGTGCAAAGACCAAGAAAAAGACAGAATGGATGCGGGCAGGAGTGAGGGGAGGTTGGATTAATAACTGTTTCTGAGATACACTCTAGAAAATCTAGTGCTAGCTTAGGTAAAGGCAACAGTCAAGGATGAATCCAAATTTTCCAGCTTGATATACTCACCAGTCAGTCATATCATGCAATATAAAATCCGGCTACAAAAGCATGTCTGGGGGCAAGAAGGATGTACTGAGCTTAAAGTTTGCCTAATTTCTAAATCACCTCTCCCGCATTGTGTAGTAACTGAACAATTTAGAGGTTTGATCCCATTTACAGAGGTAGCCTCGATTAATCTAAACTAATCAGGATTATCCAACCCCCTTTGCAATAGTAGTGGCTTCAGAAGAGGTGACCTAAGGCCCTTGAGCGAGGGCATTCTTTCCATTTACCTCAGCGATTTATTTAAAGTGGGCACATGACCTTCAAAGTCAATGAAACATTCATGAGAGGTTTGTTAAAGGTGAAGAGGTAAAATAGAAGCTTCCCAGATACCATTTAAAAAACTTGCGAAAAACAAGGTCTTTTTTTTTCCTTTTTTTTTTTTTTTGGTAATGATCAAAGTAGCAAGAATTGATATTCTAGCAGCTATTCCACATTCAAGAGGGCAACCAGATAAAGTACTAAAAGAAAAACAGACCCAAAGATCTGATTTAACTACACCTGATCCCCATCCTACCTCTTAATTTTGAGTTTTAGGTCATTTTGAGTTGATTAATCTTACTTGCCCAAAATACTTTAATTTGAAGATCTACTCTATGCGGGGCCTAGTAGTTTTGAAATCCCGATCGAGCTATGGAACAAGCAGTTGGGAGTAGAGGTCAGAAGTGAAGGAAGTATCTGGAGTCTGTGATATAGATTTCATGGTCTGCAAAGTCTAAGTAGAAATACAGAAAGCATTAATACAGTTTCTATGCATTTCATAATGCAAGAGCCATTTTTCAAACTAATAATTACTTTATACCTGTGTAAGATTTAGCTTTCTAAAAATTAGGGTATTTTAGGGAAGATTATAAAATACTTTTATGTATTTTGGATATTAAGGCACATGATAGATATATATTAGATTCTACTAGATATAGATTATCTCATACATAAGAATACAAACTAAAATATCTATATATTCTTATTTGTTTTTTGAAGTGGGTGGTATTTTTTTTCAATAATCTGTTAATTTGTTTTTTTGCTGAAAGTATTTTCTTTACTATAAAATCTAAGCTATTTAGAACATTTATTATAAGTATGATAATAAAAGTAACATTTCATATTAGCAGATTTTATGTAATTTAGCTCTTTTCCCAGCAGGCCTTATATTGATTCTACTATGTTGTTTTCCTATATAAGAACTCACAACCTCAGCATGTTCCTCACACCTGAACAATATGTATGTACATATATACATATTGTTCTGTGTCCCTAAAACCACCTTCTCTTTCATTTAAGATTTGTCCATCATTGGGTGCTTGGATGCCTCAGTCAGTTAAGCATCTGACTCTTGATTTTGGCTCAAGTCATGATTCCAGGATTGTGGGATGGAGACCCACATTGGACTCACACTAAGCGTGGGGCCTGCTTGAGATTTTCTCTCCTTCTGTCCCTCCCCCGCTCATGCAGGTGGACACATGCAAGCACTCTTTCTCTCTCAAAAAATAAAAACAAGCGGCGCCTGGGTGGCTCAGTCTGTTAAGCGTCCGACTTCGGCTCAGGTCACGATCTCGCGGTATGTGAGTTCGAGCCCCGCCTCCGGCTCTGTGCTGACTGCTCAGAGCCTGGAGCCTGTTTCAGATTCTGTGTCTCCCTCTCTCTCTGACCCTCCCCCATTCATGCTCTGTCTCTCTCTGTCTCAAAAATAAATAAACGTTAGGGGCGCCTGGGTGGCGCAGTCGGTTAAGCGTCCGACTTCAGCCAGGTCACGATCTCGCGGTCCGTAAGTTCAAGCCCCGCGTCAGGCTCTGGGCTGATGGCTCGGAGCCTGGAGCCTGTTTCCGATTCTGTGTCTCCCTCTCTCTCTCTGCCCCTCCCCCGTTCATGCTCTGTCTCTCTCTGTCCCAAAAATAAATAAAAAATGTTGAAAAAAAAAAATTTAAAAAAATAAATAAATAAACGTTAAAAAAATTAAAAAATTAAATAAAAAAATAAAAATAAAAACAAAAAGAAGATTGGCCCATCATTTAGCATCTAGTTTATGTCTTATGGATTCTAGAATGTGTCTAAGTTGATTTTTGTTCCTCGGATTACTTACAATGTTAGCAATCTGTGCCATGTACTTTAGAACTGTATATATATTCTAGTTCTGATAAGTTCAGGTTTATTCATTTCATTTTCTTGAAGTTCATCATATATTTAGGACAAATAATGTTCTATAACACTTACTACAGCATTGTATTTCTAGGAATAAATTAATAACATTAAAGTATTTTTTAATTTTAATAATATCCAGACACAAATAATCAAGACATATAATCTGGTACCATAAATATGTCTTCCAGTGTTGTAACTAAAATTTTTGGTTTCTCAAGCAAATAGTCTAGATAAAATTCTTATCTTTCTTACAAATTTTAGGGTGGTACTTTGGTAATGTTTACACACAAGGAAAAAGAGAACAAGAGAAATGGGTAGCAAGAGTGCTTGTAAAAATAACTAAGCCCTCAAAAGTTTAAAGGGAGAATAGGAATGAAAACAAAAAAAATGAAAGATGGGACTCTTAGAGGAGTCTTAGCTGTTATAAGTTTTCTTTGTTCTATTAACAAGGCCTTCTATGTGATTTCTGGGTTGATTTCTAGAGTTCTTAGGCATTTGTGACTATGCTCTCTTGGAAAACATCTTTTATATGTCACTACAAGTGCCCAGTATCATTATAAAGTACAGTAAGTCTTTCAGTATCTTCTGAGTTTAGTGCCTAAATAGAACATTAGCATAGGTGCTCAGCATGACTGGAAAATAATATTTTACATTTATATAGCGCAACACAGTTCCTATTCCATAGTAAAGATTTTTGCTATAGTTGTGTTTGTGGGGAGGCTAAATACAGCTTATACTAGAAGATGGTTCTTTTATAAGACATGGACTATAGTCATGCTAATTCTTTTGTCTTCATAGTTTTCAACCTTAGTGCTCAGACTCAAAGGTATGTTTATAGAGTTTCAGAAAACTTAGAAACCAAAAGGGTCTAAGTTTTCACCTATTCTATTGTTTCATTTAACAGATGAGAATCTGATATTTTCCTTAAGATCACAAAGTTAACTGCTAACATTATCATGATTAGAATCCAAGTCTCCTAATAAATCAAACTACTTATTTTCCTGATCATATTTTTGGCTTAGTCAAAACATTTTTAATTCTATTATTTTTGAAATGAGAATATTTTGAGACAGATATGAATGATCAAATTACTTTATATAATCTTAGATTATCTTCCTATTCAGTTGGGATTAAAAATTTAATCCTTATTTAATTACAATCCCTACTCCCAAAAGGATTCAAGATATTCTGCATAATGAAATATGATACATAATAAGCCTATTTCTTCAACATACTGCTTCTATAAATAAGGTTATATTATTAAAGAAGGAATCTCCAAGGATTTGAGATTCAAAATATTTTTTCTCCTAAATGTGACCAGGGTCTATTTCACAAGCCAATGAAAAATAAGCTTTCAGCTTACATGAAGAAGGAAGCTAATTGATACTCTCAAGAAATATAATCTTTCAAAGTATAGGTAGAGAAAAGCATAGATATAGCCTTCAATTGTCAACCCAAAATGATTCTCTTCTCATAGGTTAAAAAATTATTGGTCTGGCAGGTAAGTGGGTTTAAGACCAAGAGTTAACAATATCTTCCCCTCTTTGCTCCATATGAAAGCATGGGAACCAGTGAAAGAGATTCGGAATATGACAGAATCTGAGGAGATCCTGGCTTTTGGGGATCCTCTGACCACCTCCATTCCAACAAACCTGGTACCAGACACTCAATAGGAATGGTTTTCTTGCTCTACCAATATATCAACTAAACATATAAAGCCGAAATTGTTAAAAATGTGAGAAATTCATCACTGCAGGAAACATGAGGACAATTAGCTATTACTCTGCAGATTGATAAAACTAGAGGAATCAAGCATTTACCCTGCCTTTTTTGAACAAAATAAATAGGCTTCAAATCTTCATATTATCAAAGAGATGATGAGGAAAATGTCTTCCTCAAGGAAGAAGTCAGGCTAATAAATGCACAAGTAATGTTACATGCAGAAAATCACCATTCTGCAACCCTTAATGAAATAATGGAGCTAGACAATTATCATTAATTAATTCTAAAACCATTAGGTGAACAGTTAATGGGGATCCTTACAAAGAATGGCTCAGATTGACACAATGTGAACACACAGATCAATCATAGTTTCTCTGAAAGTAGAACAACCAGATGCAGTGTGCCTCCTGGTATAATTCAATAGCAAGTACCTGAAGTATTCTTGGAAAAATAAGATGAGGACCTAAATCCAAGCAAACCTCTAGTTATTATCAGTAAACAGAAAATGCAGGTGAGTTAGGAATGGTTTAAACATCATCAATAGAAAGTCTATAGGCAAAGAGATCATGGGACACTCTACAAACAAATGACAAAAATGAGTTTCAAGTAAACAAGATAAAAATTTAAATAGAAAGAGACTTATGCAATGTGTTAGACCTTGTTCAAAGGTGATTTGAAAAAATAAAAAAAGAATAAAATTACTTTTCTTTAGACACTCAGAAAAGTGATTAGAACCTGGATATTAGACATTGGTAACAGCATTTTGATATGTGTTTATGTATGTGTATGTATATACACACATACATCTTATCTGTTAGGCATTTATATGGAGGACCCACAGATAAAACAAGAATTGTAAAAGGAGATGTGTAAGACTGACAAAATGTGGATAATCATTAAAGATGGGGGAATCAGTACATGGAGATTTATTATAGTATGTTCTCTGTTTCATGGTATATTTGAAAATTTCTAAATAGAAAGATTTTCATTCAAAGAACTTTTATGTAAAAACAGTGACAGTGCAAACTTCAGTATGTCATCCTTCTTTAAAATCTGGGTAGATCTGCTAGAAAAAGGAGGAGGGAAACACAGTGAAATTGACTAGGGCAATTGACATGCTATATTTACTATACATATGGAAAAACTTATAATAAATTACTAAGTTTCCAATAATCTTTAATATTTTCAAAGAGTTCAGATTTTACATTATTTAATCATAATGTATTTTGTTCAAAATTAAAAAAAAACACAAATTACTAAATAATTACAGAAAATTGAATAGGAACTACATATTCAAGGACATTTCTATTTCACTGATATTAAATTTCTTGGATAGGAGGATGCTAATATGATTATGTATAACAAAGTCCTAGTTTTGAAAGATGCCTCCTGAAAAGTTGGGGATGAAGTGTATTTATCTCTGCAATTTAATTTGAAATAATTCAGCCAAACATTTCACACACACACACACACACACACACGAACAAAAGGTAAGGAGAAACTCCATTTGTAAAATGTTAAAAGTTATTAAGTTTGTACTAAGGAAATACATGTGTTATAGTGTTCTTTCAACTTTTCTGCAGGTGTGAAACTTATTGTGGTAGATGGTTGAGGAGAAAATACAATTAAAATAAAAAGGTGAATAATCAAATTTTTACAAGTTTAAACATTAAATGCATTAATTTGATCTCATGGATCAAATAAAAAATTAAAATTTTAAATAACATTCATGAGTCCAGAGAATATTTCATATAAATATCTTCTTTAAATGGTCATTGAGGCAGGGATTGACTTGATCTTTAAGGTCTTGTTTTGTTTTTAACAACAGGAACACATGAGTATAAATATCCCAAAATAATCATCGTTATAATAAAAGCAGATGTTTAATGGCAATTAATTATTGCCAGGCAATGAACTACACATTCTACATGTATTATTTAATTTAATTCTCATGAGAAACTCATGAGAAAGTGCTATTACCTTCTGGCCTCCCAGGCTGGAAAGTGGTAGAGTCAGGTTTACCCCCCTTTCTTACTATACACAGTATAACTCCTCATCACTTTCATCTTATCCTGACCCATCAGAGTTGACAGTCCCCCTGCTTTTACAAATGAAAGGTCTACTTTAATATAATGATTTGAAGACTATAAAAATAAATTCAAAATAAGTAAAGACGTAAATTAAAGCTCTGAAACCATAGAAATCCTAGGAAAGCACAAAGTCAGTAATGTATCTGATATTGGCCATAGCAAATTCTTTCTACATATAGCTCCTGAGGCAAGGGAAGCAAAACCAAAAATAAACTCTTGGGACTACATCAAAATAAAAAGCTTCTTCACAGAGAAGGAAACAACAAAACTAGAGAGCAACTGATGGAATGGGAGAAGATATTTGCAAATGTCATATCCAATAAATGGTTAGTATCCAAAATATATAAAGAACTTATAAAACTCTATACCCCCCAAAAAACAAATCATCCAATTAAATGGTCAGAAGACATGAATAGACACTTTTCCAAAGAAGACATACAGATGGCTAACAGACACATAAAATGATGTTCAACATCCCTTATCAGGGAAATGGAAATGAAAACTACAATGAGATATCACCTCACACCTGTCAGAATGGCTAAAAGCAACAACACAAGAAACAGTAGGTGTTGGCAACAATGCAGACAAAGGGGAATGCAAACTGGTGCAGCCACTATGGAAAACAGTATGGAGGTTCTTCAAAAAATTTAAGCAAAGAAATACCCTATGACCCAGGAATTGCACTACTAGGTATTTACCCAAAGAATACAAAAATACTATGTGGATCCTGAGAAACTTAACAGAAACCCATGGGGGAGGAGAAGGAAAAAAAAAAAAAAAAAGAGGTTAGAGTGGGAGAGAACCAAAGCATAAGAGACTCTTAAAAACTGAGAACAAACTGAGAGTTGATGGGGGGTGGGAGGGAGGGGAGGGTGGGTGATGGGTATTGAGGAGGGCACCTTTTGGGATGACCACTGGCTGTTGTATGGAAACCAATTTGACAATAAATTTCATATATTAAAAAAAAATAAAAAATAAAAAATAAAGGTATACAAGCATCCTGATGTTTAGAGCAGCATAATCTATAATAGCTAAATCATGGCAACAGCCCAAACATCCATGGACTGATAAAGGGATAAAGAAAAGTTGGTGTGTGTGTGTGTGTGTGTGTGTGTGTGTGTGTGTGTGTGTGTGTATGCACACATACACACACAATGGAATACTATTCAGCCATAAAAAACAATGAATCTTGCCATTTAATGGATGGAGCTAAAGTGTATTATGCTAAGCAAAATAAGTCTGAGAAAGACAGAAACCATATGATTTCACTCATATGTGGGATTTAAGAAACAAATGAGCAAATAGAGAAAGAAAGACAAACCGAGAAACAGATTCTAACTATAGAGAACTAGTGACTACCAGAGGCAAAGTGGGTGGGGGAATAGGTTACATCGGTGATAGGAAATTAAGAGCATGCTTGTTGTGATGAGCACCATGTGTTGTAAGTAAGTGCTGAATCACTATATTGTACACCTGAAACTAATATTACACTGTATGTTAACTGACTGGAATTTAAATAAAGCTTAAAAAAAAAAAGAATGTAGACTCTGAGGCAGTCATCCTGCAAATTAAATTCCTGTTCCAATACTTACTTGTTGTGTTACCTTGGTCAAGTAACTTGCCCTTACTGTTCCTCATTTTCCTCAACAATAAAATGTAGATGGTACTGCTTCACAAGTTAAGAAGATTACTTGAGATAAGTGCATTTAAAGAACATAGTACTTGGAGTGCTGGGGAGGTCAGTTAAGCATCTGACTCTGGATCTTGCTTAAGTCTTCATATTGACCTCATAGGGTCATGAGTTCAAGCCCCATGTCAGGCTCTGTGCTGACACCTTGAGATTGGGATTCTCTGTCTCCCTCTTTCTGCCTCTCGCCCACTTAAGCTTGCTCTCAAAATAAGCTTAAAAAAATAAAGTTAAAGATCATGATACAGAGCCTGTACATAGAAAGTATAGTAGGTAAACCCCCCCTTATCTGCAGAGAATACATTCCAAGACTCCCAGTGGATACCTGAAGCTGCAGGTAGTACCAAACCCTATTTATATTGTTTTTCCTACACATGCATACCTATGGTAGTTTAATTTATAAATTAGGCACAGTAAGAGATTAAGAACAATAGAATAGAACAATTATAACATACTGTAATAAAAGATATATGAATGTGGTCTCTTGTTCAAACTATCTTATTGTACTGTACTTCTGCTGCTTCTAGTGATGACATGAGATGGTAAAATGCCTGCAGATGAGATGCAAGGAGGTGATTGACATACGCATGGTGACACAGAGTCAGGCTATTACAGACTTCCTGAGGATTTGCCAGGAAGGAAGATCATCTGCTTGTAGACTACAGTTGTCAGGGGGAAGTGAAACTAAGGATAAGAGGGGCCTACTGTACCCAGTAAATGTTAGATATCATTACAATGGAGGACATTCCTTACTGCAGCAGTATCATAAGATTTTGAGAAAAAGCAACAATGTTCCAAAATAAAAAGCTTGAAGCAAAAATAGGGGGCAGGCAGATACAGGAGTAGCAATATTTATCAATTGAGTAGAAGACAGTCTAAATTCAATTAGATCCCCAAGCAAAGTGCCTGGTTACTATTAAGTAGAAGCTTAGTAAATTCAGTTACTTGGCAAACGTTTAACAATTAACACCTAAGTGCTTTACAATAGAGATTTAGAGCAATATTTTACTTATTTAAAAAATAGCAGAAAAACAGTGTTTAAACTGAAACTTGTGGTCACTAATTAAAAAAGAAAAAAATCATTCCATGAAGTGAGCACACTGCACCAGATCTCCTACCATAGCAAAGAAAATCAACAAAAGAAGTATTATCAAAGAAAGGATCACCATGTATGTGTTGGAAGAATTCACCACTCTACTTAACATGGAAGGAGAAACTGTTCTAACTTATCAGGTAAAAGAAAAAGCATTAGTTCTCTTTGGGGCTTTCTGCCTTCTACAGTGGCAGCTTCAGCTTTTGGTGGCTTAGCTGCACCTCTCCTTCCTATTTTATCAAAAGAATAATTAAGAAATGAAATAATCCTTAAAGCATAAAGTATGGTCAATATATTTCCCATCCACTTACAAAAAAAGTAATTATCCAGAAAGTCATAAGCCCTAGCTAAAACCTGGATCTTACAATCTTTATTTTTTCCAAAAGGGAAGTTAATAAGAAGTAAAGTAACAAAGTCTCTCTGGGTAATTTACCACAGATTCTAAAGAGGAGAGCACAGAATTGAAGTTAACAGAAATAGTGTTCGCCTCCTGCATTCTACATCTGCATTAATGACATGCCTAGGGTTACCTAGGAACCTAAAATACAAAAGAAAATTAGAATATAGTTTTGCTGTAAAAAAAAAAACAAAACCAAAACATATCATGTAAATACCAAAGACTGGGTACAATCATTCTTAATTATTTTTAACTATAATATTCCCTCCGCAGCCTTGGGTTCATATTTCTGAGTACCCCCTTGATAAAATAATTTATGGAAGCAGAATTTATGAGCCTATGTGGAAAAAGAGTTATGAGAACAAAACCATATTTGACATAGTATTTTAATAGGTTTATTATTCACCAAAATAAAACAATAGCATGTATTGAAGAAATAACATATTATTCTACATAAAAGGAAAAATATGAGTGATACATAGACTTCTTAGAAAGATGACTTTTTTAATAGGAAAAGAAACCTCTTAACGGACCCTGTCCTTAGGGAATACTTAGGGAGTGGACTGGATAAGCAAGCATAAAACAGAAGGAGAAATTACTGTGCATGATGAATGAATAAGAATCTACCAAGTGGGACTGTGGGCTGTGAGGGTGAAGAAGAGGCTACAGATGAGGGAGGCGACTGGAGACAATATGGAAGAGAGGATCAATCAAGCATTTTATCTAGAAGGGGGAATGATGGGGACCTTACTAGGGCAGCTGTTTATTATCCACTTTAAAGTCACTTATTCTGTAGCACGCCTGTATGGCTCAGTCAGTTAAGCATCTGAGTTTGGCTCAGGTCATGATCTCACAGTTCATGAGTTCAAGGCCCTGCATCAGGCTCTGTGCTGACAGCTTGCAGCCTAGAGCCTGCTTTAGACTCTGTCTTCCTCACTCTCTACCCCTCCCACACTCATGCTCTCTCTCTCTCTCTCAAATAAATAAATGTTAAAAGATAAAATTAATAAATAAAATCACTTACTCTTCAATTTTCTAATCCCAAGCCAAAACATCCAAATCTTCACTAAAGTTCTCTTAAAAGCAGCCAACCACCTTGCCTGAGGGGTGTATTATGAGATATAGATATTGGATAAATCTGAGAATAAAAGAACAATTGCAACAGATGAAATGTAAAAATTGGTAGAAACAGGAATCACTATCTGGAGTAAATGTGAGCATCTCCTTCACTTAATCCTCAGACATCAAAAGGAATGCTGGACTTAAGCTAAATTTATTTGAATTGACAAAGAAGGACAAAGAGCCTTGACATCACCCCATCTCCTCAAATTCTCCATTCTCTAAGAATAAAATTCCAACCACATTTTGCTTTTGGTCAGTGTTCAAAAGTATCTTACACCACATACAAAAATCAACTAAATGGATCAAAGACTTGAACATAAGACATGAAACCATAAAAGTCCTAGAAGAAAACACTAGGGAAATCTCTTTGACAGGGTCTTGACAATGATTTTTTTGGAAGGACACCGAAACCAAAGGCCAAAAGCAAACCAACAAGTGGGACTATATCAATCTGAAAAGCTTCTACACAGCAAAGGAAACCACAAAATAAAAATGCAACCTATAGAATGGAATACGATATTTGCCAATCAGATATAGGATACATAGTTAATATCCAAAATATATAAAGAACTCAAAACTATATAGCAAATATAGATTTCTCCAACTAAAACAAAGGGCTGAGGACCTGAAGAGCCATTTTTCCAAAGATGACATATAAATGGCCAACAGGTACATGAAAAGGTACTCAATATCAGTTATCAAGGGAATGCAAATTCAAATAATGAGATATCAGTTCACACATGTTAGAACATCTAGCATCAAAAAGACCATAGTAGCAAATGTTGGTGAGGACGTTGAGAAAGGGGAACCCTCTTGCATTGTTGACGGGAATGCAAATGGGTACAGTCGTGGTGGAAAACAGAATGGAGGCTCCTCAAAAAACTAAGAATAGAACTGCCACATTATCCAGCCATTCCACTTCTGGGTATAGAACCAAAGGAAATAATAAAAACAGGATATCAAGGAGGTATCTGCACTCCCATGTTCATTGCAGCATTATTCATAATAGCCAAGATCTAGAACTAAGTGCCTATCAATGGATAAGCAAGATGTGGTGCACGTGCACACACACACACACACGTGTGCACTAGAATATTATTCAGCTGTAAGAATGAAATCTTGCCACTTGTGAAAACACAGATGGACCTTGAAGGCATTATGCTAAGTGAAGCCAAAGAAAAACACATACTGCATGGTATCACTTACAAACGGAATCTTAAAAAAAAAAATGTCAAATTCTTAGAAACAGAAAAGTAGTTGCCAGGGGCTGGAGGTGAGGAAAATAGGGCAAGGTTGGCACGAGGGTACAGACTTTCAACTATAAAGTGAATATGATCTAAGGTTGTAACATAAAAAAAAATGGTGACTATAGTGCATAACATGGTGTTGTATAGCTGAAATTTGCTACGAAAATTATGTTTTCTCCAAACAAAAACAAACAAACAAATACAAAGATAAATATGTGAGGTGATGGATGTGTTAATTACATGGGGGCATCTTTTCACAATATATACGTACATCAAATCCAATCTCTAGAATGTACACTTTTGGTATTTAACAATTTTACTTGTCAATGATACATCGATAAAGCTGGGGGAGAAAAAGGCAGTATGTCCACAGCCCTTCAGTCAAACATGGAGGGTTTTTTGTTTTTGTTTTTTAATTACTGAGAGCAAAATCAAGTTTCCTTGAGTAAGAGAACTGATGCTTAAGTAACATATACTTCTGAAATTCTTTTAAATCTGTAAAGATATACAATATAAATCTTAACCTTAATACTTGTGTCCAACAAATGTGTGATTAGTGAGAAATTACCCTGTGGTGTACTTCATAGCCTAGAAATCTAAAATATTTCTGGTATGAGGGGTGCCTGGGTGGCCCAGTTGGTTAGGCGTCCAACTTCGGCTCAGGCCATGATCTTGTGGTCTGATCTGTGAGTTTGAGCCCCACATCGGGCTCTGTGCTGACAGCTCAGAGCCTGGAGCCTGCTTCAGATTCTGTGTCTACCACTCTCTATGCTCTTCCCCTGCTTACATTCTGTCTCTCTCAAAAATAAACATTAAAAAATTTATAAAGTATTTCAGGTATGAAATTTAATGACTCCAAGTTTTATAATATATAGATGACCTTAAACCTTGAGTTTCTGTGAAATCATTTGAATAAAGAACATGATCATTTATTTTCTGCTACAAAGGATTCTGAAAATCCTTACATAACTCAAGGGAACAAAATTGGTAAAGTATCAAACTATAAACCAATAAGGTTTTTTTGTTTTTTTGTTTTTTTTGTTTTGTTTTGTTTTTTTTATTGCTGTAAAAGATGTTGCATTCTCTGGCCCTTTTTTTCCCCCATATTCTCTAAGCTTCTGCCTCAAGCACTATTAACTTGGGCCCTAAATAATTTATTAAAATTCTATATATTTTGAGATCTCTTTATTTGGAAGAAAAATCAAGAGCCACTAATAAGGTAGAATATTAATATCTTAAATTGCTGAGAAAAAAATGAGTTTTTAAAAAGGCTAGATAATTTCAAAGTTGAATATTTGCTTATTAATAACCTAAGTAGGATACAACCCTAACAGTATCTAATACTTTAAAGAGAGAGAGAGAGAGGGAGAGAGAGAGAGAGAGAGAGAGAGAGAGAGAGAAGTAGAGAAGGGGAGAGGGGCAGAGAGAGAGAATTCTAATCTAATCAGGCTCCACACTCAGAGTGGAGCCCAACACAGGGCTCAATCCTATCATCCTGGGATCATGACCTAAACTGAAATCAAGAGTCCAAACACTCAACTGACAAAGCCACCCAGGAACACCCTTATCACCTTCTTATTTTATTTGCACATGGTCTACACCCAGGACCATGAAATCAGGTAATCATCATTAGTATTAGTAAACACAATTTGAAATCTAATGATCAGTAATAACATAGGTTCTAAGGATCCATGCTGTAGACAGCTGAGTTAGAGGCAGGGTTTTGTAATATTAGTCATTTATAAATTGAAGGTTTCCAAGTTTGAGAAAGAATAACAATCCACAATATCAGCTAATCTTATGTCTTTTAGTCAAATGCAATAAATATTAATTGATAAAATTGGAATACCAATAAAATTTAAACACACACACACACACACACACACACAAAATCCATGAAATGATGAATACAGGACCCAAGAGAATGGCTTTCTCTGGTGGAGGGAGGCAGGGGGATGGACAAGGACAACTGATGATTAAATATAGGATAATCTGGAGATCCTGGCTTTGTTTTGCACAGTGAGTTTGCAGGCACTCATTCTATTATTAAAAGGGAAAGAAGGAAGATTACCCATGTATAGACCAATAATGATTGTGTTTTGAACCAAGGATTATCATTAATATAATCCCGGGCACTTGAAGTCCAAAGGTGTGTGGAGGAACTTTTAGAATTCACCTTTGCTATAAACATTTAGGAAATATATTCTTACATAATCAGTATTTTTGCTTTATTAAAATGAATGAATGTTTTTCTTTCTAATGAAGAAACCTACTAAATGAAACAGAATAACTGAAAAGGTCTTGAGAGAATACTTTGAAAATGTCTTTTTAAATAGGACTTTAGAAGCAAGCATACATTTAGAAATTTTGGCTAACATCTGTGAAATTGCACTTATATTTAAACAGAACTGTGAATGTCTCCCCAGGGCACCTACCATTCTATTTTAATTATGCCACTTAAAAAAAACTGTTTTAACATCTAACAAAGCACACATGATGTGAAAACACTTGTTAAACCACCTCCACAGTTTTAACAATAAAACAAATATGAGATCATTGCATTTCTTAAGATTCATTAGATGAGAATTAGTGCATTGGCATGGTTTTTGGAAAACATTTGCCCTTGATATCGTTTCATATATATTTGCTATTTGGAGGGCCCCTTTCAAATTTGCTTTACACAAATTCTATATTAAAATCACAAGATATCATAAAATAAAGCTGTGTTATAATGGTAGCACAAAATTACTCAAGAAATTCCAAATAAATAACATGTTATCCGCTGAGAATAAAGTCATGTTTTTGTATCAAAAACTGTCAGCCTAAAAAACAAGTTATAGGTTTTTGCTCATTTGTTTCATATTAAAGACATTTAAATATGCTAACTTTAAGACACAAGAAAACATAGGTCACAAGTGTAAATAAGTTGAATTACTTACTTCTTGGGAATAATTCTCCCATGGAGAAGCTTAAGTTAGTTATATTCCCAAGCCACTTGTTTAGGCTGTCTTCTACTTTTACAGATAGAACACTTTACAAAGTTCAAGCACAGTCCTAGATACCCAAAAAACATCAAATTTCAGTCTGGAAACATTTTGACTTTCATTTGCAGTATATTACGGGAATTCTCAGGATATAGTGGTACACCTCAATAAGAACTTGGTTAACTAGTGAGTGATGAATCTCCTAAGTGACAGATAATTCAGGTAATTTTACATTTCTCTTGCAAAATAGACAGATCCAAGGACAACTCTCTTGGGAAAGAGATATTAACTTTTTTTTTTAACGTTTATTTATTTTTGAGACAGAGAGAGACAGAGCATGAATGGGGGAGGGGCAGAGAGAGAGGGAGACACAGAATCGGAAGCAGGCTCCAGGCTCTGAGCCATCAGCCCAGAGGCTGACCCGGGGCTTGAATTCATGGACCGCGAGATCGTGACCCGGGCTGAAGTCGGACGCTTAACCGACTGAGCCACCCAGGCACCCCAGATACTAACTTTTTAAAAACACTCTGCTCTTCCACAATCTTACCTCTGAGATAATATATTGTGAACACTGTATCAGAGTGGAGATATTTTCTTCCTTTGTATGAATTATTCAAAGTGAGAGTGAATGAAAATATTTTTGCCTGTAGGCTTATCGTAGAAGGTAGAGTAGAGTTACTGAACCTTCTTTTGGGTACCCTCTGGATCACCAAGACAGGAAAACAGACCTGGGCTTACAACAAAGCTTTTGAAGGGATGTGTGGTTGCCTTTTTTACCATTCCCATCCGATACTCTCCAGAATTCAAGCTTAACCTCACTGGTGGTTAGAGAAGATAAGGGATCCTGTCAATTAAGGTAAAGATGGAAGATCCCAATTCCTTTTTAGGATATCTAGATACAGAAGAGCAATGGCTTTATGAGCAGGATTGTTTTGTGTTTTCCCATATGTACATCTTTGTAAAGTATTTTTATACACTCTTTAAAATAGCCGGGGAGAGCTCATATGTTTAGTCACAGAATAGCATATATCATATGCCATGCACTATCGTATTTACTGAGAGTTTGAGTAAGAGAGCCAAGGGGCTTATATTCTAGAAGAGTCAGTGGAGACAGGCCATTCAGGACATGCAGAGGTGGGCCATGGTTAGAGAAGTTTAGGAAGCACACTGGAAATGTGCTTTATTCAGAGTTGCAGGAAAGAGTCATCTAAGTGGAGACATGAAGAATGAATAGGCATTATCCAAGTAATGGAGGAGGAGGTGGGAGGAAGTAGAACTACAGACAAGTAATCTGCATATAAAAGAAACTGGGATGGTTTGAGATTGAAGGAAAGACCTAGATCTTTGAAACCAATGTCTAACAAGCTAAGTCTTGGCTGCCTGTCTGGATGAATTACAGAACTTCTCTTGACTTATTTCCTCATTTTCAAATAGCACTGTTAGGAAAATGAAATGACGTTACATGTGATCTACCAAGGACAGCACAGGTTTCTCATAATTGTTAGATTTTTCCTGCTGTTACTTTTTCCAATCCACATCCCTGTATTTTCGTGGATTTTATCACATTTATTTATTATTAGTATTTGCACAACTCAGAAAAAAACAAGGAAAAGAAGAGGCATTTTATTTTTTTCTTTTTCTTCATCCTTCCCTCCACAATCAACCACAAGCTATTGACATTGGATTGGTAGACACCATACCTAGCTGATGCCCCTTGTGTCTGCTCCACTCACCCCCATCACTCTGAACCCTATCATGTGCTCCAGATACATGGTAGGTGGTAAATAAATAAGTAGCTGTACTCTATCTTCCCTCAAATGGATTATTTTACCCACCCCAACATTTTCCATTTAGTATTTTCTAGACTCCTCAATAGTACTATGACACGATCAAACCTTTTTTCTAAATGTATAATTTAGCCTTAGGCTCCATTCTACCCAGGAATAGATAGCAAATGATTGGAGAAATTGAGGTCAGCAGTGTTTTTTTGTTTATATCAGAGTCACTCAACCTGGGCACTATTAACAATTATAACAGATAATTCTGTGTTATGAGGGGATTTCCTGGTTGTTTAGCAATGTCTGTGGCCTCTATCCACACGTCTGTATTACTTCATTCCTAGTTGTGACAAGGAAATGTCTCCAGATATAGCCGTGTGTGTGTGTGTGTGTGTGTGTGTGCGTGCGTGCGTGCGTGTCCTAGGAGTCAATCCCTTCATTTATTGAGAAACAAACCTATACTATAGACAGCATTCAACTCAAAATAACTTTTATCATGGAGGGAACAGACTTTTTTTAATTAACAAAGATTAGGTAAATTCTGAAGTTTGAAGAGAACAAAAATTAAACAAGGTATTTGATGCTACAACATTTTACCAACGTAGCCAATTCCTTATTCACTTCTGTCAAAATAGGGACATACTGACTTAATTGGTGGGTCGCCCAAGTGACAACTGTTAGGTTTTCTGATTTAGAGAACTGAAGTCTCAAGATCAAGAGATATCTCTGATATAAGATCACCTCAGGAGACAAGAAGTTGTAAGGGATAGAAAATTCTTTGCCTCTTGGTTTGTTATGATCAGGTTAATATTGAAGAATAGCTTGAGTTTCCAGCTCATCTTGCTTCAGACAGCCTGAAGATCAAGAATAATCACTGACAGCTGGGTCGATATTGACAAGAAAATTATATTGGAAGCTTGAAGCAGTCTATATATTTTATGCTTGAAGTCAGAAAATATTTAATTTCTTTCCTAGGATGCCTGAAAGATGACTTTCGGGCTAATTGCTAGCATTGAAGTGAAAATGTTGTGTGTTTCTCTGATGTTAATTGGTTTACTTTTCAGAATTTCAAAAATCAGATTTACCAATGAATATATTTACCACTAAATATAATTTTAAACAATACTAAAATGGGTATTCAAATTGAAGTTAACATATATATGATTTCTGATATTTATCTGTTTCTTCTAATATGTCTTGAATCCTAGGTACACTTTACTTTTGCTTCAATGCCCTAGAGAAGGATTTAATTCATCTCTCTGAAATTCTGTGTCTGTGGGTTTGTGTGTGTGTGATAAGCAGTGTATTATATACAGTGGCACAATGGGTTTTATTACCATTTGGGGGGGGTCATTTGGAAAATATGATAAGCCTTTTTAGGCAAATGCTATTCATTGCTGAGACTGTTAAGGCCAGCCACACACGTTTCTATTGATCTATTAATTGTACAGAGCTCCTCAGAATATTGCTTTAACCTTTTCTGTCCCTGCCTTTTTCCTTCTTTCTTTCTTTCTTTCTTTCTTTCTTTCTTTCTTTCTTTCTTCTGCTCCAAATGGATCTTCAGATTTCTGCATACTCTAAATACTTTAAATGAGCAATTCTCCCTTTCCACTGGTACCTTTGTTCAATCTTAAACTGTTTTCTACAGTCACATTTGGAGAGTGCACTGAAAGATATCTCTGGTTACATTAAGATTCCTCAGCAAAATTCTCTTTAGCCATTTTTAAAGGGTGCCTGAAAATCCTTGAGCAATGAAGTGAAACTTTATTCAACTATGTTTTCTTTTTTAATTCATTCTATATGGGAAAGAATTATTAAGTATTTTTTAATTGCCTGATATTTCAGAATTCAGACATTTAAAGAAAAATCAAACAAGAGCAATTACTTTGAGATAATCATCTTATCAATTCACCAAAACAACCAGCACTTGATAGTCAGCTATTTTAACACTAGCCTCTACTATCAACCTGAGTCCCTAACTATTGATGTTTCTAGAATTACTATTGTGCCTATCTCCAATCAGGAGTAATTCCTTCTTCCCTAGTTCCCTGCTCTTGTAACAAGATTAAGAGCTTTGGTGGACTTGGTTTTGAGTCCAAGCTCACGGAGCCCATTTAGATTATTTCTCTGCCTCAGCATTGTCATCCTTTGTGAACAGAATATATCTAACTCAAGTGTTGTTGTGAAAATAGATGGTTATATTAAGAACCTTTGATGATACCTGAAACTTTCAGATCCATCATCAAGCTTTGGGACCATAGAAAATGGCTGGAGGGATTTTTACAACTGTATAGATGGGTTGTATTGAAGTTCCTCTGTCACTGTACCTCACTCTATAAAAACACAGAACCCTGCAACTGAACTCTCAGAGGGGCCCTGTAGCCTGTTTTATCCAATGAAATGTTAGCAAAAGTAGAAACTTGAAATATGCTTGAATGACTGGGTTTTCATGCTCTTACACCTCTATCCACTATAGGAACATGTCTGGGCTAGCCTGCCAGAGAAATGGAAAATCACTAGAGCAGAGTCAAGTCACCTGGGACACCCCCTGGACTTGTAAGCCTCATCCAACAACCATCACCCCACAACCCACTCCACCATGGACTTTACAGTACCCTTTAACAAAGGTCACTTTCAAGTCCTTTAACGTGTAGAGTTGAAAGGATATAGACAAGCTACTATAAAGTAAAAAATGCCTAATAACTCTGTATTTAACATCATACACATATTTAATATCCATTTGTATTACATATATGTCCATATATGTTGGAAACTTCTTTAGAAACTGCTCCTTCAATTTGCCCCTCCACCACCTGCATTTCTCCCCACTGCATTTCCTGTTTTGATCCAACCTGTCATTTCTCTCAAGAGTCTAAAAAAGGCCTAAGTTGGGATGCTTTCCAGATGCTTAGTAAGCACTGACTGAACTGACCCTGAAGAAATTGCTTCAGAGGATTTCCCCCACCATTTTTTCTTGTATCTATTTGCTTTATTCACAGTTTATATTTGGCCACAACTTGGTTAAAGCAGTGTTCCAAAGGGTAAAGTTGGTTTCCTCTGTTGAGAAAGTAATATTCCTAGGGTTGAGGAAGGAAAGTTCCAACACATATTTTTTCCTTCCTCAGAGGACTTTAATTCAGAAGTTCTGGGTATAGAATGGATATTTAACCTAAATTAAGTAACTTCTATGAAGAAGAAAATAGGGTTTTGTTGGTGGCATTTCAGGTTTTGAGCATCACTATTGAGCATCTTGTCGGAGATCTCTGTTTAAGTTGTGCATGGCATGCCTTTATGCTCCTGTTGTCTAGCAGGGAGCTTTGCATCTGTGTGCACATGTCCCCTGCTCCCCACACTAGGAGTCAAAGCTGGTCTGTCATAGTGCTGATACTTTAACAGGTAGTTCACAGGAGAGATAGGTTTATTTTTCAAGCCTCCCTTTTTGCTGCAAAACATCTAAGCACAAATTCAATTATTTCCTATTTTCTGATAGACACATTGCCTTATTCTAAGAGAAAAGTTAGAAATTTTTTAAACATAAGCAGAACAGGCTTTAAAGGAAAAAAAATCTAGAAAATTATATTCAAAAAATAGACAAAAGGATCTGAGGAGGAGGGTAAGAAAGAACAAGAAAGAAACAAGAAAAACCAGAAAGTATAGAAAATGTCTGGGGGTGCCCGGGTGGCTCAGTCAGTTAAGTGTCAGACTTCAGCTTGGGTCATGATCTCAAGGCTCATGGGTTCTGTGCTGACAGCTGAGAGCCTGGAGCCTGCTTTGGATTCTGAGTCTCCCTCTCTATCTGCCCCTCCCCCACTCATGCTCTGTCTCTCTCTCTCTCTCTCTCAAAAATGAACATTAAGAAAAAAATTTTAGGGGGGCCTAGATGCCTCAGTTGGTTAAGCGTCTGACTTCGGCTCAGGTCATGATCTCATTGTTCCTATGTTCAAGCTCCACGTGGGCTCTGTGCTGACAGCTCTGAGCCTGGAGCCTGCTTCTGATTCTGTGTCTCCCTCTGTCTCTGCCCCTCCCCTGTTTGCACTCTCTCTCTCTCTCTCTCTTTCAAAAATAAATAAACATTAAAAATAATTTAAAATGAGAAAAGAAAAAAATTAAATCATAGGATACTAAATATAGATCAAGGTTTCAGATACTTTCCGGTTTTTACTCTCAATGCTCAAATTCCTGAATTGTAAAACAAAGACTCAGACCAGTCTTTCAGGCAGCAAAATGTTCTCTAAGTAAGAAAGGGCCGAGGTGAGATATACCTTTGTTAACCCCTAGTAAAAAATCTAAAGTGGCTGTTAGAAAATGGAGGAAGAAGAGTAAAGTATTCTCCAGACTCAGAAGCACTTTGAGAACGGGGTTGGGGGGGAAGGCAAGCTACTTCATACCTTTTACAGAATAACTTAATGCATGGGGTTCAAGGGAGAGGGAACCACAGAAATATGTCAAACAGTTCACAACTACTCTCCACAAAGTCTGATCCTTGACCCAGAGCTTTTATAGAGTAAGGAGCTCATTAAGGTGAGTTTGAAGGGTAGTTAACTAAAGTGAAGCCTGCTGTGCACCAATCAGATCTACTAGTTATCTAAAGTAGTACCACCCTCTCACCAGTCCAGTCTCCTAGTTATCTAAAGTGGTGCCACCTGTGTGATAGCCCTATCTGCTAGTTATCTAAAGCACCTTCTGAGCACCAGTTTAGGGAAGATGAGAATAAACCTTCCCAAATTCTGGTCAGGCATACTTGAACCTCCATGGGGCTGGAACAGGTAGCCTCAAGGGAGGTCATTGGGTGGCATGAACAAGATAGAGTTGGTGCTGTTTTAGTACTTCTACAGTAGTGTCTAATGAAACATTTCATACAGACAAAAAACTGGAGACTTTTTTTCCCCACAAATTTGTTACATTTTTTAAAATTAATGTTTATTTATTTTTGAGAGAGAGAGAGAGAGAGAGAGAGAGAGAGCGCCAATGGGGGAGGGGCAGAGAGAGAGGGAGGGAGAGAGGGAGACACAGAATCCAAAGCAGGCTCTAGGCTCCGAGCTGTAAGCACACAGCCCGATGCGGGGCTCGAACTCACGAATTGTGGGATCATGACCTGAGCTGAAGTCAGAGGCTTAACCGATTGAGCCACCCCGGCACCCCAAATTTGTTACATTTTTAGAAAAATTTGCCGTATTACTTAAACAACAACAAAAACAAATTTTACACTTTTAGAGAAGTTTCAGGATGACAGCAGAAGTGAGGAGAAGGCACAGCAATGTCTCATATACCCTCTGCCTCTACACATGCACTGCTGCCCCCGTTATCAACCTCCCCCCACCAAGGTAGTATGTTCGTTCCAGTTGAAGGAACTCTGTTGACACATCATAATCACCCAAAGTCCAATCTCAGAGAATTTTAAAGCACTTGCTACAGATCCCCTCCATCACATACTATAGCTTCTCAGGGGAGCCTTACCTCAGCAGCCTCATAGGAGGCTTGTGGATGTGTGACCTACATGACAAAAGGGATTTCCTAGATTTGATTAACTTATACATCTTGAGATGGGGAGATCATCCTGTATTATTTGGGTGAGCCCAAGGATATCATAAGAGTTCTTATAAGGGAAAGAGAAAGCAGGGCAGTTAGAGACAGATA
This sequence comes from Panthera pardus, assembly GCF_024362965.1. NCBI lineage: Eukaryota > Metazoa > Chordata > Mammalia > Carnivora > Felidae > Panthera > Panthera pardus. The sequence continues at coordinate 35,125,908 of NW_026526766.1, forward strand.
GAAAAGGAAGCAAATGTTGCCTTGTTCTGGGGCCACAAGGAAAAGACTGTGAGCAGCCTCTAGAAAAGGCAAAGCAGGGAATGATGCCCTAGAGACTCCAGAAGGAACATAACTCTGCCAACCCATTTTATATTTCTGACCCTCAAAATTATGTATTTGTATATTTTTTGAGCCACTAAGTTTTTGGCTCATTTGTTTTAGCTGCAACAGGACACAACTGTGCTGCCCAAGATAGAGAAAGGCCTACCTCAAAGATATTTATGGATGTGAATTTTGCCTAACATAGTGGATTACAACTGATACATTATACAAACTCTCATGTTGAGAAGAATGATTTCAAGTTGAAATTAAAAGGACACATTACAACTTGACCAGAGACCTCTGAACTTCTAAACTACTGTACATAGGAAACAGGCTGAGAAATTTCCTCACTTATATACACCAGTGACTTATTATACAAAAATAATGATGCCAAAGGGATATATCCAAGAGATGGCAGAGGACAACTCTAGAGACCGAGATTGAGCCATAATCAAGGAATTGACAACACGTGTCCAGCTGGATGTCGGAAATGCTATATAGCAATGACTGCTGTGGGTATCTAGTTTTCTCTGAATCAGAATATCTGTACAGATCTCCTTAGGTCTCCTTAATTCACAGGGGTTCCAAGGAGCTTTCTCAGGAACTGCAATGCGAAGAGCACTATCAAACATGCACATGGTTTGAATAAAAGAGCTTAGACCTTGAATCTGAGACTGTTGCCATAAAAAAGTGGGGAGGGGGAGAATAGTCCTGGAGAAGGCTTCCATAACAAAGTATTACAAATTGGGTAGCCTAAACAACAGAAATACATTGTCCCACAATTCTGAAGTCTAGAAATCCGAAATCAAGGTATTCTAAAGACTGGTTCCTTCTGAGGGCTGTGAGGGAAGGATCTACTCCAGGCCTCTCCTGGCTGACAGATGGTCATTTTTTGTCTCTCACATCTTCCTTCTATGTGTGTCTCTGTGTCTAAAGCCTCCTTTTTTGTAAGAACACTCGTAATATTGGATGAAGGGCCACTGCAAGTGACCTCATTTTAATTTGACTACTTCTATAAAGCCTGTTTCCAAAGGTCACATTGTGAACTAGCAGAAAGTCGGACTTCAACTTATGAATTTTGAAATGACACAATTCAACTCACAAAATAAACACATAGGTTTTTAACCAAGAGGTAACCCTAAATGGGACACGAGGAGTAAAGAAGCAGATTCCTCACACATATTTGGGTGAAGAACATTAGAAGCCTGAGAACTCCATGTGCCAAGGCTCTGAGTTGGTGATTTATCAGAATTCAGGTGCATGTGTGTACTAGTGATTGATTTAAGGCCCCCGGCCCCAAATGCACATTACATTGTCCATTCTGTGACAGAGCTGGACTCTAAAGATTTCTCCTTTGCCAACTGGCCTGATGCTAATTTTGCTTTGTCAGTAGAGGGTGCTGGAGGCACATGTCAGGAGTTAAGGCTTTTCTTCCTGGTTCCAGGGTATGCTTCTTAACAAATCCCTGCATTGTAGAAGGTCTCTCTCTGCAGGGCCAGGTCCTTGAAGTGTGAGCGGCTTCTGCAGTGGCAGTAGCCAGCAACACATGGCACACCCTACCCCCATAGGTAGTTTCTAAGGAAACCCAGAGGATGCATTACCAGCAACTCTGGCTAGCATGGCAATGTAATAAACTCCATCCAGTAAACTATGACCACACCCTCACAATGAGGCCTGGATCTTAACCCCAAAGATGTTCTTCTTTTAAACTGGTTCCTTTCTTGGGTGTCCTGTGTTAGCTCTAAGTGTTGTGACTATGCCTTATATATCCCTAAATTCTTTATATATTTGATAACTCCTTATTAGGCAATCACAATTACTACAATACCCTGTTAAAATTAAGAATTCTTTATATTAAATTGTTCCTAATCTAATGACAGTGTGATTTCTGTCTCCTCATAGGGCCCTGACTTAGGTATTATGCCAGAACTTATTGAAATATCATCAGGCAGATTGGAAGGCAGAGTGTGGGCTCTATAATGGGACTCAAGGAATGATTCTCAGTACGATGCTGTAAACTAGCCCACAGGATGCTACTATCTCTGCCAAAAATGAGAGAAATCAGGAAGCAATTGATGCATTTTCCAGGAAAACTTCTGTTTAGCTTCAATCCAAGGAAGGGGAGGCAGGTGATGACTTCAAAAACATACTGTGCCTTCTAGGTTGCCATATAAAGCCCCATACTCTTCAAGCACTGCTGGTTCTCTTCTCTCTTGTTCTATTTAATATCAAATTTCCACTTTACATGAAAACATCAGAGTAGCTGAATCTAAATTACACTGGAATGGGGGGAGGGAGCACCATTATCTATAGTCCAGAAAGTAAAAAGTAGAAAGAAAAAAAAAAAAGTAAATGGAAAAGCCAATTGATTTTGTCTCTTCCCAAAAACCTCCATGGAAGCCAAAGATTTTACTTTTATCTAATCAACAAGAGCTGGGTCATATGGCCATGTCTTGCTCAACTATTAAAAAGTGGCTAGGAAAAAGGGAAATGTGGAAGGGAGTGGAGTGAGTCAACCAACAGTATATGCCCACTTATGTATATAAGTCCTGCTCTCTTCTCCAAAACAACCCTAATTGACCTTTCCCAGTGGTGTGGAGATACGAACGACAGGAGGTTTGTATAAAATGGGTCATAAACTTTCTATAATGTTGGACTTTTGAATCTTTAAAAATTAATGAACAACGGAGAAACAATATTTATATTTCAAGTAATAAATGACATCAGGAAAATATTTAACTTTTTAAGCACAGGCTTATTATTCGGTAAAGATTGTGAGCAGTTTGTCATTCAGCACATAGAGAAAGCCATTACTAACACACAGGCTACAGTTTCTTCTTCCATATAAGAGCTATATATTTGTTCTACATGTTTTCACTGATTTGAACATATATATATATATATATATATATATATATATATATGAGAACTTATTTTCTTGGCAACACATTCAAATTTACCTATTTTTAAAGGCTGATATAAATCTATTCTGTTTAACCAATTAGATATTGATGGTAATTTAGAGAAAGATGATTTCCTTTTGAGACTCTTAAACACAGATTGCTGTCAAATACATGATACTTAATATTTGTAATTCAAGAAAAGAAATACAGTTTTTCAAAAAACATGACTGCATTGTATGCGTGCTGGCACACAAAACTCACACAAAAGGCTAAATATGAACCACGTATAAATATAGTTAAGTGTCAAAACATTTAAATTCTCATCAATGTATGTATATATTGTATATATAGAGAGAGCAATTTATGCTCTTTTTTTTTACCAGATAGGATTTAGCAAGCTTGTAAATTTAGTTTAAAAATTAAAACATTTACCTCATAGTTTTGTTACCACTATCTTCTAAAGTTGAGCATAGAAAACAGAAATGATGTCTCCACTCAGATGAAATAGGTTGAGAAGGGACTAAACTTAAGTTTACTTTCAATTGCTTCTATTGACACATTTATTCACGTAATGAGCATTTACTGAGTGACTACCATGCACCAGGCCCAATAATTAATAAGTACATAAGTAAATATATCTTAGGTCACATAATAAGCTGTATGAAGAAAAATAAGTCAGCAAAAGGGACACAGAGAAAGGGAGAGGAGAGGAATAGATATTTAAATAGTCCTGGAGTCTATTTAGTCAGCCTCACTGAAATGACCTCTGACCTAACAGAGGTGAAGGAACAGACCATGCTGGCATTTGAGGAAGAACAATCTATGCCTAGTGGGGATAGGACATTGAGGTCCAGAAAAAGTAAAAACCCTGTGTGTGTGTGTGTGTGTGTGTGTGTGTGTGTACTTGCTCTGCTCAGGAAGAACAAGCAGGTCTGGAGCACCGGGAACCTGGCGGTGAGTAGATATACAGGAAGTCAAAATTGTAGGTGGAAGTCAAAGCATCCAGAACATTGTGGGCACTTGTTATGATGTTTGGCTTTTACTCTGAGTGGCATGGGAAAACCGAAGCATTTTGAGCAGGACTATGATGACTCCACTCTCTGCTGGTCAAACAGAGACTTTGGTGGGGAGTAGGAGTAGCAAAAGCCAGTGATGAGGTACATTAGTTAGGAAGCCGTTATAATAGCCTGGTTAAAGATAATAGTGGCTTGTCCATAGAAATAGTAGCAGAGGTATTGGGAAATGGTATTATATTGGATATAATTTGAAGGTAACGTTAATAAGATTTAATAAGTAATTAATTTGGGGATATGAGAGATAAAATGAGTAAAGGATGAATCACTCCAAATTTTTCAGTTAGAGCAAAAGGAAGGATATATTCACCATTGCTTATGTTGGGATAAATTGGATAAGGGTGTTAGATCAGAAATTCAGTCGTGGGCATAATAAACTTGAAGTGCACATCAGACATCCAAGTAGACATGTTGAGTAGTCAGTTGGAGGTAACAGTGTGAAGTTCAGCAGACAGCTTCAAGATAGAGATAGGCATTGGGGAAATATTAGCATACAGATGATATTTAGAGCTATGTGACTAAATGAATCACTGCAGTTAATGTTACTAATGCCTGGGATATGTCAGTCATTGTATCAGGGCCTTCCATATTTAATACCCACACCAATTTTGTAATGAAATGGAGCCCAAGAGAGATCAAATAAATTCCCACAGTTATATAACTAGAAAATGGAAGATGCAATATTCATTTCAATGTTACCTGAAAGTAAAATCTATTCTTCCATGAGAGTAGACACACTGCATTCCTTGCTCTAAATGCATTGAATGTTATTCCCACATGACTGTAGAAAGGACACTAATGTTTAGATCTAAAAAGCATGCTGATTTCCCTACTGTTAAAGAAACAACAGATTGAAAATGGAGTCACTTGTGCTAAGCCCCACGCCAGCAAACCAAAACTTAACAGCAACCTAACTGCAGTTTCAGCCTTGTCCAGGAATGTGACCTTTAATCAGTCAGTCTGGAATTTCCTGGCCAGCATTAGTGAGGTGATTGGCCTGATCTCTGATCAGCCCCTGCCTTCCCCACAAAGGGAAGGTGGCATTGTTGGAAACAATATTTTCTTTTGTTTTTGACCTCCTCATCCCTCCCTCTACTCCCATTCTCTGTCTAAAAACCTTCCATTTTATACCATTCCTCAGAGTTCTTTTTTATTTGCTAGACAGGATGCTGCCCAACTCATGAATAATTGAATAAAGCCTCAAATTTACTCAGTTTATTTATTTATTTATTTTTTAACACTACCTTCTGCTATCTCCACTTACCAAACTTTCCCCCCATTTCAGGAAATGTTAGCATCCTATCCCTCTGATTTCCTCCAAACCCTAATATTCTTGTTGAGAGATAATTTGAAACTATCATGTTTTGCTTTACCAGGGGGAGTTATCAGTATTTCCAAACACAAAGGAGACATTTCTGTAAATTTATTGTAGGGAACAGCAATTTTAAACAGACCTAAACTCATTGCAATGCACAATTCCAGTTCTTTTTTAGAGCCTGTGCATATTATTAAAGACTGGGGGCAAAAAAGAGGTTTTTTGTTCTTATGTATGTATTACTTGTATCTGTTATATATATAAGCATAAGTGTGGATGTATACTTTCTTAATAAATGCACTTGTGAAATCTATTGCTACTTTGAAATTTTATCACTGCTCTAAGCTTGTAAGTTTTCAAGACTCACAATTCCTGGTACATGCAACAAAATTATCTAGGCAATAGAAAGTCATAAAAAATAGTCATAAGCTTTTAGAAGTTTAATTTTATAGGAATAAATGAAAATATTGCAAAAATGTTGATTGGTAATGAATCTCTGGATGTAAGTGTGATTTTAAATATAAACTTGTTTCAAAAGTCACAGCTAATCATTTTATTCTTCTATATTTCAATGAAGAGAAGAAAATTATACACCATTGTAAATAAATCTCCCAAACCAAAATAGGTTAGTACATGTGAATATTATGTTTTGCCATGGTAATGTGTTCTTAGTCAAAGTTCTCCAATGTCAAACCTTCTAAAGGAAAGCTAAGTAAAAGAGAAAAAGTTATAGAATTTAACTAAGGCTTCTAAGTCACCATAAAGATAATTTAAAATAGGTTTCTCTTCATAAAAAAAATCAAAATTTAAGTTCTAAATTTCCATATTTCCATTTTTTTAAGTTATGGTCATAGAAGATTGATATAGATATATAAAACAATGAGTTAAACTTTTTTTTTCTTTAACACAAAACAAATTTCTTAAAAATTGGTGATTAAGAAAGTGTCCTGGTAAAGTAACATAATATGAAGCTCAGTTATCAATTAGAGCTGCCTACCTAATATCCTTACCAACCTCCAATTTTGTTAAGGATAATGGTGTACCTATATTCAGTATGTTCAGATTCTCACACTTCTTTACAGATGCATCCATGTGACACAGTTTTAGCCAATGAGATGCAATCAGAAGTTGAGGGGGCAGGAGTTGTCTAAGGCTTATTAAAGATAGAAAATACTTAAAATGTGCCTTCAAACATTTTACTTCACTCATTCCCTTCTCTCTCTGGGGAATGAAGATGCAAGCTGGAGGACAGGCAGTAATCTTGAAACCATGAGGCTAGGGGCATGAGGACAAAAGCCACAGACTAAACATAGCTGAGTAAATAGTGCAAAAAAAAGAATCTGGTCCTTGATGTCATTACGAATCTGCCATATCAGCCCAGGCCTACCTATTTTGACTTTTCAGATGGGAAAAATAACACCTTTGTGGTTGTTTTGATCAGTATTAGTCTGGTTTATTATTAGTAGCTGTATACTTTTAACTAACACAGTATACATAAGAAATTCCCCCATCCATTTCTGCACAAGAATTAAGCAAAGGATATTTTAACATGATTTCTAGTCTGTAGATCAAATTTCCTTGAGGACACATGCTATTGCCTAGCCTCAGTATATAGCAGCTCTTCTATAATTATTTGGGGAGATAAAGTGATAAATGAATAAATTAATGAATAGTTGTTAATGTAAGAACATGAGTTTTTTTTTTAGGAAAATTATTTCAATGCCAGGAAAATTACTCTGAAATTTTTCTAATATATAGAATAATTTTTATTCTCAGTGATGAGATATCTCAAGTTCCCAAAATATCTGTAAGAAAAGTTTTAATTTATATATAACCAAGCCAATGCTTAGCAATTTCTCTTAATGTAAGCTTAATGTAATGTAATGTTACATAATTATTCAAGACAGTTGAAAAATATATGACTGCATTATATTGTAGAGAACTTTTAATGATTACCTATAAATAATGCAAAACTAATCAAAGTAAGTAAACTGCCTCGAGTTATTTTAGCAGATGATTTGACAATAGGTTAATAGTAATAAAAACAGCAGTAGAAGGGAAGTAACATGGTTCTGAGGCTTTTCTTCTATCTTCAGGGATGCCTGAGGACTTGGAATTTGGTGAAACCTACTGCAATATTATCTCAAGGAATGAGAAGGAGTTTACCTTTACAGATCCCAAATAAGTGAAAATCTGGCCAAGGAAGATAAACTAAATTAAGCAGCTATAAGCAAGGCACAGTTAATACTGTTGATGAGATGCTGCTGCCCCAGAGGAGTGCAGTCGTGATGCCTGACGGGTTACCCGGCTGGCTGGTCACAAACACTTGAGAGCTTCTCTGAAATTACCTGCACACATTCTGCTTAGCTCCTGTGACCACATGCATATAAGTGCAAAACGGCTGAAACATTGGAAGCTGTTGCTGGAAGGTACAAGACTTGTGCTGTTCTGTTGTTTTTTGTCATATATCCTGTATGAAAGCTAAGTATACTTGGTGTTGGGTAAAATCTATCGTACTTTGTGAGTTTGAGAGTCTCTCTGAATCCAAGACCACTCCTTCTAGTAGAAGAAAGTGGGTGATACACCTACTAGTTTCCAATGTGACCCCAACACAAAGTACTTAACCGAAGATTTTCATAAAATATAATAGCATACCACAGTTGTAATTAGCTATATTAAAACAATGTCTCCATACAACAATATATTCTGTACTTTTCCTCAAAAAATACATAGCCTTGGCTATGGTGCTCTATCTTGCTACCACACTACTGTTTCAATAACTTCTCCCTTGTTGGAGATACTTGTGGCTCCTAAATCTTAGGGTGGGAGCCCAGCAATATGGAGAAAAGTGAAGGAAAGGAGAGAATGTCAGGGAACATCCTCCTCCCCCAGAATTCACCTCTACCTCTCCTGCTTTCTCAAGAATCTCACTCGCAGCATCTGGCTGGCTCAGTTGAAGGAGCATGAGACTCTTGATCTCAGTGCTGTGGGTACAAGCCCCACATTGGGTGTAGATTATTAAAAAAAAATCATTAAAAAAGGAATCTCTCTCACTCTACAGTTTTCTGATATTTTAAACTCCCCTTTCTCTCTTACCTGGACCCTTCCTCAATAACTTTTAAGAATGTTCAATTCTCTCACATTAAAACAACCAAAGAAGCTAAATTAGGCAACAGAACTTCCTCCTCCAGCTACCACCCTGCCCCCCTTTAGCTTGTTCTCTTTACCTTTTATATTTTATTTTTTTTTAAATGCTTATTTATTTATTTTGAGAGAGAAAGAAAGAGAGCAGGGAAGGGGCAGAGAGAAAGAAGAGAGAGAATTCCAAGCAGGCTTCCATGCTTAGTGTGGAGCCTGATGCAGGGCTCAATCTCATGACCCTGAGATCATGGTCTGAGCAGTAATCAACAGTTGGAGACTTCACTGAGCTACCCAGGTGCCCCTCTTTACCTTTTTATTATTTAACATAATCCATCACATCTCTCCACCTCCCAGATAACACCTGTCATCTCTCTCCTCAACTCCTGTAATAGCCTCCTGGCTGGTTTCTCTGCCTCTGTTATGATTCCCCTCAAATCTTTTCTCCACACTGCCCCAAACACATATTTTGGGAAGGCAATACAGATCATGTTAACTCCTCACACTAAACACCTTTCCATGGATCCTTTTCCATTTGAGCATTTAGACCAACGTTCTTTAAAGGCTCTTGGAGGCCCTGTGTGATCTCTCTTGCTATCTCTCTCCAGCCTTATCTTCCTGACTGCCCTTAGCAATTTGAGTTTCAATCAGACAAATTTTTCATTTTCACTTTATTTTACTTACACTCAATATGTTCCCTCTTGCCACAGAGTCTTCCTGTTATAGTTTCCATTTACCTATATTTACTTAACCAATTTCCACTTATTCTGTACATTGCAATTTAGCACCATTTTTCCCCATGAGATCCTTCACCAAGTACATTAAATTCCCTCTATACTCTGATATCATACCTCATACCTTTCTTCCTTAGAACAGTCAACAGTTTTCATCTCATGCATATTGTGGGGATGAGTGAAAGAATACCTACCTTCTCTATTAGGCTATGTATTCCATGGGTTTTTAGACTTAATTTTTGTTCAGTCTTGTAACCCCAGGGCCAGTGTGCCAGTGCCTGGCATATACTTAGTAATAAATACCTGTCGACTAAGGTTGCTTCTATGCCTTTCTCCAATTTTGCTGTTTCTTTCTGAGACATTTCTGTGCTTTCAGTTCAAAGAGAGGGGAGAGAAGAAAATACCAAAGGTGCTGCAATTTTTCTCTTGATCTTTAATCCCCTTTTTATTTTTTCTCCTCTTTAAAATCCTGCAAAGTTGAGTCTCCAGATATGTGATGGGGGAAAAAAAAGTATATATTTCTACATTTCATTCAGATGAATGAATGAATATGACCATTCAGATATGGCCTAAGATGCAATCCGTGAGTGCTTGTTTCTGTCCCAAAAGATGCATTTGGCCCATAACTCAAGGGGGGAGAAAAAGTACCAATAAACACTTGGGATTCCAGATATTACTATATTGGCCAAGAAAGGAGGAATAGGGGAAAAAATGGAAAAAAGGTTTTCCAGTAGAAGCCATTTGGAAGGGGAAGAACTCCAGCAGGACTCCTCAAATGGGAGGCACGAGATGGAGGCAAAGAGGACATACCTCAACCCAAGACCTTAGATTCATTTGAATATATCAATTGAATGAATGATATTTTTCATTTCTTGCAAATTGTGAAATGAAGGACTTGTAGCAGCTAAATTTCAATTTAACACTCATGACATGTAGTTCCTTAAAATCTCATTGATTTATACACTTGCTCTTCTTTTTTTCATGGTTATGATAAATAACTAAAAAATTGAGTCTATCACAACGGTGATAAATAAGGTCATTTTTCATTTATAATGGAAAGCTTGTCTTTCTTGAGGTTATATGCCGCATAGGTAGAAGCTGAAACTTACTCATAACATGAATGATGGGTAGCTAAAGGGTCCGTTTGTCATAGTCCATCTAGTGCAAACGAGATGGCTACAAAGCTTAGAGCCCATCCATTTATTTACAGAGACAGATTAATTTTTCCATCTTTTATTTTCTCTTTTGAACCTTAGTTTACAATGAAGGTTCCTGGAGTCTTCCCTGAAACATACACGCACACAGAATGTGACAATTTTCATGGTCTCCAGGTCTCAAATATTTCACTGAGGAAAAAGGAAGACTTTGAGAAGTTTTAAAGACAAGGAAAAAAAAACAGAATTGTGAAAGAAAAGATTAAGATTCAGACAGAATGTAAAACCTTTGAAATTATGTTTTTTTCCAGTACAAAATGATGTTTTCAGGTGAAGAAGTCTCCACCAGTGCCATGTTTTAAGCAGCTGAAACAAGAACAGCCTGTCCTGTTCAGCCTTAAATAGAGATTTGAATTGTATTACCATTACTATGGGGAAATTGTTTAATGCATTTGGCTTGCTAAATATTTCTTCTTGGGAAAAAAAAAAGAAGGAATATCTACAATGATTGGCAACAGAACAACATAAAAAATCATCAGAATATTTATGTTTTTTATGTAAAAGAACATCCATTAAAGAGTTAGGTCTAAGGAATTCATTTTGAAGGGAATTAGCCCAAGGAGCTAACTGACTTATGGATTACAAAAGAATATTTTAATGATACATCAACAAATGTAGTTGCTTTGGGCATCAATTGAAATATTAGGAATTACCATAATTGAATACATTTTCAAATATAAATAAAATGCAAATCTGACATCAGTTGCTATTTATTTGGATTAGAATGGTAAATACTTTTAATAACACATTAGAAAAATCATTAACTGAAGATCCATTTACTAAGTGACAATAATAAAAAGTGATGATCAAATGTGAGCAGATTTATATTTGCAATCTCAAATCTTTCAGTAATTTCTCATAAATAATCTCTAGATTTACCGTGTTTTTCAATGGGGGCATTAATGTTACTTTAAGGAGACAATTCTCCCTCTTTGTGACTGGCTATATACTGTAAGACTTTTGACATTCTTCCTTCCTTGGTACTCAACTCTTCCCAGTCATTAAAACAACAAAAATCTCTCTTACAAACACACATTTTCAACTGCCTGCATGGGTTGGTGATGGTAATGCCTCCTTCCTTCAGAATGATTGCTAAAATATAAAGAAATGAGCTTCCCAGCAAACACTTCACAGTCATCTCTGAATTACCGATTTGTTATATCAAAATGACATAAATGAAACCAGAGAATATATGGACTAGAGACACAGTATCGTAAAGATAAACACATTAAGCATTTTCAAAAGGGAAATAAGACATTCATTAGTATATTTTATTTATTTTATTTTATTTTTTATCTTACTTGAGACAGAGAGAGAGCACTCAAGACAGGGAGAGGGGCAAAGGGACAGGGAAAGACAGAATCTTAAGCAGGCTCCATGGCCCAGCGCAGAGCCCAATACGGGGCTTGATCTCACAATCCTGAGATCACGATCTGCACTGAAATCAAGAGTTAAATGTTTAGCGGACTGAGCTACCCACATGCCCCCATTAGCATATTTTTTAAGTTTATATATTTATTTTAAGAAAGAGGGAGAGTGCAGAGGAGGGCAGAAAGAGAGGGAGACATAGAATCCTCAGCAGGCTCCAGGCTGTCAGCACAGAGCCCCCTATCTCACCAACCATGCGATCACGACCTGGGCTTAAATCAAGAGTTGGATGCTTAACCAACTGAGCCACCCTGGGACCCAAACATATTTTAAAATTAAAAAAAGCTATTAAGATATTTTAGGAAAAGTTGAACTCTACAATGAACCTTCAGGAAAACCAAAAAGACTGATTTAAAATGTGATAATTATTTTATATGTGTCATTTTTTTTTCCATGAGAGATATGTATACCTTATTTAAATTTATTTTAATTCACTCACAGAGAGAGAGAGAGGTGGGGGGGGGAGAGAAAGCACAAGTGGGAGAGGAGCAGAGAGAGAGAGGGAGAGAGAATCCCAAGCAGGCTCTGCACTGTCAGTGCAAAGCCCAATGTGGGGCTAGAACTCATGAATGGTGAGATCATGACCCGAGCCGAAGGCAGATGCTTAACCAACTGAGACACCCAGGAGCCCCTGTATACCTTAATTTAAAATATCAAAGTGAGGTTTTCTCATTATGTTAAGAATATATACAGTATTTCTAACATACATAAGCACAATTGAAATTCTAGGTGTCAATTCACCTCTGTATCAGGATTTTGTCAACCTGAAAAACAGATCAATATAATGTTATATATGATACATATTTTGTTATAAACCAATATATTAAAACAAACAAAAAGTATTTTATTTTAAATGTGATTTTGTAGTGTAAGTAGCATGTATTTAACTATTGTTTTAACTCTTAGCTATCTAAATTATGCACCAGTAAAAGGCTCTTTCCTCTAAAGAGCCTAATAGTATATATTCTAGGGTTTGCTTATCATATGGCCTCTGTTGCCACTACTCAATTCTGCCATGGCAGTGTAAAAGCAGCCACAGAAATAAGATAAAGAAGTGGGCATGGTTGTGTTTCCATAAAACTTTATTTACAATAACAGGTGGCTTTGGTACACACAGGTGTACTTTGTCAAACTCTGGTGTCAATTATAAAATAACAAGAACGTCTTCAATAACATAGATAAACTATGTCAAGAATGCATCTTTTCCATTGCTTTGAATTTTTTAAGAAAATGTGTAAAATTTCTACATTCTTAAATGTCTTTTAAAAATAAAGTTATATTAATAATAGAGAATGACACAAAAATCAGAAGTATATGCCAACTTTTTTTTTAATCACTAAGGAAAAAAATAAAAATAACCATTTTAGTTTGGGACTGGTGGTAGTGAATTTCTAATTTGATGGTATTGTATTACAGCATAGCCAATGAAAGGAATATCTTTTAATGGACTGTTTAGATAAATGGTGTCGATGTCTTAATCTAATAATATTTGAATACCAATAAAAGCTATACTCACACTTCACCAATTACACACACACACACACACACACACACACACATACACAAAATCTGGCCCTTCAAGGTATTATATTGCTGTTATATTTAGCAATATAAGAACACACGAGGGAGTACTTTCCATGACTTCATGTGAATCTCTAGATCATCTAGATTTAAGTTCCATTTCAACTTGAGGAATTCCTAAATCTTAGAGAAAGAAAATCACATCAAGGTTCTTGTGTGTGGTTAGTGCACTGAAATTTCAGTGGTTTCAAATGTCATATACTCTCTATATGAACTCTAGAAATGGATTAAGATATTTGGCATTGATAAACCCAAATTCTTAAACCTAGTTTAGAAAGCCGTATATTTTAATGCATTCCACCATAACAGTTTTCTCAAAGTGTCGTCCTCTGATCTGTTTTATTAGAACCACTTAGAAAGTTTTTTTTTTTTTTAAACAGACATTTCAGTCCCCATCCTAAGCCCATTGGGTTAAAATCTCTGTAGATAGTGATGAGTTTATAAATTCATGGATATATATTCAGGATTTTCTGACATAATCATCCCAACTACATTTCTCTGACTAGCTTCTAGGGGGTCAATGTTTTGGGTAAGCTTATGGTATCGTTAAAGTGTGGATATGCTATTACTACCATTTCTGGATCCTTCATTAATGTTTTCTGTAAGGCTATTGGACTGTGAATGTTCATCCTCCTGGAGTGGTGCTTAAAGCCTATAGGCCAATTCACAGAACAAATCTTTATCATTATGGATGAGGCCAAATCTTAACAAATATATTGCAAAGAGTATTCTTCCATTATTGTTTTATTAGAATATGATGCTATATTGAGTAAGATAATGATTTATGATGAATGAAATACATTAAATTTTGAGAATTAAATATTTGAAAATATATTAAAAGCTTTCTTATATCAATAACCACAGCTTACAGTGCCTCCGACTACTCTAGTGAATTCTTAATAAAAGAGACCAGGGGAATTTGATTTCTTTCCCAGAAACTCTAATAGTAATTTCATGAAGGATTTAAATGTAGAATGCTGTGTGTAATCTTAATCAGATTGAGATTCATTGAACCTAAACTATTTTCAGGCACATAGTTGTTAAAAAATTCAAGATGCTGAACTGAAAGTAGGATATGACAACTTGTCTTAAAGAATATGAAGTCTACAATAGCTTAATGCTACAGCACATTAATGGGATTTAATAAACCTAACATCTTCACTATTCAAACACCATTCAATACTGGCCAGTTGTACATCATTTGGGACAATTTAGAGTTTGGGAATGTGCACTGACCATGTCTACCAAACAAATAGTATAGCAATCTTTATCAGAATAGTAATGTCTTGGGGCTCCTGGGTGGCTCAGTCAGTTGAGCAGCCGACTTCGGCTCAGGTCATGATCTCGCGGTCCGTGAGTTCGAGCCCCGCGTCGGGCTCTGTGCTGACAGCTCAGAGCCTGGAGCCTGCTTCAGATTCTGTGTCTCCCTCTCTCTCTGACCCTCCCCCGTTCATGCTCTGTCTCTCTCTGTCTCAAAAATAAATAAACGTTAAAAAAATTTAAAAAAAGAATAGTAATGTCTTATCATGACATCTAAAGAAATTAAATATGGTCCAGTTTATTATCAAGTAAAATATTGGGGGGAAAAAGAGCAGATACAAACTATTAGGAAAAAACTATTAGGAATCATGCAGATTTAAATTGAAAGGGAGCATACAGTGAGTCATATGCATTCATTCATATGCATGCAATCTGCGCTATGTAAGATATGTAATCAGTGGGAAAAATGATTTGATTCAACAAATTGGGTTACTTCTTTCTCATTTGATGACTTGTTTTATGTCACAAAAGGTTAAATAAGTATATACATCTTTAACTCAAATACATATGTACATATGTAAACCCCCCCCCTTTTTTTTTTTCTGGAAAATGCTCTTCATCGCAGCAAAACGTCCTTAAATCATATCGTTTATGTGACAAACTAAGGTCACGATAAATTTTCCTTAACGAAGAAAACCAGCACGAAACATTTTCCTACTTCTGGGAAAAATAACCATTGGGCATTTTGACAAAATTAAGAGTGAGCTACTGTTTTATTTTCACTAGCAGCCAGTCACACTTTGATATGTACATATGCTAAGTGATTTTGAAAAATCCCTGTGTATTGTGAAATCCCTATTACCTAAGACATCTAAAAGTATTTCACACTCACTGCAGTGTGCTTATGAAGAAGTTTTTTTAAGGGAAAATATCTGTAATTCATGATTATATTTCCAAGTACACCTGAATTCATCAAGTTACCTATTTTGAATATATTATCAAAAATAACTTCAAAAGCAAGCATGCAAACAAGTAGACAAATGCCTCTAGTCAGTCAGGTGACTGAAGTTGAATAGTGTCTATTCAATTAGTTTATATTTTATTTAAATATAAAATTAATGATTCAAATACTGTGCTTCCTTAAAAGGAAATTTCTACACCATGTTGTCTAAGCAACATGACTTTATAGGTAAAACGCCACATTTTTGTAAGTGATCTATGATTATTGAGTTAAAACTAAACCACTCATAGAAAAAATCAGGTATTTTAAGAAATAAAAGCAATTCCATTTATTGTATAAGAAATCAAAATTTCTCATTTTCTTTGTTTCCACCCCACATTGTTCCTAAACAATGTGATTTAAGAAGCTAATAGTGCTAGCAAAACTGGATAGCAATATGCAGAAGAATGAAAGTGGACGACTTTCTTACACCATACACAAAAATAAATTCAAAAAGGATGAAAGGCCTAAATGTGAGACAGGAAACCATCAAAATCCTACAGGAGGAAACAAGCAGAAACCTCTTTGACCTCAGCTGCAGCAACTTCTTATTAGACATGTCTCCGGAGGTAAGAGAAACAAAAGAAAAAATGAACTGTTGGGACCTCATCAAGATAAAAAGCTTGTGCACAGCAAAGGAAACAATCAGCAAAACTAAAAGGCAACCGACAGAACAGGAGAAGATATTTTCAAATGACCTACTGGATAAAGGGTTAGTATCCAAAATCTATAAAGAATTTAGCAAACTCAACACCTCAAAAAACAATTCAGTGAAGAAATGGGAAGAAGACATGAATAGACACTTTTCCAAAGAATGCATCCAGATGCCTAACAGACACATGAAAAGATGCTCAACATCACTCATCATCAGGGAAATACAAGTCAAAACCACAATGAAATACCACCTCACACCTGTCAGAATTGCTAAAATGAACAATTCAGGAAGCAACAGATGTTGCCAAGGATGCACAGAAGGGGGAACACTTCTGCACTGTTGGTAGGAATGCAAATTGGTGCAGCCACTCTGGAGAACAGTATGGAGGGTCCTCAAAAAATTAAAAATAGAAGTACCGATGACCCGGCAATTGCACTGCTAGTTATTTATCAAAAGGATATAAAAAGGCTGATTCAAAAGGGCACATGTATTCCAGTGTTTACAGCAATGCTATCAACAATAGCCAAATTACGGAAAAAGCCTAAACTAATGAATGGATAAAGAATATGTGGTATATATTAACAATGGAATACTACTTAGCAATCAAAAAGAATGAAATCTTGTCATTTGCAACAATGTGGATGGAACTAGAGTGTATTATGCTAAATAAAATAAGTCAGAGAAAGAGAAAATATGATTTCACTCATATGTGGAATATAAGAAACACAACAGATAAACATAGGGGAAGGGAAGAAAAAATAAGATAAAAACAGAGAAGAAAAACAATAAGAGACTCTTAAATACAGAAAACAATTTGAGTGTTGCTGGAGGGGAGGTGGGGGGTGATGGGCTAAATAGGTGATGGGCATTATGGAGGGCACTTGTTCAAATGAGTACTAGGTGTTACATGGAAGTGATGAATCACTGGGTTCTACTCCTGAAACTAATACTATACTGTATGGTAACTAACTTGAATTTAAATTAAAAAAAAAAAAAGAATATAATGCAACCATAAAAAAAGCTTACCAAGGTACATAAATAAGAATATAGTAAGATAACTGTAAATTAAAATTAGATGAGAAAGAGAGGGTTAATACAGAGAGAGACACACACATGCCACAAGCTTAGGGTGATCAAATGGAACCAAGAATAAGGCTGATGCAAAATACATATTATTGCATTGTGAAAATTAATAAAGGAAAACTTCACTAAAGTGGACTCAGGAGGCTACAAGGGGAGGCTGGAAGAGGGAGCCAAGTACTACTCCATGCCAAATATAGGAAGAGTTGTTAATTACCAACTCCAACAGAGGACTCCTTAACAGGAAAGAATCATCAATTACAAGCCTCAAGGAAAGATGTACATTGAATTTCTTATGAGAAATCAACTACCCTTGTAACTCAGGAAATGAGAAACCATCATCACCTTGAACTCCTGCTTTTCTCCAATGGGCTTTTTTTTTACTCAAAACACCTTTCAATTTCCTTTTCCTTCTCCCTGAAATCATGTTCCTCTCCTTTGTTTGTAGGACTTGCCTATATTTTTGCCATAGTTTGAATATTCTGAATTATAATTCTCTATTATCTTGAATGAACACATTTTGCCGGTAAAATAACTGACAATTTTATTTTGAAGGTTAACAGGATCATAGGAAATGTTAGGAGAAAGGACCTAGTTGGTAACATTACAAGAAGCATGAATGGATGTTTGCCAAACTCATTTAAAAAATTTTTTTAATGTTTATTTATTTTTGAGAGAGAGAAAGAGACAGTGTGTAAATGGGGAAGGGGCAGAGAGAGGGAGACACAGAATCTGAAGCAGGCTCCAGGCTCCCAGCTGTCAGCCCAGAGCCTGATACAGCGCTCAAACCCACAAACCATGAGATCATGACCTGAGTTGAAGTCGGACACATAACCAACTGGCCCCATGTTTGCCAAACTTATAAGCTAAACTTTAAGAAAGCTGATTTCAGAAAAGTCTTTTCTTTCTTTCTTTCTTTCTTTCTTTCTTTCTTTCTTTCTTTCTTTCTCTTTCTTTCTTTCTCTCTCTCTCTTTCTTTCTTTTTTTTTTAGACTTATTTATTTAAGAGAGAGAGCACGAATGGGGGAGGGACACAGAGAGGGGGAGAAAGGATATCCCAAGCAAATTCTGATCTGACAGCATGGAGCCAGATGCGGGGCTTGATCTCAGGAACCATGAGATCATGACCTAAGCCAAAATCAAAAGTCTGATGCTTAACCGGTTGAGCCACCCAGGTGTCCCAGAAAATTCTTATGATATAAGGTGGGGGGATAGAGAATTTAATATGAAAATTACCAACCACACAACTCTAATGGCTCCATTTAAATAAAAAGAGGAAAAAGCACAGTAATAAGAGGATAAACAAAATGGAGGGGAAAGCACACACAATTTGGGGTTTGAGTGCAGTCTCCTTCAAATTTAACACAAGCTTATTATGAAGTTAATGTAGTAAGAAAAATAATAGCCACTATTTCTTGAGGATCTAGTCTATGCAACAACATTGCCCATCCTTCATCATTTCTCACAATAACGTTGCAGGGCGTTATCAACACCCATTATCTTTATAATCAACATAGCATTTGAGTTTGGGGAGTTTCCGTAACTTGTTCAAGTCCCATATCTGGAAGTAGAATCAAGACACTCTAAGTCCATCTATTTATTCATGTTCTGTGCTACTAGGAACTTCAGAAACAGAAGCCCTCAATCCAACACCTTAATCTGCCAAATTAAACCTTTTAAATTGAGCATTATCATTTTGTTGTTATTTACTTAATGCCCACAATGTGCCAGGCAATTTGCTAGCCTCTTACACCACCAACAATGTCTGGATTTAAATTCTACCTCAAAACTCGGTGTCTCTGTTGCCCTATCAGTAAAACTGAGATAATCATAAAAGCGATTTTATGCGTTTATAAGAAAATATTTATAAAGCACTTAGAACTCCATTGGGCACACACCAGGCACCCAGTAAATGATAGCTACTTCTTATTACTCACTGATAAAGTTTGTCTCCTTTACTTTCTACGTCTAGCATAGGAACAGCGCCTGAGACCAAAAGGAAGCTAAATATTTTTTGAAAGAATGAATTAACATTTAAGACAACTAAAGAGAATAAAATATAAAGTGATTAAGCAAATCACCAGAGTTGATCTCTTTAGAAGTCTAGATTTTATGAGTATTCTTTCCTCTTGCTCCCTAGCTTACCCTGGGCTCAGCAATGTCTGGAGATTTTAAAGTATTTGAAGCTTTTCACGGGATTTTCCCACCTCTCTAACCCCTTCTAATTACCATGCAGCACCAGCATGACTCTGCATCTCAAAAATGTGTGTCAGAACACTTGTGTTTTGCATTTTATTTGATCATGGCAGTAAACTAAATTTTCAAAGTTTGTGAATCAACTAATAGGATCATTGACTCACAACCTACAGACATTACAGGGGACTTTAGGCTTTATTTCAGGTCAAAGCCCCCGATTGCACTTTGGGTATCATCAATAAACCATGGGGTCATTCCTGGCAAAGTGCAGTCTTACAGGTGCGCTGATCACACTGCAAGACAATCTGCAGAAGGACAGTCCGTCTGTTTCATCATCTCTCTTCCCTCTATGCTCGGTAACAATTGCTCTGTGTCAAACAGAGAGACAGATAAGGCAGTATGTCTGGGTCTAAAGTTTGAAATTAGCTCTTTTTCTAAATCTTGAATATGTTTTAGGCTTAAACCTTTGATAAGGTACAGGAAATGAGATCACTTGTCCAAAGTTAAATGCTCATTGAGATGAGACAGGTCACTGCTATAAAGTTATCATTCATTGGTTTCTTAAACTATGACAGTGATTATTTTGAGAAATGAGGAAAGATGCTTAGAATTGGAAGACTGGGACAAAAAATACACCTTGTCTACACTTGTTCTACAACTTACATATTTTTAAGGTTTTTACTATCACTTTAGTAAATTAAATTCACTTTTAATTTACTTTTAATTTAATTAATTCACTTTAATAATAAAGTGAATTATAATAATATTAATAATAATAATAATTCATAAGAATAATGAAAGTAATTCACTTTTAATTTACTATTTTGAATCCTCCATTAGAACGTGATAACCTCAAAGGCAAAAATCACAATCTAAAGTTTGTGCTCTCATCTGCACCACTGTATGTGGCCATAAATAAGTAATTTAATTTTTCTGAACCTCAGTTTCCACACCTACGTAATCTCTTTCCTTAATTATTTCAAAGAGATTAAACCCAAATGTATAAAAATGCTCTGAAAAAGGCAAACTACTAAATAAACACAGGGCATGATATAGGTATAAAAAGACAAAAAAATAAAGTCCAACCATTTTTTTTTCATTAAGAAAATTTAATGATCCATCCAAATTTATTTGGTAAATATATAAAGCAAAAGAAGTTCAAAGTTTACTTTGCCTAAGATCAAACTCAGAAGAATTGTAGGTGGTAAATGATATACCTGGGTGAAATCAAGTGGAGCTTTTAAGTTCTCATGCTGAAAGTGCCTTTAATCTGTCACATATTTTTATTCAGTTCATTAAAGAACATGCATAAACATGGATTTTTTTAGTGTGTTTAAATTACCATCCTAAAGATTCAAATCAGTGAGGCATACATTATCAATTTCCTCTTTAATATTCATTGTGATCTACTCAGTGGATTTCCTTCCTAATGAGAGCATATCATCTGAAGAACTCACCTTCCTGTGCCCGAACTTAGCAAATTTAGCCTATCCTTGAACAGCACATTTTTTTAAATCACTTGTTAAACTGTTGTGTGTTTTTATAGCTATGTATCTTCAATATCCCCTCATCTACTCTGTATACGTCTATTCGCCTTGAATTCAGGTTTGTTTGTTTTTTTTTCCTTTGTTAACTTAAAATCATGTCTATTTGGGTTTTTTTAGCCAGAATTGTATTGTAGGTAGAGTCTTAAATGATCAGATCCAGTGTCATTAACAACTAACAAATGGACAATTATCAAGAATATAGTCTAAGTCTAACTCTTCAAACAATTATGTTCTCAAATGTCATAATTACATGCAATAACAAAGTTTATAGTTACATGTAAAAATATGACACTATGTAATTATATTCTAGTTATTATCAAGTCAAACATTTATTTAAAATGTTTATTTTTTAACAAGACAAAAATGATATAGAATAAATATTAGTATACACATATGTTCATAAAAATAAAAGACAGATCCCTCTTAGAGATCTTATGAATGGCATAATATAATGGGGACAAAACACAAGATAAGATGTAGTTAAATTTTCAACTGCATAATTTTACAGTGTATGCAATAGAAGCCAAATATAAACTCGAAGCATTCAAGATGCTAATGGGTGGAAGTGGACCAAAACTAGAAAAATGAATAACAAAGCAGACCAGGAAGAACACAGATGTTACTATAATCAAGGAAAAGGATATAAATAAGGACAATTTTTTAAAATGTTTTATGAATTTTTGAGAGAAAGCATGAGCGGGGGAGGAGCAGAGAGCTAGGGGGACAGAAGATCCTAAGGGGCCTCACCACTGATAGTAGTCCTCAAACTCATGAACTGTGAGATCATGACCTCAGCCAAGGTCAGACACTCTACCAACTGAGCCACCCAGGAGCCCCTAAAGAAAGAGAAATTTGAAAACTAAACCAGAACACACAGGTCTGGGGAAGTACATATTCCTGGAAGCCTTCTCTGACTGAAGCAGACATTATGTTGGGAATTAATGGAATATAAACATCAAGTAAAACTATATTAGGGCAGGTTTGATTGCCAGAAAATTCTAAAGCAGATGCTGTAGGCAACAGAAGTCCTCATAAATCTAAGAACAAGGAACAAACAAGATGTAAGAGCATTAGGAAGGCAAAGAATAGAAAAAATGCAGTGTGAAGAGGAGACAAAGAAATTATAAGAGTGGTCCAGTCATGGGGAAGGAGAACACTGGGGAAGGAAAAGATAGAATGAGAATCTTTTCAAAGTACAACCAATCTCATGACAGACTTACAAAATACATCCTAAAACATGAGGTAGGAGAAGGATTCAAAGTTTTCAGCCATGGAGATGATGAGAAGATGTTTCTATGTGCTTGTGAAATACAGCTCTAGATTCCTCCACAAGTACTAACTTCACTTTGTACTTGCTATCATTTATTTTATGATTATGCTACACAAATCATCATTGCTTTTATCTTATCTTCTACTGATCAATCTGAATTTGTGCCTATGTAATCAGTGTATTAATGGTCCAAGTTTTTCATTTCTCTTACTTTCTTTTTTTAATTGTTATAATTATTTTTTAAGTTTATTTATTTATTTTTGAAAGAGAGAGCACAAGTGAGGGAGAGGCAGAGATAGAGCGAGAGAGAGAGAATTTCAAGCAGACTGTGCACTGCCAGGAAACAGCCAGACGTGGGGTTTAGACTCACCATCCGTGAGATCGATCATGCCCTGAGCCAAAATCAAGAGCCAGTCACTTAACTGACTGAGCCACCCAGGTACCCCTCTCTTATCTTCTGTTATATCACAACTGTGGTTACACTGTTTGTGCTAAACAAAAGCTTAATAAAGGAATTAAGTTGCAGGTAGACATTTCTATCAGATAGCTAGGTCCAATCTTAGGCTTAAATAATTCCACAGAGAATTCCTTTATCATGTTTCAACCCACATTTCAAGTAGTCTCAAGGGCTAGGGTGTATCTTACATAGAAAACTCACAGGTAGGGGAAAACCAGTATTTTTAATTAAACTGGAATCCATTTTTCAAAAGAACACGTGGATAAATTTTCTTTGTATTTTCCACTACAAGTTGTCAGTTGAAAAAGAGACTTGTCAAAATTATCTTTCAAGTATCTAGAAGGAAATCTTATAAGAGAAACTCTGTATTAAAAATTTGTTTGATAGGTTAATACAAGATCTGGCTTTTGGAACTTATTCTGACTTGCCTGCATTCTTGGCCGTCCAAAATTTCAGCCATGCTGACTCCAGTGAAAAAGCACCACTATCAGGAGTACGATGAACATAGAAGATTTTTAGGAAAAATTACCTACATTTGAATTCAGGATGATGAATTCTCATACAAGGATAGTTTTCTTGTTTTTAGGTCCCCCATTTCCTGCCCTCCTCCCCCACCCACTGCCACACACACACCAAGTCGTCATGTGGTCAGTTTGTAACAAAGGAAGGAACTCAGCATTTGCCAGGCAAGTGTTCTGTGTTCTACCTTGTCTACCCCGAAAGCTCTGGGGTTGTCTTTCTTTGCAGTGGCAAATGTAGTCTAATTAGGTCAAGTACAATCATCCCATAGGTGATGATTACTAAGAGGTTTTGCCATCTTGTATTTCTCTTTAATGGGTTCTCCTATAATCATAATTGCAGAAATATCCTGTAATGATTATATTCATCTTCCAGAGCTGTCATAACAAAGTGCCACAGATTGGATGGCTTAAACAAAAGAAATTTATTTCTCACAGTTCTGGAGGCTGGTGTCTCTTTCTCTTCTTACAATAAGAACACCAGTCATGGGCACCTGGGTGGCTCAGTTGGTTCTTACAATACAAACACCAGTCATGGGGTGACTGGGTGGCTCAGTTGGTTAAGCATCTGGCTCTTGATTTCAGCTCAGGGCATGATCTCACGGTTGGTGAGTTAGAGACCAGCATTGGGCTCTGTGCTGACAGCGTGGAGCCTGCTCAGGATTCTCTTTCTCCTTCTCTCTCTGTCCCTCCCCTGCTCACCATTTCTCTCTCTCTTGAAATAAATCAATAAACTAAAAAACAAAACAAACAAACAAAAAAAGATATTGGATTAGGCCCCCAACTTTATGACCTCCATTTAACCTTAACTACTTGTTTAAAGGCCTTATCTGCAAATACAGTCACAGTGGGGAATAGAGCTTCAATATACATATTTTAGGGGGCACAATTCAGTCCATAAAAGTGATAATTCACGAATTTCATAAAATTTTGTCATCCCTGCTCATACAGCTACAACTTCTACCAATTACCATGAAATCCTATTAGCCGTAAGTACTCTTTATAATCAAAGCCCTCTGGTTTGAAAACCGGGAATCTCTTAACAGCACTCACTTTCTTCCCTCATACCAGTAACATTTTTTATATATCATAGAATCATAAACATATTATAAAACTTAATGCACAATAGTCATAACCACCCTGAAACTCTTCCACTTGTTATTAGAGTCTCATTTATTAATATCATGTTCCTAACGTATAACATCTCATATAGTATGCAATAAGATTCTAATGTAAGCATATATAAGAGGGTTTATAAGATTCTAATGTAAACATAAATACACAGGGTTTAGGGTAAAAGGAACATGCTGGGAGGTGGGGGAGATTCTCAGAGAACAGATGACACCGAAATGAAAAAGTAAAATAAGATAAAAATGAAAAATCAGCTGTGTCCAGTTGAGGTAAGGAAAAGTCAAAGGAGGGGAGAGAAAGAAGATGGACAATGCCAGGGAAAAATTAAGTTCGGTAACTTCCTGGCATTTAATGCTTAGAGCACTCCTGTGATATGTGCTTTACAGCTCCAGAGCAGGCCAGCCTGGCAGCCAGTACCGTATGACCCAAGGAAGCTAAAGTGAAGACCACTTATCAGTAGCTGACATAAAGACAAGCTGGGAAGGAACAGCAGGCAAGGAAACAGAGGCTGTTTCAACTGGGTCTCTCTAGGCCTGAGACCAAGCCCAGCTAAAATAGTGGGCCCACATCTTCTTGACTATGTTCCCATTGTGGGCCTGGAAGGGAATAAACTATAATTGCAGAGAATCCTTTGTGCGGGGAATCTGTGCTATCCACAGGGGTGTTACTCAGATGCCAGTCCAGAGAGGACATGAAGTGTCAAAGTTGTGGTTGAGGGAAATGGGTTTTAAAGGTATAGTTGTAGGGCGCCTGGGTGACTCAGTCCATTAAGCTTCAGACTTTGGCTTAGGTCATGATCTCACGGTTTGTGAGTTTGAGCCCCACCTTGGACTCTCTGTTCTCAGCTCAGCACAGATCCCGCTTTGAATCCCCTGTCCCCCTTTCTCTCTGCCCTCTCCTTTTGGTTCTCTCTCTCTCTCTTAAAATGAATAAACTTAAAAAAATAAATAAATAAAGATTTAGTTGCTCAGGCAGTGTTTAAAAGTATAAACTTTGCACCCATTTACTATTTCATATGCGTTTTTAATTAATTATATTCTTTTTTTTTAATGTTTATTTATTTTTGAGAGAGAGAGAGCGAGAGCAGGAGAGGCAGAGAGAGAGGGAGACAAAGGATCTGAAGGAAGCTCTGTGTGGAGCTCTGTGTGGAGAGCCCAAAATGGGGTTCAAACTCATGAATCGTGAGATCATGACCTGAGCCGAAGTTAGACACTTAACATAGTGAGCCACATAGGCGCCCCTCTGTTAATTATATTCTTGTGTTTCTCTGTGTTAACTTCTTAACTAACACATCAGATATATCTATGAGCAAGGTACAAAGAAAACATGGCAATTTATGCTAGTCTAGGACATTTAACTTTGGGAAATGTATGTAAATATGCACTAATAAAAGTGCTAAGACTAAGAGAATAAAACTCTTGATATAATAATCACTAGTGTCAAGGTCAAATATTAACATAAGCATTTAAAATATTATCATATAAAGAGAAGATACAAGATGCCTCCCTGAATTTAACTAAAAATGTTGTATTTTAAGTTTTAAGATTGACATGGCCGTATCTCACCATGATATTCTACTAGTATCCGTAAGGTGAATAAAAGATTTTTTTTTTTGCATATTTGCTAGGATTAAAAAGCAAGTCCAAACTATAGAGTTCAAATTTTTCTTTTTTTTCTGGAGGTGGCGGTGGATGCAATTTTTTATTGCTGATGTATACATTATGTTCATCAAAAAATAAATGAAGCAGCACATTTGTACCTGAAATAACATATTTGTCAATTGTGTGCTTAGTGTGTATTTTTTCCTTCTCATATACTGTTGTTATGGATGAGTAACATGCTGATGAAGAAGATTCTAGATTGTTTTTAATTTGAAAATTTCATAAGGCTTTTCCTGCTAATTTAACTACCAAAATTGTTGGGGGCTGGGAAGAATTATCGGAAGGGTTTTTTAAAATGCTTACATAACTGTATAAATGTCATTTTATTAAAAATGACAATTGGGAAAAGTAGTATAGTATTGAGTTAAATATAACTCAATGTCATAAGCTCTCCACTCCAAATGCATTATCATTTAGTATATTATGCATATGGATTTAACAGTAGATGCTACATTAGACACAATTATAAATATTTTATAAAATGTGAAGTGTTTTAATTGGAATAAACATGCCCAAATGTAAAATTACTTGTATAATTTCCCGATTTGATATTGTCAGCTTCGTCTTTATATTCCATTTGCACTTTAACAAACTAATTAAGTAATTGACTAAATTGACTTGAACATCAGAAATGTAAGCCTTTGGGACATTATTATTCCAATTCTACATGGTTTATCATGGGCATTGACTAGCCCTGACTCAACATCTGTCTTTCCCCTCTAAGTGCCATTATTGTTTCCCTACCATGTAGTTGGCATCATAATGTTTTTCTTAATAGAAAAGTAATACATACTTAGAGAACATTTAGAGAACATAGCATGAAAAGGACAAAATCATCTTATTAACCAGACAAGTCCTAATACCTTTGCGTATATATTTTAAGGTAAAGGTTAGGGTCCCTGGACTCAGAGTGCCTGGGTTCAAGTCCTGACTCTGCTGTCTACTACTATCTCAGCATCTTACAAGTAAGTGAGTTAATCTGCTTTTACCTCAGCTTTCACATCCAGAAATGTAGATAACAGTAGTATTTTTCTTCAAAAGTGATCAGGATTAAAGTATTTAGATGGGTTCCTGGAACAGAATAGGTATAATGTTGATGAGACGTATACTGTTTTGTGATTCCTATGAACCCATACATTTTTACAAAAAACAAAACAAAAATATAGTATATGAACTTTTTTTCACATGTGTTTGAATTTTTTATCTTTAATTTCTCATTACATAGATATATAATTATGTGTGTAATCTTTTTAAAAATCTGTGTACTGATTTAGAATGCACATCTGTATATATGTATGTCTGAACATCTGTTCAATTTCTAGAAGTAAACATACTAAGTTGAAAGATAGGTATTTTTGAAGGATATCCCCCTCCCAACAGGACAAAACTCTAACCATTTCCCTTCACCTTTACCTGCCCAAAATATTGCTTTTAACTCTTCTTTTCAATTTTAATTAAAAATGTTTTTTTTAGCTTACATTTCTTGACCTGTGCAATTAGACATCATTTAATGTGTATGTTTTGCTTTTTGTGCCTCCTATTTATATGTTTGTCTTTTTCTCACTCATTTCCATGAGATCATCTTATAGGAAACAATTTTTTTAAATACTGGTTATAATTATCAAATAGATAACTATTTTCGAAACAGTAGGGTACTCATAATCTGTGACACTCACAATGGTTTGAATAAAACTTGGAAAGCTGAAAAGGTCTGATAAGTTTAATGGCTCCAGTAGAGAATTCAATGTGTTTTAATGCAGCAAAGACTACATAATGGGTTCAACTTAAGTGGCTCTCATTCCTGTGGGAATTCTTCTCTTTGGAACCCACTTGCCTTGGTTTGGAGTCTCTGGTTTCCATTTCATTGTGTGAAACTGAATACACAAAACTGCATTTAAAATGGAGTCAGGAGGCCAGAGTCGGAAGCTCTTATGCCCTACCACTCATAGCCAGGAGACTCCAACAGGGAGAGAGGTACCTTACATTGCCACGTGGGAAAAACCTACTTCAGTACCCCAGCAGAAGGAAGGAAGAGCTCCTAGAATAGCAACAGCCCTGCCAGTGAGAGACGGTCACAAATTAGCCAATGAGAAACCACTACTCTTCCAACTCCCAGTTTACGCCAGTGGACTTTTTATCATAGTCCTCCCAATTCCCCCCTTTACTCTAGAAATTTGTTTTCCTCTTCTTTTTTCCTCCTTCCAAACTTGCCTATAGCTTTTGCTATAGCTTACTTGTCTCGAATTGTAATTCTTCTGATATTTCCAAATAAAGTCATTTTGCTAGTAAAATAACTGACTGGTGTACTTTCAATGTCAATAACAGTTTCATACTTAGATTTTGCTAATGGCAACTCCTTTCTGTCAACATTTTGTTCTTCTCTTTCCTGTCTGCTTCACTGTTAACCTTGTCTTTGCTCCTGATTATTCTCTGGTTCACTGAGTGGATCATATAGATTGGCCCTTTCTGCTCCTCAAACCAAGTCCCCCACTTTCTTGACTTAGTTGGTTTGGGAAGGTAATTAAACAGCTATGACAACTATTGTTATCCTGCTCAGTAAAAGAATTCCAAGGCTGGGTAAATCACTGGTCTGATCAAATTCTGCAGGGAGATATTTTATATAGTCGAATGCAAGATCTCTTACTCACTAGAACATGGCCTGTACATTTGATGAAACCTCACCAAGTATTTCCTAACTTGTTAAATGCAAATGTATATGAAAATGAATATTACCCACACCTTAAATGATGACATTTAGAAGTACACACATGCATATACACACAAACCCCAAGTCAGAGTTCATTCCTATATCCTAACACAACCCAAGAAAATTACTAAGCAAGTAGTTACACTGTTAAAACAAAATGCAGGGCAAAAACTTATGATAAGTTTAATGAAGCTAATATTCTGGGAGAGAAAAAAACATTTCGTTTTCATAATAATTTACATTTCTCCAAAGATTATGAAGTATTGCTTCTAGGGGCACCTGGATGGCTCAGTCAGTTAAGCATCCAACTTTGGCTCTGGTCATGATCTCATGATTCCTGATTTCGAGCCCTGCCTCAGGCTCTGCGCTGACAGCTCGAGCCTGGAGCCTGCTTCAGATTCTGTGTCTCCCAGTCACGGCACCCCCTCCCCCCCTCCACGTGTGCTCTCTCTCTCTCTCTCTCTCTCTCAAAAATAAGTAAACATTAAAGAAAAGTATTGCTTTTATATTTCTATTTAGTAATAAACTTTCATATTATTTAAATCGCCAAGTAACCAAGCTAAATAACAGTGGGATACAGGGAAAAATGATTGAATTTTACATTTCTACTTTTAAGTAAAATATCTGTGATAATAAATAAGACAGTGTTAATAAGCTAACCCATTTTTAAGATTTTCCTATGGCATTGTTTAATAAAAGCACATTTAGAAAGCTATTCTTCAAAAACAACTAGGCCATTTTACTTGAAGTACAACAGACGATCAGTTTTTTCTTGACAATTTTATAGAGGCAGCACATACAGCCATAATTTACTAGACTTTAAAATAAAAGTTTTTAATTCTCTTGTATGAATTTAAGGATGTCAAGCTAGGGGAATAAGAAAAATGATATTAATAATCTACAGCTTTGCTGATATTTCTGTAATGTATATTATAGTTGGGGGAAAAACTAAAAGAAAAAAAAACCCTCAAATTCAGTAAGTTTCAATCAATTCTATATTTCCAAATAAAAAGATAAATAATTCTTCTCAGCTTTCAATTTAATTTTTTCTTTTAGTTTAAATTTGAGCAGGTCAGTCACTCCGGAACACCTGCCACTTAAACTAAAAAACAAGGCACTTGTGGTTGTTTGTTAAGTTAAAATATGCAAACTATAACACTCAAATAAGACATTTGTCCAAAATTGAGAGAGTCAACTCATTTATTATGAGGTAGAGGCCTCCTTTGCCAAACATCAGCTTTGATTATGCTGTAAATTCAATATTTCTCTGGGGTTATCATGGACTCTACTGCATAAAATAATGGTCTTCTTGTCATATGAAGTTAAGCCTGAGATCACAATACTCTCCAATAGGAACATGCTTTGCCTTATCATTGCTAGAAATAATTTGATAATGATAATTCCTGAAAGACATCTGAATAATACTAAGTGTTATCCTAGGCAATCAATGCTGTGTCCCAAGATGTGAATTCTCATCTCCCTCTGGTGGCAAAGAGAAACAGGGAACCAATAGGTACCATAATTCACACCATTGTACAAATAAAATGTACATAAAGCCAATAATACCAGTTTGAGAATAAATTTACATTCCTGTAGACTTTCCTGACTTAAAGCTTTTTTCTTCCTTAAATTAACATGATTCAACAACATTCAAATATGGCAAGAATATTTAAATCTCACTAGTATGGTAACTTCTTCAAAAGAGAGAGTATAAAAATATGGTACAAATAAAATGCTTTAGGGGTGCCTGGGTGGCTCAGTCGGTTAAGCATCTGAACTTCAGCTCAGGTCACGATCTCACAGTCCGTGAGTTTGAGTCCCGCGTCAGGCTCTGTGCTGACAGCTCAGAGCCTGGAGCCTGCTTCGGATTCTGTGTCTCCCTCTCTCTCTGCCCCTCCCCTGCTCATGCTCTGTCCCTCTGTGTCTCAAAAATAAAAACATTAAAAAAAAACAAAGTACTTTATAATTTCTTAAATACTGACCCTTTCTGTTCATCTCCCTTCCTCCCTCCCTCCCTCTCCCCTTTTCTTGTCTCCTTTTTTTTTTTTTTTTTTTTTTTTTTTTACTTTTTCCCTTTTATAAATATCAGTCAAGGGATGCCTGGATAACTCAGTCAGTTAAGCATCCAACTCTTGATTTCGGCTCGGATCATGATGTCTTGGTTGGTAAGATCTGATAGCTAGCATGGAGCCTGCTTGGGATTCTGTCTCCCTTGATCTCTGCCCCTCTCCCATGCTCTCGCACTCTCTCATGCTCTCTCTCAAAAATAAATAAACACTAAGAAACAGCAAAAAAAGATTTTTTTTAAAAAATAAATAAATGTAAGTCAAGATAAGCACATTGGATAACATTCATGCTTTCTGTAGAAATAAAACTTATAATTTCATATTCTTAACAAAGTATGCTTCTTGCCTCATCTTGCAAATCACACAAGTATGTGATCAATTACAAATGTTCTGGATCAGAAGAGGTGACAATATAGCTCCAGTGAAAAATAACTCCAAGTTAAGTTCT
Source organism: Panthera pardus (assembly GCF_024362965.1). Classification (NCBI taxonomy): domain Eukaryota; kingdom Metazoa; phylum Chordata; class Mammalia; order Carnivora; family Felidae; genus Panthera; species Panthera pardus. The sequence continues at coordinate 35,157,371 of NW_026526766.1, forward strand.
GATTGTGAGACAGACTCCTTATGAAAAAAGAAAAGTTTGACATGCATAGTATTTGATCATTAATATGTTTGGCTATGGAGCAAAATTGAATACAAGTTTCTTTAAATAATCATTCCTAAAGAGCCTTGATTTTATTTTATTTTTTGCTTTTTTTAACGTTTATGTATTTTTGAGAGAGACAGAGTGTGAGGATGAGAAGGGCAGAGAGAGAGGGCGAAACAGAATGTGAAACAGGATCCAGGCTCTGAGCTGTCAGAATACAGCCCGACGTGGGGCTTGAACCTACAAATCGTGAGATCATGACTTGAGCCGGAGTAGGAGCCTAACCAACTGAGCCACCTAGGCACCCCCTAAAGAGTCTTGATTTTAGTCAAGAGCAATGATGAATCTTATTCAGCATCAAAGTCCCATAAGAAAAATAATGCTGATAGATTAACTTGATATGCATTGTAAAGCAGGAGTACTTTAATGTCAAAAATATTGGACAATGATAGGTTAACCAATTCCAATAAATTTGTAACCATGGACCCCTCAGAGTGTTTAACAGAAACGTTCACTGTGACACTCTAAAGGGGACAAAGAGTACCCAGAGAATTCCCCAAATCAAGTTACCAACTGGTATCAAAATACAAATAGCCATTTTGCCACAGAACACTTAACAATTGTTTGTAATCTGTGACACAAGCTTTGAGAAATACTACTACAATTTTTCTTTCATAGAGTAAGTTGTTTTTAAAATTTGAGGTTCGGAGTTAAATACCAGAATATCACTTTTATCTTAATTTATCATAGACTCACAGGTATTAAAGGACAGTTATATAAGAAAAACAGCAGCTTTATTCCTAAATTCAGGACATATTTTCAAATATCACTGAACTTATTCACAGCATATTCTCTCATTTTTACTGTCACTCTGCCCCTTTAATTTGAAAGCAGTTATATTTGTCTACTTTAGCATTTCTTCATTAGTATCATTTGAGTACATAAGACATGCTAACATTACCAGGTACACTTGAGCATTTACTTTACCACTCACCCTGAAAACCTTGCTAAACTGTAGATTCAGTCTGAAATGTTGTAGAAGTAACAGGGTCCTTGGAACACTGCTCTTTCACTTAATGTTTATGTAACCTCAGACAAGTCTGTCTACTTCCTTGAGCCTGTGTTTTCATTTATAAAATAGGGATATTGCCACACATATGAGAGACTTTCTATGATCAAAGGGGATAAGACAGGCAAAGCTATTTAGAACAATACTAGCAATTAAATACTATTTTGTTTTTATTTTGTGTCTTTCATATATCTTCAAAATGTGCCCATGCCTGGGCCTGCATTACTAAGAAGTTCTCCTCCAAAATGTTGGCTCTTCTTTGAAAGGATTTGTTAAACTTGCTGCCTTTCTCATGCCTGTGTGCCCTCATCTTCAACATCCTAATAGTCTGTCCATGGCCAAATCCATCAGTCCATCCTGAGCTCCATGTCCCATCCTGCCAAAGATATATTTTCTGGTAGTGTGGAGACCCTCACACATGATTGCTTTCAAACATGCCCAAAGATGAATAGGGTGCTGCTTCACCTTTGGTCAGTTCTGCTGTTTATAAGGCACACAGCATGGCCTAGATATTTCTATTTATAGATAAGTTCCTAGATATTTCCATTATTTCTATCTCAAATTTGTGTTCCATATTTCACATTGGGAAATTAAAAATTAAGCAAAGGTTATGTAATTTATACTCCCGAGTGACTGGAAACATAATATACAAACTCTCATTTTGCCCTATAATCTTTATGCTTATGAAAACATTGTGCCTTTTAAAAAAAGTATCCAGGGGCGCCAGGGTGGCTCAGTCGGTTAAGTGTCCGACTTCGGCTCAGGTTATGATCTCATGGTTCAGGAGTTCGAGCCCCGCGTCGGGCTCTGTGCTGACAGCTCAGAGCCTGGAGCCTGCTTCCGATTCTGTGTCTCCCTCTCTCTCTGACCCTCTCCCCATTCATGCTCTGTCTCTCTCGGTTTCAAAAATAAATAAACATTAAAAAAAAAATTAAAAAAAAAAGTATCCAGAGAAACTCATTCTTTCAAAAGCTAGAATTCAAATAGGCCAAGGGTATCATCACCCACAAATGGAATATTGGCAAAGTCTGCCTTTGCTAATCTCCGCCTGCACTGCCAACCTATTGAAGCCTTGGCCTTTTTTCCTTCACTTTGTAGGTTTCTTTTAAAAATCATCTCCTTTTACAGAGAATGAGAATTTGGGGAAGGACTATGCCTGGAATTACAATAGATGCCACCAGATGGCGCCATGGGACTGGCTATTGGGTCAAAAGGTTAGAACTCCCTAGTTGTGGCTCCTGAGAGGGCATAGAAAAAGCTCTTTTGTGTTCTATCTATAAAAATGTTAATATACCAAATATTTTTTTTAATTCTTACTTCTAAGATATATGATAAACAATTTTGAGAGGGAGAACAGAAAGCTGAATACTTGATTTTCCATACTTCGGCAATTTGCAATCAGTAGCTGTTTAGTCTTTTCTGCTGCACTGTATTTTCTCCTCCCTGAACTGATTGTCTGCTTTGTAACACACAGGACTCTGCAACTGAACATTACATGGGTCTGCTCCTTCCATGGATGCCCACTTTACAAAGGCTGTTCTCCATGAAGAACAAGTTGATGAGCTTTCTCGGGACTTCTAATTAACTCTCAAGTCCTTTTTATGTCTTTCCACTCTGTTCTCACCCCCTTTGGTGAGTGAGAATGTATTTTCTCTCTCTTCACCGTCTCAGCTTCTTGCTGTTCCTACTTATTTCAGTTACAATATCATCATCAAAAAATATAAAATATAAAATAAAACAACAATAAAAATGGAGATGGCATTCCAGATCTGCATCAAAGTCCCTAAAAAGCCCTTTTCAGTCAAAAATATTCAGTTCATGGAGAGTGTTATGCTAAGTGAAAAAAGTCAGGCCCAAAAAGACACATACCATAAGTTTTCACTCATATGTGGATCCTGAGAAACTTAACATAAGACCATGGGGTAGGGGAAGCAGGGGGGAGTTACAAAGAGGGAAGGAGGCAAACCATAAGAGACTCTTAAATACTGAGAACAAACTGAGGGTTGATGGGGGGGGGAGTGGGTGATGGGCATAGAGGAGGGCACCTGTTGGGATGAGTACTGGGTGTTGTATGGAAACCAATTTGACAATAAATTATATATTAAAAAAATATTCAGTTTATTTATACATTTCCTTTCCTTCAAAGTTCTCTATATGGTATGTCAACTTACACAGTTATTACTAAAGATAAGTTTTAGCTAATTCAGCAACTCCTCACCCCGCTTGCTCAGGCCAGGGTTCCTATCAAGTTACCCAATGATGGACAACAGAGTGGGTGCTGGATCCCAGCCGCCGGGCTCGGCCACTGACCAGCTGGGTGGACTTCCACAGCTGTTTCCTTTCTTCAACACCTATCTCCTCATTTATGGGAAGGAGATAATAATGGCAGTTTTTGAGAAGAATTATGAGAATTAAGTAATATACAGGGCTTAGACAGTGCCTGACACAAAGTCACAAGCAATTTTCAAATGTTAACTATAGCCATTCTATTATTTTAAAATCACCTAAAGGTCCAGGGGCACGTGGGTGGTTCAGTCAGTTAAGCATCCAACTCTTGGTTTAGGCTCAGGTCATGATCTCATAGTTTGGTGAGTTGGAACCCCACATCGAGCTATGCACTGGCAGCACAGAGCCTATTTGGGATTCTCTCTCCCTCTCTCTGCCCCCCCCACTCATGCAATCTCTGTCTCTCTCAAAATAAATAAATAAACTTAAAAAAAATATTTAAAATAACCTAAAGGGCACATACTTTTTTTTTCTAAGTCATGAACATAGACATAAAACAATGTGCACAAAATGCAACAATTACAACTTTTTAAAAAGTATGCCTTTATACACATGTGCTTTAGATAAAAAGACACCCGCAAAAGATTTGTAGGAACCCGGAAAATATGTTCGCCTCAGAGAGTAGAATTGAGAGAATGAGAACAAAGTAGGAAGCAAACTAACTTTTCCTTCTGTACCCTTCTTTCTTCTTGGGATTTTTTCAAACTAAGTTACCTAAATATTTAAAGAAAATAATGAATAGGATAACATATTTGAAAACACAATTATATGACTTTTTTCTTAACAAGTTCCTTCTATTTTTTTAAAGTTTATTTATTGATTTTGAGAGAGAGAGAGTGAGTGGGAGAAGGGCAGAGAAAGAGGGAGAGAGAGAATTCCAAGCAGCCTCCTCACTCTGTCAGTGAAGGACCTGATGCAGGGCTGGATCCCACAAACTCTTGAGATTATGAGCTGGGCCAAAATGAAGAGGGGGCCACTTAGCTGACTGAGCCACCCAGGTGCCCCTCCTCTCAATTTTCCACAATTTATGGAGCTAAATGTGCTTGCTTCTCAGGCCTGGCAGTTGAATCATGCTGGTCTGGATCAGTATTAAATGACTCTTGGAGATAGCCTTGCCTACTTGTTGCTTCAAATTCTGTCCCCATCAGCATTTTCAGGCTCTTGTTTTGCTGATGTACAATAAGGAGCTCCTTGAGGAGTTTAGTGTTAAACTGTTAAGTCAAAATGATGGTGGGGATGAAGGAAATATTGCAGAATAAGGAGTGGGAGATAAAGATTGGATTTCAGAAGAATAGTTGTAAAAAAAAAAAAAAAATCTATCTACTTAGAGACCAGAGTTGCAAATGGGAAGGTGGATGAAAACAGCTGAATGAGAGCACAGGAGAGAAACTTGGGGAGGACGGAGGAGAAAGTTGAGTGAGGAAGACAAAGCAGAGGTTAAAAGACAGAAATAAAACCAATTACAGAAGCAGGGCTTGGTCAATTTTCAACTTTTGCATGGTAGACAAAAAAAAAATACTGTGTATATGTGCGTTCTAAGAAATTATACTGTGGAAGTGTTAGTTTTGTTTACTCTTAGATGGTGGTTCCTGAATCAGCATTTCCAAATGACATTATCTTAGACTATACCAAGGAACTTGTTAAGCCTTCCTAACTTGTTAGGAATCCACCCTAATAATATATTTCCCCAATTATCTAGGTAAATGTATTAACCATGTAATTCCATTTGGGGAGTACCAGAAATATGGTATTGTAGGTTTATCTCCCTAAATGTAGTGTTTTCTTAAAAGAGAAGCCAATTACAAAATCTGATAAGCTGGGAAATTATGAACTGAGTCAGAAGAAATTAAGGTAGTTTTTCTTGTTTGTTTGTTTTTTAAAGACACTCTTTGTTAGGTATTGTGCTTGATACTTTCCACATGTTCCATTTATGCCATTCTATAGATTGGGAAGGTGATGTTAAAAGACATTAAGTGACTTTTAAAGACTTGTTAAAGATATTAAGTGATGTTCAAAGAGGAGTGACAATCACCATAAATACTCTTATTAGACTAAAAAAAATGGTTTTGTCTTTTTTTTGTTTTTGTTTTGTTTTGTTTTTTCCCTCTAGACCACATGCTTCTATTGCCAAACACATAATATAGCTTTGAATAATTCCCTGTTCCACGTCTTACTCTATTTCCAAGCTTCCAAGCAGTTGAAGGAGGATCCAGTTGGTTGCATCATGGCATGTCAATTTACAAGGATAGAGCCAGGAGTCTATATATCTCTCACCTCTACAAAAGCCCCTGTTCTAAGATGGTTTAGGAGTAGCTCCAGGAGAAACAATAAGAGGTAAGAGACAATCATATTCATTGCTTTGGAGGGATTTAGTGAAGATCACTTTCATTCCACCACCCTGTTTAATCTGCCCTGGAACAGACATGCTAAGTGTCTAATATATTTTACTATAAGTCCACTAATGCCATTGAATTCTGTTGCCCACCTTGGTTTGTGTGTCAGTTGGCCCTGTTCCTGTCCCTGTAGGTCCAAATGGAAATACAATGCCTCGAGGCTTTTAGGTGAAGAGTTGGCAATTGAGAGCATTGCTTCAGGAAACAAGATCTAGAATAATTTAGTCAAGTAATATTCTCTCTTAACTGGGTCTTCTCAGAGGCTGGACACTACAATTTCCTGGTCTTTTCATTTCAATTGTGGCTCTTACTACTTTTAAAAGCAACCAAGGTGCACCTGGGTGGTTCAGTCGGTTGAGCGTCTGACTTCAGCTCGGGTCATGATCTCACGGTTCGTAGGTTTCAGTCCTGTGTTGGGCTTTGTGCTAACAGCGTGGAACCTGCTTGGGATATTCTCTCTCTTCTCTCTCTGCTCCCCTCCTATTTGTACTTTCTCTCTCTCTCTCTGAAAATAATAAATAAAACTTAAAAAAAACACATTTTCTTCTTCTTCAACTCACCCCCTCTTTTTTAGAAAGACCACATACACACCTCAAACTGCAAATCTGATTATGTAGTTTCTTCTGTTTTTCAATTTCCAGGCCTTTTACATTTACATGGTTACTGTTTTTATATTATTGTCTACATATATATCTTACCTTCCTTCACCCTCCTTTTAGTAGCAAACTATCCATAGTTACAAAAATGTCAGCTTCGTATGCTCAACATTCAAATAAGATAACTATTTAGTTTGTTGTAAAAGTACTCATATCCCACTAATTTTCAATAGGACTTGATACTACCTAGGAAGAAATGTTCACTACAGGAGAAAAAATAACCAAAACGAAAAGAGTAGGAGAGAAGAAAAAATGCAATTTTAGTTTAATACCTCTGACCCATATCATAAGGTCTTGGATGCTTTTGTGAACGACTATTAAAGTTAAGTTTGGTTTAGGGCATTCTGGCAGCCTACTCAAAAAAAAAAAAAAAAAAGAAAGAAAGAAAAAGAGAGAGAGAGATAAAATATGTAATATATGGTATTCATAACTTAAAAACATCTGTTTCTCACAGAAAACACAGTGTCATCTGGCATTGAGGCTTGAGAGAAATTAATCCCATTGGCCTTCACAAAAAGTACAGCTTTGTTATATAGGAAATAATCAAGTATACTTTTATAGTTTAAAGTAAAGTAAAATGTGGTAAGGTTGTCAATAGGGTAGTTCATAATGTTAAATATCTATAGATGTCATGATTCAAATACTGATCAGGTTTCATTAAACATACAATATAGAGTATGCAAGAAAATGATGAGACATAATTTCTTGCAACACCTCCTCACTCATATTTTCCTTCACAACAGAACTTTAAGAAAGACTTGGTAAAATGCTTAAGTACTACATGTTTCTAGGACAGTCTTGTTCTTGGTTCAAACCGTCAGTCTATATTCTCTATATCTCTCTGCCTAAAAGGGAATGGAGTTAAAGATAATTGTGTTATTCATGCCCCACGTATCAATCAAGTCCAAGTAATGACAGCAACATTTGACTAATACTAAAATTAGATGGAAGAGAACAGACTTCAGCAATAATGGAAAGTAGCAACATTAAGATTACCAAAACTATGGAAATATGACAAGCAATACATTCTGGATTCCCCCTCTTGCAAGTACACACTCACCAGCAACCAAGGTTGATCTAGCCCTGTTTTATTCAGTAATCCTAACTACTTTATTAATTCTCTTCTTTGTTGCTCTGTTTTGCAGAATCAGAATATCATTAGGACAGTTCAATTTATTTTAATTTTTAATTATTTATTTTTTGAGAGAGAGAGAGAAAAAGACAGAGAGAGCATGTGTGAATGAGGGAGAGGGGCAGAGGGAGAGATAGAGAGAATCTTAAGCAGGTTCCATGCTCAGCATAAAACCGTATGCAGGGCTAAGTCCCATGACCAAATGATCATGACCTGAGATAAAATTGAGAGTCAGATGCTCAACTGATTGAGCCATCCAGGTACCCCAGTTCAATTTATTTCAGAATCTAAGTAAATTTAAATTATTTCCATACTCCTATATTCTGGCCTTGAAAAGACGTAACTTAAGTGAAAATTAAAAGGAAAAATCTTATGGAATGATAAATCTTATGGAATGATAAATGGTAAATTCTGAAAGGCAATAATTGATGTCTTTTGATTTGATCAACCTAACTTAAATTTAAATTAAGAGAGTGGACATTTATTTAATAAGTCAGAGTCATGTAGTATTGTTAGTGTGAACTACTAACCAGTGGATATAAAGATGATTTATTCTGAAATGCTTGGATTTATTACAGTAGTGGTGAAAAATCAATCTCTAAAAAATGGTAAGTCTCATTCTGAAATGGTATTTCCAGGAATTCTTCCCTCTGCCTATATAATTTCTCTGAAGCAAAGCACTTGAAATTTGAGAGTTGCACAGACTAAAAGATTTATTTAAATATAATTATATATGATTGATGGAGATTTAAAAGAAACCTATGCCCAGAGCTGGCAAGGGTGTGGTGGGAAGGGATACTTCTGTAGGCTTTTAGTCGTACTGTGAACAATGTGGTTGCATGGAGGGCAATTTGACAGGGTAACAGGTACGTAGACTTTCGTCTGGTAATTCTACTTCTGATTCTTTGGATTTATCCTGAGGAAATAAGGGGACAAAATCACAAAGGTGTTTGTGCATATTTATTAGGATATTGTTTCTAATAAAGAAAAGTTAAAAACAACCAAAATACTTAATAATGTGGACTTGTTAAAAATTTAAGGAGTGCATTTGTTGTGATGAGCAGCGGGTGTTGTATGGAATCACTGAATCACTGTATTGTACACCTGAAAGTAATATTACACTGTATGTTAACTAAATGGAATTCATATTGAAAGAAGAAAAAAATTCAGTGAATTGATACAATGGATTTTTATACAATCATTAAGAACAATGTATTTTATAAACTATAAGGACAAAATATTTTCACAATATACTATCATTGAAAAGAATAGTTTACAGTACAGTATGGCAGCCTGTGTTGTATTAAGATAATGGGTTTCCAACAGTCTGAGGTTTAAATCTTGGGTATGTGACAGTGACAGTCACAGGGCCTTAAATAAAATATCTAGCCTTTCTAAGTTTCATTTTTATCATTTATAAAGGAGGGATAATTAAACAATTAAGTGAAGTAATGCTGAGTAAGCTTCCCCAAAATATTAAATGCGAGCGATGATGGATGATACAAAAATATACACACCTTTAGTTATATACACATAAAGAAAACATCCAGATGTAATCTTTGTTATTCATAGTTACCTAAGTACTAACAGAAGTGTTATTATATTTGTTATCACTCTATTTGTACCTTCCATTTTTTCCAAAGTGATATATTTAAAAAGTTATTAAAAGTAGTAATACAATATATTCCTTTTAAAGAAATTACTTTGAAGTAAGGCCAGTAAGTTTGATTTATAAACACATATGTTAAGGTAAAATACACTAGAATGAGTCATAAAGAATAGACTCTACAAAGGGAAAACAATCTTAGCAGCTCACATGCTTTTCCTAAATAATTATCATATAGCTCAATACTTTTTTCCCCCCATCTTTTTACAATCCATAAAATTTATCAGTTTTTTATAATTACAGAACAGTTAGTTGCAAATAATACAAATGATGCATAAGCATTTCACTATTCTCAAGTTTTAATATATCATATAATAAGCCATCACAAAAGAGTTAGCTTTCTGAACATATACTTTCACTTACATGCTTTAAGGAGAACTGTTTTCACTTAGGAGCTTTTGAACTATGATAATAAAAAGACAAAATTACCTTTTATTTTCAGTAAAGTCCTTATAGCCTTTTATTTACATTTTCTTAGGCATATAGTCTAATGTATAATGCGATACGATGGTTTGTATAATTTCTTTTATCTCACATCAGGTCATAGTCTCACAAGGGTATGCAGTGTCTTTAATTCACCTGCATACAACGGTATGCAGTATGTTGTGTTTCCAGTTCCAACCAGGCTTTCTATAGTAGGATTTCCAGTAAGCAATATATCGGTACATGACTTTGCCTATCTTTTAGTTTAGAAAATTAAAAATTAAGTCTAGCCACCTGTAGGTTTTCTACTCTCAAGGTTTTTGTTTGTTTGTTTTATGTATCATTTCCTACACTTTCCTTTATTTTTCTCTCTGTCTTCAGAAAAATGTCTTCTTCGGGCACCTGGGTGGCTCAGTCAGTTAAGCATCTGACTTCAGCTCATGTCATGATCTCACAGTTCCTGGATTTGAACCCCACATTGGGCTCTATGTTGGCAGCTCAGAGCCTGGAACCTGCTTTAGATAGTATGTCTCTCTCTCTGCCCCTCCCCTGCCCATGCTCTGTTGTTCCCTACCAAAAATAAATAAACATGAAAGAAAGAAAGGAGAAAGAAAGAAAGAAAGAAAGAAAGAAAGAAAGAAAGAAAGAAAGAAAGAAAGTTGGAGCCACCTTCTACACATACACCTTGGATTTCATTCATTATCATTTCTTCTGAGTCTTACCTAACAATTACTTTTCCTCCTTCTCCCCCTCCTTTCTTCTTTCAGAATGTTGATCATACATACATCAGGAAGTGAGTTTTGGGAGAAATGACTCTCATTTGGCACATTCACACCTCTCCTTGCACTGATATCAGAGTTATTATATAATTTAAGTGGAAATATTTTGAAGACAACACCATCATTTTAAGTAATAGATAATACATTTTCTTCTAGAAAGTAAATTTATAAGAGATTCCATCCAGTAAACAAAGTCAGTCTTTGACTTGATAAGAGAAGTACTTGGGAAGAACCTTGGAAAGATACATGAATTAGAATGGGTTGGAATGAGAAGTTCTGCTTTGGCTGGGATAGAAAAAAGATATACAATTGTCATGCACAAGAATTAGGTTCTCTGAAGTCACAGGGACCAATAAATTGGTGAGTAGTGAAGCATTGCTCCTCAGGCAAATACAGGGTTACATTCCTGGGCTTCAGTCACAATGTTTTCAACAAATCAAGACATAACCTTATTTTAAGTGTGTTTCTGTTTAAAGATACCTTATTTACCAATATATTGTTAATTTACTAACATTTAATGTATAGCTGGCAGCAATCTAATCCATGCCTGAATGAAGCTTAATTTACACCTGTACCTTCACCATAAAATAAAGCCAATCTCAGTTAACTTGCCCTTAGGAACACTGACAGCACCTCAGGACTACAATTCAGGGCTATTTTTAAACAGTGAAGATACCATAAAATCCAACAAAAAGGAAACATAGCACTAGGTAGACTGCAAAATGGACACTTGTTTAGAAATATAAACAAAACTGCAGAGTATCAGCTGTTCCACCTAAGGTGGGAAAGTATGCAGGGCAACGCAGATTTTCCCTGCTCTGTGCATGTCTGTGAATGACCATGGAAGTTCCATGAACATTGATTTTAGAGGCACCAATACATTTTAGTAAGTAGGTAAATTCGCAAATATTGGAATGCACATCAACTGTATGTATGTATACACACAGACACATAGTTGATATACATGAAGTTCTGAGTAATAGGACAGTTTACAACAGATTCTATTATGCTCAAAACCACATTCCTGTAGGTGGTTATAACTGAAGTCCATGCTTAAACATCTACAATAGGGGAGCCTGAGTGGCTCACTGGGTTAAGCATCTGACTCCTGATTTTGGCTCAGGTCATGATCTCACCATTCTTGAGTTCAAGCCCCACATTGGGCTCCATGCTGACAGTGGGGATCCTGCTTGGGATTTTCTCTTTCCCTCTCTCTCTGCCCCTCCCCAACTCTCTGTCTCTCTTAAAATAAGTAAAATAAAAAACCTTAAAATACAAACATGTACAATAAATTCTTTCATACTGTATCTCTGTGTATCATGGCAACCATTCTTATATAAGGTCATAGAGTCCTATTGGATATATTTTTGCATTTCACATGGAAATAATCATAATATAAAAATGTAAATTTTATTTTCTTCACATTATGTCAAAGAGCAGAATGGGCTTTGTCTCAACCCAGAATATTCTGGGAATAGTCAAGCAATATCATTATAGTTGGAAATTCAAATAAATTTGTGAGCTTGCCAAAGGTCATATTTAAAATTCAAATATAAAGCTGTCCTAATAAGGAGATTCATTTTAGGGAATGACTTAAAAAGTGGTAAGGATGAAGACTATAGAGCCAAATATTCCTGACTTTGCCACTTAGTGGTTTCACAATTTTTTTTCTTTTTTTAAATGTCTCTTTGAGGGGAGGCGAGGAGGGTCAGAGGGAGAGGGAGAGAGAATCTTAAGCAAACTCCAAACCCAGCAAGGAGCCCGATACAGAGAGATGCAGACATGAGCCTAAATCAAGAGTCGGACTTTTAACTAACAACCAACTCTTAACCAACCTGGGCGCCCTAGGAGTTTCACAGTTTTTAATTAGGCAAGCAAAACTTACTGTATGCTATTATCTTGATATTTAAAATAGGAGTAATAATTAATATATTTATAGTATTTACAATGTAATACATGTAGAGTTCTTAGAAAGATGTCTGGCATATAGTTCCAACTCAATAAATGTCATTTTTTTTCACCTTTACTGATCCCAATCTTAATGTTGAGGAGGTAGAATATTATCTGGCAGGCTTTATTGATTCATGTGAAGCAACCAAAACCAGCTTGTAAGAAAGCAAAAATATCTAACTGGTTAAAATATGCGATTTACAAAAAATGAGATATGAACAAGCTTATTTGAATTTTAGCTATTTTTCCTCCTCATTACTCAGGACTTTGCCCCTCACACTCATATCATAGTGCCTTTTTCTTACTTCTCCAATCTCTTTATTTCCACTTACTCCATTGTCTTGTGATCACAATCTTGAAAGTTCATTTCTCTTCCTTCTAAGTAGCTTCAGAACTTTATCACCTTGACCCTCAATCCCTCTAAGTCAAACTCATTGACCAGAGTGATTGAGGGTCTTGCCCGAGCCCCACCCCAATCCTTCTTCAGTCAGGGAAGTCCCTGTTCAGGAATAAATGTGGCTTTCATGTCAGGTGCCCTTTTCTGAAGAAGGGTCTCAGCCCCCTTCTCAGCCATCTCAAATCCCCGCCCTTTAGACTGCTGTGGAGTCCTGCCTGTGCTGCAGAACAGTTATTCAGCTAAAGTACACTTAGCACTTCCATTGTCTAAAGGCCCATTGATCCGTGCGACTCCCACATCAGCACAAATGAGAAGTTCCTGCCTGAATGCAGCAGATGGAAATGGAAATTATATACTCTGGTAACACTGACTTTATTACAGCTAAATTATTTGCATTTTCCAAGTTGGGAGTTTTTCAAAAACTAAAAGGAAAGAGTCCTGGGCCATCACTTAGTGCAAAACCAGCTGCAAGTAACGTAGGTGCCTTGACCTGGTGCTAATCATTTCACCTGGCTGAGCCTCAGATCTCCTTGCTGTCACATTTGTAAGGTGTCATTGCCTGTTTGAGCTAATGCCTTATAAGGATCGCTGCCAGGACTGAATGACATAATGGATATGGAAGCAGTTCACAAATTAGAATATTTCATAAATGCAACAATCTGTTACATTTATATAAGATCTATACTCTTGTATATTTCCATCCTCATCAGGACCTCTATGTTCCCACTGTCTTCAAAGATCCTTTCTTCAGGTTAAAAAGGGTAAGATTTAACTCATAAACAGGGCTATTATCAATTTTCTGAAGGGTTCTTAAAAATATTTAAAAATTTTACATTTAATTGGTAACAAATTATGTTTTCAGTTTTTGTTTGCTTCTGCTGCAACACAATCTTGAGAACTTGCTCTTTAAAGGGGTGCTGTAATCTTGCTGAAAGGTGTTAGAAAAAAAAACAGTTTGTCTGCCTCAGTTTTTGGTGATCTGTTTAATTTGTACACAGCTTTCCAATAAGCTGGTTTGTCTCCTTGTCTACATAGGTTTTGCTGTAGCCATTTCACGTTCAAAATTACTGCAAAAAAGTAATTGATCCTCTATTTCAATATCCCTGCTGTTTCATGAGCTATCTTACAATTCGGAGGAATCTATTTCTCACTGATGTTGAAAAACATAATAAGGTCACAGCAGGAAGGCTTTAGCTTCATTAAAGAACATTATTATAAAAATAAAATGATCGAGGGCAAATTGTTTTTGTCCTTGTGGTACTCTTTCTGCAGATTCACATTAATCTGAGTGTTTAAAGCAACAATAAATGTGTAATCTTCTCTTTATCATTCACTTCACCATGGTAGCCTCTAGTGGTAGAAAGAGATGTCAATCGCTCACGTTCCAGGGGATTTCTAGCTCTGTTGAATAAAAAGGAATTAAGCCTCTCTGGAAATGAAGGCTGCAGCCTGTCAAGTAACTAAATTTATTTCTGCTTTTAAAATATCACGGAGAATGCTGGTGTCCAGCAAATGTAATGCCAGCATTATTTAAAAAATGATTGAGCAGAGAAATGAATTGAAATTTTGACCCACTCAGGCTTCCATCTATCATGGAAGCCTATAATGGGGGGATGAGGAAGAAGGATTTAAGATAGAGAATCAGTGATTGCCCTATTAATCTAGTTTAACTGAAACTAAAATCTGACAGAGTGCATTACAAGTTGCAGGCAGTAAAGCTTATCAATTCATTACTACTTTCAAGGCTCTCCCTTGCTTTCTTTCTGCCTTCGGCTCCTGGCAAAGGACAGCTTTTTACAGTTCAATTTCTCAGTTTATTTTTGACTGCTTTTAATTAAATTTGATGGCCTGCTTCTGCACCACTGAAGTTATCGGAGTTGCAAAGCACTTTGCTGTTATAATGATAGCTCCCTTGATGTCTGTTCATTATTAACTGCTTTTCAAAAGTGCTGCTCTCAACTCTCATTTTATAAATATTTAAATAACTGAATTTCTGTAACATAAATATCAGTGCACAGAAGATAAGGATTCTATTGCCTGTTAATAGGTTATACATAGTAAAAAGAGAATGCCTTTTTGCAAAGTTTCATATTATAATATTAATTGGGAATGTGATCTTAGATCATCTTGTATATAAGTTCTCATATAAATAGTACAATGTCTGAAAACCACAGTAACCAATGACTTAAGACTTTAGGACACCTCACACCTATAATTCTAAAATAAACTACCTTAGAAAGCAGAATGAAGGATTTTCATATAGATAAATGAAATCCTGAAATTAACCTGGCTTTTTTTTTAATGTCATTCTTATTCTTAAGGTAAGTGAAAGAATGTGCCAAGAGAGCTTAATCATCATACAAAAAAGTCTATTCTTCAATTAAAAAAAAAAAAGTAAATAAGAACCTTACTAAGATAAAACCAAAAACTAATGAATTGACCACAGTTATTAATTTCTTCAGCTTCCCAAACCACAAAAGACAGTAAAATCTTAAAAAAAAAAAAAAAGTCACCTAAGGGCTGATTAAAAAACAATAAAAAGTAGGGGCTTGGAACAAAAGTGGAGACAGTACTGGAAGAGGTAGGGCAACAATGTGTCAGTTGCTATCAATCTTGCTTTGTTCAGGCACTGTTCTAACCCATTCTGTACCTATAACATCTCCACAATCGTCTTTTCATAGGTAAGAAAATAGAGGTTCAGGAACATTAAGCAACCTGCTCATCATATATTCAACAAGTAACAGACCCAGGCAGTCTGGTTTCAGAGTCATACCCTTAATCACTAAACTGTATTTCAATACATTGTGGAAGGTAAGGAGCAGATAGAGGAATGATGATTGATGGAGCAGAGCTTAGGATGTGCTGCCCACGTGCTCACAGTGCAGAGTACCACAAGAAGTCAGCTACGCACCCACAGAACCTGCCAGCAGTCCAGCCCTTTGAATAACTGAGTGCTTTGGAAGGCAGGCGTGAGAAGCAGTTCCAGAAAGGGGAAATTTGTTAAAATTCTAGAGGGGTTGCTCTCTCATTGCCCACAGCTGGCAATTACTTCATTCCCTATCATCCCCTACCCCCAAATCCCAAATTCTAAGTCCATTCTCTGGGGAAATTAAACCTAGTACACTTGACTTTGGACAGAGCTCTTATTTGAACTAGACATACTTAGTCATGGAACCTATAACCCTCTTCCCTTGCTTCCTTGGTTTCTAGAACATGAGCAGCCAAATTATACTACCCCAACTCCTACTCAAAGACCCCACTTTATACAAATGAAGAACAAAAGGTTAGTTATTTGAGGAAAACAGTCACATTACTGAGACCTACAACTGAGATGTTAACACCCAAAAAAAAGGCTAAAAATAAACACACAATATAGGGAGTGAAAGAACTGGGGGGGGGGGGGGGGGGAAGTTACTATAAGCAATATAGAATAAGAATGTATGACAATAAAACAAAAACATGCTGTGACAATCAAAATAAGTTATTAAACCTTAAAAGATGATAAATAAAACTTAAAAACCAGCAGAACATCAGATACAAAAATCATAACATTCTTTTTTTTTATTTTTTACAGTTTATTTTGCACACACATGCACAAGAGAGAGCATGCAAAACAAGCAAAGGAGGGGCAGAAGGAGAGAGAGAGAGAGAGAGAGAGAGAGAGAGAGAGAATCCCAAGTAGGCTCCACACTGTCAGTGCAGAGCCCAGCAAGGGGCTCAGTCCCACAAACCATGAGATCCACTAAATGAGTCACCCTGGCCCCCGAATAATATTTTATTTTTTAAAAGGCAGACTGCATTCTTAACAAATGATGTGGTCAAAGAAAAGCTGCAAAAATGTTACAGAGTGAAGGGTACCGCAGAGACATGGCTGTTGTTAAATTAAAGGAGGCCATTTTACTCAAGTGGCTGAAGTGCCATGGTGGCCTATGTAAACAAGCCAAAATCTAAGCCTGTAAACCCCTTAAGACTATGAAATTGTAACCTGAGGACAACCAATCACAGTCAATGGGCTGCCAGTAGGCTTTCAGCTATAGCCAATCAAAAATTTCTTTACTGGGGCCCCTGGGTGGCTGAGTTGGTTAAGCCTGGGAATCTTGATCTCTGGGTAGGTCATGATCTCACCATGGTGAAAATGAGTCCCAAGTAGGGTTCCCTACTGAATTTGGAGGCTGCTTGAGATTCTTTCTCTCCCTCTCTCTCTGCCCCTCCCCTGCTTGCACTCTCTCTCTCTCTCTCTCTCTCTCTCTCTCAAAATAAATAAACCTTAAAAAAAAATCCTTACTTTGCTTTTCCCTTTTCTCAATAAACACCTATCATTGACCTCCTGTTGGGGTAGTGTTCCTAAACATTTCCTTTTTGGTGTTGCCTATTTGAATAGATTTTTCTTCAAATTCCCCCAAATTTTAATATGCCTCAGTTTGGTTTTTAACACCACAGAATGCAATACATTTTTCTATACTATATCCCACAGTGGGATAAAAGCATACTATGAAAGATTGGTTCAGCTGATATCATTGGAATACCAGCAGTAGATTAAATCAAAGTATTATATAAATGTTATTTTTTCTAAAGCAAATTACCTTACTGTAATTATGTTAGAAAATCTCCTTGTTCTAAGGAAACACAAACTGAAGTATTCACCAGAGGCAAAGGGCAATGATATATGCTACCTACTGTCAAATGGCTAAGGCAAACAACAACAACATAGATGATTGATACAGCATATGTGTGTGTGAGTATGCAGAGAAATCAAAGACACAAATGTTAACTATAGATAATCAGGGTAAAAGGTATTGATGCATTCCTGCATTTACCCCCAACCCCCAACAACCTTTATGTATGTTTCAATTTTTTTTCCAAATAAAATTATTTTTTAAATTCCAAGAAAGGTATAAGATAAAGTCAAGGAGATCACCCAAAGAACAAAACTAATAGAAAATGGATGAAAATTTTTTTTAAATATAGGAAAAGAGTAATTCAGAAGGCCCAGTAGCTAACTAATAAAAAGAGAAACCTGTGACAGCTAAGATGAAACTAAGAAATTAAATTTTTAACACAAAAATATCAATCTCCAAAATGAAGTTAGTCGCACATCAAGGCCCATTGTCATGAGTTTCAAAAACCCTGAGAGGTTCTTAAAGAGAAAGCAAAACAGAACACAAGAGAGAAGTAAAACAGGAGAATGGGGCTGGGATTGGAGCGATCATTGCATAATAATCAAGAAGGAAGACGAAGTGCAACCCAGGACCAAGAAATCCAACAGAGAAAAGCAAAAACAGGGAGACTCAGAGAGCCAGCAGGTAGATGGGAGCAGCAGGATGGAAGGACGGAGTGTGCTCACATAAATAATGGAGGTCACAAATCTTTTCATCATTCTGTGCATTTGAAATTTCAAATAGTCATTAACAATAATATAAACTTGGAAAATTAAAAAATATCTTAGGTTAAAAGTTGGAAACCGACTAAACAGCATTTGTATAATCATGATTTAACGTTGAATGTTGATTTCTCTAAAATAGTTTGATTCAGTACATTGAGAGAATAGTGGAAAAGAATCCCTACAAATGGTGTTCCTGTCCTTCATCCTAGGTAAGTATCATACTAGGAAGTTAATAGGTAATGCTTAAGATTAATCAAGATAATACAAACACAGTAAAATAAAAATAAGGTAACTACCAACAGATAAGAGTAGAACTTTGTTCTCCATTCAGTGTGACTGAAGCATAGATGTGCAGCAAGCAACTGTGATCCTGCTGCTGTTGCAAATCTCTTAATACAATTTGATTACTAGATCATGAGTTTCTATTTTTAAGAATAAAAGCAATTTTAAGAAGTAGAACACTTCTTCATTCTCTGAAACTGATTAAATCATTTTAAAAATAGAGTACGTTGATCATTATACAGAGAGGTCCCCTTCCCCAGTTTTTTCTGTCATTTTTTTAAAAAGGAAGCATTTGTTCAGTGTTACATGTGATGCACTTTTGAACAGAAAACCCTCCCAACAAAATAAATTTCAAAGACCCATATGTTTTTGTTGTCTTTGTATCTCTTAAAACAACTGCTTTACAAAATTAGGATTGATGGTTTGAGAGAAATTTGAGAGCAAGAGTTTTATGGCTTTCAGTACGAGGATACTAACACCACAAATGCATCTAACTTTCAATGTTTAATATGTTTGAGGGGCTCCTGGAGGGCACCGTTGGTGGAGCATCTGACTTTTGATTTCGGCTCAGGTCATGATCTCATTGTTCCTGGGACAGAGCCCTGAGTCAAGCTCTGTACTGATGAAGTGGAGCCTGTGGGGGATTCCCTCTCTATTACTCTGTGCTTCTCCCCTCTCCCTCAAAATAAATAAATTAATTAAAAAATATATTTGAAAATGAGGCACATCCTATCCCTGTTTTCAATTCCCACCCAGAGTAAACGCTATCTCTACAGCTAGTGATAAGATGTCAATTTCCACAATTTATGTGTGCACTCTCATTTCCAAATTGCCAATATTGAGTACAATACCTTTGACTTCAGCAACTGGTATATACTGGTTTTTACTACAGATGGTGGTATTTAACTGTTACAGCATATTTCAACAACAAAAAATTACTTTTTCACATATTTAAGATACAATGACAGATTTTAATGGCAAAGATCACTTATTCTTTCATAAAAAGGAAAGGGATACCTAAAACTCTAAGAAAATTCTTCTCATTAAGATAAAAAAAAATTGCCTTAACAGGAATTTTTATGTATTTACCATTTACTATTGTTAAGGTCTGAGTTTATATAATCTCATCTATAGCATCTGTCATAGATCTAGGAAACATGCTGATGTTTCTTGTATCTGAAGTCTTATTTTCTATATAGAACACTGAATGAGGTTCTATATAATATAAAGGATCCTTGAAGGGATTGATTTACCTTTTTGAATAACCAGAAAGGTGCTTCACCTCACATTAATTTTAGAAAAAACAACATCCGTTTCATTTTTGTGCAGCAAAAATGTATTTTATCAGTTCTCTTTTTCCCATCGGCAAACATCAGCAGATGACAACAATAACCACATTTTAAATTTTATTTTAAATGTTTTTATTACTTTTGAGAGAGAGAAACGGGACCGGCGGGGAGGGATAGAGACACAGGGCGAGAGGAAGAATCCCAAGCAGGCTCTACACTCTCAGCAGAGAGTTGAACTGACAAACCGTGAGATCATGACCTGAGCAGAAATCAAGAGTCTGGTGCCCAACCCACTGAGCCACCGAGGTGCCACAACAGTTTTTAAAACACTCCTTCACCTAAACTCTCCTACTTTTTCATCATGACCTGAGATTATTCCTTCTCTGGCTAATCGTTTTTCTTTATTTTATGGACATTATGGACATTATTTTAATGTCCATGCCTCAAAACAAGTTTATTTTACCATCTGTCCTTTGTCTTGCTTTTGTCTTTGTCTTCTTCTACCACAAACTAAGTATCTGTAGAAAGGAATCTCAAATCTATGCACCCAAACCCCAACTGCTCTTCTCAGTTTTTCACTCTTTTAACTGCAACATTGTCCTTCTGTATAATATCCTTCCACTACGCCAATCCCTCAAAAACTCAGTATAAAGAGACACAATAATTTTGGTGAACTATAGCAATAGGATAGTGCCTCTATCTTAAAAGAATTACTATGGCAAAGATATGACAAAATAAAAAGGAGAAAGAGGAAAGGGAGACAGTATTGGAATAATCATTAAGGAACAGTTTTAAGTATCCAAGACAAAAATAATCCAGTTTAAAAAAAAGGGATAGACAGAGGAAAAAAGGAAAATACAAAAGAGGTTGTGAAAGAAGGCTCTGGTATTTGGAAAAGTGCTTCACTTCAACAAATCCTAGGTGAATAAACAGATGTGAGGAAATGAGGAGAAAAGACAATTAAGTAAAACCTCCATGATTTAAAATGTTAATAAGTGTCAAGGTAATTCTATCACAAATAGATTTGAAAAATGGTAGAAATAAAGATTGTAAGCCTCAAATATATTTAACTCATTCTTGACTAAAACGGTAGTTGAAACTTGAAGCCAAAATTTTGAGCTAGTGTTAATCTGGAACGTTCAAGAGAAACTAAGAAATTGACACAAGTACTTTGAGAAAACAAAGCTATGACTCACTCACTGTGTGTAGAAAGATATAGATTACTAAATACCCATATGCTATCATAAAAGGTGCATTTTAATCTATGCTTTTTAGCATTATGTTACATGAATTTGATTTTGTTTAGTACAAATGGTAAAAAGCTTTTTGTAATATACCAAGATTAGTTTTGATAGTTCCAAGTACCATTGATTTGTAACCTTGAGACCAATATTTGTTGTGAAAATTAAATGTACTTAGAGGTTGTAGGAAAAAGTATTAAATTTTATATTTTATCTGACTTTGGATGTAAATTTTGTTCATTAACTCACACTGCTCTGAGCCTAAAAGTTTGGTAACAACTATTATATGCTCCACCAGTATAAGATGGTGAGCATTTTTATTTTAAGTTAGAACAAGACTATGCAAGATTTGTACTTGTGATGGTATTGGGGTCCAATACAATGTTAAGTTCAAAGATCACTGGAAGGTGATCACAAAATTAAGAACACAATATTTGGGCCAACATTAAACACCATCAGAATTAGTCTCCATCCTCCTCTTTCCAATAATGTCACCCTTTATTAAAAGAAAAAATTGCTGGCTGCCCTTTTCTGCATCTCCTCTACATTCAATGCCATTGTTTGCATATAAATTGTCCCCTCCATCTACAATATCATTCCCAGCCTGCACGTCACCCATTTAACTTATCAAATTCAACTTCCTTCAAGAAGCCTTTTCAGTTGCTGAAACACAAGTCAAAAGTTTTCTTGTTGGAAGCCATTGGAACTTGATCTCTCCTTATCTTTTGACATCTGACACTAATATTTATCTAAATAAGTATGATATGTATCTACGTAATGTCATACTACTTAATAGTGTCTATATTTCCTCTCATGGGGAATCCTCACTTTAATATTTGTATGTCTCTAGACCTGTGGGGAACATAAAGTGTGTTGTAGAGGCTTAAAATTTTTGAGTGATTGCGACTTTTAATTATTGAGAACCACCATTTTGAAATTTAGTCTTTTCCTTCCTTCCTTTCTTCCTTCCTTCCTAAGCTATGGTCAATTTTCAGGTAATCAAATTTTCTTGAAATACATGAAAAAAGGACACACACATAAATCTAGTTGAGAGTATTGGTTTGTGGTAATCTAATTCTCACAGATTTTACTGTACATTATTTAGAACTCTAGGTGGTTTCAATGCAGCCAAAATGAAATGTATTTTGATTTATTCTAGGCATATATTATTGAATGTCTAATGAATATTGATTCATCTAACCAAATTCTCATCTTCTGAGGAGAATTTCTAATGTCATAGTTTGCAAAATATTCTCAGTACTTCAGCAAATGTAATTTCAACTGTTAAAGTTCAACATCACTACAGTTGTTGGCAATATTAAATAATTTTTGTTGCTGTGTGATGTTCGCTGCAGCTTAAATTTCAGGTCATGGAGTGTTATTAATATTATATGGTTGGAAATAATTTCCAGATCAATGAATCAATGCTATCTTAATAGTCTGTGTCTTTAAGTTTCATACTACATTTATTTGTGAGTTGATTTCATAAGAGAACGTTGCTTTGTGTTGCCTAGCTCATTATCTTGTGAATTTATCCCGAGTTGAAGTCCCTTTGTGACCAAAGGGCAGAGAGAACACCTCCTGAATTATTGAACTGTGCTGATTTGATGGGCAGGCCACACATTAAAGTAAAAAAGAGGGAACTTTCTCTGCAAATACCTACTTGAAGATATTTTACCAAAAAGCTAAGATATCACTGTGGAAACAACTACTCCTACTACTTCAATAGAAGTAGTCTGTCTTTCTATATATGCATACACAAATGTATATATACATATACACACACGTGAATATTTTGGGAAGTTGTATCTGTTCTCTATGATTGGTAACAATCAATGCTCAGGCTCACAAAGTGCTTAAACATTTACACACTGATTACACAAACACTGTATTAGTTGACTTATAGAATTGGAATAACGTACAATGAATAATTTAAGACTTGGAGGCTTGAAGAGAATGATAGATTGTAGAGTGCATAACTCATGCATGGAAGAGTAGATATTTGAGCCCAGATCACCCAGTAGAAATCTGTCCCACATGCCCATGTTGGTATGTTGACAACTCTAAACTACCATTGTACACATTCTTCTGCCATTCTTCTCATTTCAACTTCATGTTAGGCCATGCATTTATAATGTGCGTATTGTGGGGAGAAGCATAGATAAGGGAATGATGAAGAATTACCAAGGGTAAATTCACTGATAATGGAAAAAGGGAGAAACATTTGTATTATTATTAAGCTATTAATATGTTAATGACAACAAACTTGTCCTTTCTCCTGTCCATAATTCAGGCCTACTCAGTCAATCTGGGCACCCCCCTCCATATCCCTATAAGAGGGATTTTACCTTTTCAGAATTGACATCAGGAGGGTGGAAACAGGAGACCCCATTAAAGAGGAATCTGAAGAAAAAAATGCAGAATATACAGCCTAGGAGACAATGATACCTGTGGTTCTTCTGGTATTTTGATTCAGTGGACGATTAGGGTGTGGGTTTAGAGTTATAAATCTGGGGATATTAAAGCCATGGGTGTCCACATGATCACCCAAGCAGAATATAGAAGAAGAATAAAAAGGGCGAAGAATGGACTTGAAAACCATAATCTAAGTGGAAGATAAGTACAGAGAAGTGTGTGTAAGAGAACATTACTGCTACTCTTCACAATATTTATTTTTAAAGTGAAATGTTCACATAAGAAATTAGACTTGTTTCTTTCACTTTGTTTTTCTAAGATAAATATGCAACCTACTTAATGCATCACAGAAGTCATATAAAGGAGAATTGCAGATGGCTATGGTAATGAAATATAAGTAACTTTCACAGATTTGGCGAATATGTTCATACTGTGAATAATTACACAATGATGTAATTTTTGTTAAAAATGCAGTAGTATTTACAAAATGTCAGTGAGGGATAAAAGATACCATTTAGTTTGGCAATTTGAGTATTCTGAACTTGAAACAAATATCAATATTCAAATTCAGGGAGGTTGGGTGGCTCAGTCAGTTAAGCATCCTACTTGGGCTCAGGTCATGATCTCACGGTGCATGAGTTTGAGCCTCACGTCAGGTTCCTCACTGACAGTGTGGAGCTTACTTGGGATTCTTTCTGTCTCCCTCCCTCTCTCTCTGCCTCTCTCTCTCTGTCTCCCAAAGTAAATAAATAAATAAATAAATAAATAAATAAATAAATAAATAAATAAACTTTCAAAAATATTCAAATTCACACAGTGTGTATTACTTATGCTATAATTTTTTACAAAATGAGAAGTGGAACAACGCAAGTGAGCATCATATGTGCTTCATCCATTTTAACAGGTCAGATGATGTTATTAATACTCATGAAAGCACATTTCTGTGTATTTAACCTTCAACGCTCTACTCAAATTTCAGTCTCTGGGGACTTTACATACTTATCAAATAGGAATTATCTTCACTCTCCCAAACTCTTTTATTTAAACAGAAAAGTTGCATATATTGAATACACACACACAAGCACACATACATACATACATACATACACTTTAAAAAAATACAAATACAAGTGCAGGATTTTACCCAAATTCTGTTTTGTTATCTATATAGATAGGTGTTTTACACAAATGTAGGATTTTAATCTAATTCCATTTTGTAACCTGGTTTTTAATGTCTGAGATACATGGTATTTTTTCATTACTTTATTCTTGTAAAATCTTATAATGATTTAACTTTCAATGTTGAGTCATATTTTTTCTGATTATAGTAAAAACAGCCACTATGAAAACATCACAAAAATAAAGTTAAAAGTAAAAATAATCATAGGTAACTTTCTGTCTTTTCTGCATAAACACACAA
This sequence comes from Panthera pardus, assembly GCF_024362965.1. Classification (NCBI taxonomy): domain Eukaryota; kingdom Metazoa; phylum Chordata; class Mammalia; order Carnivora; family Felidae; genus Panthera; species Panthera pardus. Next base: position 35,182,194 of record NW_026526766.1, read on the forward strand.
ATGCTATTTTAAGACATTTTGAACTTTTATAAATTTAAAAATATACCTGTTCTTTCTTTCATGTCATAAGCATTCTTTTAAATCATTTGAACCGTTCTATAGAATTTCACTCTTTGAACAAAAATATATTTTGTAAGTTCAATACAAGTAAGTATTTGGGTTGTTTATCATTTGTATTGCTGTAAAACAGACTATGAAATACATCCCTAGCTCATATCTTTTCAAGTATCTTAATTTTTTTTCTTACATTGTCACTAGATACAGAATTGCTGTGACAAAATATACACTAAGTAGACTAAGTACTTATTCCATGCTCCTTACATCTTTTTTTAGTCCTTGTCCTAGTAGTCTTAATTAGCTTATCTCCTTTATCAATATTTAAATCTGTTGAAGGCAGAAATTATATGTGAACAAAAATAACATGTGTGTTGGCCTCGTATGTAAGTCTTCCAAAGTTAAAAAATTGAGTTGTGTCATATTTGTCTTCCATTCCTTAGATCTAGAGCCCATTAATCTATTCAGCCCACAAAAGTTTCATATTAAGGTCCCTAGGTGATGCATACATTCTGGCTTATGAATTCATGAAGGTACATACTCTGAGAATCATAATTAGAACACAGGTATGTCTGACCCTTACTTCTGATCTCCTGCAATTTAGAAGCCAGAAGTCAAGGAGTCTTTTGAGTTACTGGATTATCTGCTTGCTCTAAATGCATGACTTTGGAAGTGACAAAATCTGGGGTCCTCAAGGCTAACTCAGCCTTCATGTGCCAGTCATCAGAAGGCTATAGAACAATGTGTCAATCTGAAATGCTTAATGATAACTTTATTCCCACACTGGTCACTTATAGAAATAGCCTACCCTCCTTAATCCTCAAACATTCTATTAAATTGCATCTTTCATTCTATTTATAGTTCAGGCATTTTGACACCCAGTTCAGAAATAAACTTATTCATAGTTACCTGTTTCATCACTTAAAGAGGAAAAAAAAATATATATATATATGCATTGACTTTAAAGTACTATTTTTACAGTGATAACATTTTGAAAAAATGCAGTACTCTTGTATTTTGAGAGGGTAAAAATCTTTCTGGAGTTATCTTATGAGCTCTGTGCTTAAGAGTCAGAAAGATGCACACTTTATGCCTTGGCAACTGTACTTACCTGGAGCAAAGCCCATCACTTCCTTCAATGCTGGTGCCAACATGCTTGTCAGTCAGACATCTTTAACTGGAGTACCACTGGCCAGGAACCGCTTGCTTTTTACTCCTACCTGGAACAAAATACAGTGTCAGTCATTTTTTTTTTTTTTATGTTCATTCAAGCACATTAAGATATTCATTATGTTATCTTTCCCTGTCACATTAGACACCCATTTATTGGAATGTTCAACACAAAGGAGAGAAGCATAAACTCTTCCCCTCTATCATTTGTACCGCAATGATTAATATAGCACCTGTTTAAGTCAAAGGGACCGTCTGTATTTTATCTCCTAAAAAATGTTCTTTGTAAAAGATTATTATTTTAGTGCCATCATTCCTATCCATTTGGTTTAAGTAATTGATGTGTTAATTTAGGAAGCCATTTTTATATATTGTCCTTGGAGATGGTAAATCAGAATACTTTAAACCCAGAAAATATGTTGAAAATATTGTTTTCTGGATTTTTTTTAACACCATGAGAAGGAATCCCAGTAGGAAACAATTTAGGAATGCAATAGTTTTTCAACTTGTGAGACATTGATGAAGAACACAGATGCTTTCTCAAATGTACCAGAGTGTTGCTACTACAGAACATTCAATAAAAATAGACATTTTGACCAGATGATGAAATCACAGACTAAAAAAAAAAAAAAAAAAAAAAAAAAAAAAAGCCCTCAGAGCTGGGCTGCCTGTGTATGAATGCAATGTCCTCTGTATGAATGGGATGTTGGGTTATTCTGGTCCTTTACTTGTCACAGTTGGGGCCACGTGACCTTCAGCAGTCTCTCCAGTCTGCTGCACAATTGGGTGGTTTCAGGAAACAGAAGAAATCAACAATGTTCCCATCTTGTTCCAGTTTGTCCAGCCAGCACTTGTTTTGCCTCTGCCTTCGTCTCCTTCCCCAGCACTTGGAATCTGACTCAGGATTGAATCTCATGGTGGAGATCCTGTTATCTGCTGACCTTCCTCCTGATGCTTGCTGCCTGACTAATCCCCTGAGCCAGGCTGATATACCCTACTGTCTGATCTACCTGCCAGGGTAACCTATTTATTATTACCTCTTGTTGGACCTACTTTGCACTGATAACTTGTTTGAATCTCACCACCCTCTCTGAATGAATAATGTGGCTCCATGTGCTTCAACACAAGAAGTGAAATCAGCTTCCCCAAACCCTAAACTCCTTGGTGTCAAGTTACAAACTACCTATTTTGTCCCATGTTGCTATTGATTTAAGAGCGGGTAACATAAAAGGTGAGAGACAGAGTCATTTCATTTTCTTAATAGAATTCAGATCTTAAGAGAGAATATTGTTCATACTTTGCAGCCTTTTAAAAAATTCAAATTTTTCTTATCTCACACTGAAATCCATTTTATTCCCTTTGTTTCTTCTGCTCGTTGCACAATAAACTTTCATTAGCTCTCATTTAGAAAATAACAATAACTTCTTAAATGTTGATCTAGTGCCAACTGAAAACAGATGGCACTTTCAATTAGAATAATTTGAAGAGAGTTTAATAAAGAACCTATTACAAAACTGTGGGCTCCACAGAGAGGGAAACCACAGAGAGGATGGAACAAAGTTGTTATCACCCTTCGGCTGGCAGAGATGAGGACAGGGGGCAGCTACTGCCTCTAGGAGCCCGATGTATAGCGAGAGCCTCCTGGGTAGAAACACTGATCTTTAATTGGAAGTCCTGTGTGGAACAGGATGGCAGGATGGGAGGGAGCCCTGTCATCTTGCATTCTCTCATCTTCTCTCCAGTTTCCTACCTACACTACCTATGGGACAAATCACACTGGACTCTCAAGGTCATTGAGCCTCTTGTTGAACCCCATCTGAACTAGTTTCCAGTGTTAGTAGGATGGAGAAGGGTAAAGAGTGAATCTGAAAGGAGAATGGAAGAGGTTCAGCAAACACTTACTCATAATCCAGATCATGGACTTTGGAATTAGATACAGGTTTGATTCCTAGCTTTACTCACTTGTGTAACTAGATAAATTTTTATAATTCTTGGTATCATCATCTGTGTAATTCAGATAACATACTTCAGAGTTTCATTGTTAGAATTAATGGCATAACATACCTAATACAAGTATATCTAGTAAGTAGTTAGTATTAGACACAGTGGCAGTAATTCCTCTCAAAATGTGTTGAAATCAAACACAAACACACTCTAGCCACACGACACTCTTCAGCACTCATAATGGACGGTGTATTTCCAGACCTTTCACAAGTGCTATTCCTTCCCCCTCTCCATCCCAACTTGTTTGCCTAGAGAATCCCTACTCATGTTTTAAAATCCATGAAATGGTCTGAAGGTTCTCTTCCGTTTCAAAGGACATCATTCTCTTTTTGTCTTTCCATGGCACATATCACTCTGCAAAGTAATTAGACTATGCCATCTTCCTATTTGACTAGGAGTTCCTTAAAGGAAAGGTTATGCCTGAGAGATTTGTTTCCTCAGAAAGTGGTTCATTCTCAGGTTCTTAGTAGATATTCAATAAACATTAAGTGAATAAATGTGAATTACTAGAGTAAGTCTATGACAATGAAAGGAAAAGGTTTCTTAACTTCTTTCCTCTTTGCCCAAAGGGCAAATCAATCTGTAACTTGGTAGGTGGTGGGGAGTAAGATTATCATGGAAAGTCAAGACAACTGAAGAAGAGGTCCCAAAGGAAACTCAGTGAAAAGGCAAGTTGAACTGTCAACATTTCCTCTATGACTAACCCAACACTTTTTCCCTGAAATTTAAAATACATATATTGGGGTACCCGGCTGAGCATCTGACTCTTGATTTTGGTTTGGACCATGATCTTGCGGTTCATGGTTTCGAGCCCCACGTCAAGCTCTGCACTGTGCAGAGCCTGCCTAGTCTCTCTCTCTCCTTCTCTGTCTGCCCCTCCCCCCATGTAAGCTTGCTCTCTCTCTTTCTCTCTCTCTTTCTCAAAATAAATGAATAAATAAACGTAAAAATATAAAATACACATTTTTTTCTGTTTTGTGAACTGGTAAGAAATTTGCATGAATCTAAGCATCATAAAATGGCATATAGGACTAAACCTTTCTCTCACCCTTGCCTCCTTCCTCTTCTTATGTCACCTTCAACAAGATCACCTTTATTGGCAACTGTGGATCCCTGCAAAAATTCCTTATACAAATACAAGAAATCTTGTATATTATTCGGCTCCCCACCCCCACTTAAAAAAAAAAAAAGACTGCATTCTTCACCCACCATTATGGGTCTTGCCTTTCCCCCTTCCCTACATAAAGTAACTAGCAGGCTTTTTATATTAGGAAATAAACAACACCTCCTGTGTAGCCTTCATATCTATTATTCTGAATCACCTAAAGTTATTTAATTATACCCCAAGATATTTATCTTTCAAAACTTTTATCATTCTTGAGATTTAAAAAAAAAAGTGTTAATTTCTATCTAAGAGGTACATCTGTAGGATACTTTCCTCTGAGAGTGGAGAAGCCAAAGGCAAATGCATTTGTAATTTTCAAATATGTTGCCAATTTTCCCTCCTTGAAAATCAAACCAATTAATGCTACCACCACCAACTTCTACTTGGTTGGGCAGACTTCTAGATTCTCGAAAATCTGATAATGAACATTTTTATCTCTGTCATTTAAATGAACATTTGAAAAATTATGATGTAGGTTCAATATCTCCTTATGTCAATTAAGGGATATTATGTATCTTTTTGTGTGAAACTTCTATTACTATTCTTTGCAGTTTTTAAATTTCAAGTACAATTTAACACATTCTTTCTCATTCTATGTACTTTCAAAATGAAGCAAAGTCATTAACGACATCAGCAAAATTCCTCTAAGTTAAGGTTTTTAAAAGCCTGTGTTCCCAAGCTCCTTGCAATCTTATGCTGGAAAGCAAATCCCCGCAAAGAGGTCCCACAGCGCTCTCTGGTGGCCGTCTGCTCCATCGCATCTTCCCTGCATTAACTCTTGGGGCAGAAACTATAGGTAGATACTGCTTGTTATCAAACTCTTCCTTAACCTCTAAACCTAGTCCCAGTCTCCTCACCCTGGAGACTATATGGAACCGCACCCAGCCTGAAAACGAGGAGACATTAGAGCTACGTTAGCCCTCAAAGAACGAGGTTTGTGTCTGCATATTTGTGGGTGTCCTAATAGGCAAGATTCATTTTTTTTCCTAGGCGCCACCCCCCACCCCCACTCCACCCCCACCGCCACTCAGATGTTGTAAAAATGGCCCTAGAGTATCTTGTCTTGTCTTGGGCTGAAGTACAAGGCTTGTTCCAGGAAGTCAGGCTCTGCTTCACCCATCTCTGTACATCAGTGTGTTCAAAAGACCTATCATCATTTTTTAGAATTCCAAGGAGTCAAAATAGCACAAAGTCAGCTCAGTCAGAAGCTTGAAATTCCTTCCTTCCACAAGTATTTCAAGTCCTATATGCACTGTTCTAGGTGCTTGTGATTATTTTCAGTGAACAAAATATACAAAAAAAAAAAAAAAAGTCTGTCCTCTTTGGAGCATATCTTCTAGTTCACGGAATTCAGGAAGAGGGTAATTAAGTAAGTAATATCCTTATATTGCGAGATATGGGTCTGTGAGATTATGTGGGGCAGAAGAGTGCATGTTTCTCTTTAAATTAGAGAGGAAAATAAAGGGTAGGCCTCTTTGAATAAGGATGTGAGGGTGTGGAAACCATGTGGTTCTTAAGACAAGAAATCATCTAGAATATGGCAATAGTTTTGTTTTGTTTTGTTTTTAAATTTATTGATTTATTTTGAGAGGCCGGGGGGAGAGAGAATCCCAAGTAGGTTCCATGCTGTCGGTGCAGAGGCCGATGCGGAGCTTGATAACATGAACAGTGAGATCCTGACCTGAGCTGGAACCAAGAGTTGGACACTGAACCGGCTGAGCCCCCTAAGAGTCCCTGGAACGTGGCAGTAGTCTTATGCCCATAGCCCTGCAGTGGACATCTGAAAGATGCCCTTTCAGGATTAATAAATCTTTTCACCCAGCTGATGGGAGTGCTGCCAACTGCCACTTCTAATCCCACCTGGAAATTGCCCCAGGCTGGCCATGTTGCCTCACCAGCCCCTCGCTCAAATGCAGCCTGCATCCAGTTACAGACACTAAGCATGAAGGCCTGGCCTACAGCCACCATGCAGGACAGCTCCCTGTGTTGTTGAAAGAAACCTTAGTTGAGGCTACATTGCAGCCCATCTGCCATTTGCTCACTCCTTGTTCCTTCCCTTCTGTTTCACACAAGTGGATCCCAGAACACTGCCTATAAACTTCCTGCAGGCTGACCTCTGCCTCCTTCTGCTCCTACCCAGAACGGCAAGGTGACTACTGTGCAGCTCATAACCTGATACAGCATCCGGTCTTTTTCACAAATATCTGTTGACTACCTACTAGATGCTAGTACTAATTTTGATGTTTAGAACACAGTAGTGAAAAAATGCAATTTGTTCATATGTAGATCATAGCAGAGAAGACAAACATAAAATACATAATAAATAACATAGCAATAACTGCTAAGGAGAAAAAGCGGCAAAAGGGTGGAAGAAATGTCTGGAAAAGGTTACAGTTTTACACGTGAGAGTGAAGTAAATCCTCACTAAAGCAACATTTGAGTAAAGACCTGAAGGCAATAAGGTGTCAGCCCTGGGGGCAACTGGCAGGAAAAAGTTCCAGGCAAAGGCAACTTGAACAACAAAGTCTAAGGTGAGTATTTTTGGTGTTGTTGTTGATGTTGTTTCAGAAAAACAGCAGGACACCGAGTTAATTTGGAGTGAGCTGAATGAGAGAGAGAGAGAGAGCACATGCACGTGAGGGAGCCTAGTAGAAGAGCTCAGAGAATAATAAATCTGAGAGTAATCATCTAAAAGTTACTGTAGAAATAAGACACCAGCTTTTATTCCTAATGAGATGGAAAGACAATGGGGGATTGGGGGTAGATGACAGATAGAACCATTCTGGCTGACTTTTGAAAAGTAACTGAAGGGTGTTAAAGTCAGGAGCAGAGAAAGGAGACTATTGTATCAAACTAGGGAAGGCATGAATATGGCTTAGACTAGGGCAGAAGCTGTGGAGGTGGAAAGAAATGGTTAGAATATTGTATGTTTACAGGTAGAAAAGTTAGGATTTGCAAACAGATTCCACGTGGGGTGTTAGTGAGAGAGATAAAGCATAGCCCCATGGTTTTATTTTTATTTTATTTTTTTATTATGTTTTAAAATATTTATTTATTTTTGGGAGAGAGACAGAGTGCAAGTGGAGAAGGGGCAGACAGAAAGGGAGACACAGAATCTGAAGCAGGCTGCAGGCTCTGAGCTGTCAGCTCAGAGCCCGATGCATGGCTCTGACTCATGAACTGCAAGATCATGACTTGAGCCAAAGTCAGACGGTCAACTGACTGAGCCACCCAAGTGTCCCATAGCCCTATGGTTTTATATCTGAGCAAAAGGAAAAGTAGAGTTGGCATTAACTCAGAGAAAAAGGACCACCAAAGCTTAGGGGGAGTTATCAAAAGATCCATTGTGGAAATGTGAGTTTTAGGATGCCCATTAGGCAATGAAATGAAGATATCAAATAGGGATCTGGGTATCTGAGATCCAGGGGGAAGATTGTGGCTGGAAATATCACTTTGGAAGTCATTAGAATATCGGTAGTATTAAAAAGCCCTGAGAGCAGATGACGTCACTGAAGGAGAAAGTCTGTTTGGAAGGTTAAGAGGTCCAAGGACTGAAGGCTGGCAGATGAAGAGGAGAGAGCAAAAAAGAATGAAAAGGAACAGCTACTGCAGTATGCAGGGAAACCAGAAGTCAAGAAGAAACAGTCCTTTGAAGAGGAGAGAATGTTCAACTGTGTCAACTGCCCCTGCTGAGTCGAGGAAGAGGAAGAGCAAGAAGTACGCAGTGTATTTGCAAAATGTAGAAATCGATGACTAAGACGAGATTTGTCTCAGTGAAATGATCCAGGAGGGTGCTAGAATGGAGAGGAACCAAGACCTATGTAAAGGGGAGACACCAGAGAATGTGTAATATTTTCATGTACAGGTTTATTAAAACTGACTAGATTTCTATTAGAAAGCAAGCCTTAATTTTAGAAAGTTCATGGTGAAAGGACATGGTCTATATAGGAATTCAAAAAAATAAGTTGAAAATCAATACTAAAGAGATACAAAATTAACCTATTTATCTGGTAACTTAAAAACGCATTTAATAACCCAAGAAATATTAGTTTAAATGTAGAATAATATGTTCTGAATGTAACAGAACTTCTTCATATTAAAACTTGAGAAGCCCTGAGGACCCTTACCCTCTCTGTCATGCTCCACTTCCACAGGCTGAGGACTGCTTCTAGCAACGTATGCAAAATAATTGGCCATGCAAACAAAATCACCATCTTGTACCCTATTTCTAAGATAATTTGACTATTTGCTCATCTTCCCCACTGCACTGTGGGAGGTTTAAACATAAGCATTTATCTTGGTAATCTTTAGCACTTGCCAAAATACCTAACAAGTGGGTGGTGCTCAATGCATGCTTATTTAATGAATGGATGAGATGAATTTTTGAACAATTAATGGTCTTACACATTGATAAGTATAACTGAGGGATGTACAAAGCTGTTAATATGGCTGAAAATACCTAGATTAATAAGTGGCATGGCAGACATCAGTTAAACTTTTGGAATTTTTTAAAAATCTGCTCTTTAAACTAGCTGCAAAAATAAATATGCACAGAGTGCAGGGTTCAGTAGCTGCTTCTCAGTCCCCCAAAAAGGATCCACTCCTGAGGACTGCCATGACCTTTTGCCTGGCTTTTACTGAAGCACTCACCTCTCAATACACTCCTTTCTTATTGTAGGTCTCCAAGCTCCTCGTCCCCAAATCTCCCACACAAATACTGGCTTTCTAGAGTACAGTTTCAGCAGCACAGAGGCTGGGAAAGTTTACAAAATGCATAAAAACACTAACACAGTAATAGACACCTAAGCTGTAAAGTCACAAGTATTGTTTTCTCCTTAACCCATGCCTGAAATATCGTAAGAAAGTTTTCACAATAAAATTAGAAGTAAAAAATCATACAAGTTTCACTGCAACACAAAATATATTTTAACTGAAGCAAAATGTTCTGTGAAGCAGAATTATGAATATGTGCTGATTCATTATCATGTTTATAATGCAAATGACAGGATGAATAGTGATTATATATATTAAACTCCTGATTTTGTGAGCCTCACGTAGAATTCTATTTGCTTCTGAAAACCAAAATTGAAGATTTCTTAGTTGAAGATCCAAAAAATAAATGATTATCTTTTTATAAAAAATAATGAGCTGAAAATTTGACACTTCTCTTTAACATGTGCATCTCCGTATAGAAGAGGATTGCTCGGTATGGTGAGCAGTTCGATGATAATAATACATCATGAAGCTTTCAGTAAGGTACCTTGGGATGCAATGGTAACATTTAGGTGTCCGAATCCTTTGCTAGATATATTTGACATGTGCTCTCTGGATGACAATGCAATTAAAAATACTATGACATGTAGGTAGTGAGACGGCAAGGTAGATTTTCATTCTGACTCTTGGTTCTAAAGACTAAAATCCTTAAAGTTAGCAATGTTGTGAATATCTCATCTTCCAAAAGCTTTTTCTTCCCTTAACATTTGTGAAACTAGATAAGTTAACTTTGCACATAAAGATATTTGCATAATGTGACTATCAAGGCTGTTTTATTAAAATGTCTACTTCTCAGAGTGAATATCTCTCCACAGAAAACACGTCAAGAAAGGCAGCAACAACGGAGCCTCCTTACTCTGGAAGGAATCTATGTTTCTTTGTTGGAGGAACAGCGTGCTTGCAAAAGAGCACATTTTTTTTTTTAATTCTCGACTTTATCCAGAAATGTGACAGATGGAGGAAACAGGTAAAATGAAAAGAAAATTTAGAGCACAAACAATTGTGGAGATGCTTACTGATTATCCTAAAAGGAGTCATAATTTGTCAGTTTGGTGTCTTCCTCATCATTTAAGACCCTGCTGAAAGTCATCGGCTATCCTCAAAGTTAGTTGTTCCATTTACTTATAAATTGCACTGTGATTCTCTATCAATACCACTCTCATTGTATTTTAATTTAAAAAAAAAAGTCACCACTTTCCCTCATTTGATCAAGATATTCCAAGAAGGATATGTGTCCCTTATTACTGCCACTCTTTTCTCCTCAAACCTGCCATCATCCCAGTCCATCTCTAGTGCCTAGTATCATGCCTGGAAAACAGGTCATTTGAGTGTTCAGTGAAAAAAAAATGACTGAAGAAAACACACAACAAATGTAAGAGATAAAGGCAACTAAAAGTAAAATTAAGCTAGATCAAATACCACTGCACTTTTAGCTTCTCTTTTTCTGTGATTGGTTCATCTAATACTCTCCTATATCCATATATCTTACAAAGGTGAAAATTTAAAGGTTAACATGCAATATTTAGCAAAACATTTTAAGAAGTCTATTCAAGCAATTGCAGTACCTTCAGGAACACTGTTCTAAGAGTAAGGCAAGTATTATCAGTCTAACAACGACAACAAATTTGGCAGTATCCTAAAACATGATCGTAGCAGTAGGTACAAAGGAAAAGACCGAAAAGATATATTACAATAAGAGGATAATTACATAAAACAAGAGGCCAGTCACAAGTATAAAGGCTATTTGAAGTGAAAATAATACACTCAGTAGCAGAGTTACATAAGTAAAACAATTCTTACGTGCAGCAAACGACACTAGCATTGATACGATGGCAGGATGGTGAAGCTAAGACTTCTGGGGTAGAGTAAAGGGTCACCAATGTGAGAAAGCAAGATGTTTCACAAGGGAAATTTTAAGTCAGATAAAGTCCAACCACAAGAGAAATATAATCAATGATTCTCATAGGTTTAATTTTCCTGTCACGGATCTATACAAAAATTTTCATGTTTGATTCATATTTACGACTTTCCTATTCTTCATACTTTAGCAAATGGTAGTTACTTCTAAACCTTTCTAAGAGATTTTTAAGATTGACAATATATTTAGAGTGAAAAAACTGTCCCGGTAGGAGGACCCTTAAAAAATTATTTCTTGATGAAATCTATAGGTTTTCAGAATTCTATCTTTAAGTTGATTTTACTAAGAAGTAACGATTTAGTGATTTATGCAATCACCCCTATTTCCTTACCTCAGTGTCCATGTGCACATTTCTCCTTTCAAACATCTCCAGATGGGTGTTGACTATACCTTTGTCTAGGGGACTTCTACTCTCATCATTAAGGGAAGGGTCACATGACCTAGGCTGACCCAATTACCACACATCCAGCCCCCTAGTCACATTCAGAGGTGGGCATGTTCTAAGTCTACACTTCTGATGAAAACTCTGAGAAAAAGATACTTTGTCATTCTCAATTAATGAGAACTTGGAAACATGTAGCCCTAAGTCTTGTCCCATCTTGAGATGAGGTGATTTTATATTAATGACAATACACTGAAGAGCAAATTAACACAAAGAAAATGGGATACTTGGTGACCCCATTTAATACCTGGACCATGGCTGTTCTGGAACAATCATCACAAAACATTTTAGTTTAACTAATACATTTCCCTTTTCTGTGTAAGCCAGTAAATTCACCTTTTGGTTTCTTGTGATCATTTCCTAATTTTGTCTCTTCACATACATAATAAGGTCTCTCTCATTTGTAACTTACAGCCCAGCTTATCTGTTATCACTCACACCTTATGAATAACTTTAGGTTTTCTTGGCCTTAACTTGTCTTCTGTCCTAGTTGACGCTCTGGCCGTTCTGTGAGCTGTGGCAGACTTCATGCTGACCTGGCCTAACAGTGATTTATCATGAACTCATACCACATACCTCTCATCTTCTCCCTGTGACTTCCATGTTGACATCTAGATGGGAAGGCTGTGAAACCCTTTTTAGCAAACACACATATTTAAGCCAGAACTGTGGGGTTTTAATTTCCCAAGAGGTAAAGCTTTGACAACAGTCTATGGCAGCTGGTAGAAAAATTATTTACCCTTTCCTTCCCTGGACAAACTTCCTTTAAACGGTTTTATTTGGCACCCAACGAAAAACAAAACAAAACAAATGAAAAACAACAAAAAAAAAAAAAGAAAAAGAAAAAGAAAAAGAAAAAGAAAAAGAAAAAGAAAAAGAAAACACTGAGTATGAAATAATCTATTGAAGCTCTGGCTCAATAATGCACCTTTTTATTATATTTCCCCATTCTTTATTCTATTTTTCCTTTATTCCTATTATACAGGGATGTCCCTAATAACACTAGTAGCACATAATATTTTGTTCTGATTAAGGCAGTTGGAACCATGCATGACACTGGAAAGCAAGATGAGAAAGGATTTGGAAGTGGGATTACTCACTGGTCTCATATAAGAGATTCCATTTTTGCTGGTAATAGGGTGGTGATAATCCACAGAATGCAAATGTATCCCAACTACTAAGGCTTTTTACCTGTGGTTAGTAAGAATCAAACTGAGGAAGAAGGTGAAATACTAGCTATTTATGGCCCTTAATGGTACAGAGACAATGATAACTGTGGAGAGATCTAGCTTTTGTTAACTGAATTAGAAGCCTTAAAAGAGAGAAAGAAGAAAAAATTGAGTGACAGACCCCAGGCAACCAATCTCAACCCAAAGCAAGCTGTAAAAGCCTGAGGGTGGGTCCCTAAAGCAGTTTTTGAAGATATTCTTATCTCCCAGAATTAAAAGGCAAACTACACTGAAAATCAAACCCAGGATTTAATTGTGAAATTAATCCTATTTCACACTGGAGCTATGAAGAACACTGTAGCCTTGGTTGATCTATAATGAAGGCCTGGTCATTCCACAAAACACTATGGGAAACCAAGTCTTACAAGGGTACATTTGAGTGGATGAGCCTTTAAATTCTGAACTCCTAAATTCCTTGGAATCCTCTTAGCCAGAAAAAAAGCAGCACCTTCAAACTCTTAGAGAAAAGTTATACCTCTGCTTGCTTGGGAATGTACAAGGACATTACTTGTAATAGGTCCCTTAAAAGATAATATTATTTTCTCAAAGATCCCACTCTGCAACCCTTTTTGTCCCCACAGGGCAATAACCATGGTGAGATCTTAGCACAGCCTGACTGGAGAAGTACAGTCTCTGCTTCAGAGGGAAATAGCTTACACACTGTAGAAACAGCAGGATCTACCATTCCACAGAGCAGGAACCAAGATTCAGCGTGTTTAAATCTGCTGTGGTAATTAGACCAAGGTGGGGTTCCGAATTAGGCTGGGAATGAGGAGAATTTGACATAGAACCTATTGATGATTTGGATCCCATGTTTGGATAGGAATATCTGGCCCTAGAACAAATGTGCGAGTTGGAATAACTCTTTGAAGATTACATATAATCATGGCCTGCATTAAATAAACTAGAGATTTGCAGGCGTTTTTTTGTTTGTTTGTTTTTTGGGTTTTTTTTGTGTGTTTTTTTTTTTTTTTTGCAAAGTATTAAAGAAATCTAGAAGTTTAGAATGGTAGGAAAATTTGAATGGATTTACTAGGTAAGGTTTGAAAACTAACCACCTGCATTTATGTCCCTAGGAGAGCCCAGAAGACTCAGTATGATTTAAGCAGTGAAGGGTACATTGGTAAAAAGGGAAAGGGTAACACTGGGAAACTCAAAGGTGCTATGTTCTGTAGTACAGGTTGAAGATGAACTAACAGGCTCTGCAGTTTCACAGAGGATGATGGGACTCCATATTAGAATCCAGGTAACCATCAGGAATAGTTACAATGGAAGCAAGGTAGATATAAAATGATATAAACGCTACAGTGCATAGTAATGCTGGATTGACAATCACAGAGCCTTCATCCACAGGTTCTTTTGGCAATGACTGGTAGATCAGTGTTCCTAGTGACAAGACTTACATGTGACTGAGAAGGCGATAAGGGAGACTGAGCAGAAGGATGACATCAGTCTGCTATGGAAAATTGTTGTTTCTCAACTATTTTCTACAACCAAATCAAATCATAGACTTCAGAGTCCACCGATTGAATGAGAGGCTTGCCTCCTATTGAGGAAGTATCCTTCAGTATCACTGCAGATATATAACAAACATTTTCCCTTCCCCAAATAATGCTAGGGATGTTTGCCAGGGTAACTTTTCACTGCCAAGTGGCAGATATAGAGTCTTCTGACTTGCTGACACAGGATCTAACCCTGAAAATAAAGCACTGAGATACTCTCATGGACCTGTGGTTAGAGGGAGGGCTCACGGAGACCAGGGGAAAAATTAAGTTTGTTCCAAGTTCATCGCACAGCGGTCCTCATATGTTTGCATTTCTGACAGTTATTTCCCTGGGAATTGCACCTGAAAACTTCATAGATCCATACATAACAATGATACAGTTAGCAACTAGAGGAGCCCTCACATTGGCTCCCAAATCTGGGGTAAGGGACATTATAGTGGAAAGGAAAAAGTGGCGGACCCTGAGAAGTCCCCGCCTTTGTTTTAACCAACATAGTTAGTCATATGCAGCAATGATTTACAGAAATTAGTGCTACCAAACATCTGAATCCTTAATCCTTAATCCATAAGGGGCTGTTTTTAATAAAACCCTGAGGCATTCCTGCAACTATCACTGAGCCTCAGTTGCCTCACCAGAACAGTCCAGATAAGCCCCAGGATTCCCTCTATAGTGAGAATTCCATTAAGATAAAGACAGAGGCATTTCTAAATCTATCCTTTCATTTATTTATGCATTTGTTTTTCATTTAGCATTTATTGAATTAGAGGTATAGGATGTTAAGATGAGTAAGATAAGATCATTTCTCTTAAAACTCACATCAAGTAGAAAAGTAAATATATTATAGCATGATGTGGGGGGATGAGCTAAATGGATAAGGAGCATTAAGGAGGACAGTTGTTGGGATGAGCACTGGGTGTTATATGTAAGTAATGAATCACTAAAGTCTGAAACCATTGCTACACTATATGTTAACTAGTTGGATTTAAATAAAATTTAAAAACATAAAATAAAAACAAGAAAAAAAGTATATAGCATGATGTGATAAGGGCAATGCAGAGCTGTGTAGAATAGAATAATGTGATAAGAGTAATATGTATATACTATGTAAGAGACATATACACCAGGCAATATAGGAACATGTGGTACACTAAGCAACTGGGAGTTTTAACATACTAAGCAAGCAGATAGCAAATGCAGAGAGGATATTCTGGGTAGAAAAGACCAGTGCTTTCTAGTAGGAAAATTAGAAGCATCATGGTGTGTTCTAAGAACAGCAAACACTTAGGTGTTTATGGAGCATGTTTAAGCAGAGGTGAGAGCAAAGATATCAGGATAGAAAATGTTATGTTAATAACTTTGACATTAACTGATATGATTTTCATGGATTAAAATATGCACACATTTGCATGTCGTTGCCGAATATTAATATTCTTGAGGACTTGGCATGTATTTCACTGTGAAACTGTCCATGAATAGTGTAATATCAATATTGCCTTTTACCAACGTGGTCAAAACTTAGATGAAATGAGGGTCCAATATCACACATATATATGCACATATATTTACGATGTGTATATTTGAATGTCTCACAGGCAGACAGAGTCTTTCTTCCCAACTATAATTATTGCCATATTTATCATCTATTCCATATCAAAACCTACAGTTAGAAATTTTGAAACCAGAGAAGTTTGAGACACAGCAAACATGCTTTCAACAATTCCTTGTTTGAGAAATAGTAGAAAATATACTTTCTGCAACTGTGGTCTTAAATAACTGAACTTGGGAGTAAATATGATTTCCAATGTACTGTTTAAACAAAAATATTCACTCCAGCAATATATGATAAAATCAATCCTCTTCCCCAAAAGGCTTAAAATTTCTAAAAGCATTAGTAAGGATTCATTTAACAGACATTAAATGAAGCCTTCCAAATAATAGGCACTGTGCTCCATGTTGTAGGTTAAAGCATGAAAAAAATATTGTTTTTGCCCTGATGATGATTGCCTAATTGACTGGTGTAATAAATGCTATGACAGACAGCATAGGAAGTAGCAGGCACGCAAACCTGAACACAAGCGCATGTTTTGTTAATGTGAAAATCAAGTGAGGTTAGCGTGAAAATCAACTGTGTAATATAGTGCTTGGTAAAGCTAATGACCAGTTATCAAAACATAACCATCATGAAATTTAGAAGTCAAAGTTTTGTGGGCCACCTGGGTGGCTCAGTGGGCTAAGCGTCTGACTTCAGCTCAGGTCATGATCTCACGGCTTATGAATTCAAGCCCCGCATCAGGCTCTGCATTGGTGGTGTAGAGCCTGCTTGGGATTTTCTCTCTCTCTCTCTCTCTCTCTGCCTCTCTCTCTCTCTCTCTCTCTCTCTCTCTCTCTCTGCCCCTTCCCCACTTGCATTCTCTCTCTCAAAATAAATAAACTTTAAAAAATTAAACAAAAAAGAAGTCAAAGTTTGTAAAAATAAACCCAAGAACAATTACTAGTGGAAGATAGATATAGTGGTTATGACTGGTATTGCTTCTATCAGTACTTTTAAAGAATTCCATAGAAAATGTTTCAGAATTAAGAACAGTACCTTAGAAGTAGGTATAAGTAAACTTGCAGGACATCTTCCGTTTTGCTCCTGATAACAGTGGTAGCTTTTTAAAAAGTTGATGATTAAAAGGATATTTAGCTTTCTAAAACTGCAAACAAAGCAATGAGGGACCAGGCATATAAAATATGTCTCCAGTTTGTAACTGGTCAATTAATTGCATAGAAGAAAAGCACTCCATAACTAAGGTGCATTTTAAGACACCCAAAATATGTAGGTGAGGTGATTAAAAGATAGAATAATTGAGAATAAGTGAGAAGCTAAACGAAGTAATATTTCTAAAGTATGACCAATAAAGAATTTTATTTCCTATCCATCCAGCTTAACTCATGATACCATACTAAATAAGTACTCTATTATAAAAGTGAACGTAGGCTAAGCATATTGGCTCTTGTACCCATTTGTTCTCTTTTGGTGCTCCAATTTGTTTTCAGAACACAGTCCTTTCAAATATTAGGCAACAGTTTTTAGAAAACTGCCTTTATAAACTACTGCCTGTATTTCCACAATTGTCAGTTTCATCTAAAAGTTATCATTCCAACGCAAATGCATATATACATACACAGATGGGTGCAGAACCTTTGCCCTTTTTTATCCTGTGTCTTCTAGACTCCTTATTGTAAGCCTGATTTTAAAGAGATTATGGTATTCATCAATGCTCTTCTTTCAATAATCCTGACTCTTCATCTCCTGGGCTCACAATAAACTACACCTTCTGCCCTAGGGTTGGGTGGAAGAAATTTGTGGTATTTGGCAGTAACAAAAGGAAGTGATGTACCCCTTGCAATTCTAATATGCCCACCCCCTCAGATGCCAGTGTTGATATTAATTTATGTAATGATATGTACTTTTTTCACATGTGTATGTTGTATGATATAATGTAACATGTTATTGTTCACATGTGTGTTAAAGGGAGCCAGAAAAAATTGTGCATGAACCACTGATCTAAGTTCTTTATTTTCTCTCTGCCTCAACTGTCCAGTAAGACGCCCTGTGCTGAATATAGCTCACCTCAACCCAAAGACAGTCTTGTATTTTTAACCAAAACACATTTTCCATAATTAGCTAGCTCATGTGAACTTGTGGATACATCTGCTGCCACCAGGGGTCAGACTAATAAGTGTGTAATTGAAGATGAAGGTAATTAGGTTGTATAATTAGGTTGTATAATTTTCAGCCATTCAAGTTTAATTTCATATGTTATGTTATACAGAGGTATTACGTATGATGACTAAAAAGTGAATAGATGTGAAGCAGAGAGCTAATCTGATCTTGGTCAGCTTGCTGACAAATGTTATTAGAAAAGAAAAACACTAATATATTTCTAATTAAATGCCAAATCTTAAAGAAATCTCAGCTGCTCTAACTTCTTTCATTAACAGCCCATCTTCCCCTCTCTCTCCCTCTCCCCATCGCTCCTCCTCTCTCTCACTCACCATTTAAATGTCCCTATTACTTTGCATGCCTAGGGTGCTCTAGCGGTTACACATACTGCCATCCAACTCCACAAAGTTGAACATCTCACTGGCTAAAATTGCAACAGGTTTCCAACTTCTGCTTAAACTTACTCATTGAGAATCATGGTTGAAACCTAAGAGGTTAATAAAAATTATACACAATAGGAGAGATGTCAATATATTTGTTTTAATTTTTTAAAAATGTTTATTTATTTTTGACAGTGAGAGAGTATGAATGGGGTAAGGGCAGAGAGAGAAAGGGAGACACAGAATCCAAAGCAGCCTTCAAGCTCTGGACACAGACCCCGACGTGGGGCTTGAACTCACGAACTGTGAGATCATGACCTGAGGCAAAATCGGACCCTTAACCGACTGAGCTACCCAGGCCCCCAGAGATGTCAATATATTTTTTCAAAATGTGATACACTATAACTTGAGTAAACCAACTGAATAAGAATGTATAAATTTATGTGTTAAACCAGAAAGATAAGAATCTATCAGGGCAATAAAATAGTGGAACATTAAATCACACCTCAAAATCCTAGAGAATAGATTTCTTATTCTCTATTGCAACCAGAGAAATAAATTTAGAAGTTGTCAAGAAAACAAATCAGGCATATTTGATGTCTTTTTAAAATGCTTTTGTAAACAATTAATACTAACACTTAAACATTCCTTGTCAAATTCAGACAAATTTAAAAAGAACTTACTAGACTCCATTAAACTGAATTGTATGCACCTAATTTTCCATTACTGCTGATTACCAAGATTTAATATTCTAGGTCTATTTGCCACTCAGTTGGCCCCTATAAGTCCCATTAACAGTAACGGGAATACTATGGGCACTGAGAAAAAAAGAAATACCTATATGTTTACATAGTTTTCTCCTTTATAATTAACCTCTGTCTTCTGCCCAATTTCTTACGTTTGACATTTTAATTCTTTCAATGAAAATGATTGGATTGTGATAGAAACCAGATTGTAGTATCATTAAATAAATCAGGGCAACAGAGAGAATAGCTGCATCACAGAGATTGGCATATTTGCCAGTATAGAGTTCATTGCCATGCAAAAAAGGCAGCACAAAATATGCAATCAAGAAATTGAATTTTGATTAAGTTGAGCTGCTTGATGTTTAAACATTTTCAGAAGAAAGTAAGGAAAGAAAGTCTCTTTTGGTAATGAAACCCTGACGTCCAGATCAAGACAGACAAATCTGTTATGTTAAAGACTTAGAGTTTATATATAAGGAAATAAACTTGTGGTTTCAATTAGTTCCTAGAGGGTACTCGGCACAATCTTATCAATGTTAATTAGAAGGCTGCCAAAGCATTCATCAACCTTAATGAGTACACATGTGGGTTCATAAACATTTTGAGTTAGAATAAAATTCTTAATCTAGAAAGTATTTTGCTTTGGGTACAAATAAGCGGTGTTTCTGTTTCCATTTATATGGGCATTTCTTTCATACATTAATATATAAATGGCATATCCATGTCAGAGCTTATTTAAACTACCTTTGTTCAAGTGTGTGTGAAACTATGCCCCGAAAAGTTAATGAGGTTACAGCTAACAAATTTAAACTTGTTTTTCAGGGACCTGTTTCTGCCCAATCAGCTGTTGTTTCTTTTCAGACCCCACTCACAAATGCACTAGCTGCCTCCCGAGGGGCCCAAACTGACACAAATGAAGGTCACTGATGTGGTTGCAGAGTATGAACCAGCAAGGCCTACATTCCTTCCCTGCGATAAGGAACTCAAAACCCTACCCAATTTATCTGTGTTCTCGGATCGTGCCCATCCGGATAGCACCTCTCCTGGACTTCCCAACAAGAGGGGCTGAATTTTGCCTCATTTTAATGTCTCCATCTCAAAGTAAACATGGAATATGTCGCATGCTTGCTCAATGCACATGCTCCACATTTTCTCAAAAGTAGTCATGAGTTTTTCTAATCTTTTCATCAACAGCTATACAACCCAACTCCTAGGATTATAAAAACTTGCTCTAATCTCAATTGGGTGAGGAAGAATTAAGGCTTTCCCTCCTGTCTCCTTGTAGGGCTGCTTCTCAAACCCTTGCCTTGCTGCATACTCAAGGTCTCAGTGATTGGCTTTGCTACACATTGGGCATACAAACTTAAGTTCAGTTACATGTGTATGATGTGCATGGTTTCTGAAATAGAATCAGAGAGATATCTATTCTTTTCAACTAGGGACTCAAATTCAGTCTCAAAATGGGGACAAAAGCAGTAGCCAATTTAGCAGTGAATTTGGTTTGGCAGTAAAGGAATCCAGCTATCAAATATTTAATCACTACCAGGACAGAAAGGAAAGGGACAGGGCATCTTACTAGAAATATTACTGCCTCTACTTTAAAACATGTGATATATTTGAGACAGGTATGGGTCATGGGGTCAATGTTTCTCATGATTTAGAAATAGAAGCTCAAAAGGAAAGAATTGAGAAACTTCTTTCTGGGTAATTCCAAATGCTGTTTATGATGCAGAGTAAAATTTATAAGAGCTCAGCAAGGAAACAGGAAAAAGGAGAAAATTATACCTTAATCATGATTCATAATGGACCTGAGTAAATCCTCCTGATGAAGGTTAGGAGTGGCGTAAAACTTGTTTTTGGATAGAACATTATACAGCTTTATTTTAGTTTTACAGTTTATAGTTTCATTTCTTAAATCTAATCAAACTGCATAGCAAGCTAGATTATATTTACATTTCTTCAGGAAAAAGTCAGTTTTCATCTCTTGCTTATAACTTAATGTGATTGAAGTGATACATTTTAAGAACATAATGAAAGACAATGAAAGCTTAGTTTGTGTAGCATAACTATGGGATTTGTATGCTTTGTGTTTAAACCAGAAGGTATAATGAAAAGGTATATTCCAAGATCTGAGTTAACTAAACCTATTTTTCACTTGAAACGTAACTAAATAGTAAGCTTTTATTTTTGTTTTCTCCTCTTTTTTGGTTATTTAAGCAAAGCTATGTTAAAGAACAAGTCTGACATTAACAAAAATCTGTAATCTTATTTTGGTTTTGGAACCTCTAAGTCAGTAATGGTCATAATGACTTATTTCAACACTATGTAAATTTAGGAGAATTTTGTGATTTGCAAAAGATCTGCAAGTAGGCACACACGTGTGTATGCTCAGACGCAACACACTGATGGAGTCTAAATTAGTAAATTCTTTCAGATCTGGGCAGACCCTGGGAAACCGTCCTCAAAAATAGAAACAATTTTTCTGTAAATACTAGAGCCAAGCAATTAAGAATAAAATGCTGTGAAATCTCAGGTGAGGAGTAAGAGGAGTCAATTCTATTTTAAGATGGTTAGATCAGGTAGCTTTAAGAAGAGGAATAGAAGGGCACCTGGGTAGCCCAGTCAGTTAAGCATCTGACTTCGGTTCAGGTCATGATCTTGCAGTTCAGGTCATGGGTTCGAGCCCTGCGTTGGATTCCGTGCTGACAGCTCAGAGCCTGGAGCCTGCTTTCAATTCTGTGTCTCCCTTGCCCTGCCTCTCCCCTGCTCATACTCTGTCTCTTTTTCTCTCAAAAATAAGTAAACATTTAAAAATGTTTAAAGAAGGAGGCAATAGGAAATTTTTCTAAGAAGAAATAGTATTTGCATTGGACACTACATGAGAATAGAGGAAGAAACTAGTTAAGGCAGGAATAAAAATAAAATAGGTAGTCCTAGATTAGCAGAAAAGAGAGCAGCTCAGTGTTAGTTTAGAATGTGTCAGAAATAGGAAATGTTAGGGGATGCAATCAAATTTGTACATGAACCAGTTGAGAAGAACCTCATATGCTATGCTAACAAGATTCAGAGACCCTTTAGGATTTTACCGGCACAGAGAGTGGCAACATTATTCCATTGTCTGCTCTCCTTTTCCTTTGACCTAACACTGGTTTCCCACGGTGGGGTTAGGATAAGTCCAGTATCTGAAAAATGGTCTACTTTGGTTGCAGGCTCTTTTGGTTAGTATTAATTGTTCCCGAGGATGACAGAGGAGGGGAAAAGATTCACACACACACACACACACACACACACACACACACACCCATGAGTGCTTTAGACAGAGTTTAGAAGCCGAAAGGACAATAGGTGCTTGTATCCATTAATAGAAATAGCTAACTTACACCCGTTTACACTGTACCAAGTATTGAGCAAAGCACTTGTGTATACTGCCTCAATAAATTCTTATAAATGCTACCCTCATTTTACCGATCATAAAGAGTCCTAGAGAAGCTTAGAGACTCAAGATCAAAGATAGGAGGTAGCTATCTGGATTTGACCCCACACATCATGACTCCAAAGGCAGAGGGCTTCCCTGAATGGTAGTGGCGAGTGTAGTATGGGGAGCCAGGGTAGTTTAATATTTGAGTCGGTTTCCATAACCAGACTGCCTGGACCTGCGGATTATCTGGACACTCTTGAACTAAATGTCTCAACCACCCTTTGCCTTGGTTTTATCATTTGTAAGTTGTAGATATTAACAGTTTCTCTGAGTTGTTTTGACAATTGCATACACTACACAAAATGTTAGCCGTTGTCATCATTATCATCAGTATTATACCATTTAGGTGACAAATTGATACAGATAAAGACGCTTAGCCATTCGAACATAAGCCAGGCTTAAGTCATTCAGAGGAAGATAAAGCATGGCATTCTCTAGATCTGTAAGCCTCCTCCTGCCCTGTTTTAAAATCATCTGTATGCCCACTAATCAACAACCTCTGTACTAAGATATTAAGATAGTGCAGGGGCAGAGGTTGAGAGAGGGAAAGATAACATGCGAGACACAATTATGTATTAGAAGGTATGCCTCGTAATTCTACATGTTATATCATTGAATCCACAGTGCTCATAAAAGGTGATTATTATTCGGATGAGGAACTTGAGGTTCGCAGAGTTCAAAAGACTTTCCTAATGTCACCCAGAATTGAAAGTTATATCAGGATTTGGAACAAGTCGTGAGGGGTCTGTCTTAATGGAGTTGGTAGCTTTGGTTTATAATGTGCTTTCATTCCTGTTATCTCAAAATCACTAAGAAGGATAATTGGAAGAATGCAATAAGTTGAAATGTAACTCAGTATTTTTTTAGTAAGAATTATTGTAAGCACACCATGCCTGAGAAGTTAAAGAGATGGAAACCATGCTCTAAATACACTGTTTAGATATATAAATATGTAGGATATATATCCTTATATATGAAATCGTATATTAAAAAAACAAATTCAAAAATTTAGAATGTTATATTCATATTAGAGAAGCTTTTGTGAAACATTCTGATTAGAAGAAATGGTAAGAAAAATGTTCTCTAATGCTTATGGTAATGAGTATATATGTATACAGGTCTAGTGCTTTTAATATTTTTCATTAGGTAGAAGAATTCTATTTCAGAATATAAAAAGATTTAAAAGGAAAACTGCTATCTGTCTGTTAAACCATGAAGTCACAATATTGAGTATTTACTATATGCACATGTGTCACACTAGGACATTTGAAGGCCACGCTTTTGTTAACTGCCAGTGAAGCTGGATTGTGAGGGCAGCTAATTTGATTAGTGTTAATG
Organism: Panthera pardus; assembly: GCF_024362965.1. Lineage (NCBI taxonomy): Eukaryota > Metazoa > Chordata > Mammalia > Carnivora > Felidae > Panthera > Panthera pardus. The sequence continues at coordinate 35,206,105 of NW_026526766.1, forward strand.
ATATTTCTAGTAGCCTCATTCAGAAGCACAAGCCCTGAAACGTCATTTTGCACTGTCTTATTAAGTAACAAACACTGTATAGGAAATTTTGAGTATATAATAGTAAAAGATTAAAAAATAAATTGGATGAATAAAATAACACTGCCCTTGTAATTATAAGCCATCCAGATTGCCACTAGAGAGACAAAGGCAAAAAGCAAACAACAACTAGTTAAAGGATCTTGAAGAAATGGGCCAAAAAATAACATAGTCCCCAGAGAAGCAGAGAGACCTGAGAAAGGATGATTTATTTTGGTTTTGTGTTTTGAGAATTGAAAGGAGGGGCAGTCTTCCTGAGCAGATTATCAGACCTTTTCTTTCTAAATGGTAAGGATTCACCTGGGGACTTTGGCACACCTCTTCCTCTCTTGCAGGAAAGCTAGGTTACAGAAATAAAATGTGAGCACGGGGTCCATGATCTCAGCGTTGACTCGGTATGGAATTACAGAAAAAAAGGAAGGAAAGAAAACCTTGTCTCCCAACCCAGCAGTTTTACTGCTTGCAGAAAGCCGTAGTGGAGGAGGAGGAACAGATACACTTTTCCCTCACACTGCCTAGCCTTTCTACACTTAAGAATATAGTAAATACAGACAATTTATTGTTCTTTATGTATATATTTTTAAAATTTATTTGTTTATTTTGAGAGAGAGAGAGAGAAACAGAGCAGGGGAGATGCAGAGAGAGAGGGAGAGAAGGAATCCCAAGCAGGCTCCATGCTGACAGAGCAGTGCCCCACATGGGGCTCCATCTCACAAACTGTGAGATCATGACCTGAGACAAAATCAAATCGGACGTTTAACCGACAGGGCCACCCAGGTGCCCCTATTGTTCTGTATTTTGATTTTAAATTCATCAATCTTGTTCTTAGTTATTCTAATGAAATCAGTTATTTCTAATGAAATCTCTTTTCATAGAGGAGGTTAATTCAAGAATCTCAGCAGTTATTATTTACGGAGGAGCTAACACTCAAAAAGTACCAACCTACAAACAGGAAATTTCTAATTGGTTCTATTTGTCATCCTGCCTCAAAGATTTTTACAGAGTCAATATTCAAAAGGAGAAACTAAACAATATAGTGAAAAATCATGTGGTTAAAAAAATTATTGAAAAGTGAAAATATCCTCACTCATATGTGGAAGTTGAGAAACTTAACAACTTGACAGAACACCATGGAGGAAGGGAAAAAAAATATATATATATGGTTACAAACAGGGAGGGAGGCAAATCATAACAGATTTTTAAATACAGAGAAGAAACTGAGGGTGGAAGGGAGTGGAGGGGGGTGGGAAAAACGGGTGATGGGCATTGAGGAGGGCACTTGTTGGGATGAGCACTGAGTGTTGTACATAAGTGATGAATCCTGGGAATCTATTCCTAAAATGAAGAGTGCACTGTATACACTGTATGTTAGCCAACTTGACAATAAATTATATAAAAATAAATAAATAAAAGGAAAAGTGATAAAAAGAGGGAGAGAGAGAGAGAAAAGAAAAGTAAACATAAGTATAAAGAGAAAATTTTAAAGTTTCTTTAAGAATTCTGAAAACTTGGGTGCCTCGCTGGCTCAGTCAGTGGAGCATGCAACCCTTGATCTCAAGAGTTCAAACTCCACACTGGGTGTGGAGCCTACATTAACAAAAAAGAAAAAGAAAAAGAATTCTGAAAACAGATGTGCAGCACTAGCTGAAGATCTCTGAAGTAATTAGACTGAGGTGCAGAGTGGAAACCAGGTATCTAGTGGGCTGGATATTTATCAGGAGAGGTGGGGGAAGAAATAAATGAAACAAGACAGGCCAGGAATTGATTGTTCAAACTGGAACACAGCTTTACAGTATTTTCTACTTTTGCATTTTGGATTTTCCAGAACAAGAAGTTTATTTTTTTAATTTACTTTTTTAAGTATGTATTTTTTAAAGAGAGAGAGAGACAGAGAGAGAGATAAAGAGAGAGAGAGAGAGTAGAGGAGGGGCAGAGAGAGAGGGGGACATAAGATCTGAAGCAGGCTCTGTGCTGACAGCAGCAAGCCTGAAGCAGGTCTCAAACTCATGAACCTTGAGATTATAAACTGAGCTGGTCCAACAATTAACTGACTGAGCCACCTAGGTGCCCCATAACAAGTTTCTGGGGAAAAAAAAAGACTAAATCTTCACAATTTTGAGGATTTAAGGTTTAGAACTTAAGATGTTATGGGGTGCCTGGGTGGCTCACTCAGTTACGCATCAGACTTCAGCTCAGGTCATCATCTCACAGTTTGTGGTTTCCAGAACCTCATTGGGCTCTGTGTTGACAACTCAGAGCCTGGAGCCTGGAACCTGCTTCAAATTCTCTGCCTCCCTCTTTCTCTACCCCTTCCCGGCTCGTGTTCTGTATGTCTCTCTCTCTCTGTCTCTAGGAAACAAATAAACATCAAAAAAATTAATAGAAATCAAGATGTTAGATTGTAAAATAAGCTTTAATTAATTTGAATTAGATCCTGTGAAAAGAGAAACTGTTTTTTAGTGTGTATACACACACACACACACACACACACCTCTAAGTATATATATAGAAAAAGCACTCAACATGCTTGGACAAAATCCTTGTATTGATTTGGTGGTAGCTGGGCAAATGGCTGTTACCATGATTCATTTAAAGTGGTACTTTATGATTCATATAACAAAATAAGCTAATTCATTGAAAATGTAACTTATCCCAAATTCTTTTATGTGCTTACATTTTTTGAATTCTTTTTTTTAAATTTAATTCCAGTGTAAGTAATATACAGTGTCATATTAGTGTCAAGTTAAAATATAGTGATTCAGCAATTCTCTACATTATCTAGTGCTCATGACAATAAGTGTACTCTTTAATCCCCATCACCTATTTCACCTATCTTCTCACCCACCTCCCCTCGATAACCATCAGTCTGTTCTCTACAGCTAAACGTGTTTCTTGGTTTGTTTCTTTTCTTTTTTTTAACTTTGTTAATTTGTTTTCTTAAATTAAAAATGTGAGAGAAAATTGTTGGTATTGGTCTTTTTCTGACTGACTTACTTCACTTAGCATTATACCCTCTATGTTGCTGTAAATGGCCAGATTTCATTATTTTTTATAGTTGAGTAGTATTCCACTCTGTGAGTGTGTGTGTGTGTGTGTGTGTGTGTGTGTACGTGTGTACACTCTTCTCTATTCACTCATCTATTGATTAATACTTGGGCTCCTTCCATAAATTTTCCATTGTAAACAATGCTGCTGTAAATATAAGGGAGCATATATATTTTCAAATTAGTGATTTCATATTCTGGGTAACACCCAATAGTGAAATTACTAATCATGTGGTAATTATATCTTTAATTTTCTGAGGAAGCTCCCCACTGTTTTCCAAGTGACTGCATTGCCACCAACAGTGTATGAAGTTTCCTTTTTCTCCACATCCTTGCCTTGTTATTTCTTTGTGTTTTTGATTTTAGATATTCTGAGGGATGTGAGGTGATATCTCGTTGTGGTTTTGATTTGTATTGCCCTGATGATTAGAGATGTTGAGCATCTTTTCATGTGTCTATTGGTCATCTGTATGTCTTCTTTGGAGAAATGTCTGTTCATGTCTTCTGCCCATTTTTAATTGGTTTATTTGTTTTTTGGATGTTGAGTTGAACAAGTTCTTCATATATTTTGGACACTAATCTTTTATTGCATATGTCATTTGCAACTATCTTCTTTCATTTAGTAGGTTGTTGGTTATTTCCTTTGCTGTGCAGTAGCTTTTTATTTTGACATTGTCCCAACTGCTTTGTTTCCCTTGCCTCAGGGGACATATCTAAAAAAAAATGTTGCCAATGTCAAAGACATTACTATCTAGGCTCTCTTCTAGGTTCTTTATGGTTTCAGGACTCACATTTAGGTCCTGAATCCATTTTGAATTTATTTTTGTGTATGGTGTAAGAAAGTGGCCCAGTTTCATTATTTTTCATGTAGCTTCCTGGCACCATTTGTTAAAGAAACTTTTCCCCATTGCACATTCTTGCCTCTATCAAAGATTAATTAACCATATAATTGTGGGTTTATTTCTGGGCTCCCTATTTTCTTTCATTGATCTATGTGTCTATTTTTGTGCCAATACCATACTCTTTTTGATTACTACAGCTTTGTAGTATAAGCCTGAAATCTGGGACGGTGATACTCCACCTTTGTTCTTCTTTTTCAAGGTTGCTTTGGCTATTTGGGGTCTTTGAGGGTTCCATACAAGTTTTGGGATTGTTTATTCTAGTTCCATGAAAAATGCTGTTGGTATTTTGACAGGGATTGCATTAACTGTGTAAATTGTTTTGGGTAGTATGGACATTTTAACAATATTGGTTCTTCCAATCCATGAGCCTAGAATATCTTTCCATTTGTTTGTGTCCTCTTCAATTTCCTTGATCAAGCTTTATAGTTTTCACAGTATAGACCTTTCATGTCCTTGATCAAGTTTATTCCTAGGTATTTTATTATCTTTGCTGCAATTGCAAATGCAATTGTTTTATTAATCCATCTTTCTGCTCCTTCATTATCACTGCATAGAAATACAATAGATTTCCACATATTGAATTTGTATCCTGCAACGTTACCAAATTCATTTATCATTTCTAGTAGTTTTTTTGGTAGAGTCTATATATACACTATATGTTATCTACAAATAGTGAAAGGTTTACTTCTTACTAATTTAGATAACTTTTACTTCTTGTTCTTATCTGACTGCTGTGGCTAGGACTTCCAGTATTAGGCTGCATAAAAGTGTGCAAAGTAGATATCCTTGCCTCATTCCTGATTTTAGGGGAAAAGCTTTAAGTTTTTCACCATTGAATATAAGGTTACCTATGGGCTTTTCATACATTGCCTTTATTATGTTGAGATATGTCCTCTCTACACCTAATTTGCAGAGGATTTTTATCATGAATGGATGTTGTATTTTGTCAAATGCTTTTTCTGCACCTATTGAAATGATCATATATATATATATATATATATATATATATATATATATGATAATTTTCTCTTGTTGATATGGTGTATCACCTTGATTGATTTGTGAATGTTGAACCACCCTTGCAACCCAGGAATAAATCTCACTTAATTTTGGTGAATGATTTTTTAAAATGTATAGTTGGATTTAGTTTGTTAACATTTGGTTGAGGACTTTTGCATCTGTATTCATCAGAGATACTGGCCTGAAGTTCTCATTTTGCGGTGTCTTTATCTTGTTTTGGTATCAGGGTATGCTGACCTCACAGAATAAATTTGGAAGCTTTCCTTCCTCTTCAATGTTTTGGAATGGTTTGAGAAAAATAGGTATTACCTCTTCTTTAAATGTTTGGTAGAATTCACCTGTGAAGCCATCTGGTTTTGGACTTTTGTTTACTGGAAATTTTTGATTACAGATTCAATTGCTAGTAATTGGTCTGTTCAAAATTTCTATTTCTTCCTGTTTCAGGCTTGGTAGGTTATATGTTTCTAGGAATGTATCTATTTCATCTAGGTTATCCAATTTTTTGGCATATAATTTTTCATAATATTCTCTTTTAATCCTTTGTATTTCTGTGGTGTCGGTATTATTCTTCTTTCATTTCTGATGTTGTTATTCAAATACTCTGTGGGTTTTTGTTTTTATTTTAATTTTTTTTGTTTGTTTTTGATGAAGCTGTCTATGTTAAAGGTTCATCAATTTTGTTGATGTGTTCAAAGAACCCTCCTGGTTTAATTATTCTGTTCTTTTTTTGTTGTTATTTCTACTTTGTTTATTTCTGCTCTGATCTAATTAATTTCTTCCTTTTGTTGGTTTTGGATTATGCTGGTTATTCTTTTTCGAGGTCCGTTAGGTGTAAAGTTGGGTTGTTTTGAGGTTTTTCTTGTTTCTTGAAATAGGCCTGTATTGCTATAAACTTTCCTGTTAGAATAGCTTAAGCTAAATCCTAAAGATTTTGGACCATTGTGTTTTCATTTCCATTTGTCTCCATGTATTTTTTACTTCCTCTTTGATTTCTTGGTTGACTCATTCATTGTTTAATAGCATGTTATCTAACCTCCAGGTATTTGTTGTGGTTCCAGATTTTTTCCTGTGGTTGACTTCTAGTTTCATAGCATTGTGGTCAAAAAAGATGCGTGGTATGACTTCACTATTTTTGAATTTCTTAAGACTTGTTTTGTGGCCTAATTGTGATCTATCCTGGATAATGTTCTATGTTCACTTGAAAAGAATGTGTACTCCCCTGTTTTAGGATGGAATGTTCTGTATATATCTCTTAAATCCATCTGGTCTAATGTATCATTTAAAGGCACTATTTCCTTATTGATTTTCTGTTTGAATAATATATTCATTGATGTAAGTGGGGTGCTAAACTCTCCTATTATTATTATTGTATTGATATCTATTATTTCCTTTATCATTTCCCTTTATTATTATTTTTCTCTCCCCTGTTCAGTTTTATTACTTTCCATTACTCTGTTCTCCAAGTCACCAATCTGTTCTTCTCCTTCCTCTGGTCTATTATTTCCTCCATCTACTGTATTTTTAATTTTATTTATTGAGTTCTTCATCTCTGACCAGTTCTTTTTTATGTTTTCTATGTCTTTGTTGAGGGTCTCATTGAGGTAGCCCACTCCTTTGTCAAGTCCAGTGAGTATCTTTATGACCATTACTTTAAATTATCTATGAGACATATTATCTTTGTTTCATTTAGCTCTCTTGCTGTGATTTTGCCCTGTTCATTCATTTGGGACATATTCCTCTGTCATTTTGTCTAACTCTTTATGTCTGTTTCTGTGTTAGGAAAGTCATCTATGTCTCCTGCTCTTGAAAGTAGTGACCTTTATGAAGGGATCCTGCAGTGCGCTGTAATGCAATGCTTTCTGTTCATCAGAACCTGGCACTTCAGGGGTGTCTCCTATGTGTGTTGGATGTATCCCACTGTTGTGGCTGAGCCATGTTTGCTTTCAGTCCAGTCATCTATATTGGTTTTCTTTGCCTGTTGTGGGAAGTGTTTGGTCCCTGTGCTGTTAGTGGGCCAGTCTGGGGCTACCTTGGTCTTGGTTGAGTCAGATCAAGGTTTGCCAGAGATGCAGTAGCACTGAACTGCAAGGTGCTCTCCCTATGTTGTCCCCTGAAAATCTTTCTTTGGTTGGCCAGCTGCCTGCCCCCAGCCTACTGCCAGGGCCACAGTCAGACTGGTATGTGGTTATCTCACCTTTCACTGGAGCAGGAGTCACTTTAGAGTGATGCTGGCTCCTGTCAGGGCTGCTTGCACCACTGCCAGGCTTGTAGCACCACTTTGGATAGGTTCTTGCAAAGGTCAAAGGCATATTGGAAGGGGCAGGCCCACAGGAGAAGATGGGGGTGGGGCACACTGTTAGTAAGCTAGGTGGAGTGTTGGCACTGAGCTTGTTCCCATGAGTGTCCATGTGTCTAGGATGAGGAGGGAGAGAAATGGCACCCCCTAGCTCTTTTGTTATTGGAGAAATCTCCCAAGGATCCCTGCCCCTCCACCACATGCTCTGAGATTAGTAAACAAATATCGATCCTGAATATCCCATGCAGTTTTCAAACTGCTGCTGCTATGCTGTATCTCCGTGGTGCTATTTGTTGTGCTGTGTCTTTGGAATAGATATTTGGTTTCTTCTTGCCCTCCTGACAATCCCAGAGCTTAGCCTACTGATTTTTAAAGTTCCAGGTATTAAGTTCTGCAAACTGTGAGGAACTTCTGAGGTTAGGTCCCTCTGGTTTTCAAAGCCAAGTGTCATGGGGATTCATCTTAACCATGCAGGTCTCCTGTGCCTAGGGTGCCTGTTATGAGGGTCTGTTTCTTTCCCCTCTGTGCTCCCATGGTATCTGTCCCCCTGAAGACAGTCCTGTAAGTTCATTTAGCTCCTGACCATGCCTCTGCCCTTCCTTCCTTCTTTTATGTGGCCTCTTCTCTATATTTGGCTGGGAAGAATCTGTCCGCCAGTCTTTAGGTCATTTTCTGGGTTATTTACAGTGATGTGAGACTTATCTAGTTGTATCTGTGGGGAGAGGTAACCTTAGGATTTTTCTACTCCACCATCTTCCCTGGAATTCTCCTTCCTTGTGTACTTACATTTTAAACAGCATAAACACTTAGTATTTTGAGAACAAATTTGGGACAGGTCACAAATTCACAACCACTGATCTATATTAACAAAAAAAGGAATTTCATAAGCAAAATCATCTTCAGTAATGTTGCTAGTAACTTATACCTGACCATTAACTTTAGTAAGAAAGTGTATTGTAAATAGAATTTTTAAAAATATTGAATTCTTCACATTAAAAGTCTGTTTCATCTGAATGAGCTGCGTTTCTTCGAGTAATATAAATCAAACTTGCAGCATTTGACAATATGCAGATTCATGCTGTATGCTATTTGATTATGTAGAATTTGTCAGTCAAAACCTGATCCACAGAGAAAATGAACAAACATTCATGGCCATTTCTAGCAGTTTTCCCAATTTCTTTGTCACAGTAAGCATTAAAGAATCAACATTCGGCATTTTAGCGTGCACATTTGTTCTTTACCTCTCTTGAAAAATATGAAATCTTGACACCTGTTTTACTTCCTTCAAGAGGAATCAACTAAAAAGTTAATGAGTGGTTTGGGGAGTCCCTTGGGAAATTTCTGTTTTATGCTTCTGCAGTCCTCCTAGCAGTTATAGTTTGGCTACAGTGAAACTTCCTGCTATTCCCATGCTAGCTTTTTAGGTTACCAGTATGATTTTAAGTTTACCCCTTCACTTCATTTAATATACATTGCGTGACTATTTGTCAATGTCCTGGTGCATTAGTTTCCTGTTACTGGCACAAGAAGTTACCATGAACTTAGGGACTTAAAAAGTCCTGGCGGTACTAAAATTGGAGGTACGAAATCCAAAATCAGTCTTGTGTCAAGATGTCAGGCTTTGTCAAAGCTCTGAGGAAATGGTCCATTTCCTTGTCTTTTTCAGCTTCTAGAGGCTACAGGCATTCCTTGTCTTATAGCCTCTTGCTCACATTACTCCTATTTTTTGCTTCTTTCCCGACATCTCCTAGTAATTCTGACCCTTCTGCCTCCCTCTTATAAGGATCCTAGTGATTACATTAGGCCCACTTGGATAAGCCAGGGTAACTGCCTCATCATTAGATCCTTAATTAATCACATATGCAAGGTTCCTTTTGTGATATAACATATCCATAACTTCTAGAATTAAGGCATGGACATTTTGTGGGGGGCATAATTCAACCTAGCTCAAAGGGCTAAACAGGAACATCCTCAAAACTGATTTTGGAGACTTAGAAAATTCCAAAGAGCCTAGTATATAGTTACATTTACCGGAAGGGAAGAAGACACACACTAACATGGTTGAATTTTTGCAACACTATTGAAGTTTGGCAGATATTCTGATGATAATTGGAAAGAGACATACTCAATCTGAATTGCTCAGAAAATTTCCATAACTCCTCACTCACTCTTATCATTCTAAACCCAATTTTCCTGGCTCAGAAAAGAAGAAACTGCATTATTTATACGCATTCCTTTTTAAAAAATGTTTACTTATTTTGAGAGAGACGGGAGGGGAAGAGAGAGAGGGAGAGAGGGAATCCCAAACAGGCCCCACACCCAGCAAAGAGCCCCATGCAAGCCTCAATCCCAGACTGTGAGATCATGAACTGAACCAAAATCAAGAGTCAGACACTTGGGGCACCTGGATGGGTCAGTTGGTTGAGCATCTGACTCTTGATTTCAGCTCAGGTCATGACCCCAGTGTCGTGGAATTGAGCCCCATGTCAGGCTCCACCATTAGTGCGGAACCTACTTAAGATTCTCTGTCTCTCTCTCTCTCTCTCTCTCTCTGCCTCTTTCTGTCTCTCTCACTCACTCTGACCCTATCACCCACTTGGCCATTCTGTCTCTCTCTAAAATCAAAAAAATTGTATAAAAAAAGAGTCAGATGCTTAACCAACCAAACTACCCAGGCACCCCTATACTGCATCCTTTATATGCCTTATAGAGACTAAGTGCCTCGGGGACTCAAAGATGAACACAAGGTTAGCTCAGGTGCAAGATTTTTACCTTGAGTTAGGAAAATATGTTGATGTGAAAATATATACCTTGATATAAATTAAGGGGCTTTTATTTGTATTTTTATGGTCTTTTGTTGTTAGTTTTCTAGTTAACTAGTCAGTGCAAATGTGCTCCAATATAATTAATACTTTAAGGAGGACACAAAATATTGAAAAGTAATCACAGACTCTCCATACCTCTGAAATTGCTTTGATACTTGTAAAAAGGGAAAGCACATATTCAGCTTGCTCTATAAATAGATTTGTCCACATCATAGGAATTTAGAAATTATGACCCCTGGGATGATTTGCATCCAATTAAATTATGAAGTAACTTTCACTACAGGCAGCTAGAAAAAGTAGGCTTGCCCAACATCTTCAACTTGATGAAACATGGAGATATCCTCCTCATTATCTCTGACCTACATATCAGAGATTTTTTGGTCTTGTTTTATTTTGTATGATCTACAACAGAAAGGCACTGACTACATAGCTTCAATGTATTAGTTCTGAACCTAATGTAGGCTTCCAGAGATGTTTAAATATAAAAACTACCAATTAAAAACATTTTATTTTCCCACAGAAGTATGCACAGATAGCCTGTTTTAAATTATGCCAAAATGTTTACAAAAAATATTTCTCTTTTGCTATTAAAGAAGCTGCCTACAGCCTCATGTGGACAACGAATACCATTCACTTTACAAGTAGTGTTTAATTGTGTATTTCTTTCCATAAAGGTGTTTTGACACCTCTTGGCCAGGGTCACTGGGCTTTGAGAAATTTTTTTTTAATGGTTTCTTCAAGATGATCTGTTTTAATGAAGCTACACTTGGTCTCCTACTAACACCTACTTATTCCATTAATTTCAGGATAAATTTCCTAGGCTGGGGTGCTTTTCTCAGGGGTCTCTGACATCCTTTCAAAACCTTTCCAGAATACTTCCATATATACTTCCCTCTGTATCTTAACTAGATTGTGAATTCTTTGAGGATAAGAACTCTGTCTAACACCTTTAATTTTCTATCATATTGTTTGATATATGAAAATTTTTTGGTACATCAGTTGAATAAATGAATTCATAAATATAACACGCAATGAATGAGGCCTTGCTCTATTCGTTCACCTGGTAAGAAGATGAGAGATTTCACAAGTCTTATTATTGAGATGTTTATAGTTTATTTAGGGGTAGAGACAAGCAGAACTGGAGAAAAATCTCAAAACACAACATACAATTGAAATGTAACTATAATACATGCTCTAAATCTGTGATTCTCTAGGCATAGATAAGACTATATCAGAATCACTTGGGCAGACTTCTTCAAACTGTACATGTTCTCTTCTTCACACACTCTTGCATTAACAACATATTTTAGCTTTACCCTCCCCAGTTCACCTCCCAGTGATAGAGAGCACCATTCTTATGTATATAGCTGATAGAGTTGCACCCCATGACACAGTCATAATGTGGCAAGGTGGGATTTAGCCTCACCATCTCCACCAACTCCCCTCCATTTTTTCAGCTCCCTAGATATTTTAAGACATACCCTCTAGCTTCTCCCTTCTGAATAGGGCTAACACATCTTTTGGGGATAAAATAAAGTAATAAAATAAAATAAAATAAAATAAAATAAAATAAAATATGTTAAAGTAATGTAAAGGAGGTTCAGACAAAAATTCAACTGTGGTTCCTCTTCTGGCCATTATTCAGAGTAACCTGTGAGACTTTTATAAAATGCAATTGCCTGTGCTCCATCCCCAAGTTTCAGAGCAGACAAAACAACAGGTAATTCTGCTACACTCAGGACTGAGAAATACTGAGCTACTCAGAATGGGGACCTAGGACCAGCAGCACTGCATCAGCTGGACTTGTCGGATATGCAGAATCTCTGACTTTGCCGAAAACCTCCTAAAGAAGAATCTGCATTTTAACAAATTTCTTATGTGATTCACACATGCAGTGAAGTTTGAGATGCACTACCCCATGTTATGTCAACCTACTGAAATACAAAGCGAGAGAACTCTCTTGAGCTAATCAGGAAAGGCTCTTGAGGAAGGCATTATATAGCCTGTGGGCATCTGGGTTCTGGAATCAAACTACTTGGATTCCAACAGATATTAAGTTACCTTGATCAGGTTAGTTACTTTAGTATAAGAAAATGGAGATAATGATAACACCAAATCTATAAGGTTGATATGATTCCTTTAATATTGTTGGGCATAGAGTAAGCAGTCAGTAGAGTTTGTTACCACCACTAGTACTAAGTAAACTTGGATTGGAAAACAGGTTGAAGATGTTCTCTTCAGGAATTATGAGCCTTACAGTAAACTAAAACAGAAATCTGCAACTGGGATACACAACCCTGAAAGGTAATAATAAACATGCCAAATGGAACAGAGGTACCATTAGGTTTAAGTGGAACATTTGCAAGATCACCAACATCCTTATGCATCTATTTAAATTTATATAAAGTTAAAATTTGTCATGTCTGCTATAGTGTCTGAGCTTTGCCTTTCTTTTCCCAAGTTGCCTGGTCACAAAGGTCCTCCTCACAATATACAAAATCAAAATGTAACTCTGCTATTTAAGTTTTACACTGTCCTGGGTGTAAATGGTTGCACGTGCGTGCACACACACATACACACACACACACACACACACACAGCAGCAGCCGCAAAGGAACTTTTCATGTATTATGAAGTTGACAAACTAATTTTTTTTTCTTAATTGAAGAATAATTGACATACAATATTACATTCATTTCAGGTGTACAGCACAGTGAGATGATAAACTATTAATAGCAAAATTGTGTGCTTTATTCTCTAGCTAGCCATCCAGCTACCTATTTTAGAAGAGCTCAGACTCTGCATATGTGATGAGTATTAACAAGTTTACTTAAATTAAAACATGAAACCAATCTTTTCTGACAGCAAATTTGATTTGATGTTTGTTTTGGCCATGAGGACTAACTTTGCCATATAATTAGAACAGACATTTTTTCTGTAAATTGAATGCCTTATAGCTGAAGGTAAAAGGTTTCAATAAATAAATTTTAAAAACATAGAAAATATATGGTACTCTTAAAATAAAATATTTTATAATTATTTAAAAATGGTAAATATGATTCAGATGTCAACTTAAGCATGTACAGTCATTACTTAAATTTTCAAAGTCTTTTGAAGTTTTTAGATTACTCTTTTAAGTGATGCCAGTTCAGGGCCTTGATAGATAGACTTATCTCCCAGCCTTGTAATATTTATACATTTCTGTGAGGTAGTAAGAGCTCCAGAGTGGAAATTATCAAATAGAAATCCCAAATGCATATCTGGGTTTAATACAAGTAAAACATAAAACAGCATGTGATGTATGATCTTATCTCAAGGCTCTTACTGGTATCCCAATACATTTATAATATCAGATTCCAGCAATAAAATTACATCTCAAGGAAAAGAGCTTAGGTGCATGCATAAAGTACAGAGTTTAATATTCATAGATCTATGTTTAAGCTTTTAATGTTGAAAAACCAAATCCACAAATACAATGATATAAATAACATGTAATCACAGACCTGAACATAAAATAGAGGGACTAGTGATGGGATGGGGGGGTATTTTTTAAGCCTTTGTGCAGAAATATTAAGGTATAATAACATGGTTCAAGAATGGCACCTCACGCCAGTCAGAGTGGCCAAAATGAACAAATCAGGAGACTATAGATGCTGGCGAGGATGTGGAGAAACGGGAACCCTCTTGCACTGTTGGTGGGAATGCAAACTGGTGCAGCCACTCTGGAAAGCAGTGTGGGGGTTCCTCAGAAAATTAAAAATAGACCTACCCTATGACCCAGCAATAGCACTGCTAGGAATTTACCCACGGGATACAGGAGTACTGATGCATAGGGGCACTTGTACCCCAATGTTTATAGCAGCACTGTCAACAATAGCCAAATTGTGGAAAGAGCCTAAATGTCCATCAACTGATGAATGGATAAAGAAATTGTGGTTTATATACACAATGGAGTACTACATGGCAATGAGAAAGAACGAAATATGGCCCTTTGTAGCAACGTGGATGGAAATGGAGAGTGTGATGCTAAGTGAAATAAGCCATACAGAGAAAGACAGATACCATATGTTTTCACTCTTATGTGGATCCTGAGAAACTTAACAGAAACCCATGGAGGAGGGGAAGGAAAAAAAAGAGGTTAGAATGGGAGAGAGCCAAAGCATAAGAGACTCTTAAAAACTGAGAACAAACTGAAGGTTGATGGGGGGTGGGAGGGAGAGGAGGGTGGGTGATGGGTATTGAGGAGGGTACCTTTTGGGATGAGCACTGGGTGTTGTATGGAAACCAATTTGACAATAAATTTCATATATTGAAAAAAACAAAAGAATGGCAAAAGAGGGAGTGGATACAATGAAAATTGCCATGACTATATCTGAAGGGAATACATCAATTAGCTTTTGATGATTCCCTTTGAATTCAATAAATCTCCCAGAATTTATGTAACTCATTGTCATTTACCTTTAAGTTATTTAAAGATAAAACTAAGAAAGAAGAGACTTTAAGTTTATTTATAATTATAATTCAACATAAGCTGGTTTGAAGGGATGATTTTTAAAAAGCCATTAGGAGAGCCTGCGTGGCTCAGTCAGTTAAGTGTCTGACTCTCCGTTTTGGCTCAGGTCATGATCTTGTGGTTTCATGAATTTGAGCCCCACATCAGGGCTCTGATGGTGCAGAGCCTGCTTGGGATTCTCTCTCTCTCCTTCTCTCTCTGCTCCTCCCTTACTCACACTGTCTCTGTCTCTCTCAAAATAAATAAACAAACTTTAAAAAATGTTTTTAAAAAGACTTTAGGAGGTTTATTTAAATATGAACCTAATAGTTCTTCTTACACAATCAGGTATTTTGAAAAAGTATTTGTAAAATATCTTTTCAGAAAAAAAGAGGTTACGAGTTTTCTGCTTTTATCTAGGATGTAGGATGTGGGAAGTACTATTGCTACTAACCAAAAAAAAAAGGAAAAGTATAAATTTTCTCAATTCTATTAGATCAGTGATATTACAGAGAACCAATTAGCCAGAATTCCAAAAAAGACAATCATGGAGGGAAGGTATTACTGACATATATAGGAGTAAGAAAAATAATTTAAAACAATTATTGAAGGTCAAGTTCAATGGAATGTCCTGTTAGCCTTACTTCTGACTACCTTTTCTCAATCCTCATACAATGGCCTATCAGAATAACAGGTACGTCATTATCAGGCATAAATGCTATTTGCCTTGGTCTCTCTTCTTCTATAAACTCATGTCTGGCATTCAATAAAAGATTGAGAAACAGGGGCGCCTGGGTGGCGCAGTCGGTAAAGCGTCCGACTTCAGCCAGGTCACGATCTCGCGGTCCGTGAGTTCGAGCCCCGCGTCAGGCTCTGGGCTGATGGCTCGGAGCCTGGAGCCTGTTTCCGATTCTGTGTCTCCCTCTCTCTCTGCCCCTCCCCCGTTCATGCTCTGTCTCTCTCTGTCCCAAAAATAAATAAAAAACGTTGAAAAGATTGAGAAACAAACACTTCATTGTCAAGAGACAAGAAAATCAATATAACAAAACTCATACATGACTTAAACACTGGATTTATTGGGTTGGGACTTTAAAATAATTGTGAAACTTGTTAGAAATCTAGTAGAAAGGATGAAGAATGTGTTTCCATGGATGGTGGGTTTTAGCAGAGATATGAAAACTATACGAATGCTAAAACTAAAAACATGATAATAAGAATTGAAGATTGCCTTAATGGACACATAAGGGTACTTGATACAGCTGAGGAAAGAAACAAAGATACATGGGTAGAAAATTCACAAACTGAAACACAGAGAGAAAAATATAGTGATGAAGGGAAAATTAAACAACAAAAACAATGCAAAGAACAGAGCATCAAGAGTTGTGGGACAATATCAATTGGTGTCTCATGAGTGTTTTTCAGTCCCAAAAAAGAGAACCAATAGAGAACAGGAGAAAAAAATATTTAATATATAAATGAGATAATGGATGGGAAGTTTCCAAAATTAATGAGAGCTCACCACAGAACAAAGAAGTTCAAAGGACCTTAAGCAGAATAAATAACAAAACATAGAAACATATGTACACACCAAGCTACATCTCAGTCACTATAATGTAAGGAAAAAAAAAAGTTTTAAGGCAGCAGAAAAGAAAGATATATTACACATACAGGGACAAAAACAGTAACAAAATAAGACAAAACAAACCAAAGAAAATTAAGCAAAACCCTCAGAAACTATGTAAGCTAGAACAACAAGAACACACAGTGACATCTTTAAATTTCTGTAAGAGGGGCACCTGGGTCGCTCAGTCGATTAAGCGGCCGACTTCGGCTCAGGTCATGATCTCGTGGTCCGTGAATTCGAGCCCCGCATCAGGCTCTCTGCTGAGAGCTCAGAGCCTGGAGCCTGTTTCAGATTCTGTGTCTCCCTCTTTCTGACCCTCCCCCGTTCATGCTCTGTCTCTGTCTCAAAAATAAATGAAGGTTAAAAAAATTTTTAAAAATAAATAAATAAATTTCTGTAAGAAAACAAAATCTTCAGCCCATAATTCTATCTTCAGTAAATACACTGAAGGCCAGCTGACAGGCTGGTAGCCCAGAGCCTGTCCCAGGGCTCAATCTCACGAACTTGAGATCATGACCTTGTCCAAAATCAAAAGTCGGAGGCTTAACTGACTGAGCCACCCAGACGCCCCTAAATATATGTTTTAAAAATAAATATGAGAAAAGCTTCTCAGAAAAGCTAAAGCCTATCCTTTTTCAGCATACTTATGCTATAGGAAATGTCGAGGGACATCCTTTAGACAGAAGGGATATGATAGGAGACATAAATTTAGATTTACACAGAGAAATGCACAGTGTCAAAAGTAGTGAAAAATGAAGAGAAACATAAAATTCTTCTATTTTTAATCATTTTACAGATTATGAATGAGTATGACAATCTTCTTAAAGAAAAATTTTTGTATGTTGCTTTTCTAAATTAATGCTTTAAAAAATATATTCTATAAAGTTCTTATGGTTCCATACAAGTAATCAGTAGCCTAGTCACTTGGTGGTAGGACATCAGGACTCTGAGATTCATACACCATTTCTTCAAAACAACTCAATTAGCTCTGCCATTTTTAAAATGGTCAATAGACATCTATGGGGTAAATATTCTGTCAGGTGGTAAAAGTGCAATAATAATGCAGACATAATATGTATTGTTATGAAGCTCACATTTTACAAAAGGTTATAACAGTCAAGAATAAAATATGTAAGTATAACAGAAATAGTGAGCAATACTAGGGAAAAAAAAAGTAAACACAAAAGAATAATCTGACCTATATATAGAGTGGTCAGAGAATATATAGTGCGTTTGAAAAGACTGTAGGGGTGCCTGGGTGGCTCAGTCAGTTAAGCCACCTACTCTTCATATCAGTTCAGGTCATGATCTCACGGTAGTGAAATCGAGCACCTATTTAGCTCTGTGCTGTGTGTGGAATCTGCCTAAGATCCTCTCTCTGTTCTTTGCCCCACTCCCCCTCTATCTCGATCTCTCAAAAAAAAGAAGAAAAGAAAGAAAAGAAAAAGAAAAGAAAAGAAAAGAAAAGAAAGAAAAGAAAAGAAAAGAAAAAAAGAAAAAAAAAACGTAGACATCCATAAGCCATGCATTGGATGTATGATTGGGTTTGAATGGGTTTGAAGCTCAGAGAAATGGTCTTTACTAACACATAACATGCGGTAATCAAAGCCAGGGATAAAATTTAAAGACATGAGAATGGAGGCGCACAGTGGCTCAGTCAGTAGAGTGACAGAATCTTGATTTTGGTTCAGGTCATGATCTCAGGGCTCATGAGTTCTAGTCCCATGTGGGCACTGTGAGCACAGAGCCTGCTTGGGATTCTATTTCTCTCTTCCCCTCCACTGCTTGCACACATTCTCACTCAATCTCTCTCAAAAGAAATAAATAAACTTAAAGAATAAAAGGACATTGGGGCGCCTGGGTGGCTCAGTCGGTTAAGTGTACGACTTCGGCTCAGGTCATGATCTCATGGTCTGTGAGTCTGAGCCCCGCATCAGGCTGTGTGCTGACAGTTGTAACCTGGAGCCTACTTAAGATCTGTGTCTCCCTCTCTCTCTCTCTGCCCTTCCTCTGCTCATGCTCTGTCTCTGTCTTTCAAAAATAAATAAGTGTTAAAAAATAAATAAAATAAATAAATAAAAGACATGACAATGTAAGACAGTAAGATGGGCAGATAGAAGTTTTACAAAATTTGTCTGTCATGAGGGAGGGGTAATTAAAGAGTCATGCTTAGGGGAGCCTGGGTGGCGCAGTCGGTTAAGCGTCCGACTTCAGCCAGGTCACGATCTCGCGGTCCGTGAGTTCGAGCCCCACGTCAGGCTCTGGGCTGATGGCTCGGAGCCTGGAGCCTGTTTCCGATTCTGTGTGTCCCTCTCTCTCTGCCCCTCCCCCGTTCATGCTCTGTCTCTCTCTGTCCCAAAAATAAATAAAAAAACGTTGAAAAAAAATTAAAAAAAAAAATAAATAAAAAAATAATAATAAAAAAAAAATAAAGAGTCATGCTTAGGGGCGCCTGGGTGACTCAGTCGGTTAAGCATCCAACTTCGGCTCAGGTCATGATCTCGTGGTTTGTGATTTCCAGCCCAGTGTTGGGCTCTGTGCTGACAGCTGGGAGCTTGGAGACAGCTTGGGATTCTGTGTCTCCTCCTCTCTCTGCCCCTCCCATGCTCATGCTCTGTCTCTCTCTGTCAGTTAATAATAAATAAATGTTTTTTAAAAAAAGATTTATGCTTAAAATATTTGAAGATAATGGTTTTAATACTTTTATATTAAATTATACATTTATCTCATTACATTAATAAAACTTATTGAGTAAAATAGCTTTATTAATGTAAACATTTAATAGGAATTGAAATGTATTTTAGTATGTAGGTGATACATTATATGGCTATGATTCACAGTTTAAATCCACATAAACATATACATATATGGTTACATAATCCAAATAAATATACATGATCAAAAATAAAATTTTACTCATTTTTTGAATATATCATATAATTGTTTTTCTCCAATAAAATACTTCACAATTACCTTTTATTTTCTTTAGGTTATCACTAAAATTGTTACTTTAGAAAACATAGCTAATTAGTGGTCATGCTTTAAGAATGAGCAAGAGAATATGGTGTACAAAACTATAAAAGACACATTTTCCACTGATATTTTCAAGACATATACTCCCAATTATTCTACCCCATCTCTCTTGCTAAAACCAAATTATTAAAACAACAGCTTCAGGCTTATGACCCCAAGCTTGCTACCCATACGTACCGCACCTGTACACTTTTTAAGTCCCTTGCTCCCATAGAACACACATGAGAGCTGCTTTTACATTAAGTATTTGAATACAGACACGAACTAGTAGCTTTGATTAGTATTTCTCTTCTACACTGGGTAGTAAATAAAAATCATAGCAGAAGTTCTCTGCTAATTTATAATGTATATAATTACCTCTAGAGTTTATGTTGTATAATAGCGGTACTTTATATAACTTTTTTCCATTATACCATATTTCAAATAGTACTAAGTATTTTTATAAAGATATTTGTAAGTGAACATTTTGTTTTTATATTATTATATATGTCTTCCAGACCTTTCTCCTATACTGGGAAATATGTCCTGAGATGGTCAGAGACATCAATGTCAGCATAGCTTAGGCTTTTAAAAATAATTTTCTCTTGGGGAGCCTGGGTGTCTCAGCTGGTTAAGCGTCTGACTCCTGATTTCAACTTAGGTCATGATCTCATAGTTGGATCATGAGATCGAGCCCCATGTTGGGCTCTGGACTGAAGTGCAGAGCCTGCTTGGGATTCTCTTTTTTTCTCTCTGCCCCTCCCCTGTTTGTGTATGTGCACTCTCGTTCAAAAATAAATAGATAATTTTAAAAAGTATTAATAATTTTCTCTTTGTGGTGCTCTAGAAGGCTTTCCTAAACATTAAAATAAACAAGTATCCAAATAATACTTTCAACATTATCCTGACTGTCACCTCCACTATTTAATATACAATTCTAAGCTCTGGATAACTAACTGAGTAAGCTATAGAACAGACTATATTCTATGAAGGTTTTAAAATATGCCTGAAAATTCTTTGACATTCCCCACTGTGGAAACCTGATTTCCTTCTCTCAAATGTGACCCAGAGTCAGTAACTCCTCTGTAATGAATAGACTATGGTAGAAAAGATATTATTTGGCTTGTAAGGCTAAGTTATTAAAAATTACAGTTTTATCTTATATTACCCAGTTTGGAGAAAGCCAGATGCTCTGTTCTGACACCAGACATTCTGTGAAGAGGTCCATGTGGGAGAGAAATTATCCTCCTTCCAAAAGTCATCAGCAACCCACCAGCCGTGAGAATAAGCTACCTTGAAAGTGCATCCTCCAGCCAGTCAATAGTTGTTTGGTTTTGTTTTGATTTTGCATTAGTTTTCTGAGGTTAGCAGTGAGGTTATTTACTGGTTTATAGTTTTATCTTTCTGGAGCAAAGATTTCTTGGGAACAAGCAACTAACTCATGTTAACCATATGTAGTCTCATTTCTTAGTCCTTTTTTTTTAATATTTATTTGGAAAGAGAGAGTGTGTGTGCATGAACAGGGGAGGGGTGGAGAGAGAGGGAGAGAGAGAATCCCAAGCCGACTCCATAATGTCAGTGCAGAGTCTGACATGGGGCGCAGTCTCAGAAACTACATAATCATGATCTGAGCTGAAATCAAGAGTTGGACACTCAACCGACTGAGCCACCCAGGTGCCCTCATTTCTTAGTCCTAATAGCTATGTTTGATGCAGTGGGTTGCAGTCCTCATCCTAAAATACTGAAAAGAGTTAAACAATTATTATTTTTTAAAATATTATGTTCACCTGGTATAATTTAATAAGTAATCTGAGAAAAAATAACAACATATAATTTACAATAATTTTTGATTATGAGAAACACACACACACACATATATATATATATATATATATATATTTTTTTTTGTATATTAGCTAATTATATATCGTATTTGGAAAAATATAACAATATTGTACAAGTCACACTCTCTTTTTTTCTATCTCCAATGTCCTGGAGTAGAATTATAGCAAGTCATCTAGTTGTCTATAGTAGTGAAAAATGATGTGTAGGTAGAGCTTAAAACCAAACATTGAAAACTCTGAAATAATTGTAGAAATATCAATTTACTTCTTAGAAGATTAATTTATCTTGCATATGGGGAGAACCCTATAGGAACTTGGGAATTCTGTAATTCAAAATAATCATTGCAAAATTTGTACTAATTAAAAGTTTATTCATTAGTCAGAGATTACAAAGATGAAGTTAGCCTGGTTTAAGAAAAACAGCCTCTCTCTTACATTGCTAGAAATACAAATTGTTACCAAATTTTTTACAGCAATTTTGTAGATGTCAAAATATTTAAAATTATATCTCCTGAACTACAAATTTCACATCTAGAAAATAACTGAACAATTATGAGAAGAGGTAAACATTACCTTTTACTTTGTAGTATTATTGCAATAATGGTAAATGGATATAGGCTAAATATCTATCAATGGAAAGTTCAAGACATTATAAGGCATTGATATAATTGCATACTACTATACATTTATTAAACTGATATTGTAGGACAATATTTTTGGTGTGAATAACTGCTCTTGATAGCATATAAAAATAAACACTGGAATTATAATGCAATCTTACTGCTTTGAACACAATTTATGCGTGTATAAACACAAAAGTCTCAAACTATAATCTGAAAACAATTCACAATAATTATCTCCTCCTTGGGGAGGAGGACACTCTGACGGTCTTTTATTGTTTTCTTTTTTGTTTCCTAATATCTATTTATTTATTTCTGAGCAGGGGAGCTGGAGAGAGAGAAACAGAGAGTCCCAAGAAGACTCTGTGCTGTCAATGCAGAGCCTGATGCAGGGCTTGAACTCACCAACCATGAGATTACGACCTGAGCCAAAATCAAGAGTCAGACAACCAATTGAGCCACCCAGGAACCTCTCCTTTATTGTTTTATTTAAAAAAAATTAATATTTTATTTTTGAAAGACAGAGAGAGAGAGAGAGAGAGAAAGAGAGGCAGCATGAGTGGGGGAGGGGCAGAGAGAAAGGAAGACACAGAATCTGAAGCAGGCTCCAAGCTCTGAGGTGTCAGCACAGAGCCTGATATAGGGTTTGAACTCACAAACTGTGAGATCATGACCTGAGCTGAAGTTGGACGGTCAACAGATTAGCCCCCCAGGCACCCCAGCTTTTATTGTTTTATTAATGTGTGTTCATATTACCTAAATTTTTGGATTGAGCACTGTTAACATAAACAAAAGCCAACATTTTTATAATAAACTTGTATATTACATATTTTTATTGTGTAATTTAAATTATGTTAAATGTTTATATGATACAATAAATTTTATAATAAACTGTTATAATAAACCAAAGAAAAATTTTATATTAAGAAAGAAAACATTCACATGGTTTAAAATTTACTTTTTAAATTTTATCACTTAGAAAAGTAACATTTTTGTTTATCCACATTCTGATAAAAACGTTCTAGATATCACCTGTACAACAATACACATATAGTTAATAACACTGTACACTTAAGATGTTGTTAATGAGATAGACTTCATATTATGTGTTTTTTATCTTAAAAAAATTACTCTGTAGAATTCTGGAATGGTTAAACTTGCCCCTATTACTTTAACAGAAATGACATCTAACTGAAATTGGTTTTAGAGAATTTAATCGAGGAGAGTAGCTGGCGAAGAGAGAGAGGGGGGCGGGGGAAGGGAAAATATATAGGGTATATATGGTGTGACTGGGGAGGAAGTTATGTAGCTATAATCAAGCAGAGATTAGACTGTAACTCAAGAGATTTTTGTACTCTTAACTCCAACAAACAAGCTTTTCTCCAGGTAGGCTAAATATTAATCAAAATCCTAAGCACGGATAGTAAACCTCCAACACAGCCTTTAAATATATGATTAGTACATGGATATTAACACCAAATGAATAATTTCATAGATTAGACTTTATAATCTTAAACTAATTACACTTATCATTTCTTAACAAAGATTCATTCCCAAAAGTAACTACCACAGTTTCTTCAAGGTTTGGTATGTCATATATTTCATGAAAGACTATTTACTTTTTCATACTCAGCTTGCCTAGCATTACAGTAATGCATGGAATAAATCTTACCACTCATATAGGGTTTTTTTCAGTATACTTATTTCACACTGGAAAAAGATACCTGGTATACTGAAACTCATTTTTCACATTTTCACAAGAAAAATGTTATTTACTGTAATTGGTAATGAAATCCTACAAAGCAGCTCTAGCGTCATATCAAACTGACAGATTTGCAGTGACAGCAGTTTTGTTATAATCATGTCAGCACATTTCTTCTAAAAGATGTCAATAACAAGGCACCTAGACAATCATCTGCTTTTACAACAGGTGTCTGAATATAAAAGAATATTTATTTTGGGATGCTATATAGCTAAATACATCACTAACCTTATTTCAAAAGTAAATTGCCTTTATTGATTGTACAAACATGATGATTAAAATCTGTCATCAAATAGAAAATCATCTATTGAGCCTCAATGAAAAACCAAAATTGCTTTAGACTATATTGCACACATTCACCCATTATTTCCAAAAATTGTATTTTGTGAAATTATGCCAATTGTTAAAGTTCTCCTTGTCTATTATTTAATCTTTCATTTTCTCTCTCAGACTAAAACCTGCCTGAATGTATTATGAATTCCAACTCGTTAGTTTTTATTTAATTGATTAGTTCAGGAGTTCTCTGACCTTCAAGCTTGAAGATCAAACTGATTTCCTTAAGGTAACAAACAACATTTTTTTTCCAATTATATTCGATATAGTATCTGTATATTTTGGATTCGATTTTAAGCACACACAGAATGTAAGACTTAAAAGTAAAATGCCTGGTCTGAGTCTATCACAAATACATTGTTACATTTATGCCTATTTCTTAAAACATTTATTATTTTTTTTCTCTGTTTAGTAATGTTGTTGCCCTAATATGTAGCCTTAATGTTGTCATTTTTTTCTTTTCTTTCTTTATTAAAAAGTTTCAGGGTGATTATTTCACATATCTAGAAGTAGTAGAGCTCAGTCTATCAAAACTCTAAAAAGTATGTTTAAAATACTTTTAAGATACAAAGATTTGTTTTCCCAGATCTAAAGGAAAGCTTTTATTTTCTTTGTTATGGTCAGGAATTATATAAGTGACATCTTTCATACATCAAAAGAAGAGAAAATTTTAATTTATTTTCAATAAGAAGAAAAGGAACAACTGATCTAGGGAAACACAGAGAAAAACAAAGCAAGACCAATTACTTTCTGCACTAATGACTATACGTAATGGTGCTGTGTTCTTCCTCTCATACATCAGGACAGTCTGTTTTAAGTAAATGTCGCACTAAATCCAATCACAGGGCTCTAGTTGTTACCCACTGTTTCTACTGGCAATAAATAACTCCATGCAGCTATGCCTAAAGAGTTGTTCTAGCTAGTAGCTATGCTCTCTGCCAAAACTAAGAAGTTCAATATGCAGATTGTACATTTTTACTCACATGTCTTCTATATTTCAATGTATGGAAATGTAATATAGAATAAATTAAAGGAAAGATAGTCCTGAATGGAATTATAGACCAAGGTCATGTTTATTTCTATAAGTGAAGCATTTTTGCTTCGGTGAGAGACAATATTATTTTAAACTGTATTACCAAAGATAGATATGACATATATGATAGATAGATAGAAAACATACAGCAGAGCACAACTGATGGTGCATTGGAAAGAACATTACCCATGGGGTCTTTTAAATCAGAGACCGAGTCCAGTCCTACAAACTGGATGACTTTGGATTGCTTATATAACCTCACAAAGTTTGTTTTCTCTGTCTGGAAAAATGGGGAAATAATTGCATAGGCTGCAGCAATATGTGGGCTAATAACCAAGAGGGTTAAGTGAGATAATATATGAAAGCTGGTCACAAAGTTTAATACATTTCATTTCATTCTAGGATGACAAAAAAAAGTTACACGTGATTCACATAGTGGAAAATGATGGCTAAAATATATATAAATATAAACATATCTTACACTGAAAAATAGCAACCTAGCAAACAGACTAACAGAGTGAGTCCATGTTTAATAAGCAATCCATCTCTAAAGTTCTCAGTCATTAATTTGGTTTTGGTTCTTTGTGTATTTTTTAAAAATAGTCCAATTAAAACATCTCCTTTGAACTTAGATTTTGCAAATGCATACATCTCAGTTTGTGGAGTGTAGAGTTTAATGAGGAATGGATTCATAGGTAAAATTTTTCTGGTGACATTTATTTTCTGCCATCTTTTTTGCAACCAAGATACATGACAGAACAAGTTTATCTGTATTAGTAATTATATCTATTCAGGTCATCATTTTGGATTTATTTCTTATAAAAGGGTCAAGAAGGGTTTCCCACCATTAAATATCAGAGAATTTCTCCTACAATGTAAGATGAGCTAGCCAAGTTGTTTCTGTCATTTCTTGGCTTACATGCCTTACAGAGAGAATCGGAACATAGAGCTTAATCCACATAACGTGATTAAGACTTGAATAAAGCTGTTACAGGGATCAGACCTGAATTAGATAAAATCACAATGACAAAAGGAATGTTTTTGTTTACTGCACAAGTTGATGTTTGAATAATCTTACATGTGTAAATAAGTAAAACTTACATGTTTTAGAATTCTTTTAGAATAATCTTGCCACAGTCATTTCAGTTGCAAAGCCCATTATAATAAACAATTTTCAACATAAAATTGTGTATTTGTGAAATTATTAATGTGGTTATACATACCATCTTTATTTTTATATTGTGATAATTCAAAGTCAATATAACAGCTTTGTTCTTGCAAAGCTGTTTAGCCCAGGCCTGGGAAGGATGTCTGGTATATGCCGCTCACCAACCCATCCTTGAAGAATTGTTTTTCTTCAAGTGCACTTTAGCAAGATGACATCTGCTTACATGCAGTGTTATTATAAATATCTCCATTAAACTTATTACCATGTTATTCCAGAGGACATGCCACCACAGTAGATATATCTACCTCATGAGGGTACTTCGGAGAAATGCTTTGTCTCCATATCAAAATAGCTTTGCCAATACAAAAAGTAAAATCTTTAGGGAAGATAAACAATAAGAGAGCTTCATGAATTTGGACTTGAGAAAAGATTTTTTAAGCAGAACACCAAAAGCGCTAACCAAAACAAAGAAGATTGGTAAACCAAACATTAAAATTAAGAAATCCTCTTCATCAAAATACACTGAAGCAGTGCAAGGGAAAATCATAAAGAGAGAAAAGATATGTGCAATGTATATAACAAACAAGGGGCACATAGTTAGAATATATAAAGAGCTTGCACAAATCATTGCCAGATGTGTGACCACCCAGAAGAAAAATGTGTAAGGGACATCAATGGCATTTCACACACACAAATTCCAAATGGCCACTGATGTAAATAAAATGTGGTATATTCATACAATAAAAAAATAATCAGCAATAAAAATGAGTGTAGTATTGATATATTCTACAACATGATAAACCTCAAAAACATGCTAAGTGGAAGGAGCCAGTCACACAAAAGACTATACATTGTATATTCTCATTAATATGAAACATCCAGTACAGGCAGATCTGTAGAATCAGAAAGTAAATTAGTTATTTCCTAGGGCTGGGAGTTTGGGGAGAATGATGGTTATGAATACTAATGGGTAAAGATTTTATTTTAGGGGTGATAAAATATTTAGAATTAGAATGTTGCATCACTTAAAAATATACTGAAATCTATTGAATTGTGTGTTTTAAATGAGTGCACATTATGTGATATAAATATATTCCAATAAAGCTACTAAAAATTAGATGGAATGAAAATAAAAAGTTATAATAAAATAAATGGAATGGAAAAATAATAATGTGGTCCAGCACATCAGGCATAATAAACTAAAACAACGATTAGATACCAGTGTGAAATTTTACATACAGATGGTGGTTAAAAAAATTTGGCAATATCAACTAAAGTAGAAATGACAAATATCTTCTGACTTAAACTTTCCACTCCAGGTGTATAATCACTCATAAGAGTTGGCAAAGATATGAACTTACTGGAATTGAAAAGTAGGCCAGTGCTTGTTAGCTTGGTTTTTTAGGGATATACTTTAATTATTAATTAACTCAAAATCTAAGTCAACTGTAATGCTAGGTTGCCACACTTCATACCAGTGGAAAAACTACTTTTCTCAACTTGATCGTATTCTATTGCAAAGAATACAAAACATAAGGAGGTATAAAATATGGAAAGCATTTCTTACAGAATTTTCTTTTTTGTCTTTTATATTCAGCCCAGATAAGGTTCATTTTATAACTCTTTTGTGATTGTATCTGTTACTGTCCTGGGACAGCAAATGGCTGGCACTGGCATTTCCAAAGGACCTAACCAGCAGCTTTTAAAGGTAAATGGAAAAATAAATAAAGGTAAATGAGACACAAGCACTTTTTATTATTTGATAATTATGATGATAGACTTTACGTCTGTATCACAATGGCAATTCAGTTTTAAAAGATAGTTAAGAATAAGATCCTTTTCAGAAAACAGTTATAGGTGCTACTTGTGCTCACCTTTCAGGGACTGCTGCCTGGCTATGTCCCAGCTCCTTTCCTCCATCCTGGCAGGAAGTTTGGCCAAGCATCAAAAGGTTGTCACATATTTTTTTTTTTTTCTTTTTCATTGTTCTCCAGATAACTCTAAAATGCATACTGGCTGTTGAGAATTTTAAATTGTGTCCCAGCTCCTCCTTTTCTATTTTTTATTTAAAAAGTAAGAGAGGGGCGCCTAGGTGTCTCAGTTGGTTAAGCGTCCACCTATTGATTTCAGCTCAGGTCATGATCCCATTGTTTGTGACATCGAGCCCCTCTTGGGGCTCTGCACTGAGAGCATGGAGCCTGCTTGGGATTCTCTCCTCCTCTTTTTCTGCCCCTCCTCTGCTTGTGTTCTCTCACTTGCTCTCTTTCTCAAAAATGAATTACATACTATTTTTTTTTTTTTTTAAGTAGTAGAGTTGTCTGGGGGTAGAAACACATAAGCAGATGTGTATGTGCCTTTCATTACTCAACAACAGGTTCTCCCTCTCATGTAATCTCTCCGGCATGACACAATAAAACTTTGTGGAAAGCTACCTGGTAATAGATATCAACAAAATGAAAATAACCATGTAGACTTTGACCTAGTTATTATCCTTAGAAAGATCTTATCCCTCTCTAACAATCTGAAATGCACACACATACATAAACAGAGATTCATCATAAGTATTATTCATAAAAAGACAAAACTGTATTAAAATCTAAACAATTATGGTAAATAGGGGCGCCTGGGTGGCTCTGTCGGTTAAGCATCTGACTTCAGCTCAGGTCATGATCTCATGGTTCATGAGTTCGAGCCCTGTGTCAGGCTCTGTGCTGACAGCTTGGAGCCTGGAGCCTGCTTCAGATTCTGTGTCTCCCTCTCTCTCTGCCCCGACCCCACTCAAGCTCTGCCTCTCTCTCAAAAATAAATAAACGTTAAAAAATTTTTTAAAATAATTATGTTAAATGCATGATTAAAAATGAAAGGAGAAACTATTGTAGGATCAATCAATAACATTAAGATTTTAAGAATTTTTAATGATATCAAAAATTCTTACGATGTAACATAAAGAAAAGCTACAAGGCATGATATGATATATATTTACATATAAGTATATATATGTATATAATACAAATATATTATAAAACAATATTTGTAAATATATTATAGAATAATATCGTTATATTAAAAATGAAGTAAGAAAATGATAAATATTGTGCTAAATTATATACTGGTGCTTTTGATTCTTAGATTTCAAATTTAAAAAAATGTTTATTTATTTTGAGAGAGAGCATATGAGCAGGGGGAGAGACAGAGAGACGGGGAGAGGGAGAATCCCAAGCAGGCTCTGTGCTATCAGTAGAGAGACCAATGAGGGGCTCAGTCTCACCACTATGAGATCATGACCTGAGATGAAATCAAGAGTCAGACGCTTAACTGACTGAGCCACCCCAGGTGTCCCTAGATTGCAAATTTTTAGGTTAAATATTCAAAAAGTGTAAGTGACAGGAAAAACTGGGAATTAATAATGAGAATTTTAGTCCTTTGATAATTTTCAGTGGTTCTTCACTAGAATAGCATAAAAATTCAACTATCATTTCCAACGTGACTATTCCTTTTAATTGTTGTCTCGCTATTACCACTTTCCCACTAATTTTACTAACGCTATAATTAATCTTAACATTAAGGTATATGCTGATCCTTCTTCCTTAAAATTTTCTTTTCCTTTATATCTCCCCAAACTCTTACTTAATATTTATGATCTAGTCCCTACAAATAGCCAGAGTTAAAGTGAGCTGTTTTTGGATCATGTTTCTGTTTTATTGAATCCATTTACTGTTTTATTGAATCACAGCACTTCTCCAGTTTTGTGCTGTGCATGAATATAATTAGAATATAATTAATATATCCATTCAAATAATGTAAAAGTGTGAGTTCCTATGTCAGCCATGGTTTATATCTCCTCTCATCAAACCAATAATCAGAGTCAAAACTCTTTACTCAAGTAAGTAGGAATTCCTCCATCTTTCCAATCACTCATTCGGTATAGTTCTATCCTATCCACAAAATACTAGAGCAGACTTCTGAAGACTTGCTATAATATAGATATGCTATTTTGGCAATAAACCCTCATTCTACCTATGTCTAATAGCCTTTTAAAGTAAATGGAATGAAGTTATTTATTCTGACATTTTTCATTGTCAAAGATTGCATTTTAGTTTTCAGTGGTCAGTATTTCCTTCTAACTGTTTTTCCAAAATAAGAATACTATTGCTGATATATTAGCTCTAATAGCAACAATTTTAATGTAACAAATACCCACACTACACCAGCCATTTTAATAGTTATATTATCTGGTCATTCAACTCTCAAAACTATTCTAAGGTAGAAGTAATTGCTTCTGTTTTTCAAAAGAAAATATTGGACCTCAAAGAGTTTACTTTTAGGGACATACAATCAGAAATTATCTGACCCAGGAATCATATGCAAGTTTGTCTGGCTCTAAAATCTCCGTCTCTGCACCAGACTACATAAACCTTTAGTGCACTGACATCACACACATCAGTTTACTCTATTTGTATGATTATTATTTTTATCTCATCTTCATGGAAAATGGATTAGAAAAAAAAAAAGAAGACAGAAGTTGATTAAGCATTTAAAATATAGAATATTTGCAGATGGATTTTTATATCCATTTTTATGGAAGGTAGTCTAATAAACAAAAAAGTACTGAGAACAAAAGCAGCATTGAAGAAGAATAAAAAAATTCTGATTATAATAGTGGACCACAGGCTACTTACTAAGAGATGTTCTGAATTACTTGTCCATGGGGACCTGGGGACCAGTTAAATATGGCAGAAAGCCATTGTTTGGATATCTGGGCACTAACTGGCATTGCATTCAAGCTGAACCATATGATCTCATGAATTGCTTCTGGTAATATGGTTCTATTCAGTGGTGTTAATCTCTTCTATGTCTAAATTGCTTTGTCAGGAGAAATATGACACAGCCAACAATTTTGTTAGTAAGCCATCTACTGCCATGCATATGAGGGAGGTTTTGGCTAAAATAGTAAATAAATCCAGTGATATTTTTAGTATATTTTTGGATATTTAAGATATTAGCTCTTAAACTCTCTGTTCAGAGTCAAAACTGGTTAGGAATAAACTCTGGGTACAATCTATGCAAAACCATCAAACTGTATTTATCAGTCCCATATTTATTTTACCAAAATTTGGTTGATTTTTAAGGTTATGGATAAATACATTTATAACGGTTCCATACTTTTAGTCTTACCTAAGATTCACAAATTCTAGTTAAGTATATAGAGAAAGTAGTAAATTAGCTACATTATGAAAAACCCACTTGGTTTAATACTACAAATCTGGGGACGGTTAGCATTTCCAATTTGATTCAAGATTAGTTTCTAGTTGACCAGTAATTCTGTATGACACATCCAAAAAAGACCAAAATAAAGAAATGGCTAATGCCCCAGTAAAAAATCTGGTGATTGAAAACAAGTGTGTGAATAAACTGACTATCTGTAATATAAGTAACAATACTTACAATGGATGATTTTATTTTATTTTTCTGCTTCTTTTTCTCCAATTACTGATTGCCAAATCTAACCTACTGTCTAAGAATAAAGCATAAATGAGGGCTTTAAATTTATTTAGTGAAAATTTGCTTTGAAAAGATCAATTATCTAATGCCATAGAAAATTAAATTAATAACACTGAGAAACTTTGGAGTCTTAAACCTTTGCCTGGTACTTGAAATATTCTATATATTTAATCTTTACAACAACCTAATTATGGGTTGATATTATTAAAATGTTCATTTTAAGCTGAGAAATAAAATTTAGGAAATAAACTTACTTGTCTACATTCACCCCACTAGAAATTGGAGAAGACAGCATTTGAACTGTGATTCATGTGTCTCCAGATATTATGTAAAAGGAAAAATAAAATCTATCATCTGATTCATATTCAGAGAAAAGCTGAATATGAATTTTGAAGTATTTTAAAATGCAGCATATTTACATAGTAATTTTCTCAAATATATACAAAAATAAGATGTCTACAATTAATCTATAATGTTCATATAATGTCTCCTTACCTTCTCAAATGTTCAATAATGGTTGCTTGTGGCTTGTGAGAATGTTTTGGGAGTTGTTTGGTTGATTGTTTTTTGTTTTGTTTTATTTTGTTTTTTGTTTTCTTATGGAGATTGGGGAAGGGGGATGTGTTTCACAGATGGCTCAGTGCAGTGTGCAACCAAGGGGGCATGCACAGGACTCTGTGGCAATTCATATGCTGGACTCAGTGGTGACTGGCTTTCTAAGCCAGAGGTGACCATTAAGTCCCAACTGCTGCCATCTCACAAAAAGACACATATACAGAAATTCTGTATCAGAAATGGAACAAAATTTGAGATTTTAGACAGTCTCATCTAGATCCTTTTGGTTATGGAAAGACCACAGAGAACTCTATGAAATTTCTGCATTAAAACTGATGAAACACAAAAACTGTTTTTCACATTTAAGAATCATTACTTTTGTCATTGTATTCAAACCAATACAATAACTTCTAATGGAGAGAAAATGCTATGTAAGCTAGGTAACATTTTTAATACTCCAGATTTATCAGAGAAATTAAAGTAATTATAGATAGAAACAAGAAACAATAGCAAAATATTTCATCTCACTAGCACATAGAATACACTGCAAATTCTACAAAGTTGTTTATTTAAAACATAATAAATGAATGATTAAATAGACCCTTGCTATAAAAAAAAAAAATAATTCCCCACAACCCGTCCACCAAGTCTTTATCACTATTAAAGACATTTATTTTTGAAGAAAGAAATCACATACGATTGGGTTATTTTTCTTACAGTGGAAAAAGATTTAATAGACCCTTGTCAGTGCTCCAAGCTGTTAACTTTGATTTCACCTACTAAAAGCTGAAGCTCCTATCATTAGAAAAGCATTTAATTGTAAAACATTGGTTGGTTAGATTGAATTTAGTTAACTTTCATTCAGTTTTCTTTTCCTTGGTAGTCAAGTCAGTAATCTGTTGTCTGAAGAAGTACCAAAAAGCTGGCATTTCCTGGCATTTTGGAACTTGGAATTTAACAAAACAAATACACGAAAGAGCTTACTCTAATTCATTTTTCACTGATAGGTTACTAATGTATTGATTTCTTAAATTAGTTTTCATTGATTTCTCCACTTCATTCAGGTAGTCAAAGCACACTAAGGGATAGGCCAGCATCAAAGCATAATGCTTAACTCCTGACAAATACGCAGTGCTGAGCTGGTTTAGATAATATTTGCATTTTTGTTTTTTGAGGGGGAGGACTATGCTTAGCTCTCAGAGAGATATATACCATTGCGGCATGTGGAACTCTGGGAATTCACATGTTTACAATAGGAATTTATGATTATACTGTGAAAAGAGTTTCAGGAACTTTCATTGCTCTTTACTTACTAGCTTTCTATTAAAACACTAAACTGGATTTGTAGATGCATTCCTTGTGACTTAAAATCACCTCCTAAATTCTAACTTTATTTAATCAGTGATCAATATTCCAAATTTTAGGTGAAGGACAGAGAGACAGTAGGGACAAATACACTTGGAGGGCCTTCTATTATGTTTGGTCCATAGCAAGTTTTTTGGTCCATGTAAATGCCCAAAGTTTACTTGTTTTTAGCCAATTAACTTTATTCCATTAAATCCTTCCTTTTAAATGATAAATTTGATATTGACAGGTAACCTGTAGGTAATAACTATTTTAAAGGAAGTAAATACATGTCTAATCATTCCCTTAATCAAACTGGAATATTTACTTACCTAATCAGAATTTTAAATACTGTAACAGCTGTAAACACAGAAATTTATATAAGATTTTTGGGGAATATAAAAAATACTTTATATTTTTAGAAAGGACAAACTAAAATGAAGCTGTAATTACAGTATGAACAAGAGATGAAAGAGGAGGGAAAATTCAGACAAGAAAAAAAATACTTTAGGACAATCAGATGTGAAAAATTACCATCTTTTCCACTGCTTCTCTGAGCACTATCACAGTTGAAACTTTATGTATGAGTTAATATTTTTAAACTATGAATATGCATCTTCTCTACCAGACTGTAAGTTCTATTAATGCGGCAACAATAATCAGCTTTTACTCACTATTTCATCTGCCAAGACTAGCATTGTTATCTGCACTAGATAATTCCTCAGTGTAAGATTTTTAGACCTATCATAAAAGCACTGCAAAACTCAATATTTGTGGTAATTGTTAAATACAAGTAAAAAACACTAAGATTTCCAAGGACCAAATTGCCTGTGTAAGTGTTGTTATTGTATATATCAGGACAGCTGTTTATAGGCTAACCTCCTATTGTTCATTGCAAGAAACAATAGAGAACATACAACCCATCAAAAGCATCCAAATCAATGAGCTGCAAGATTACATTATTACCTGGACATGGTCCATATAACATTTGAGATCATGACTAAATAAATGAAGTATATTGATATTTTATTAAAACTTCTATGATATGCTAGAGGAATATGCGCACTCTGGAATATATTTATTTAATTCTCAACAAGTTTGTGCCATAATTATTATCATCATACTATCAGTGATATGAAAATTCACTGACTTACAGTTCTGTATCCAAATATAGGATATGTGGCAAAAACATGATTTGAACTTCAGTTAAATGAATTCAAAGCTAATATTATTTCTACCATATCACACAGTCACTATAAGTAAAAGAAGTCTTTATTACTATCATTTTATAAAAGAATAAAGATATGGTGGTTTTCATTGATTTCTGCAAGGTTGTTATTGGATCCTGGAAGAGGTATCACTCCCCAGCATCCAGTTAAGAGCACTTTACTGTGCTAATGGTGGCAAAAAGATAATTTTCACAGAAACAAAAAAAAAAAATAAATTCATATTAAGAATGTAAAAAACAATCATGAATATTCCACTGATAAGCATGATAATCAGTTCTTACTCATGCTTCTTATTTGTGTTTTTCAATTGCTTAGGTTCATACAGATAAACCTTTTTCCCTCTATGACATACAATACACAAGAGGTAGGAAAAAAGAACTCAGCCTTAGGAATTTCTGGACGATTAGCTTCAAAAATAAAATTTGTATCTATAGCGGAAATTTCTTCACGTTTTACAGAAACAGAATAGTTGAAAAAAATTCACCACAGAGGAAAGTATTTGATGGCAATTACTACCAGAGTATAATAAATTCTATAAAAAAGCTATACTGTACATGTATGAAATATTTCATTGGGTTCTTAATAAAAATGGATGTAGGAGATGTTGATGGTTTAATTACAGAATTTTTTCAATGTTTTATACCTATGGGAGATACATGCAATTTTTTATATTTAAATTTCTGCTAGCCATTTTATGTTTTAGTTCCTACTGTGATGCTTTAAAATTTGATACTTTTATACACTATATGTTAACTAACTAGAATTAAATAAAAATTTGAAGATAAAATAAAATATGATAATTTTGGCTTGCCATCATCTTTAGTTTGTTTGTTTGTTTTTTCCATTGAGTACAGTTCTCAAAAGTAAGATTTTGTATCTTTCTGCTAAATAGCATAGAGGGAAAGAAAGGGCAAATATATACTTCTAACCATGTATTATTGATTTTATTCTCTAGTTTAAAATTATCTACAAGGTAGTCAGAATGTCTGAATGAATAAATCTTCACATAAATCACCTCTTCTATCATCCATTTTAAGCTGCCAACTGGAAAAATGATACATAAAAGATTAGACTCAAAGGTACACAGCAATTCAGGCACAAATACAAGAATGCAAGCCTATTCACTGACATCAATCAATGAACACACAACTATGGAATGTGTACCATCCAGTGAGACACATGGCTATGCTATTGGAGGTACAAAGCCAAAGATGCTTAAAATAAAACTATTACTCATCTATCTGATCTCATTTTTTAACACTCTCTGACACATAGTCTAATCTTCTACAATATTTTAATACTGAAGCAGGAACTCTGAAATATGCATTTCTTCAGCACTTTGCTCACCTTTATAGTACTTAAGTAATTGCCTTTTTAAATTGTTTTTTTGTCACTTGACCACTCAGTTTTGAGCTATCAAAGGGTAAGTTCTGAGTTTTTACATTAGTATTCCAACATTTAGAATATAGTAGATACTCAACTTTCTATTAATCTATATAAAAATATGGTTCATTAACTGTATTAAGGACTTTGAAGTGCTGCCTAATTGTATGAACACTAGGTGTTAAGAGTAGTTTTAGATGTAAACAGAGGATCAGAAAACTGCAGACATATGTCCCCAAATATCGGTTGTGCAATATGCACTTACTTTTGTTTTAGTTTTATTTTTGTAAATTAGAGGGATACAGAAAGATAAGTGTGCCATTATATTTATTTATTTTTATCAAAATATAGTTGACATACAATATTAGTTTAGTTTCAGATATGCAACATTGTAATCCAACGTTTATGTATGTCGGGAAATGATCACCATGACGAATCTACTTATCATCTGTCACCACAAAGTTATTATAATACTAATGACCATATTCCTCATACTGTATTTTACATCCATGACTTGTTTTATAACTGGAAGTGTGGTTTAATCTATTTTCTGACTCTACCAGAGGGAAGACAGTAAGACTGCATAATTACATAGGCTTGCATATTAAATTTTATTTCTCCATTCTTTTACAGTCTTCTCAATAGATCACATATCAAGGTTTTGCTAACTTTTCAAGGCATCCTTCCCTTGGTTTTATATAGGTTAGCTACCTACAAGATAATAGTAAAAGTTGATTATCAGAGAGCATCTCATTCTGACATTTCAAAAATTCAACTTTATTTCTCAATTTGACTGCAATTAAGCAGTCAAATGCAACATCATATAATGGTCACTTTGCTCTTACCATATTAAATCATAATATTACATTAAAGACAGTGTGAATTCCAGATTGTGGACCTAGCAAAAATTCTTTTTCCCTTTTAAACACATCTCTGACTTGTTTGTTAAACACTGTCTGTGATTTCCATTGCTCCAACAGTAATAAAAGAGATAGTAAAATTTTAAAAAAATTACATTTTAACTTGTTTAGTAATGCTACTTATTGACTACACAAACTTAACTTACAAATACACAGAGAGTTGTTCAAGAAGATGCTCATTAAGAATTTATGGTATAATTTGTGATAAAGTAAAATACAAACTTCATTTTAAAAATCTATCTTTGATGTAGAGAAAAAGTAAGTGACTGTAGAAGAGAAGACTCACTCATGTATAATTTATTATGGACTACTATGTGCCAGCATGATGCTAGAGACATTACATACAATATCTCATTACAACTTTCTCAATTATTCTACTAGGGATACTAACTGTAATTATTCACATTTTACAGTTGATGAGAAAAGAGCTTCAATCAATTAAGTAAATTCATCCATATAATCACATATATTCAAAGATCCATTCCCAAATAGTATTATTTTTTGTTTTGTTTTATTGAAATTTATTTATGTATTTTGAGAGAGAGAGAGAGAGAGAGAGAGAGAGAGAGAGAGAGATTGAGCGCACAAGTGGGGAAGGGACAAAGACAGAGGGGGAGAGAGAATCCCAAGTAGGATCCACACTCAGAGAGAGAGACAGAGAGAGAGACAGAGACAGATACAGAGAGACAGAGAGAGAGAGAGAGGGGAAGAGAGAGAGAGAGAGAGAGAGAGAGAGAGTGAGCACAAGTGGGGAAGGGACAAAGACAGAGGGGGAGAGAGAATCCCAAGTAGACTCCACACAGCGAGATGCAGGGCTTGTTCTTACCAACTGTGAGATTATGACCTGAGCTGAAATCAAGAGTCAGACACTTAACCGAGTCACCTGCATGCTCCCTCCAAAACTAGAGTTTACCAAAAAACTACCCAAAACATGAAATATGTCTAACACTGTACACAAGAGTTCTCATTCTGCAACCCTTGAAAGGAAAGGAAGAAAAATTAGTTCAGACAGACTCAATGATTATTTTCTCCCATTATAATCTGCAATATTAATATAATCTCTTATATTAAAAAATAAAAAAAAATAATTCTACTATGAAAGTTATGCACTTTTATAGCTGAATGTAACCTCAGTGGCTGTGAATTCTAATCTCATACTCTTATAGATGAGGAAATCAGCTCTTAAGGAAAAGAGATATAAGGACTTATTCAAGGTCATATGGGAGGCTAGCAGCAGCAGAGCCCAGGCCATGAACCAGGTCTCCCATTCGCCAGTTCTGTGCTCTTTCCATTTGTACTTCCAGAATTCATTTCATTGCCATCCAAATACTATTGTGCTTCTGATGATTGTTTGCTACTCTATTCTTGAAATGATGAATAAATCTCATTGTTAAATGTACTTTTTTTTTTTTTAAATTTTTTTCAACGTTTTTTATTTATTTTTGGGACAGAGAGAGACAGAGCATGAACGGGGGAGGGGCAGAGAGAGAGGGAGACACAGAATCTGAAACAGGCTCCAGGCTCCGAGCCATCAGCCCAGAGCCTGACGCGGGGCTCGAACTCACAGACCGCGAGATCGTGACCTGGCTGAAGTCGGACGCTTAACCGACTGCGCCACCCAGGCGCCCCATGTACTTTTTATCTATTCTCTTTTCTCCTTAAGGTCATGCAGATCTTCATCTTGGTACCCTCATAACATCTATCAAATTGCTTTATACATAATAAGTCTCAATTAATATTTTTGGAATTAATGACTTGTTAAATGGAAAACTTATGTATATGTGAGAGGAACAAAATTCATGTTGACATTTTCTCAACCTATCAGAATATGCATTATTCTCTTAAATTTTTGCCCCTATTTCAAGTCTTGCTCTATCATTGTTTTAAATAGGAATTTGAATTTTAAACTCTTCATAATGCCTTGGAAAATATATGCAATCTTTTTAACCAGTTAAAAATTAAAAAAAAAACAGTCTATTGTATAAGTGTTAAAGTAACTTACATATCAAATATCAAACAATGAATAGATTAGTGAAGGGATATTTTAACGTCATGAAAAATTTGCTGTAGAAATATATTTGATGGTGGAAAAATTGTTGACCATATGTTTCAACAATGAAGTGATTTTTGAACAGTATGTATGATAGAATCTAAATTTTTTAAAGAAAAAAACATGAGTAAATTTTCTAGATAAGTATGCATTAAAAAACACATCAATAGATTCTATATTTTAGCCTTTGTGTGATGTCTACTTTCTTCTTTGAGCTATTCTGTTTCTTTAAAATTTTCTACAGTGATAGAATGAACTTTTGCAAATTAAAAACTACTAATTGTTATTTAAAATCTCATTTGTTTCCATTTTATTTTTGAAAAGTCCTTCTCACACATGGGAAACCACCTGATACCTGGAGACTGATTTTTGCTATTTAAGTGATTCATTCTATATATAGGAAATATCACCAGTCTCTCTCTCTCCTGCCATTATTCAATGTACTTTTCTATAGATCATTGCTAGTCTAGTTGGATTAATTGTTATTTGAGTCTTTTGTCTCCTTGTTGATTTTCTTCCGAGTTGTTTTATTAGTCATTAAAATTGTGGTATTGGCATCTTTATTAATATTGAATGGTTTATTTTCCCTTCAATTTTGTCATATTTTACTTAAGTAGTTTACTTTATGCATGTATTTCTGTTGTTAGGTGTATATATTTTATAGGTGCTATATTTTTTAAAACTAATTTTGACAATCAGCCTCCTTAGGTTGATTTTTTTTTATGTTTATTTATTTACTTTGAGAAAGAGAGAGAGAGAGAGAGAGAGAGAGAGAACGTGAGAGGGGGAGGGGCAGAGAGAGAGGGAGGGAGAATCCCAAGTAGGTTCCACACTGTCAGCACAGACCCTGAAGCTGGGGCTATATCTCACTAATTGTGAATTCCTACCTGACCCAAAATCAAGAATCAGACACTTGAGCGACCAAGCCACCCAGGCGCCTTAGTTGCTATATTTTCTTAGTGGATCAATACTTTCCCCATTACAAAAACACTTCACAGATGAGGAAACTAAGACTCAGAGCAGCTAAGTAATTTTCCAAAGCTGTAATTCCAATTAAGGTGTTTAGTCTGCAAAAATCCATGTTATTTCGCCTTTTCCATTGACTTCCAAGAAGAAATTCTACATTTACTTTTTCATATTTCATTATGAAAACTGTTAATTGCACATACCAAGTCCAGTGGCCATAAATTATTGTATGTGAGTTTTGACTGGGAGAATTACTGATGTATTCAGACCTTTTTTCTCCCAAAAACTTAGGATCATAACAAGAAAATAGTATTTATTCTAGAAATAGTACACTAAATTACAACATTAAATTTTGTTTTCATTCACACTGTTTCACTACATTTCACTTCAAAAAAGCGAGAACAGCCTCAACATGTCTTAAATGACAAAAGGAATCTTACTTTACACAATGAGAAATGACACATGGAATAAGAAGAATGAAACAAAGAAGAGAAAAATTTGGATTTGGAGATATAACACACACACACACATATATACACATATACATATATATGTGTATATATATATATATATATATATATATATATATGTAAAACATGTATATAATCATATATTATATACATATCATCACTTTAGGGTGAATATATATATATATATATATATATATATATACACACATTTTTTTAAAGATTTTAAGTAATCTCTATACCCAATGTGGGGCTTGAACTCACAACCCTGAAATCAAGAGTTGCATGCTCTAATGCTCTATCAACTGAGCCAGTCAGGTACCTCTGTAATAAATATATTTTTAATGTCCATTATAAATTATATGATGTGGGCTTATTTCCTAACAGTTTTTGCATCAATCTCTATTGTAACAAAAGACATCTAATGTGAGTAATGGCATAGTTCTTTCTTTTTAAAACATTTTTAACTATTTGTTTATTTTTGAGAGAGAGAGAGAGAGAGAGAGAGTGTGTGTGTGTGTGTGTGTGTGTGAGCTGGGGAGGGGCAGAGAGAGACATGCAGATTCCAAGGGAGACACAAAATCCGAAGCAGGCTCCAGGCTCCAAGCTGTC
Source organism: Panthera pardus (assembly GCF_024362965.1). Lineage (NCBI taxonomy): Eukaryota > Metazoa > Chordata > Mammalia > Carnivora > Felidae > Panthera > Panthera pardus. The sequence goes on from NW_026526766.1 coordinate 35,247,186, forward strand.
AGCACAGAGACCAATGCGGGGCTCAAACTCATGAACCACAAGATCATGACCTGAGCCAAAGTCGAACACAACTGACTGAGCCACCCAGGCACCCTAAGCATAGTTTCTATATTTAACTGTGCTTTTTTTTTCTTTTTTTCACTTCTAATTCAAGAGACCTGTTACTCTATCTTATGAGTATATTTTAAAAACGCTCCAGTTAGCACTTCACCTCATTGGATTGTTTGGGGTTGATTAAAATGTCTTGAGAGACGGGGTCTATAAACGGTAATGACCACACAAAGTTCACTAGAGCAGTCCTATTGTGGATAATACAGTCAAAGTAATTTTTGTAGACAAGTGCCTTGCTCACATGTATGGAACTCTCACTACCTACTTAAGCAGCTTTTCTATAATTTACTTTTATGGCTTTAAGTTTCAATTGGATTTTATGGGCTTAATGGCTTGGGAAATGATTATGGGTAACAATAATTCAGAATTGACCTTTCAGAGTTACCTGCTTTTTGATTGGCTTAGCTAGAAATGCCTCTAATTGAATTTGTTAGCAACAAAACCATGTGCACTAACAGCTGCTGACTTACATTTTATAATTATTGTTATTATGTTAGATAAATATTTAAATAGTTAAGAAAACCTTGATAGTAGAAGAAAGCAGCCCATAGTAACATAAAGTCAGTGTGTCTATGTGAAAATATTTCACACTCAGACTAATCATGCTTCTTTGTGAAAGAAACCCTTTGGAAGCTGTTAAAAATAAAATTTCAATGAACTGACGATTGAATGCTAGGGTTGCATAGGCCATAGTAGAAGTATAGAGGTAATTTGATTTTTTATATGTATATTAAGAAGTAAAAGTCAATTGGAGCCACAACTCTAAAATGAGAATCCCTGTGAGATTTAACTTCTGTGCATGCAAAGCAGTTAATACAACGCTGGGTATTTTACATGTTGTAGGTGTTTCAAAACACAAAATTCTATGAGTTATGCACTACTATTATATACAATAGGCCATTTTGTTGATGCAAAACTGATACAGAGAAAGGTTAAATTTTTGCTCAAGTTCACACTTTCAGTAAGTACAAAAAGTTTGTTTTTTCCTCAGGAACCTGATTCTGGAGCCAGATATCTTCATTATAATCACACTCAAATACAACTGATACTCCATAATTGTAAGCTTTTTGTCTTGTTGCTACTTTCTACCAATAATAAGAAACTTAAGTTTTCAGAAGAGTGAACTTTCTAGAAGGAAAAAGAAGGCTCCACAGAAGAAGTAGTAGTAAAAAGCTTGATTTAAAGACAAGATATGATTTGGATAGGCAGATGAGAAAATGAAGAGCATTCTAGATAAGAGAGTGCATAGTGATGGAATGTTTGGAGGGAGAACTAAGCTTATCATACTTAGGAAAGATTGAGGAGACTGAAATTAGAAAAATACTATAGGGAGATATAGGAGATAAAGCTGAAGAGATGAGGCAAGCCCAGTGGATACAATGCCTTAAAAAGCTAGGCAGATTGTGGTAGTTTTGACTTGAGAGAAGACAGATGTCTGAGAACACTGACACGTGGTTAGTATTAATGGGATAAATTAATAAAAGGTTAACACTGTATTCAGATTTCAATAAAACTATTTAACCTTTTTTTGAATTTCAATTTCCTCATTTGTAAAATGATGAAATAATGTTTCTCAAAGAACTATTGTAAGCACTAGTGAAATAATATATAAAAACCACATAGTGGAGTGTTTCAAGTACGAAGGGATTTATTTGAGGCATCTACTAAAATTATTATCTTAACAGTAGATCTTATAGAATAAAAAGAGGAGGAGGAAGAGGACGAGGTGGAGAAAAGGAAGGGCGAAGCACAACAGAGGCCAGTAGGAGCTACCATTATGGTAGAATCTTATAAAATGTATGTCCTCTGGTGGGATTTAGAAACTGAGCAGATTTTATAATAAGATATCACAGAGTTCTTTTGAAACATTTCATCTTTGGGTTAGTACTAGGCAAAATTCAAAGTCCTATTATGCTGCTCCCAAGATCCCATACTACGTGTGTCTCGTATACATCTCTCTAGTTGTCTTTTGACTGGTATTGCCCCTGATACATGTCAATCCCTTGAATCTGCATCTACTGTGTGAGGCACTAGGCTACAGTTATCTCTACCTACCTGTGTCTGTCCTTCTTCCTCAGAACTTGCTTGCATACTGTCAATCTGGCATGTGCAGTTGATACGGCTTAATGTAATCTGCCAACATGTGATGCAATATTGAATGGTTTGTAAGTAAATGCTTTATTATAAATATTTTCTTCATTTTAACAAGTGTTAGAAAAAATGCTTATTTTTGTTAGTGATGCAAATTTATTTTGAAGCACACTTATTTATAAGTAATCCATTTATATCAAATGGATTTGAATAAAATAGAAATATATTGTCTAAATATATGTAAACAAATGATAGATGATAGATAGATAGATGATAGATAGGCTCTTCCTTAGTAGAATGCCAAGTAATAAATACAAAGGAAATAATGGAGTTTAAATATCATCAGGAGAGGCTGCAAGTAGTGGGTGGAAGTTCGAGAAAGAACAGAAGTTTTTTTTTTAATTCAACTCCCATTTTATTTTATTTTATTTTATTTTATTTATTTAGTAAGCTATATGCCCAACGTGGGGCCTGAGGTCAAGAGTCACATACTCTACCAACCAACCCATCCAGGTACCCCAAGAAAGAAGAGAATACTTACATAGTCTCAAAGAATCTCTCCACAAGGCACTTATTAATTATGAAAGAAACACTGTAATTGAAAAGTGGAGAAACCTGTAGACTGTTTCTAGGATGGTTGATTTTTTGGTTTATTTCTCATGCAAATAACATTGTTAGGGACGTTATGGAAACGCCTCCTACAGCACGTTTATAAGCGTTTCTTTAGGCTATTATTCCTAAAAAGGGGAATTGTGTGTCATGGGTTACACATACCTCTGGCCCAATGAGAAAATCTTCCTAAACCGATTGCTGCAACCTACATTCCCACCAGCAGCATGTGAACCATTCCCATTGCTACACACTTTCACTGACAATTAGTAATGATGACAGATTTTTCAGTTTTCTCAATCTCGTTAGAACAGACTTATTTCTCATTATGTTTTGATCTGTATTTATCTTACTGCCAGCATATTTTCATATAGATATGAGGCATTCATTTGTGAAATTCCTGTTCATGACTTTGTCTATTTTTTTGTTGTTGTCTTGTACTTTTGCCTATCAATTTTCAGAAGCCTTTTTATTATACTGAATTCAGCCTCAAGTGTTGAAGATTGAAATCATAATCATTTTAATTTTGTCATTTGACGAGGTTAAAGATATATTTCTAACAATAAAAAATACTTCTTACATTATAAAAGGAAACATTTCATAATCAAATATTTCAAATACTGCTTCTACTAATTTGGACCTTTTCTTCTCTGCTTAAACAAACCACCAGCCTTGGTACAACACAGCCGCATTCCCAAGTTTAGGAACACATCCATATTGTTCGTTTTCACATTTATTATGCCATAAGAATATTTTTAGTAATAGGGGAGCCAAAGTGACTCAATCAGTGAAGCGTCAGATCTTGATTTCAGCTTAGGGCATAATCTCGTGGTTCCTAAGATCGAGCCCCCACGTGGGCTCTGCACTGACAACACAGATTCTGCTTGGGATTCTCTCTCTTTCTCTCTCTCCCTTACCTGCTGTCCTCTCTCCCTCTTTCTGTCAAAATAAATAAATCACTTTTTTTTAAATGATATTCTCAGAAATAGATGTTAGTCACTTAATACAACTGGAAAATCCTGTTTTTGTTACCCTTATCCACTTATAAACCCCTTGTTTTATTTATTTTTTTTTAAATTTGTTTTCATGTTTATTTATTTTTGAGGCAGAGAAAGACAGAGCATGAGCAGGGGAGGAACAGAGAAAGAGGGAGACACAGGATCCGAAGCAGGCTCCAGGCTCTGAGCTGTCAGCACAGAACCCAACACAGGGCTCGAACTCACAAACTGTGAGATCATGACCTAGATGAAGTCGAACGCTTAACTGACTGAGCCACCCAGGCACCCCTAAACCCCTTGTTTTAAATGAACAATCTTAATCATCCTCTTTATCACAAGTATTATCCCCTCTATGCAATTTTACTAGACTTATACACACCAAGGTGTTTTTTCTACACTCTGTAAACCACAGCAATTTGTTTATGCTTCTTCTATCAAGTGTGCTGGTTTCTCATGGAACAGCGACTAGACTTACACACACACACACACACACACACACACACACACACACGCACACACATGTCTGATACATCTGTCTCCCATTACACATTATGAAAATGTGAGATACTTAATCTTACAATGCTGCTTTCCAAATGTGGTCATTGGATTGAGAAAGTCTGCCAGGGAGTTCTAAAGAAAATATCAGGCATTAGAAAATCAGACCCTCACAGATAAGTCATCTTATGACCTTGAGGGAAATAAACTTGAATATGAAAGAAGTCCAGGGACTGAGGAAGGGAAAAGGACAAGAAGCAGTTTTCAAAATGTTTTATACTCACAGAATTAACCAAACCTAGAACTTTGTACCTCCTTACTTGATGTGTCTGATGGTAAACCCCTATTTTTTAAGGAAATTTTGGTCCCATATCTCTTACTTGTTTCTGATATGCTGCTCTCAAACATAGCATTCTAATTTATTGGCATGTGCAACTGATATGAATAAAATGTTTGTGGAATAAGGAATCACTCTGCTTCTCACACCTGGATGCTACTAATTTTTGCTAATATGACAAAAATATTGCTACCTGATTCAAAAGATAACTGGAGGAGAAATAAAGCCGAAGACACTTGTATTGCATAGGCCAAAACCACCATACATAAGTTTTACACACTGGGTATTGAATTTCAAACTATAGTTAGAATCATTAAACTAATTTATTACAGTTTATGTAGATTGGGCAGGAGTTAAGATTTATATTGGCTAAGCCTTATTTTAGCCACTAGAATGAATAAAATGCAATAAAATGGAGCCAAAAGCCAAATTCCATTTTAGAAAAAAATTTTTTCCATTAATTGTTTTCCAGTTCTCGATAATTCACTATCATAGAGCAGAAAGCCCATTGAACTGTATGGTTGTAATGAGTTGTTCCTGTAACATGTTTTATGCCTCAGTGTTAAAAGCCTCAAAAAAACCCTGATATTGGCTTCATATGAAGCTGTCCTTGAATGAAATTGTGTTTCATCTCAGAAAATAATATTGTACTAAAAGCATATACTTTGTCCAAATTAAAAGTTAAAGTAAAATAAAAATAATATATTTTACATATTTATACAGGAAAATTTTTTCATAGATTATTTTGTAAAGATTAATCAATAACAAATAGACCCTAAACAGATTTTCATAAATCACTAAATGTATATATCACTGTTATGCTTAATTTAATTATGACTACTCATTATAAGTATACAGCAGATGATATACATAGTTCCGAAATTTTCTTCAGAGATCAGAAACCACAATATGTCAAAAGCTCTTCATCACTTCAAGAGTTTTGAATATCATCATAGAAGTCAATAATTAGACACTAGTCCTGTTAAAAGGAATATTCCCAAAAATCCCATCTCATGATTTCCATATAGAAACAAAGCCATATATTAACTAATTTCCAAGCTTCCTATAAACTGTCAGTAAAGGAGACACTAAGGCTCCATTGGGAAAGGAGTCTGGGCCTCTCCCGTTGTGCCACAGATGCACGTGCCTGTGTAATTGGGGTATCATACATTTTAAAATGAAGACTCTTGTTCTTCCTCAGGTGAAGGAAAACCAATTATTATAATTTCTTCCATGAACTTGAAGAAATGAAAGCCCTACCTCTTTTAGCTAAATAAATCTGTTCTTACCTTCAAATATTTCACAAACCCTCAAACTTACCATTGTTCTTTTTGAATTCTGTCCAGTGTTCCCTCACATATTTTATTGTCAGAAGTCAAGTTGCACACATTTTTTTTTCTGATAAAGTATGAGAGTTGCTACAGAATTATATAAAATCTATATTCTTCATCTTATTAAGTTCTAAGTTTGTTTTATTAGCTACTAACACTCATATATTATATTGCATTGCAAGTAAGAGCCTAGTACAAATGCTTAAGTACCTACGTCCTCAAAACAAAACAAAACAAAATAAAACAAAACAAAACAAAACAAGCTTGAGAAAAAAAAAGAACAGTTCACTTAAGATAGGTAAAGACATTGTTTACATCCATAGTAGATATGCCAATGCTTATTCTTCATCAAAATATTACATTAGTTTCATGCTTCAAAACAATATTTTAAAATAATGATTGGGAATTATTTCAAATACACTTTTTTTTTTACAAAATGAGAACTTTAATTTGTAAACTTTAATTATTTTGATTTTAACTGAAAAGCATATTATTTATTTTTCAGTCAAGTGTACTTCCTATATTTTTATAGTGTTAACACTTGAACATTGTTAACATTGGACAATGTTAACATTTGTTAACATTGTCCAATGTTAACATTGAAATGTATGTTCAATCATTTCAAAAATGTATTTTCAGGGACTCCTGGCTGGTTCAGTCGGTAGGCCATGTGACTCTCAATCTTGAGGTTATGGATTCAAGCACCATGTTGAGTGTAAAGATTACTTAAAAATAAAATCTTTAAAAAAATGTATTTTCAAATATTTTATGAAAGTAAGATTTGAATTATCTCTGTCATGAAATGTGTTTGATGAAAGATAGCAAATATTTTAATAATATATAATTAAATTGTGATAAGCATTTGTCATGATTATTTAAAGTATTGTTCAAGTCCTGTGTTGGACATGGAGCCCACTAAAACAAGCAAACAACAAACAAACTAACTAACAAAAATAAAAACCAAAAGGAAAGGAAAGATTTTAGGGGTGTCTGGCTGGCTTGGTCAGTGGAGAATGTGAGTCTTAATCTTTGAGTCATGAGTTCAAGCCCCACATTGGTTGTAGAGATTACTAAAAAAATTAATAAGTTAAAAAATAAAACTATATATATATATGTGTGTGTGTGTGTGTGTGTGTGTGTGTGTGTGTGTGTGTAATTACATAGTGGTTTTAAAATCCATTTCAGATTAAGTATGCAGAAGATTTTATAAATGGAATTTTGTATACTCTGGCTGCTACTCAACCAGGAAGGCAAGTTTTCCCCTCAAAACGAGTTCTGTTTGTCATTTATTAGATTTGATTGCTCCATGTGATTGCCTAGTGCCTTGAGAAAATAACATCCCTTAGACTCTAAAACTTTTATGACTACAAATCTGCAATCCCTTTATTGTAATTACATAATTAACTCTCATAATGTCATACTTTTTAAAAAAATGATATAATGCTATAGTATATTCACTACTGCAACCACATGTCCCAATTCACTACTTCAAGAGTTTCATTACTGATCCACTCACTCATTTCCACTTTTCCCCAAGTCCTTATAGAAATTCTGATATTTTATGATTAAACAATTTCAGCTGAGAATAATAAATATCAAGATATGTATATTTAAACATAACCATAACCCAACCCATTTGACAGCCAGATTTGGGTTTTTTTGTTTGTTTGTGTTTGTTTGTTTTAATATGAAATTTATTGTAAAATTGGTTTCCATACAACACCCAGTGCTCATCCCAACAGGTGCCCTCCTCAATGTCCATCACTCAGTTTCCCCTCCCTCCCACCCCCCATCAACCCTCAGTTTATTCTCAGTTTTTAAGAGTCTCTTATGGTTTGCCTCCTTCCCTCTCTTTGACAGCCAGATTTGAACTGGCTTACTAAATTTTCTGAAGATTCAACATTGATCATGGGAGAATTCATATTTTTTTCAGAATTTCTTTAGCATCTAAGAGAGACTTAGAATAGATGTTTGGCTGTACACATTTCAAGTGGATTCAGTCTTTAGACAAATTTTAGATAATTTAAAATTTAGGTAACTTGGGGAGCCTGGGTGGCTCAGTCAGTTAAGTCTCTGACTTTGGTTCAGGTCATGATCTCACAGTTCATGGGTTCAAACCCCATACCAGACTCTGCATTGACAGCTCAGAGTCTGGAGCCTGCTTCGGATTCTGTCTCTCCCCCTCTCTCTGCCCCTCCCCTGCTTGTGGGCTCGCTCCTCTCTCTCTCTCTCTCTCTCTCTCTCAAAAATAAATAAACATTTAAAAAATAAAAAAATAAAAATAAAATAAAATAAAATAAAACAAAACTTAGGTAGCTTTTAAATCTCTCACCCACATTGAGAAAATAAGAAACTGAATGATATTTCAAAAAGATTTCCTTGGAAAAAGCTATTCTATGAGTTTCCCCCACTGACTTTTTACAAATCTGGGGTACAATCTACTAATACCACAACAACAGAGAGTGACCCTCAGGTAACTGTTAGGAGGGTAAATACCTTCTAGGGGTTTTAATACTTGCATTACAGTGGGGGGGGGCATTTTTAACATTCCCACTTGAGAAATACAAAGGGTGAGATAAAGATTCTGACAGAAAAGAGAACTGTAGGGCATGGACAGATCTCAAGAAAGAAAACTAGAGGTAAAATCTGATGCCTAAGTGCTGAAGAATGTTTTAACAATGAATGCCAGAAAAGTTTGCTACTTGCCTGATAGATACTGCTTTACAATATCTGAAAGATTGGTGGGGTCTTTGAAGAAACCACAGATAGACTGACAAGAAAAAAATCAGCTTTACTTTTTTTTAATGTGCATTTATTTATTTTAAGAAAAAGAAGTGGGGGGAAGGGACAGAGAGAGAAGGAGGGAGAGAAAATCTCAAGAAGGCTCCTCTCAGTCAGAGCAGAGCCTGATGCAGAGCTCCATCTCACAAACTGTGAGATCATGATCTGAACCAAAATCAAGAGTCAGGCACTTAATTGACTGAACCACTCTGGGGCCCTGAAAAAAATCAGTTTTAAATATCTGCCAGTTCAGGCCAGTATCATTTATCCAAGAACCTTACTGATCCCCCTACCTCTTCTCTCTCATCATGCCCCAAAACTAAGGATTTTGAAACTGTTTGGCAAACTGTAGTGAAAGGAATCAATTGTACGAGAACACAGAAGGGGAAAGAAATTGATCAACCAATCTTTCCTGAACTACTGGCCTGCAAATTGCTCAGACTGGCAAGGAAGAGAGGTCTTCACATTAATCCGGGAGACTAAACATGAACTGACACTGTTTTAAAGTTCTGAAGGGATTGTGGACATTTTTTACATCATAAAGTTACCAGAAAAAAAAAAAAAAAAAAAAAAAAAAAAAAACCATGAAGTTACACAAAGAGCCCGCCTGAGTTTCTCAAAGGGCAGGGAAATAACTATCCTGACAGTGATTAACATAGACAATAGAACAAAAAGTAAAGTTGATTTTGTTTGTTTTTTCTCCCAATCTGTGATTAAGCTTTCAAACAGTATTCACAAGAATAAGGCTGCCTTCACAAGGGGGCGCTGTTTCATCAATATAGCAGCACTGTTAATTGCAAATACACAAGGTCTTAGCTCCTCATACTTTCAATTTACTCCTACCATGTGCAATATTATCTGTCCTGGTTTTGACACAACCACTGTGTGGTGGGTCTGCCTGGATTCCAGGTATATCACACATTTACAAGAACTGTTTCCTTAGAAAAAGGAAGTTGTGGTCTCATAAGCAAGGAAGACACTTGGTTTAATGTTATAAAATTCTTTAAAAGACATGAGAAGGATATGTAATTGCAACACACCACAAAACCTACAGTGCTTCTCAGGTGACAGAGAAATTACTCCAATCGATTTTAACATCCCATTAAGGCCAGCCAGCAAACCAGGGATGTATTATCTGCAACAATGAAGCATTCCTCTGGAGACTCAGCTTGGTAGAATAAATAAAAAGGGGTAATTCCTTCTATTAATTCAGTTCACTCTGGCCATTGATAGGAACAGAGTCTGATTCCTGAAAACTGACCCAGGGTGGGTGGATGAGCAGGAGGGAGGAGGGTCTACCATTAATAAATAGAAGTTGGACCATGATATGAATTATCAATTTTATTATATCTTACAGTAATCCCCCTATCCATGGGGGATATGTTTCTAGACCCATAGTGGGTGCCTTGAAACCATGAATAGTACCAAATCCTATATATATACAGTTTCTTCCTATACACACATATGTATGCTAAAGTTTAATTTATAAATTAGGCACAGTGAGAGATTAACAACAGTAACTAATAATACAATAGAACAAATATAATAAAAAATTATAATAAAAGTTATGTGACTATGGTTTCTCTCTCTTTTATTGTACTGTACTCAACCTTCTTGTCAAGTGAGATGCTAAAGTGCCTATTTGATGAGATAAAGTGAGATTAATGATGCAGGCACTGTGATATAGTGTTAGGAAACTAGGGACCTTCTGACAATACTTCAGAAGAAGGATCATCTACTTCTGGATGACAGTTGGCCGCCAGCAACTGAAACCATGGGTAATGGGAAACATAGAAAGCAAAACCTATTATATATGCTAAGGGCAGCCAAAATTTCCTCTTCCAGTAATAAAAAAAAAAGAAATATTGAGAAAACTGATAAAAACTTCCATTGTGATGTTCAAAACCACTGAGATAAAAATATAAGCATTAAATTTGGGGGGTAGAAAGAGATGGATGAGATATGACCATCTCCAACTTGTCAGGACAACAATTGCTAATTCACAAATATGTTTCAGTACATGGTGAAATGCACATATGAATCTTTCAAACAATATTTTTGGCCATGCTAAGTCTGTGTCCAAAAGTACTATAACAAAGATCAAAGATGGCGGTAGAGTAGGAAGACCCTAGACTCTTCTCATCCCATTCGCAACTATTAAATCATCCTAAATATCCAAGACTTACAGGCCTGAAGACTTACAGGACAAACTCTACAACTAAGCGAGAAGAGGCCACATCAAAGAAGGTAGGAAGTATGGAGATGTGGTTTAGGGAAAAAATGTATTACAGGTGCTGTGGAGGCGACGGAGCTGTACATGCAGAGGAGTGAGAGAGAGAGAGAGAGAGAGAGAGAGAGAAAGAGAGAGAGAGAGAAACACACAAGGGAATGTAAAAGAAGAATGTTTCCCCAAACCATTGGCTTGGAAAATGAGAGATACTGAATGTCTTAAGTTGATGCAACCAGCTGGGCTTATCACCTGGAGTTTTAAAGGTCAGCAGGCTTGGCTGGGATACAGCCCAGAGGGCACTTCACTGCTCCTGGAGAGAAGGCAAACAACCTTGGGGCAGATGGCCTGGAAACAGTGATCTGAAGAATGCCTGGAGCACATGGTGGGGAAATTATTCACTTGTCTCAGAGAGTATTCTTGGAGGCAATGTTCACAGAGTCACCTCTCTGGGAACAGAGGTGCTGGCCAGCACCTTTTCCCTTCCCTGCCCTTCAACATAAATGCAGAGACATGGCAGAAGGCAGCACAGCTAACTAACTTGCTTACACCAAGCCCTACCTCCCTGCATTCTGGCAGACTGCCCTTTTCAGCCAAGCTTGCCTCAGTCCCAGCGTGGTAGGCCCCTCACCCAAAAGACTAGCACAAACCCCTACCCACACCATGTCTCCCAACCAGAGTACTCTGGGGCTTCAGTTGTTGTGGAATTGGTGCCAGGTCTCAGTTCACAAGCAGACCAGAGCACACCTAGTTAAAACTTGCCACATTCAGGCAAGCCACCCAACACTCCCCACAGCAGGCAAGGAGAGCCTCTGCAGATGACTGGTCTGAAAGACAGAGCAGCCAAACCACAACAGAAGAGTGCATGCAGAAAATACTGGAGATATTCCCCAAAGCACCAGGCCCTGAACACTACATGTCCTCTTCTTCATAAAGCCATTTACTTTCAGGACCAGGAGACATACTGGTTTTTCTAACTCAGAGAAGAAGGCAGAGGCTTAGACAAAATGCCAATGAAAGAACAAGATAAGGCCACAGCCAAAAATATAGTGAAACAGACATGTAACAAGCCTAATGGAGAATTTAAAGCAACAATCATAAGAATGCTCACTCGGGTTTGAGAAAAGAATGGAAGACATCTGAAAGACCCTTATGACAGAGATAACAGAATTAAAAAAGAATGTCAGGTGAAGAATGCAATAAATAAGATTGGAAACAGGCTTAATGCAGTGAACAGCAGGCTAGAGGAAGCACAGGAACAAATTAGTGATCTAGAAGACAAAATAATGGAAAATAATGAAACTGAACAAAAGAGAGAAAGAAGAACTATGCAACACAATAGATTTAGGGAACTCAGTGACTACATCAAATGTAATAACGTTCATGTTATAGGAGTCCCAGAAGAAGAGAAGAAAACGGGGACAGAAAATTTTATTTCAAGAAATAATAACAGAAAACTTCCCTAATATGGGAAAGGAAATAGACATCCAGATCCAGGAGGCACAGAATACTTCCATCAAAATCAACAAAAGTAGGCCAACACCAAGACATATTGTAATTAAATTTGCAAAATATAGTGCTAAAGAAAAAAATCTTAAAAGCAGCAAGACAAAAGAAGTCAGTAACTTACAAGAAAAACTCATAAGGCCAGCAGGGGATTTTTCAACAGAAACTTTGCAAGCCAGAAAGGAGTGGCATGATATGTTCTACATGTTGAATTCATGTTCTACATGAATGAATGTTCTACAGTCAGTAATATTCAATCCATCATGGCTACCAATCAGAATAGAAGGAGAGATAAAAAGTTTTCCAGATAAAAACTAAAGGAGTTCATGACTACTAACCCAGATCTGCGAAAAATATTAAAGGGGATTATTTGAATGCAAAAACTGACAAAGACATGAAAAGATAAGAGAAAATCCCAGAAACAAGACAAAACAAGTAATAAAACTGCAATAAACACATTTCTATCGATAATTACTTTGAATGTAAATGGACCAAGGACTCTAATAAAAAGACATAGGTATCGGAATGGTTAAGACAAACAAACAAACAAACAAGACCCATCTATGTGCCATCTAAAAGAGACTCATTTTAGACCTAAAGACACATGCAGATTGAAAGTGTGGGGGTGGAGAAACATTCACCACACAAATGGATGTCAAAAGAAAGTCGGAGTAGCACTACTCATATAGGACAAACTAGACTTTTTTTGTTCTTGTAATTTTTTTAGCCTGCTTTGATATTAGGATAGTATTGGCCTCATGGAATGATTTTAAATGTGTTCCTTCTATTCCATTATTTGTAAGATTTTGATAAAGATTGTCTTTAAATATTTTTTTAAACATTTGGAAGAATTACCCAATGAAACCATGTGGCCTTGGGCTTTTATGTGCTGGGAAATTTTGATTCTTAACTTTCAGAGTTGTTATTGGTCTAAGAATATTTCCGATTTCTTGGATTCAAGATTCATGATTCAATTATGGTAAAATGCATTTTTAGGAATTATCTGGGTTTTTTTAAGTTATCTGATTTGTTAGTATATAATTGTTTATAGTAATCTGTTATCACACTATGTATTTCTGTGGTTATCTGTTGTATTGTTTTCTCCTCCATTTCTCATTTTGGTTTTTGAGTCTCTCTCTCTCTGTCTCTCTCCCTCTCTCTCTCTCTCTCCTTCCCTCCCTCCCTCTCTCATTTTTTCTTGTTATTGTAGTTAATGTTATTTTTAATTAATTTTTAATTAGCACTGCTAATTTTATTTTTTTATAAAAATGGGTCATAATTTCAGTGTTAAATTGTTTATTATGGTCTCTATTTTATTTATTTTTGATTTTTCTTTGTTATTTCCTTCCTTTACTAGATTTCAAGCAAGTTTCATCTTTTTCTAGTTCCTTTGGGTGTAATATTGTTTATTTAAACCATTTTTTCTTAATACAAGCATTTAAAACATAAACTTCACTCTACCGTCAGCTTTTGTTGCATCCCATAGTTTTTGGAATATTGTGTTTTCCTTTGCTTTTGTTTTGAGACATATTTTGATTTACCACTTGGTTTCTTATTTAGCCCATTGCTTGTACAGTAGCAAATGTTTAATATTTACATTGTAAGTTTTCTAGCTTTTATTTTTGGTATTTAGTTCTGTACCATTGTGTTTGGAAAATCTACTTGGTTTGATTTCAGTCATCTAAAATATGTCATATTATATGTCTCTTTTTCTGTGATTTAACCGGGGGATTTTTCTTGTGTACTTAAAGAAAATGTGCATTCTATTTTTCTTGGATAGAATGTTTTATAAACATGGTTTATAAAACCATGGTTTTAGAACCATGTATTCTGAAGTATGCTTCAAGTAAAAATATGTTTTTGTTTAAACAAAAACAGTAACTTTAACTGACAGTACTCATTGAAATAAAGAATTTCAGAGGGGAGATAGGTGGGGTAATGGGTGAAACAGGTGAAGGGGATTAAGAATACACTTATCATGAAGAGTATTGAATGATGATGTATAGAATTGTTCAATCACTATACTGTACACCTGAAACTAATGTAACACTGTATATTAACTATACTGGAATTAAAAACTTAATTAAATAAAAAAGTGGCTAAGAATAAAACTACTAAAACATTAACACAAATGTGTGTCATATGTTCTATTCTATGGAAAAGGATTGGAGAGGGGTGCCTGGATGGCTCAGTCAGTTAAGTGTCTCACTTCAGCAGAGGGCATGATCTCACAATTTGTGACTTCAAGCCCTGCATCAGGCTGTGCTGACAGCTCAGAACCTGGAGCCTGCTTCGGATTCTGCGTGTGTGTCCCTCTCTGCCCCTCCCCTGCTCATGCTCTGTCTCTCTCTGTCTCTCAAAAAATGAATAAACTTTAAAAAAAATTTTTTTAAAGAAGGATTAGAGAAAAATACATATGTTAAATCACAACATGTGAAAGCAGTTATGTTAAATAACTCTTTTCTCACTGATATTATTACATAATGGAAATTTTTGAACATTAGAATTGATATGATTACAGGGAAATGATATAATGGCTCTACAAAGATATATGCATATGTATTACAGGCAAGAAATACTAAGGTATTAATGAAACAAAATTAAAGAGATTGGAGTTTATAGTAAAATACAATGAACTTAATGATAAAAAATTATGACATTAGCTCTTACTTAGGGATGAATTATCTTTTCTATTTGTTTTAGATTATGATGATCATTTTGTTTCTCTTTTTTAATGTTCACTTATTTAATTTGAGGGAAGGAGGCAGAGAGAGAGAGGGAGAGGGGGCTAGAGAGAGAGAGAGAGAGAGGAGAGAGACTGAAAGCAGTGGAGGGGCAGAGAGAGAGAAAAAGAGAGATCCCAAGTAGGCTCCATGTTCAGCCCAGAGCATGACGCAGGACTTGATCTCATGGCCTTGGAATTATGACCTGAGCCCAAATCAAGAGTCAGATACTTAACCGATTGAGCCACACAGTCTCAATTTCTCTCAATGAACTTAGTTTCCACTGGCGTTTCAAACTAGTTTTATGATACACATTATGCTTTTTCTTACTGCCAGTGACATTCTTCATTTGCCCAGAGGTAGAATTAATAAGACATCATGGATGATATAATACGAGAGGTGAAAGAGGAATCCAAGATACTTCCCAGGTTTCTTTTTGGGAAACTGGGTAGATGGTACTTCAGAGAAACAGGAAAGAAAAAAAAAATAAGCTTGTGGGAACTGTGAGTTCAATTTTAATATACTGAAAGTTGAGAAGCTTAATGTGCTATCAAATAGATATGCTGATATGATTCTAAGGAATTAGATCTTAAGAGAACATATTGATTAGGGTGTCACTAGAAATAAATGATCTCTGAAGCTACAAGAGTAGATGAGTTCAAGCATGAAAGGTACAGACTGAAAGGAGAGGAAACATAAGTCATTGAGTTAACATTAACCCTTGAAAGGGATATCTGGGAAAAGGGAAGACTTACAGCAAAGAAAAGGGTTAATAAGGGCTTAGTGATAGGTAAAGAAGGAAGGGAGTCACCATGGGAAGTCTACCCAATTATAAAAATACCAATTGGGGAAATCTTGACAGTTTGAGCCTTAAAGGACAGTTCCTATGCCTTAAAGGATGCACATAGTTTATTCAATAAAGAGACAAACTAACCACCTTGTTAGAATCACACCCCACCTCATCCTCACACTTGGATTCTATGGTTTATGATTTTTCACTAGCAATTTTGAGTACAGAACTGCTTAAAACATCACCTGTGTTGTGGGAGGGTAGCAAATTAACCTCTTTTTTCCCACTTTTTTCTCAACATCTAACAACTCAGACACCTTTTTGAAGGGATTGGCTGCTCAGAACACAGAACAGGAAAAATTCAATCCAAAGTGAAACAGCAAAACTGTTGCTGTGCTTTCTTTCTTTTTCTCTAGATCAAGTCATAAAGAAATACTAGAGCCCAAGTGTAGTGAACCTAAGGCCAGGTAATGAGTTGTTTTTTGTGTTTTTTTGGGAGGGTTCTTTCGCTTGTTTGTTTTAGACAAGATAGATTACATGTACTATGACTAGGTAAGATAGAAGATCCCCAAAATATCTGTAAGTTTAAAGGAATTCTCTACCACCTGAGAGTCCTGTGAAGAAAGCCATAATTGGTAAGTGTCATTAAGGATTTACTGAGTTTTGTCAGACAAGTCTCATTTTATTTCTTATTGTTTTTATTTTTTATGAGCATTTTTAAACCAATAGATAAATGGAATGAAGTGGGTACAATAGATCCATATTTCAGTAAGGTGTCTGATAATGAGATTTTCGAAGATAAGAGGTAGAGAGTTGGTTCCTGGATAACAGAGCATCTAAATGGATTCTTTAACTGGTTCTGCAGTGTTAGGCTCTTAAATTAGAAGAGGGCTCAAGTAAGTGGAATCAGCAATTATGAAGACTTTGCTATTGAAGATTTAATGAAAGTTGCCTTGTCTGGTTAATCTTGGATTTGTCATTAACTGTCATACCATGTCCCTGCCTGGCTTCAGATTTGAACTGAGATTTGACTCCAGTTAAATGTGAGCTCCTTTTGTAAGGATAGGGGTGGGAAGCTCTTGGTTTATATTCAACAATCAAAGGAAATTAACTTGAGGTACTGTGAAAAACAACTCTTATGAGGTTGTTGGTTCATATATGGAGAAATAATAAGGATTAAATGATTTCACTCTAACCATTTAATCCTCCCCTCATCTCTTCATAGTATGATACCTGATGGCTCACCACTGAGGACCTTATTGAGAAAAAAAAAATGGCAAGCCTATGTGTAACTAAGGAATTCTATCATACAGTGACAATAAGTGGTGTGAATCTATTTTTGCCAAGATATCAACTTGACAAGATATCTTTTGAGGTATTCCATACGACACAAGGTATCCCTCCTAACTATTTATTTGGCTATTTGATTCCCTATAACAGACCCTCTGAGTTATTTTACTCCTTATGCTTACCAGAAAAGGAATACTCAGATAAGATCATTGGCTGTGACTCTAAGCCACCCCAAAATCTTGAGCCAGCCAGTCCTATCTAAATCATCCACATGCACACACACACATTTGTGTATATAAATGTATAAACACACTCACTGACTTGCAGTATACCATGTATCTATACAAAATCATGCTTAAAATGAGGTTTTTTAGAATCTTTGAGTACCCAGTATAACTTCTAGGAGTATACAGAAATAGGAAAAAGCAAAGGATTTCTAGAGAGACAATATATAATATACATAGAGAGAATACTTACATTGTCATTGTATCTTTTAAAACTTTATTTTAGGAGCATTTCATATTTTTACCATTATTTGTATTTCTAAAGATAGCAATAAATTAATGTAATTTACAAATAATGTGCCTATTTTGGAGTGTATATTTAATATTTTTAATTTATGGATTGTTTCATCAAAAACATTTGAAGGTCATAGCTACAAAGCATGTGAGGACATGAGAAATACCTCAAAAACTGAAGTTTAGACAAATTGGAAAAGTTCAGATTAATTAATTTTGACCTAAACATAGCACATAAATTTA
Organism: Panthera pardus; assembly: GCF_024362965.1. Classification (NCBI taxonomy): domain Eukaryota; kingdom Metazoa; phylum Chordata; class Mammalia; order Carnivora; family Felidae; genus Panthera; species Panthera pardus. The sequence goes on from NW_026526766.1 coordinate 35,265,236, forward strand.
AACCTAAGTATAACATATGAAATAAAGTTTGATATTTTAAGGAATGGGTGAGTGTGAGTGTGTGTGTGTGTGTGTGTGTGTGTGTGTGTGTGTGCGCTCGCGCGCGCACGCGTGTTTGCGCAAGATAGAGAAAGAAAAAAAACTTAGTTGGATAATTGAGGTGAGGGTTGTTCAGAAACATGATATTAGGATACATTAATGCCATTTATAGGTAGAAAACTAATAATAAATTGAAACAAAAACATGTATTTGATTTTATGGCATAAAATACATAAGAATTATTTAACTTTAAAATTGAATTTCAACATGCAAAATAACTATTATGTATTACCAAAATTGATAGAATTTATTAGCTTTTATTTGCAGCCTCAGACTTATTCATGGATGCTCATTCAACTACTGCTTGTGGGTCATGCTGTAAATTAACAAAATATATATAAGTAATACCACCACAATTAGAGACTAAAAAACTACTAGTGTGCATTCTGTATATAATTTTAATTTTACAACTACAGGCTTTAATAGTACTCCTATTAGTAGATTGGTTAAAAATAAAACCCAATCCTGATGTTACAAATTCTGTTTGAAAAGAAGTCTTTATTTACCCAGGCAATGATGTTAGCATGACTTTAGTCCTCCTTGTTCTGCATTACAATCAAGTCAAACAGGTTTAAAAAGAGCTATTCCAATGAGTGTGACTTACCAATGTATAGCCTTTCCCTACAGGATGATTAATGGCTGGAGGATGAAAAGTGTCAAACCCCTCAGGATTTCCCTAAAAGGAAAAAAAAGGGGGGGGGGGGAGGAGGAACACATTGTGAATTCACATTTTTTGGTAGCTATTAGATGCTATATCTAAGTCAGCTGATGAGATGAAAAAGGAGAGCAATAATAGACAATTTATAGATTAATAAAATTGACTAATTAATGCTAAATAATAATGCCATCAAAAGGGTTGCTTTAATATAAAGTATTATAACCATCACATTTAAAGAATGAATACGATTCTTAAATATTTCTCTGATATAAAATTTCATGCTAAAAGATATTAATTTGATTAACCACAAACCCATTTTCTTTTCTTAAAAGACAACTTACCTTATTAAAACATAATATGATCTTCATATATATATATATATATATATATATATATATACTTATATATATATATATATATATATATATATAATCTTTAAATCTTTTTTCTCTTTCATGTTGCATAAAAAATGAACCACTCACAACTTTTTTCTATTATATTACTCATTATTCAGATATGTTTTCTCATAGATTCCGAAAGCACTGCTTATCAAATTATGCTTATTATCTATAAAACTGTTATCCCACATCCAAGAGACTGTTGTACTCTAGAAAAGTTCACAATTTTCAAATTAACAGCACAGTACTAAACATAAAATATTTGAGGTCATAACTAATGTACATCAAAAACTTTTAATGTATCAGGATAGAAAATACACAAGTGAATAGCTGAATATTTACCAGATAATCACAGCTCAAAGAAAAATCACATACAATTAAATAGTTAAGTTAAAATTACACATTTAACAACATAGAATTGATCAGTAACAAAGATCAGTGATTCCATGAACTATTTAATGATTATCTGGTCATTTGCTCCTGAGATCTGAGGAGAAATCTGCAAAATTTCTGCCATTTACTGTCCACAGAAAAGTGAGCTTTAAGGGCACCTTGGGGGAGACGCAGAGAGAGAGAGGGAGAGAGAGAGAAACCCAAGCAAGCTCTGCACTGTCAGTGTGGAACCTGACCCTGGGCTTGATCTCACAAACAGTGAGATCATTACCTAAGCTGATATCAAGAGTCAGATGCTTAACCAACTGAGCCACCCGGGTGCCTCCATCATTCATGCCTTCTAAACCAAAATCTAAACACCTAATCTATGGAGCCATAATTTATTTTGCATTCATAGGCTTGTTCCAATTCTAATATCTACTTCATCACACATTTTTACATATATGCCTTCTTTCCTCAACTACGTTTTAGATCACTGGAACTGAAGTCATGCTCTATACTTCTGTATGTATTCAGAAAGTCAGAATATAGTAGAATTCTAGCTACTTAGATGGGAAAATACATACATGTTTTCATCACTTAGTTAATTGGTGAGTCTTGCTACTACACACTATATATGCAATGATTAGTGTGAAAAACTCCATTGAGTGACTGCTAGTCTGTCCAATTTAACAAATAGTTCTTGTTCAAGACTGATAGAAAATTGTATCAGAACTAATTTTTTCTACTTGCTTTCAATGGGTACTGTTAAAAGCTTATAAGATATTGCTATAACCTTTTGCTAAACTTCTGAACAATGTAGGGTCTACAGAACCTAAGCAAAATAACATTGAGTAGTTACCATGTGCCAGAAGACTTGTATGCACATTACACTGACCATTTCTTTTCATGATCAAATGCAAAGTAAGAAGGAAGAAACTACTGTTGATTCCCTTTATTTTGGAACGTGAAGCAGAGAAATTTTGAGTTACTTCCCCAAAGCCTGCCAGTCTGTAAGTGGTCAAGATGGGATTTAAATGCAGGCAGTCGGATTCAGAGCCTTCCATTCTAACTTCAATAATATGCTACCTGCATCTACAATTCACACATGCTAGATAAAGGGGAAGAGAATGCCAGGAGGAAAGAATGAGAAAGATAGTTTATATATTGTCAAAATGTGAAACTGACATTTTTCAAAAATCAGTAGCAATTCCTAAAGGATTGTACTGTTCATACCCCTTCCCCAATATACCCCAGGCAGTCTTAGAGTAAATTAGTTCATGAAAATGTGCCAAAAAGTTATAAACCTTTTGTCTAGATGTAGGAATATATTTAGGAGTTTAGGAAAAAGAAATGAAATTTCTTAAATAGTTACATGGGCACTAAACATTTCTAACACTTTTTTTGTAAGATATTAGAATTCAAATTGTGCCATTTAATTTTAACATTTAAAATAGCTTTTAATTTGATTTGTACCTTTACCTCTCTGTTCTTGAACATTTTAACCATTTTTATATTTCCATTAACAGATACAGAATGTGTGAGACCTGCATATAATTTTGAGCTTTTAGTGCTACAAACTTCACATTTCCCTAAAGAAGCCCTTTCCACTAAAGTATGCACATTTCATAGAATAAAGCAATATTTAATAATGGTGGTATTCAAAATTATGCAAGAGGATACTCTAACCCTTTCTTTCTAAAAGCTAATTCACAAGTTATTATAAGTCTTATAAAAATATTTTCTTGAGATTTATAGTATGCACTTAACTTTGAAGTAGATATCTTTGACAGAATCCTCCCCGTTTAAAGGTTAGGAAAAATGTGTCACAAGCATGTTGAATCACTGCCCAATGTTACTCAAGTTATTCTTAGAAGAGCTTGGGTTTTTCCTTTGCTCTTTGATATTGGGTTTCCTATTGTTTCTTTTTGCTGTGTTTCTTTTGTGTTGTATTGTTATCATTTTCTGACACTTCATTGTTTGCTTTTAATTTTCACAGAAAAAGTGAATAATAGACTCAAAAACACACACTCCAGATCAAATATGTTGTTTAAAACACATGCTGTTTGTGTTTAGACCCATTATTTACATGGCTTTTTACATAATTTACAAAAGATCTGACATTATAAATTTGAAGCTAATTTACCATTCCTTGTATGCACTAATCATTTTTAAAAATTCCCTGACCATGGATGTTGCAAATTAAATCCTATCCCATAGTCACTGATTTTAAATATTAGAACACTAAAGCAGCTTTTAAAATATGTTATAAACACCAGTAGTTAAGGAGACTCATAATATTGGAAAGGGGAAAATTTATAAAGTATACTTTCTGTTCTATAATAAATTATAGAAAAGAAGGAATTTCTGAGGGTAATAAAGGTAGACAGTAATAGGAAAAAAGTCAAAATTTTAAAGAGTATGTATACTTATTTTAAAAGTTGTTTAGTATCTGGTATAATTCTGTGAACAGATATTAAAGATACATTCCCTAATAAAATATATGTGTAATGAAAAGATGAATATAAGATAATGCTTTCATAAAAGATTGTAAAATATAATCATGTAAGCAACTGGCCTCAATCCACAGGTAAAGCTAAAACCAACTCTGTATCTCACTGAAATTCTTTCTTACAATTGCTCCTTATTATTCAACCTCCACTCCTTCCTCTAAATCATTTCTTCAGCATAACTATAAAGTTCCTGCCTCTGACCCTTCCCCTAGTCTATATCAGTCTCGTCCCCTCTTCCTGCTTCCATTTCTGGGTTGGCCTCAGGTCAACATCTTCATACACCCAATAACTAAAACCCTACTAGTCTTCCTGCATTTTCACTATCTTGCTAATTGAAAACTCTAGACCAGCCCAACAGTCCTTTTCCTCCATTCAATATCTTCTTTTTTGCAACCCTGACAATCTGAGTTCCTTATTAATAAAACTCATAATTGATGGCTTCTTTATTTTTTTTAATTTTTAATGTTTATTTATTTTTAAGAGAAAGAGATAGAGTGCAAGAGGGGGAGGCGCAGAGATGGAAAGAGAATCTGAAGCAAGGCTCCAGGCTCCTAGGTATCAGCGCAGAGCCCCATGCTGGGCTCCAACCGGCAAACCGCGAGATCAGGACCTGAGCCAAAGTCAGATGCTCAACCAACTGAGCCACTCAGGTGTCCCTGTGGCTTCTTTATTAATAATAGTAATCTATTTTGTCTACAAACTTGGGTTGGAAAAGGATTAGTGAGTGTATAGCGGCAAGACAGTATGCTTCTGAAGATGAACTGTAGAGCATAGTCCAAGAATAAGACAGCCTAGATCTTCATTTGTCTGCATTTAAAAGGTAGGAAGAGACATGTGCTCATGTAAATTGTGGGATGGAATATGCTTTACCAATGATTATTTCAGATTCTTGCTAGCATGTAGGTCTAACATAAGCTACAATGTCAGGCATTCACACCTGGTGGCTAGCAGCACACTCACTGCTACTCACTTTGCATATCTTCCAAATAACAATCCAGAAATAGATACTTCAAAAACACGTACTAATATACTAATTCTTTTGATAAGAACCAGGGCAGGTTAGGGCTGACAGTGTGCACACATTAGTGACATTTCTGCTTTCTAAGGCAGATTTGCATACCTTTCCTTGACATGTGGGACTCACAAATGGTAGCTTGTTGACAGCTACATGGTGACTACAGTGTTACCACCATGCTTAACTCACTGATGTTTCTGACTGATAGGCATTACTAACAGTTCTAAGGCTCATTTCCTTGGTGAACACCAACTTTGTCACAATTTCAGCATCACATCAGATGGCACCCATAAGGTGTGAGTCAACCATACTGAATATCAGCAGAAGATATTATATATGTTTAAGAAATTTGACCAGGATTCCATGAACTGCATAGAATTTTTTTAAATAGGAAATCGATACATTCACTTTACACTTACTGGATGGTGTAATCAAGACAAGTTTCCCATGAGAACAGACTAGAATATTTGAAAGAGCAACAATCTGTGTTGTGTTGGGAAGCATGGCAATTATCTTACATACAGAAAGATATTTTGTTTTGTTAAACTGCAGCTGTAGTATCTACAAAATAATTACACTGAAGAGAACTTGAAAGCTCCAATATCTCAAAAGAAAAAGAAAGCAAAGAAATGAAATACTTGTAAGCTTCATATTCTATAAAGTTACTACTTTTCTCCATTCTCCTCTTCTCAGTCATGCCCTCCCAAAAAAAGTGGTTAACCTTTACTATCTCCACTTACAAAGTTCTCTTCATAACTTAAACACTTCCTTAGAGATTCCTGGTGCTGACTCTGCTATATCTGGAGTTGCCAATGATCTCCATAATGATAATTCCAATGCCGATTAAGTTTTCAGTTATTTTGCCTGTGTTATTTAACATTTGGTTCTGCTGACTACTGTTACCATCTTAAAACTTCTCTCCTGACTTCTATGACATTGTTTTCCTCTAGCTTTCCTCCTATCACTCTGATTATTCCTCCTTAATTAATTACATGTTATCTCATGTTTCCTTAGCATTTCATCTTTCATTCTTTGAATTTCACGTTCTTTTTTTTAATGTTTATTTATTTTTGAGAGAGAGACAGAGTGTGAGCAGGGGAGGGGCAGAATGAGAAGGAGAGACAGAATCTGAAGTATGCTCCAGGTTCTGAGCTGTCAGCACAGAGCCCCACATGGGGCTTGAACTCACAAACTGCAAGATCATGCCCTGAGCCAAAGTTAGACACTTAACCAACTGAGCCACCCAGGCACCCTTCATTCTTTTTTTTTTATGTTTATTTATTTAATTTGAGAGAGAGAGAGAGAGAGAGAGAGAGAGAGAGAGAGAGAGAGACATAGAGCACAAAGAGGAGGGGTAGAGAGAGAGAGAGATGGAGAGAGAACCTTTCAGAGAACTGTCAGTGCAGAGCCTAGTGAAGGACTCAAACTCACAAAACATGAGATCGTGACTTGAGCTGAAACCAAGAGTTGAATGCTTAAATGTCTGAGCCACCCAGGTGCCCCCCATTTTATACCATTTCTTACCATACTTCATATAAAGCCATGTTTCCTAAAATAGCCTATTACTGATAAATCCCAAATGCATAGCCCCCAAACATATATACCAAACTTACTATTGGACATTTATACATGGATGTGCCAAAGACATTCACAATTCAGCTTGGGAAATTTTCAATCACCTTGCTTCCATTCATCTGTTCCTGCATTCTCTATCTCAGCGAACAATAAATTAGATAACATTTAATTCAGCATTTTCTCTATGGCTGACACTTTCAATATCTGATTTAAGTATTCTACAAACACATATGAAGATATTAATAATATCACCATTTTGAAAATGAAATTGATACACAAAGAAGTAAAGTTACAGGTTTCATGTCTAGGTGTTGTGGGAGTGGCTGTTGAAGGAAGTTTGCAGTGTTGCAGCTTTTATTCCCTGTGCAACAAAAGCTTAGAACCTGTTAAAGGGATATGAAAGCTGCAAAGAGTACAGATGATAATTAGCCATGCAAATAAAAACTTTGATTTGTTAAAAAAAAAAAAACACACATCAATTCATGCAAGCGATAAATACTAGAGCTGGAATCAGAACAGACTGTCTACACTCTTAACCATTATACCTTGAAAGATATATGCCCAGTTGCAGAATTAGATGGAAACAATTTAAATATATCTTTTATTCACCACAGACAGCTATCATCACTCTGATGATATGGGTATCACTTTCGTCACTTTACTGATAATGGGTAAAAAATATTTATTGCATACATTTCCTCCTCTCCATTCATATGGCTCTGATTTTAGTTTAGATCTTCTGGATTATTTTAATAAGTATGGCTCTTACTGATTCTCAATACTTTGTTCTGCTGTTGTTTAAGATCAGTCTAGGTAACCAGAAAAAACAAAGTGTGTGACTATGAAAAAAGTTGACCTCGATATCACTGTGATTTTCAACAGGCTATATAAAAAGGACATATGTGTGGATTTGATGGACACAAAATTCTTCCCATCTCTATAGTTTGATTTCCTAAGATAATGCATACAATTTCTAATAATCAAAAATGGGATTAATTGTAAAAAAATTGAAAATTTATAAAAATTACGAATAAAAGTCACCCCTCTATTTGTACTTTGACAATTTGGAGCTCTCGTTTGCATTGAAATAAACTAAGTGCAGACTCTGATGTAGTTCTGATGTAAAGTGCAGGAATGTAAATCGTCCATTTCCCCAAAGCCAATCAATTATTTTCATGATATGGCAAAATAAACTTCTGAGAAAGAAGGGTTCATGAGTTTTGGCTACCAATACGTAAAATTTACAAGTGGCTAGCATCTGTGCATGTTTATACAGAAATGAAACAGAAAAATTGGGAATTAGGGTGCCTGGGTGGCTCAGTTGGTTGAGCATTCAACTTCAGCTCAAGTCATGATCTCACAGGTTTGTGAGTTTGAGCCCCACAGCAGGCTCCCTGCTGTCAGTGCAGAGCCTGCTTCTGATCCTCTGTCTCCCACTCTGCTCCCCCACTGCTTACGCTCTCTTCCTCAGAAATAAATAAACATTAAAAAAAAAAAAGAAAAATTGGGAAGACTAGCACAAGTAAGCTAAATTACTCTCAGGAATTCAGGAACATTTTTCTCAATTTCCACCTAAAAGAACTATTCCTCACATTAAAAAAAAGACATAAACTAAAACTCCTGGATTAAGATGTCATTTCTATCCATGTCCAAAGAAAGTTGCTAAGTTTCTACCACTCTCAGCTTTCTTATCTGGGGGAAAAGGAAGAGTGTGGGGTGGGGGACATTTTACTACATGAATTCTAAGATCTTTTTCTGCTCAGCATTTCAATTTGGGGAGATTTCTCAAATCGGATAACGTTGCTTTGGTATCATCATGTGAATTAATGCAAAGGGCAAAATTTGAACAATTGACAAAACACTATTATGTCTATTTGGAGAACAAAAAATATGAGACATCTGTTATTTAAAATGTGAACTTCAAAATTTGAATTATTTCAATTTTGAAGGAAAAAGTCCACAAGATTTAATGCTATTCTCCTAAATTACCTTTAGTTAAAGTGTACAAATTCAGAATTACAAAGGTATACACATTGCTTTCAGTAATGAATGACTTTGTTTCAAAGTGAAGATATATTTACAATAGAAAAAGTAAAAGACAGTAGTAACCTCAGTGTTTGCCACAACTCTGTCCAGAAAAATAAGCTCAAACTAGAGAAAGAAGTGAGATGAACAAGCATTTTTGGGTCAAAGGATCAATAAAAATGAATGTACTGATAGACAATTTCTGACCAGAGAGCTCAAAGTATTCCCATTTTGTTGCAAGTCTGATGCCATTGAATTAAAAGCACTCACACAGTTTTTATGCATGCTGAATGTAGCTTTGAACAAACAGCCATCCGGCACTTTCAACAATTGGTCAAAATACATTAGATGCATCTAATAGGGACTCCTAAGAGCTGATGTGTTTCTGTCCAAACCACATACTGAGAATTCCAATCAAATAAGCAGCCAAATCACTACAACCTAATTGCCACCACTCTGAATGTGGGATGCAATCACTGCTGACCTGCCCTTGTTTTTCCCAAATAAAAATTGGTGATCCTCTCAATTTAGCAGAACTATGCAGGCTATTGGGAGATCCAGCAGCAGAGTCCTAAGCAACTATAGACAACAAATTGGTTTCTGTAGGTGTCTTTATGGGGCTGATACAGGTAACTTCTTTCTGAGTCAGTGGCAAAGAGTAAGACAAAGACAAAAATTAAGACAAAGGTGGCTTAAACATTTCAAAGAATGGTTCTTTCAAAAATGAGATAAAAAAATCATGAAAAAATGAGAGAAAGAATTTAGCAGAACGGTATTAAATGCAAAAATTAAATTGATCACTGATAAACCTTACTGCTAAAGGCATTTAAACAAATTGCAATGTATTCTTCCATCTCAGTTTCACACAAAGTGGCATATGCACTATTTTAAAATTAGATAATCTGCTTAAAAGCTATTACTGTAAAACTCTGCCTTCTAGCTAACCAAATTTACAGTAATGTGGGTGGTATTGTTTTTCTTTCACAATTTCTATTTGTTGTTTTGGAGAGTGATAAATTGAAAAATGTTTCCATTTCCTTAAATAAATGCATTTTGATGTTTTGAAAAATAAGAATGTAAAATATATAACATTTCCATAAAATGTGCATGCTTTCTTAAATATATATATATATATATATATATATATATATATATATATATACAAATCAAAAATGCATTATGCCACTAGTAAAAGAAAGTACTTTTTAAAGTTACTGTTGTGAATAATATTTTATTTCTTCATGTCCACACACACACACACCAAAAATCGTCGTTTGAGAAATATATAGTTATATCTTGAGATGGTTTGAAATTATGTGAAAGACTGAGACTATCATTGAAGAGTTTTAGATTTTGACTTCGTACTAGATTTTTTTAAAAATGTGAAATTCAATGGAATTGAATTTTAGGAAAGTCAGTTTTCTTTTCTTTTTTTTAAGTGTTTAATTCCAGTTAGTTAACATACAGTGTTGTATTCATTGCAGGTGTGTGATATAGTGATTTGCCACTTCCATTTAACACCCAGTGCTCATCACAGGTGAACTCCTTAATCCCCATAACCTATTTCACCCATCCCCTGCCCACCTCCCCTATGGTAACCATCAGTCTCTTCCCTATAGTTAAGAGTCTGTTTCTTAGTTTGTCTCTCTCTTTTCCCTTGTTTGTTTTGTTTCTCAAAATCCACACATGAGTGAGATCATATGGTATTTGTCTTTCTCTGACTTATCTTGCTTATTAACATTATATTCTCTAGCTCCATCCATGTTGTTGCAAATGGCGATATTTCATTCTTTTTTTGTGGCTGAATATTATTCCATTCATATATATACAACACAAGTTCTTTATCCATTATTCAACCAATGGACACTTAGGCTGATTCCATATCTTGGCTATTGTAAATAATACACCTATAAACATAAGGGTACATACACAGATCCCTTTGAATTAGTGTTTTTGTATCCTTTGGGTAAATACAGTGTAAATAGTGTGCTTGCTGGATCATAAAGTTCTATTTTTAACTTTTTGAGGAACCTCCATACTGTTTTCCACAGTGGCTGCTCCAGTTTGCATTCCCACCAACAGTGTAAGAGGGTTGCCCCTTCTCCACATTCTCACCAACACCTGTTGTTTCCTGTATTGTTGATTTAGCCATTCTGACAGGTGTGAAGTGATAACTCACTATAGTTTTTATTTGCAGTTCTCTGATGGTTAGCAATGATGAATATCTTTTCATGGGTCTAGTGGCCATCTGGATGTCTTCTTTTGAGAAATGTCTATTTGTACCTTCTATCCAGACTTAACCGATTTTTTTTCATTATTATTATTTTAATTTACATTCAAGTTAGTATATGGTGCAATAAGGATTTCAGGAGTAGATTCCAGTGATTCATCCCCAATGTGTAACACCCAGTGCTCATCCTGACAAGTGTCTTTTTTGATGGGTAGGTGTTGAGCTGTATTACTACTTTATATTTTTTGGATACTAAGCCTTAATTGGGTATGTCACTGACAAATACCTTCTTCCATTCAGTAAGTTCCATTTGAGTTCTGTTGGTTGTTTGCTGTGCAGAAGCTTTTTATTTTGATATAGTCGCTGTAATCTATTTTTGCTTTTGTTTTCCTTGCCCAGGAGGCATATCTAGAAGTTGCTATAGCTCACGTCAAGGAGGTTACTGCCTGTGTTCTCTTCTAGTATTTTTATGGTTTCAAGTCTCCCATTTAGGACTTTAAGCCATTTTGAATTTATTTTTGTATATGGTGTAGGAAAGTGGTCCAGTTTCATTCTTTTGCATGCTGCTGTCCAGTTTTCCCAATATCATTTGTTGAAGACACTGTCCTTTTCCAATTGGATATTCCTTCCTGCTTGGTTGAAGATTAAGGTCATATAGTTGTGGGTTTACTTCTGGGTTTTCCATTGTGTTCTATTGATCTATGTGTCTATTTTTGTACCAGTACCATACTGTTTTGATTACTGCAGCTTTGTAATATATCTTGAAATCCTGAATTGTGATGTTTCCAGCTTTTCTTTTTATGTAAAAAAAATAAACATTTATTCATTTTTGAGAGACAGAGATAAAACACAAGGGGGGAGGAGCAGAGAGAGAGGGAGACAAAGAATCTGAAGCAGGCATCAGGCTCTGAGCTGTCAGCACAGAGCCCCATGTGGGGCTTGAACCCACAAACCATGAGATTATGACTTGAGCTGAAGACGGACACTTAACCGACTGAGCCACCCAGGTGCCCTGCTTTACTTTCTTTTCTAAAGATTGCTTTGGCTATCCAGGGTCTTTTGTGGTTCCACACAAATTTTAGAATTGTTTGTTATAGTTCTGTGAAAATGCTATTGATATTTTGATGCAGATTGCATTAAACATATACATTGCTTTGGGTAGTATAAACACTTTAACCATATTTGTTCTTCCAATCCATGAGCATGGAATGTTTTTCCATTTCTTTGTGTCATCTTCAATTTTTTTTCATTGTATTTTTCAGAGTACAGGTCTTTCACCTCTTTAGTTAGGTTTATTCCCAAGTATTTTACTATTTTGAGTTCAGTTGCAAATGGGATTTTTTTTCTTAATTTCTCCTTCTGCGGCTTCATTATTGGTGTATAGAAACACAACAGATTTGTGTACATTGATTTTGTGTCTTGTGAACTTACTTAGTTTGTTCGTCAGTTTTAGCAGTTTTTCATGGTGTCTTTCTGGGTTTTCTATATATAGAACTGTGTTGTCTGCAAAATAGTGAAAGTTTTACTTCTTCCTTACAGATTTGGATCCCTTTTATTTCTTTTTGTTGGACTGTGGTAGGTACCGTGTTGATAAAAGTGATGAGAGTAGACATCCTTCTCTTGTTCCTGATTTTAGTGTTTTTCTCCACTGAAGATGATGTTAGCTGTGGGTATTTAATATATGGCCTTTATTATGTTGAGGTATGTTTCCTCTAAACCTACTATGTTGATTTTTTTTTTGTCATGAATAGATGTTGTACTTTGTCAAATGATTTTTCTGCATCTATTGAAATGATCATATGAAGGGCGCCTGAGTGGCTCAGTCAGTTAAGTATCCAACTCTTGATTTTGGCTTAGGTGATGCTCTCATGGCTTGTGAGACTGAGCCCCATATCAGCTCTGCACTCACAGCCTACTTAAGCTTCTCTCTCCCTCTCTCTGCCCCTATCTCACTCTCTCTCTCTCTCTTTCTCTCTCTCTCAAAATAAACAGATAAACATTTTTTAAAAAGAAATGATCACGGGGTGCCTGGGTGGCTCAGTCAGTTAAGCATCCGACTTCGGCTCAGGTCATGATCTCACAGTTCGTGAGTTTGAGCCCCACACTGGGCTTTGTATTGACAGTTCAGAGCCTGGAGCCTGCTTTGGATTCTGTGTCTCCCTCTGTCCCTGTCCCTCCCCCATTCGCACTCTGTCTCTCAAAAATAATAAACATTAAAAAAATTAAAAAAAAAAAACAAATGATCATATGAGTCTTATCCTTTATCTTACTGATGTGAAGTATCAACTTGATTGATGTGCAGATATAGAACCACCCTTGAAACCCAGGAATAAACCCCACTTGATCATGGTGAAAGCTTTTTTAAAAAATGTATCATTGAATTCAGTTTATTAGTATTGTGGACTTTTGCGTCTTTGTTCATCAGGGGTATTGGCTTCTGGCTCTCTTTTTTAGTAGTGTCTTTACCCAGTTTGGGTTTCAGATAAATGTTAGCCTCATAAAATGGATTTCAAAGTTCTTCTTCCTTTCTTATTTTTTGGAATAGTTTGAGAATAGGTATTATTAACTCTTCTTTAAATGTTTGGTAGAATTTGCCAGTGAAGCCATCTGGACCTGGACTTTTGTTTATTGGGAGTTTTTTGGATTCAATTTCTTTGCTGGTTATCAGCCTGTTCAGATGTTCTATTTCTTCCTATTTGAGTTTTTGTACTATATATGTTTTTAGGAATGTATCCATTTCTTCAAGGTCATCCAATTTCTGGGCATGGAGATTTTCATAATATTCTCTTAAAATTGCTTGTATTTCTTTGGTGTTGGTTGTTATTTTTCCTCCCTCATTTGTTATTTTATTCATTTGAGTCCCCTCCCCCTCTCTTTTTCTTTCTTGATAACTCTAGCTAGAGGTTTATCAACTTTATTGATTTTTTCAAAGAACCAGGTCCTGGTTTCATTGATGTGTCCTATTGTTTTTTGTAGTTTCTGTATCACTTTTTTCTACTCTAATCTTTATTATTTTATTCCTTCTGCTGGTTTTAGGCTTTGTTTATTCTAGGTGTAAGGTTAGGTTGATCACTTGCAATTTTTCTTGCTTCCTGAGATAGCCTGTATTGTATATAGTTCCATCTTAGAACCACTTTGCTACATACAAAAAGTTTTGGACCATTGTATTTTCCTTTTCATTTGTTTCCATGTGCTTTTTAATTTCTAGTTTTATTTCCTGGCTGGCCCATTCATTATTTAGTAGTATGTTATTTAACCTCCATATATTTGTGATCTTTCCAGATTATCTTCTTGTGGTTCACTTCCAGTTTCATAATATTATGGTCAAAAAAAGATGCATAATATGGCTTCAATCTTCTTGAATTTATTGATACTTGCTTTATTGGCTAATATGTGATTTCTTCTGGAGAATATTCCATGTGCACTTGAAAAGTGTGTGCATTCCACTGTTTTAGAATGGAATGTTCTGAATGTATCTGTTAAATCCATCTGTTACACTATGCCAATAAAAGTCTTGTTTCCTTGTTGATGTTCTGTTTAGATGATCTGTCCATTAATGCAAGTGGGGTGTTAAAGTCCCCTACTATTATTATATTATTATCAATTAGTACCTTTAAGTTTGTTATTAACTGTTGTATGTATTCGGGTGCTCGTATTTTGGGTTCATGAGTATTTACATTTGTCATATCTTCTTGTTGGATTGTTACCTTTATTATTATATAATGTCCTCCTTTGTCTTTTGATATGGTCTTTGTTTTAAAGCCTATTTTGTCCAATATAAGTATTGCTGCTCTGGCTTTTTGACATCCATTACTATGACAGATGTCCCTCCATCCCCTAACTTTCAATCTACAGGTGTCTTTAGGTCTGCAGTGAGTCTCTTGTAGGCAGCATATAGATGGGACTTACTTTTGTATCCATTCTGTCACCTTATGTCTTTTGTTCAGAGTGCTTAGTCTATTTACATTCAAAGTAATTATTGGTAGATATGTATTTATTGCCATTTTATTATTTGTTTTGTAATTGTTTCTAAAGTATTTCTCTGATTCTTTCTTTCTTTCATGTTTTGCTGATTCCCTTTAGTGATATATTTGGATTTCTTTTTCTTTATTCTTTGCATATTTGCATTAAAAAAATTTAATGTTTATTTGTTCTTGAGAGAGAGAGAGAGAGAGACAGAAAAAGAATGAGTGGAGGAGGGGCAGAGGGAGAGGGAGACACAGAATCCAAAGGAGGCTCCAGGCTCTGAGCTGTCAGCACAGAGCCAGACACAGGGCTCAAACTCACAAACTGTGAGATCATGACCTGAGCTGAAGTTGGACACTTAAATGACTGAGCCACCCTGGTGCCCCTATTTGTGATTTTTGATATACGGTTACCTTTAAGTTAATATATAACCTCTTTGGAAATAGCAGTGTATATTAAATTGATGGTCATTTAGGTTTGAACCCATTCTTTTCTCCTCTCGTCTCCATGTTTTAGGGTATATGTTGTTATATTTTATATCCTTTTTTGTTAGTTCCTTGAGTTATTTTTACAGAAATATTCATTTTTACTCCTTTTTGTATTTCCTACCTTTATACTATCATTTTGGTCTCTCCTTCACACTCAAAGAGTCCCCTTTAATATTTCTTGCAGGGCTGGGTAGTGGTCATGAACTTCTTTAGTTTGTGTTTGTTTGGAAAGCTATGTATCTCTCCTTCTTTGTGAATGATAGCCTTGATGGGTAGAGTATTCCTGGCTTCAGATTTTTCCCATTCAGCACTTTGAATATATCATGAGTTTCTGTTGAAAAATCCTTATGAGTTTTCTCTAATAAGTTACTGACTTCATGTGTCTTGCTGCTTTTAAGGTTTTCTCTTTATCACTGTATTTTGTAAATTTAATTACAATATGTCTTGGTGTAGGTTTGCTCTTGTTGATTTTGATGGGAGTTCTCTCTGCCTCCTGTATCTGGATATGTTTCCTCTCCAAGATTAGGGAAGTTTTCAGCTATTCTTTCTTCAGATAAATATTCTGCCCCCTTTTCTCTTCTTCTGGGACTCCTATAACACAAAGGTTATTATGTTTGATGTTTATGTTCTTATGTTTGCATTCTCTAAGTCTATTCTCATTTGGCACAATTCTTTTTTCACTCTTTTGTTCAGCTTGATTACTTTCCATTATTCTTCTAGGCCACTAATTCATTCCTCTGCTTCTTTCAGCCTGTTGTTCATTCCATCAAACATATTTTAAGTTATTTTATTGAGCACTTTATCTCTGCTGTGTTATTCCTTATTTCTGTGTTAAGAGTTTCACTCATGTCTTCCACTCTTTTCTCAAATCCACTGAGTATCCTTTTAAGCATTGCTTTAAATTCTCTATCAGATATGTTACCTGTTTGGTTAGACTGTTTGGTTAGATCTCTGTTTGCGGACTTGTCCTATTTGGTTAGATCTCTGGTTGTGGACTTGTCCTGTTCTTTCATGTGGGATAAATTTCTCTGTCTCTTCATTTTGTCTGGCTCTCTGTGTCTGTTTTTCTGTGTTAAGAAAGTCAGGAATGTCTTCTGCTCTTGAAATCAGTGGTTTTATGAAGAAGAGATCCTGCAGTGTCCTTCAGTGCGGTGTTCCCTGTTCACCAGAAGCTGGCACATCAGGAGAGTCTCTTATGTGTGTGGATTATGCCCTGCTGTTGTGTCCGAGTCAATTTTCCTTTCAGCACAGTTGTCTGCACTGACTCTCTGACTGTTGTGGGCTGTGCTTACTCTCTTCGGGCCCTGAGTGGGATCCCGGCAGGCCAGGTCTGAGGGGGTATGTCCACCAGGGAATTTGGGAATGGGGTGATGGTGTTAGTAAAATGTGCACTGAGCCACTAGTCCTATGTTGGATTCCCTGAAGTGCTTCATTGCCTGGGGACTGGGGGCCAGGGCAGTTGAGGGTTTGGCATGGCTGTGTCCAGCATGTGATGGTGACTGGGGGCTCATGGCTGGGTGCAGCATGGCAGCTGGGCACACAGCAGCTGGGCGCCACACAAGGTAGTGGTTGGGTGCAACACAATGGCTTGGCATGATATGTGCACTAACAAAATTTGCTCTGAGCCCAGGGGTGCCGAGGCTAGTTGGCTTGGAGTGGGGAGTCCTCAGGGGAACTTGTGGGCATCATGCACTGCTAACTGGTTAGGTAGTGTCTGTGCAGTGCCCCCTCAGGTGGGTCTCTATGTTTATGCTGGGAGGTGAGGGGAGAAAAATGGTGCCTGCCAGCTCCCTTGTCTTCAAAGTCCCCAACATGCTTCGAAATCAGAATGAACAGATCTGTCTTTTGTTTGCCCCCATTGTTGTATAAGCTCATGTTCTCACCTTGCCTCTCTACACAGGCTGATGTCTCCTTAAGGGCAGAGACTTAGCTATTACTTGCCCTCCAGCTCTCCCAGTGCTGAGTCAGAAGACTTTTAAAGCTCCAGGCTCCAAGTCCCACTGGTTTTAAAAACTCATGGACTTCAGCCCCTCTGGTTTTTATTTTATATATATTTTTTCACCTTTTCCTTTCATTTTAGCTTTTTGCTTATTTTCCTCTCACAACACAAATAACTAGGACATATTTGGATATATATTGTTAGTTCTACATTCTGTTTTCTAATTCGTTAACTTCAATTATGGACTTTTTGGTTTTTTCTTGTGGTTTTCTCAAAGATCCTATTTGTTTTGTTCTCTTTTTGTTTTTCTTGCCTTTTTGAGTTATTACTTATTTACCTTCTTTTAAACTAATGAAAGTATTTAAGTGTAACAGTTCCCTTTTGAGTAGAGTTTTGATCAGGTTCCATATGTTTTTTTTGTTTTTGTTTTTTAATTTTTTTTTAATTATTTTATTTGCATCCAAGTTAGTTAGCATATAGTGCAATAATGATTTCAGGAGTAGATTCCAATGATTCATCCTTATGTATAACACCCAGTGCTCATCCCAACAAGTGTCTTCCTTAATGCCCTTTACTGATTTAGCCCATCCCCCCACCCACAACCTCTCCAGCAACCCTCAGTTTGTCTCTGTATTTAAGAATCTCTTATGTTTTGTCCCCCTCCTTTTTTTTATATATTATTTTTGCTTCCTTTCCTTATGTGCATCTGTTTTGTATCTTAAATTCATCATATGAGTGAAGTCGTGATATTTGTCTTTCTCTGACGAATTTCGCTTAGCATAATACCCTCCAGTTCCATCCATGTAGTTGCAAATGGCAAGATTTCATTCTTTTTGATTACTGAGTAATACTCCATTATATATATATATATATATATATATATATATATATATATATACCACATCTGCTTTATCCATTCATCCATCGATGGACATTGGGCTCTTTCCATACTTTGGCTGTTGTTGATAGTGCTGCTGTAAACATTGGGGTGCATGTGCCCTTTCAAAACACACTTGTATACCTTGGATAAATACCTAGTAGTGCAATTGCTGGGTGCTAGGGTAGTTTTTGAGGAACCGCCATCATCTGTTGTTGCCTGGGTTGTTAATATTAGCCATTCTGACAGGTGTGAGGGGGTATCTCATTATGATTTTAATTTGTAGTTCCCTGATGATGAGTGATGTTGATCATTTTTTCATGTGTCTGTTGGCCATCTGGATGTTTTCTTTGGAGAAGTGTCTATTCATGTCTTTTGCCCATTTCTTCATTGGATTATTTGTTTTTAGCCCCTCTGGTCTTTAAAGCCAAACGTTATGGGGATTCACTTTCCCTGAGTGAACTGTGGTGCCATGTCCTGTTTCTGTGCCCTCTCAGTGTGGGCAGCCTCCCTCAGCCTTCCTAAGCTTTCAGAGGCAGCTTGTCTAGATTTGATTGTGGAGATTGTTCTGCCAATCTTCAGATTGCTCTCTGGTTTATTGACTTGGATGTAGATGCAATCTAGTTGTTAACATGGGACAAGGAGAGCTCAGAGTCCTCCCTATTCCACCATCTTCCCAAACTCCCTAGGAGGTTTTTTTTTTTTTTTATGTTTATGTATTTTTTTAGAGAGAGAGACAGAACGCAAGTGGAGGAGGAGCAGAGAGAGAGAGGGAGACCAGAACTGAAGCAGGCTCCAGGCTCCAAGCTGTCAGCATAGAGCCCTATGTGGGAATTGAACCCACAAACTGTGAGATCATGATCTGAGCCGAAGTTGGATGCTTAACCAGCCACCCAGGTGCCCCAAGTCAGTCTTAAAAGAACCAGATTTCTAGGGGCATATGCCTAGCTCAGTGAGTAGAGCATGTGACTATTGCTTTCAGGGTCAGGAGTTGAAGCCCCACGTTGGGTGAGGAGCTTACTTACCAAAATAAATAATGTAACACATTCACTTGCAGTCAATCTTTAGGAGAAAAAAAAGGGCCATTTAAAAAAAAGAAGCAATTTGTTGATTTTATCTATAAAAAAGTTTTCTCAATATTTCAGTACCCCACTTTTTTAGGAACCTAAAATAAAACAGCTCTCTGAAAATAAGCATATTATATTTTGGAGCAATTATTCAAACACATTTTTAAATTCTGTCTAAAACTGAGGGGTGGGTAAGGAACAAAATCATCCCCAATTTTCTTGTTACATTTGAGGCTTTGCAGGATTCACTAAAATATTTAATACGAGAAAGAAACATAGCTTTAAAAAATCTTAGCAATCTCAGCACCACTGGTACAAAAATACCACTAATTGGGTTAATTTTGGAAAACATACTTTCTTTACATGAGCAAATGCATGAAATGTTTAAGCACTTTAAAAGAAAATTATCACCTAGGAAAAAGAAAAGTTGTTGTTTCTTAAAAGCTAATGCAACTTAAATAAAATATAAAGTTTAGATCCAGACTGTAACCCATTAGCAGTTTCTTTCCCTATGAATCCTAAATATAATGTATGATCTCATCTGCTCATGGCAAAATAACATCCTTCTTAGAAGCACATCTTTGGTGACAGCATTTCTGGAATCTCATCCTAGCTCAAGTAAAGCAGCATCCGCAGTACTACACAATCATCCTCAGAAGTATTGCTATTTAGAAGCAGAACGACAATGAATAATGGTAAGAAATAGGGCACTGCCCTCATGGGAACACAGTAGCAGAGGTAGCAAAATACTGAAACCTCCAACTACTTTTTCCCAGAGATTTAAACACCAGCAAATAAGGCCCTGTAGGCATATAAAAGATAAGAGCAAATTTAACCCCCTTTTTTACGTTTTCAGCTGCCACCAGGGTCATTTCCCTATGCGTAATTTAAAGTGTATTCCATTCCTGCCCGACTATTACATATTCTGATGAGTCAGCATAAAAAGGAAGGGGAGATTTAAGATTCAGAGATTAATCCTGTAAGGAGATTAATTTATTAAATATAATATATTAAAACACCAGATTGCCAACTTAGTTAAAAGTAGCCCAGTAGAGCTATAGAAGAGGAACCTATTTATCTAAACCATTTCCTGAGAAATCAGAATGCTACTCTTGCTCTGGGGTAGAATTCCACCCTCAGCACTTTACCTGCTGCTTTATGCTGGTATCCTTAGTAAGATGCAGTTACCCTTAGGAAATATAACAAGAGGGGCTACTGGCAGAACTACTAATACATTAGTATTGACGAAGAAATGGGCAGAGTTGTTGCTCTTTGTGGAAGGTAAAATACAGAGAACTGAGAGCAAGTGGAAACAACCAGATGAGGAAGAATTTGAGAACAGGAAGGTTAGGGCTGCCTGGATATGCTTTGTGTGGCACCAACTGCAAAGGACATTGTTCTTCACCTTACCCATCCTCATTCAAATAAATTTAAATGACAGATACCATCCAGCACTTTTAAAATCATGACAATATTTTATGGTAAACAGAAAGCATAAAACTGCTGAGAGTTCACTGTTTACCTAATATGAATACGTCCCTGAAAAAGTTTTTTTTTTTTTTAATGCCCATACATATGAACAGGTGAAGAGTTTAAAGTTCAGAAGAAAGAACACTGAGTTTTAACTGAGAATATTTGATTATAATCTCAGTTTGAACACTTACCAAATGTGGGCAGTAAGGGGCTATTTCTGGATTTCAGTTAGTTTCTAATCTGTTCAAAAGAGGGCAGGAAAAGCAGATCTCTAAGAGATCACAGATTTCTAAAAACACAAAACTGTATGAAATATTTATTTTTTCTGGTTGTGGATTAAAGACTATGAATTGTGCTACTGCCTTTCTGCTAGGGTTGGACATCAGAGTATTTCTGCACAATAATCTATAATTTTTACATAAAACTAATGTATACTATTCACACAACCAAAATGATTCAAACCACTGGAATTTGAAAGGAAGCATATTTGTTGCTTTACTTAGAGATCAGGACTATGTTTGAGGAAGAAGGCAATTCTGATATTCCACATAATATCCTCTCTTTCAAAGTGCTCATTTATACATGGGAAGTATTGCAGAAAACAGGTTGGCAATCACCAACTAGGATGGTGAACTTCTATGGGATGCAAGTCTTAACCTTGGGGTTCTTATGAGTCTCCTTAATAAGTTTTCACAATTTCATATGAAGCAGATGTACATTTTTCTCTGAAATGTTTCATAGCTTAGACTTACAATTCAGAGTAGCTTATGATGCAAAAAATGTAAGGAAATGGTTCTCACCTTAAAATCAACGTGACATAAAGAGACAAATGTCATGTTTCTGAGGAACCTTATAGGTTAGTAATGTAGGATCTGCCCACCCACAACTGCAAGATTCCAAAAGTTGATTTGTCTTTTACAATGTAAACATCCAAATGAGTGAGCATGCATAATGGATTGCAGTTCCAAAACAAATATTTTGATCATGAGCTGTGATCATTGTGATTTAAATCAACTCCCCAATTTTGATTACTGCTTATTTCTTATGCTTTATAACACAGGGACACAAATTTAGAATTGCAACACATATTGGCCCCCATTTTCCCTGTAGTCTCAGAAGTCATGGAAGATAATAGAGAACCCTCATTCTTGTTTGACATCCTGCCATCTACTATTGAAGATACTTATAATGCATCCAATTTGTGCCACTATAGAATAAATATTCTACCAAAAATTTTGTTTGTGAGTATATTTTAACAGGAATAAGAGAATAGTGACTAAGAGTTTTTCCTTAAAATAATTCTTTGTGATTGAACAACAGAGAAGACATAACAGATTATCCTCAAACTTCAGAAGATATAAATTTTGCTACTTTTTTTTTTCAAAATTACAAACAAACAAAACTATAACAATGAAGTCATTGATTTAATTTAGTGTGTTGGCTCTGTATCCCAGGGGAATATCTTTTCAGATGTAAAAATGGAATTAGGTTTGGTTGATACCTATGATCTTTCCCCATAAAGAGATTAAAGAGCAATGTTAAAATCACCACTTTATGAATAAATAAACAAAATATCCACAGATACAGATTGAGAACCTTGCCATTGGAATAAATAGTTTGTTCTCATTTTGCATTTCTCAGTGTTCACAAACATTATCTCATTTGGCCAACATCCTGTTAGGTCATTAATATTATACTCAATTTATAGATTAGGAAATAGATGCTCAGCAAGAGTGGCAACTTTTTTTCAAGCTTAGTAGGCATAGTAGACAATAGAGCTGGGATTGGAATCCAAATAATTATTGTAAATCACAGACCAATGCAAAACTTTCAGAACTTATAGGACAGATTTTGTGTCTTCATGGGAATAGGCACAATCTAAAATAATCACAGGCTTATTATCCACTCTTCTGATTATTTGGAGCCATTCAGTATTCTACCTTTTGCTACCAGTCTATGAGTGATTTTATTCATAATTATCTCCTGCATATCACAATGTGAAGGCTTCCCTCTCTCTCATTCCAAATGGTGAGTATATTCTATGCAGGAAAGTTTGATGATAGAGTTTGGGAAAGAAAATTTGTTCAAGATTTAGAGATCAAAATGAGGTCTTTGAACTAATTTGCTCATCTTTTTCTTCTCTTCACATTATTAGGAGACAATTCAGAGAATACCCATAATTTTCCATTAGGCCAAGTAGTACCCTTTGATTTCCCTACAGACAAATTTCTTAAGAATTTTTTAATAAGAAGTATAATTTGGAAAAAAAATAATAATTGGCAAAACACTTTAATTGGGGGAAAGTAATGTTTAAATATTAGAAGGACATCATTTAAAGTGACTTCCTATAAATTGAGAGTCTTGGGACAAATGAACTGACATATATAAAATGTGACTCAGTGTTATCAATCTGTCACTGTTCTAAACTAAAAACATAGCCTTGCTTATAGAGGACCAGCTTATTAAAGCTTAATAAACTTAAAAAATACACATCACTGAAATATCTGTTTTAATAAGTACATATTCTTTAAATTCACTATCTGTGATAGCAGTTATGTGTACATTTTTTCACCTATCATTTTCAAAACAATTTCTAGGCAATTTGGAGTGGATGCAAAATAGAATGAATAAGGTATATTTGGCTAATATACTCTTAAGATCCATAAAATTATAGTGTATTATGATTATTATTTAAACATATCATTTGTTTAATACCATTTCATAATATATACATACATATGACTACCTCAGGTAACATGTCCCAGAATAAGGCAAACATTTGCTTTAAAGGCATGGCCACTAGTCTGTGCTGTTGCTTAAGAAATATTCATTTTCATCAAATTATTTCTAAAAGGACCTAGTTCCATTTATTTTCTTCTAAGAATCATAACTGTATGGAATCTCAGGTTTCTATTTGCAATTTTCTGTAACATATTAAATTGTAAGTCAATATTGGGGAAAGTGTTAAATTAAAATAATAGAAATCTCTCAGTGGTTCCCTGTTTTTCTTTTTTCTAAATTCAAGAAAATAGTATGTTAGTAATATTACATTGATAATTTAAGAAATATGAAATATATTAAGGTACAGAAAACACCTTCTTTAACTTGATTTACAAATTTTTTTTAGCAGCTGGATTTAGCTAATGACCAGATAATTTTCCTGAACATTATAAATCACCATCAACTGCTTTTCTAGATGGCCTCACTAATGATTTTAAATAAATATACTAAAGTGCATACATTAGTGATAATTTTTATATTATATTATGTTTTACGCAATTGTTTTCCCAGTTATCCATAAATGTTTTTAGGTTGCCAGTTAAAACATAACTGAATCTTTGGATTTTTAACCTTTCATCTTCAGCAAATTTCTTACACTTCACTAAAAACTTGAAGAACTGTTAAATCACAGCTGCAACATTCAAAATTGTTCAGGATTTGGAAAAATGGACATTTCAAACTAAGGCAATATTGTAAACTCCTTTCACCTTTACGAAACGCTGTTTCAAAATGGCCTGAATTGATTTTTCTAAGTACAGGCTAACAACCAGAATGAGGAATGTGAAGGTATCTCAAGAGTTGTCTCAGGATGCTTCAATGTTTCTCAGCATACAAGGTATATCTAAATATAAATATTACTTGCTACTGAGCAATGGTTTATTTCAGAGAAAGGTACATTTGCTAAGACATGAACCATTTATCTGAAAAGATATGATGGATGATTGCATTCAGAGAACAGTTAATATTCTCCACTCAATTAATGAAGACGAACAAGTACATGCTGTTCTTCTTGATAATATTTTTATAGTGGAAGCAAGATAGTTTAACCAAACGCCCACCTTGTTTAAAAATGGGAATACCACAAAAACTGCGCTGGTCTGAAAACATCACTACACCTGTCAAAGAAAAATCTATTTTCCGCACTCAAAAAAATAACTACAGACATCCAAACTATAATATTTTATAGGTAATAAGCAGATCAAATTGGTTATTCAATGTTAAATGCCATGGATATTTTGTTTTACTACTATGGATGTTTTACTACTCAAACATCTTTCACTATATTGTATAACAAAGAAGATTTAATCTTTAGGAAGAATAATGTAATGGGAGCCTACCTATAGTTTGAATATTGCCACCTATGACATAGGTAAGTTAAATATATTATTTTGTGAACATGAAATTACAATGTCTGGAGACTGTAAATATGAAGGAGTGACACCCATCTATGGATCCTTGCACCAAACCTTTCATAAGTATGTGGCCCTGGGCTAGTGTGCTAAATTCTCTGTATCTCATTCTTTTCATCTATAATATGAGGAAAATGATAGTAATTACCTTACAAAGTTTTTTATGAAAATTATATATATGATTATGTCTCCTGACACTAACATACCTGGCAGTGATTGTTGAATATGTATTAGTATTATTCACTTTAGTTTGTTAATTTGAGGAAATAAATGTCTTCAAAAGAAATGAATTTCCATAAAATTCATTAAAAAAAATCCTCCTTCTGTTTTCAATTTAGCATCGCTGGATTTTTATTACAACACTGACCACATAAATTTTTGTTTCCACTATTGCGGCTCCCAAATTTACGCCCCTGACAAAATTTTGTTTGACTCCATAAGGATAAAAACATTGAAATTTCATTTTTTATATGGCACAGTACTATAAGTAAAATAGGATCCAATTGGAAAATTGGGTTTTATTCCTACACTGTCAACTTGTGTATTTGGATCTGAGTTTTTGATCAATCAGTTGGTTGGCCATAGGCAATTCATTTGGCTTTACTCAAACATGTTTATTTCATTTATTAAAGATTACTAACAATTTCTCAAAACTGTTGCAAGATGGTTAAATGGGCTGAAGCAAGCAAAAAGTCTAGCACAGAAATATGAGCTCCTTCTCTTCACCTTATCCTATTCATTTTTCTGCTCCCAGCAGGATTGCCAATGAATTCTCATCTTTGATAGTTCACATCCACCAAGTGAGCTTCCTATTTTCCTAATGCAAGCATTAGCTGCCTCCAGGTTGTATGTTAGTTCTGCTCTTGAATCTCTGAATCTAGCTATTTCTTGCTACAAGTTAAAAGCATATAAAAGGCTTCCTAAGTGATATTTACCACATTTTCATTGCCAGGTATTCTAAGAGCTAGCGTCTACTACTTTGTTGACCTTCTGCTTTGTTTTACTGATTTCCTTAACCTCAGCACCCCCTCTTCTTTGTGCTCCTTGTCTTGACTTGCTGCTCTTGGCTCCTAAATTATTACAATCTGTCCTAAAAACATTTATGGATAACTGGGAAAACAATTGCATAAAACATAATATAATATAAAAATTATCACAAGTGTATGCACTTTAGTATATTTATTTAAAATCATTAATGAGGCTATCTAGAAAAGCAGTTTCTGGTCAACAAATGCTCAGGACTCTAGTCTTCAGTACCCCAGCTCTGCTTACAGATTCCATATCTAGTTTAAACCCATGGCCTGATGGTGGCCTTTGACTTTTGCCAAAACTCTGGTTTGGGGCTTCTTTTATCATCTTTGACCTGTGCTTCTGATCTGACCAATGACATTTGGATTTATTCCACCTGTCTTCTTGATTTTATATCCACTACTTTATTTTGGCTTCCGGTTTCACTGAATATATTGAATTCTGACTTCACCATTGATTAATTTTCATCTTTCACGCTCCTAATTTCATCAAGACTCTTAGTTACTTATACCCACTCTGGAAACTGGTGGGGAAAAAAATCTAGAGAAACGTAGGATCTAGGACCATTAGCTTTTGTAAAGGCAAGTAAAGGAGTTCCCCATAAGCTTGTATTCTTATATTTAATCATCTTAGCTCAATAGTTTCTTTGTATCCAGAGAACAAATAGTGACTGTCAATTCCTAACCCTTCCCCCCAACAATCCTATTTTCAAGTGTGTCACTAAAATGCTAATGACTGAGATTAACTTAAATGGTAAGTATCCAAAATATAACTCATTTTTATTCTTTTACTGTTTATTTATTGAGAGAGAGAGAGAGAGAGAGAGAGAGATAGGAAGGGGGTGGTCAGACAGAGAGAGAATCCCAAGCAGGCTCCACACTGCCAGCACAGAGTGGGATGCGGGGCTCAAATTCATGAATCATGAAATCATGACCTGAGCCAAGGTCAAGAGTCCGATGCTTAGCCGACCGAGCCATCCAGGCACCCCTCTAATTTTTAAAAGTCATGTTCAGTAAGTGGAAAGAGCAAAAAAAGATGGTCACAGGATGGTTACTTAGAATAAGGATGTCTTGAATTATACTGGGACTGGATGTCATTTGTCATGAGAAAGGTCTAACTCTAGGTTAATCTCAGAGCAGGAGAGAGCTGCAGACCTTGAATGAGACATCAGTGAGGTTTGAAAAGAAGTTTCAAATTTATAAAACGTAAGTGTCAAAAGAGAAATGAAAAAAGCAAAGCATTTAGAGGAAAAAGCAGTGATGTCATCTGAGAACTGTTATTGGTTCTGGTACCACTTCCATGTGGCTTTGCGGAGGACAGACAGGCACAGGGTACTGGAGCTGGAAGGGATCTTTGCAACCATCTATGGCAGCCCCCTCATTTTTCCAGGACATTTAACATCTATCATTTCCTTCCTGCCTCTTGTGGGTCCATACTTAGAAACTTTGGCCCTGCATGTTCAGTGCTTTCAGAAATAGTAGCTGCCTTAGAACATACTGAACTGGATTAAAAGAAGCATCAGCTTCCCCGGCAAGAAACCTATATGTGTGTGTAGAACACACTTTACCATCTGTTTCTTTTTCCACTTTAAGCCAGGTTCCCTTTTTTGTATCCAGTGATGCAATCCTGCCAAAGCTTTTGGGTCAATGTTAATAGAACTATGAGAGAATTTTTTGAAGGGGAAGTCAAGTTACTATATACTCTGTAAGTGATACTCAAGAGTCTTCCAACAGTAATTCTCTGCAGATATATATATGGATCCCCAACTACTCTTAATTGGGGAGAATAGTATATATCAAGTAGGGTAGGTATTCTTTAAAACATTTTTTTCTAAAGTATTTACAGCTGTGGAACATGTAAATACTCTGATGCCAAGTTACTTATAGACAAGTAGCATGGCTTGCAGGCCAAGTACATGTATTTACCTACAATAGCATCCTATTTACACCTGACAAGGACTTTTGAGTGAACCAGTTAGTCAAGATTCACTTTATGGTAGCATGATCTATCTCAGAATCCAGTACATTCTTTTGGCATTTATTCGAATCTGATTACATCACTTAATATAAATTCTTTTTATATGTATTTATTTACTTTTTCACCAAGATGTGGGTTTTGTGAAGATTGAGATTATATCTGTCAAGCCATTTTTTATGCCAAGTATCTGGAATAATAGGTTACAAATAGATATCTACTGAATTAGATGATCAATGAGAATTTGGGAAGATTGTGGTGTGAGAGCTGAGCTGGGACCCCAAGAATGAGGGCGGACTGTAAAAGGAGAAGGAAACAGGCAAGGCTATGTTGCAGGTGTGTTGGGGGTGGGGGTGTCCTTGGCCACATTTGTGGGCTGTTGCCATGACATTAAAGAAACTCCGACTTTTTGTCAATATAAAAATTAACTTGCCTTAGTACAATAAACCTGGCAAAACCTTGCAGAAATATTCTGAATGTGTAAAATTACAGTTGCAATGAATAGTTATTTAATAAACCAAGAATAAAAAAATCTCCATGGAACCCTCTCAAATGTATACCCTTGCCTTATTTTTATTTTACTGTGTGGTTCAGTTTAACCCTGAATTTCCTACCCAATACTTTGGCAGCTGTGGTTCTTCATCCATACTAGACTCTGAAAAACATTCTATGTAACCATTCATTAGAAAATTATATGAAGTTAAATGTTGACTCACTTTGCTGTTTCAACTTTATGAAAAGGGTAAGCATATGCAATGCCTAGTTTTCATCAATATTAAAACTTCCTAAGTCAGTATAAACCACACATTACCCCATGCTATGCTAAATGTACCTTAAGCAAAATCAAAGTTGTTATATTCTCACAGCAGATTTGACACCCACATAAAAAAAGAAAAAATGCAGAAGCCACTGAATACTTTGTACCTAGTATATTATTCTCTACAAGCATAGAATGAAGTCATTTTTATTTCTAAGTGAAGAGAAGAATATTCTTAATTTTGAAGAAAAGAGTTCTGTTTTAGGAAAACATGGCTTAGTTATAAGTTGGCAATTATTGTTCTGTATTATTCCCCTAAAGGTATTAGAAATATTAACCAGTACTTACTCATCTCCCACTGTGAGCCCTCTCCCAGCTCATGCATTTTAATTCATCTTCTGTTTTTAGTCATACTGTGATTTTTTTCCCCTCCATAATGTCAGTGACACTACAGTCTTCCTTTTCCTCTGTCAAGGGACACTGCTTTGCCTCTTCTATGATCCTACACTCCTTTTTTCTAGTCAAAGGAGAGTAATCTTTTCTCCTTTAATAAATATATGGAAATTTTGCTCCTTTTCAAACATGATTATGTTTCAATTAACTTTTTTTTAAGACAAGGAATGCTAAAATATGTTAATGTTCAAATCCACGTGAAACTTAAAGATAAATCGCTATAACCATGTATTTTACTTGGTTAATTATTTAGGCTCCTTTCTGTGATTATTTACACTGCAATGCAATCTTCAGATAGCATGTCCATATGCCTCAAGGAATGCTCCACCTGGCTTTACGAATCAATAGTTTCTATTGATGGAATAAAGCGGAGTACAAGAAGGAAACTTTCTCCAAAGATGAGCTCACTCAGAGTGAGGTTAAAAAAGATGACTGCTTAGTGGCCAACTCCCAAAAGAAGCAGCACAGGAGGGAGAAGTGCGAAGAGTTGGAACCGTGTCATTCCCCACCTTCGAATCATCTGTTCAACTGTAACTTGGAAATACTGAGAAACCTGTCTTTAAGGTAAAATCAGGCCAAGCTATGCAAAAGAAGAGAAACAGACATTTATGGAACACCTATTATATTTCAGGTATTGTGAAAGTGGGCATTTCTCCCAGGCTATCTGCTTTGATTTTCAGAACACATGAAGTGAGTATTATCATCTGTCTCACCTCTTTTTTTTTTTTTTTTTTTTTTTTTTTAACAGGTGTGAAAGCTTGTTACACAGCTAAAAAGATCCAGGTTAAATGCAAACATTTCTCACTCTGTTTTCCCCACTCAATTATCACAAACTTCCCTCTTCCCTTCAATTCCATCCTTCCTCATCCATCCATCCAACCATCCATCTACTCATCCTCCCTTGCTCCCTCCTTCCCTCTCTTCCTGTAACAAACATTCAGCATTTACCACACACCAATCACTATGCGGGATATCAAAAATTATCAATCATGCTGCTAACCATGAAGGGTACAATATACTTTGTGTTTTTTTTCATATTATATTTTTGTGCTTTACAGAATATTTCTACAAAACTAAATTTCACACTAATGTAAAATGTGCATAATGTACTTAATGAATGAAAGTAGACAGTATATTCACAAATCTTATCATGAGGAAGAAATAAAGCAAACATTGATTCTTAAAATGATTATGTAAACAAAACATAAAGAAACTAAATGAAACTCAAAAATAATAGACTTATGATGTTTGTGTCCTTACAATGAATGATTAGTTGTTAACAAACAGAGCTGAAATGACTTTCAAATATATAATAAGCCTTAAAGTTGTTTGGCATTTAATATTGGAGCTGCACAAGTGAGGAAGCAAAATGGCCCAATATCTTTCTTCTGCCATTCTCTTCCCTTTAGCCCTTAGTACTTATATTCTTCCTTCTCATGGTCTATCAGTGGCTTTCAGAAGTGAAGGAAAGAGCTGCTGCTTTGGGTCAGGTGTTTGAATATTTCATGGTGTATGACAGTGGATGTTCTCAGTGGGTGAATAGAGGAAAAATATGCTTGTAACCCTGTAGAGATTATGTATTCTGTACAGAAATAATGACTTTTTAAATTAACAGCAATTGAGCTTTTTGTTAATAGTGCATTGAGGTTTTTAGGTAGTATTTCATATATTTTACTCATCAGAGAATTCTTTACACATTTTGCCATTATAATTTATGAACTTGGTAGAGGACTGAGAACATATCATGAAATGCTGTTATTATTTCTGCCTTCATAATAAACACAGGGCAAATTTCACACAGTTAAAAATAATTTAGATGTGAATAGCTCCTTGATTTATTAAACTCAAAAATATAAGCCTTTCCCCAGCCCACTCCATTTCAAAAGTCAGGAGAACCATCACAGAAGACTCCCAATAGCCATCAGTCAGAGGAGAATATTTAGTAGATAAGTATAGTAATTGTCAGGGAGCAAGAATTTCTTCTGTTCCTCAAAGGTCCTTCTAGCTGGACTAAGAATTAAGTTGACATGAGAAAGATTAACAGGGGAAAATCAATAGGTATACAAATGGGGGAATCCACGTCAACATGGAAATCTCAAAGACAGGCAAAATGAGCTGTATACATCATTCCAAACCAAGGAGATGGAGGGTGGGGGTCTGGGATTTAAGAGGAAAGGAGTGGGCTTCATAGGCAATAAGAAGAGCGGATGTTTGGTAATTAGATGTTTGCCCTACTGTACAGATGGGTCACTCAGATAAAACTTATCTCTGCTAATAACCCTTATTCTGGGAAAGACTGTCCTCCCAATTTAGATTATTTTATGTCCCTACAGGAGAGGCAAAAGTTTCTCTTGAACCCATAGGGTCTCAAATGTCTTCCACTCAAATTAATCCACAGGCCAAATTGTCCTATTCTGGGGAGGGGGTGCTGTCCTGAACCCCTTCATAATCATACAAATAATGTTGTGCTTAATGATGTATAGATAGTATTTGTCATTATACTTTGAAGAGATAGCCAACAGATGCTGGCAGAGATATTTTCATGTGTCTCTGCCCATGTAGATTTTGTAGTCTATAAAGATATGCAAAATTTGTCTTTAAAAATGGGGTTATGATAGGGGCACCTGGCTGGCTCAGTTAGTAGAGCATATGACTCTTAATCTTAGGGTCATGAGTTCAAGGTTCACATTGGGTATAAAGTCTACTTAAAATAATACATACATAGATAGATAGAGCACTTTTAAAAATAGGGTTATGATAATATTCATCAATTATACTAATGAAGTTCTTGCATATTTAAAAATAATGGAAATGCTTACAAATATCCATGTAATAATTATAGCTAATATGAATTTATATAATACAATATATACAATAATACTGATTATATATGATATAATCAGACCTTTCACATATATACTCTTTCACTTAATTTAGCCCTGTCATCTATGTTCTAATGAGGAAGATGATGTTTTTTACCCCAGTATACAGAAGAGGAAACAGACTTGGAGACTTGAAGTCATGGAGCCACAAATTTAACTAAGTGGTGAAGCCAGAATTTAAATGCCGGAAACTGATTTTGGGGTCCTTATTCTTAAACACTTCACTATGTTATATGGGGGAATCATCATGATTTTTGAGATTTCATCCAATTTTCGGACAATGTGAAGACACCATTTTATTGTGTCATCATATGAATTGGGTGTTATAGTATGTATACAACTAGGGGAAAGAATCACCTAATATAATAAAGCAAGCTTGCTTTTAATGCTTGTTTCTGAACTCTGAGCAGTACCTCTCACAAGTACCAAGTACATTGTGAACTACAATGTTTCTATTAGAGAATCTGACTAGCTGAAGTTTGCAGGCACAAAGAGTGTCAAGCAAACATAATACTTAACAGAAGGGTAACCTCTTATATTAGCTGCTAGAAAGGGGGAAAAAAGCAACTAGTGAATAAAAGATTACCTAATTCTTAGTCATTTTTTTTAAGTAGTCAGTTTTCTTTTTAAACAGAATTGTGAATAAGCATAGGTATAACATCCATCTTTGAAAATAGTTCCACGCCCAGAAGGAAGAGCTAACCTCCTCCCAAGAGTAATTGTGATTCCGTTAAGTCCACAGGAACTTAATATTGATCCAAAAACACACTTCTCTATTGGGAGTCTTTGAAAGGGATTTAATGAGCCATATTCTCCCTGTGTATGGGCTATGTCTTGGGAATAAATTAAGCTCCTTTGCAAGCTGAATTAACTCTTTCAAGCCACTTGAGTATTATTTAGTGCACTGAAGCAGTGCCTTACAGACAATCTGTCTTAAAATTTAAAAGTTGTTGAATCTTGAAAATTTTGCGTAGGTATTCACTGTGGGATTATTATTTCTGGTTATGAAAAATAAGTGAATTTGTATTATATGGAGAATTATAAGCAGGATCAGAAATATAATATTTACAAAATATAGAGTAATATAGAAATAAAAAGACACTCAAAAGGAAGTCAGGAGAGCTGGTACCTAGCTCCATCTCTGTTCCCAGATATACTACTATGGTGAACCTCTTAAAGTTTCTAAATTTCTGAGATGCTGCAGTTTGCATCGGAAAGACCTGGAAGGCTTTACAATAATTATAAGGAATCTGCACATTTACACCAACATCAAACATTAGCCACAGATGTGATAAATAACTGGGAACACTACTAGATCAGTCTGAGTCCAGTCAGGAACATGTAGAGGGCTCTTCAAGGCTTGAGCAATGGAATGTAGAGCAAGGCAAAAGGGCCCACAGTGACCCCAGAGCTGTATACAAACAGGCCCATTAGGTGAGCTGCCTCAAAATCTCCATAGCCATCGCTGATCAATGGGTTACTTATAACTGGACACAGTTACCAAACGGAAAATCCCACATGTTCCCTTACTCCCTCATGATGCCATTCAACTCACCCTGCCTCTTCACAGTCTCTCTTGCTGTCTTGTGTACTGCTCCCTTTTGCTATGTATCAATACTTCTATCTCCTCTGTTCTGCCTCTGGTGAATTCGTTCACCATCTGCACCACCAGTTTCCACTCGATTGGGTCAACCCACATTTGTGGGCCCCCATCTGATCAGGAGAGACACCACAGAACATAGCGGACATAACAACATTTAACAGAGGATATTTAATGCGGGAAATAGTTCCAACAAGGTTGAAGAGGTGAAAAGCCAACCAAGGAATTAACAGCAAGCAAGACTTGGCAGCCAACTTAGGTGCTGTATACCAGCATCAGCTGAAGTGAATTTCCACATAATCACACTCCCTCTTGTATGGTCCTAAGAACATGAAAGAAGAAAACAATCCTCACTCAAAAGGGCAGCATTTAGAGCAAAACATCTTATGTTCCACTATGCTTGGAAAGAGATATGGTCTGAGGTTAGGCTCTACATTGACTACTAGGGAATGACAGAGATTTGGCACATGGCCAGGAACTTCTAGGGGGTAAGACTGGAGGATTAAAAGAAAGAAAAAAAAAAGATTTATAGCAGTCTATTAAAAGAACTTTTGAAAAGAGATTCTAGACCCTCAAATATGTGTATCTATCGAATGGCCACCAAAAGGCCTCCACCATAGAAGAAGCCTTTAATCATAGTTTCCAGCTATTCCAGTGCTTGCCATGGTGGAAAGGACAAGGGATACAATGAGTACCATGGAATCTTCCTTTGTGTTCCTTCCTAAAAGAACACTGGACTTTTCAGGTAGATCCTGCTCCCCAGAAAAACCCATGTAATTAAGGATGCTAATTCCAACTACAGAGGTAAGCCTGATTAGGTTATGATAAGGATAGCAATTCCTCCCTGTCCTCCTTATTTGTTAGTTTAGGAACTGAGGCTTAATCCAATAAAACTTGGCAATCCAAGGCCATTGTTATTGGTCCAAAGTAAGACAGAATCAATCAAATCAAACAACTTTTTTTCTTTTTTTTAATAATTGACAAGTTTTCTCTCATCTTTCTGAGGTTAAAAAAAAAAAAAAAAAAAAGCCTAGGGCACCTGGGTGGCTCAGTTGGTTAAGCTTCCTACTCTTGGTTTTGGCTCAGGTCATGCTTTCAAGTTTCCTGAGGTGGAGCCCCACATTGGGCTCTGAGCTGACAGTGCAGAGCCTGCTTGGTATTCTCTCTCTCCCTTCCCCCACTCATGCTGTATGGTCCTCCCTGTCAAAATAAATAAACTTTAAAAAAAATCATTAAAAAAAAAAGCCTAAATCTTGCTGGAATCTTCTTGTAAACAAGATATAACTAACCTAAAATCAAAGCTGATACACCAAATAGAGAATAAAGAGAATTATAGGGAAATGGCACCAGAGCCCTAATTCTAATGCATGCATATTCTACTAGAATTAATTCTGTAGGGCTGCCATAACAATGTGTCACCAATGGATGGTTTAAAATATAAGAACTTACTGTCTTACAGTTCTAGAGGTCAGAGCTCCAAATCAAGGCATAGATATGGCCATGTTCCATCTGAAGGCACTAGAGAATAATCTGTGTCTGATCTCTCTCTTAGTTTCTGTTAGCCTTGGTGTTTCTTGGCTGGTAGATACTTGTCTTCTCATTGTCTTATTTACAAATATGCATATCTGTCTGTCTCTATGTAAAAATATCCCCTTTTTATAAGGACACCAATATACCAGATTTGAGCCCACACTAATAATTTCATTTTAACTTGATTACCTTCATGAACACCCAAATTCAAATAATGTAACATTCTGAGGTACTAGGGGTAAGAACTTCAACATTTCTTTCTTTTTTTTTTCTTTTTTTTTTTTTTTAGAGGACACAATTCAACCTATAAAAATACCTTTCTGTTGAATTTCCTGTTATTCAAAGAGCATATAGTCTTATATTTTATTCAAGTCTGGGTTTCAAGTTTCTTACAACCCATAGTCCCACACTTAATTCAAAGGCTATATAAGCAGTTAACAAAGTAGACTTTTGCTGTCTATGGTTGAGAGCGAAATTTTCCATCCATAGTAACTCAAAACTAAAGGTTCACAATCTTATTAGGAGGCTAGGCATTGTTACAGGTGAAGGGGAGAAGAATCTGCCATCTAAAATATGCATAGGATTATTTTAACATATGGATTATTTTGAGCTTGTTATTTCTTTAAGATATAGCAGACACAGGAAAAACTCTGAAAACCAAGTAGAAGTTACCCTTTTATAAGAGATATTTATATTTATAAGGGAAATTTCCATTTGTAAGAGTGTCTTCATCTGTAACAGGAAGAGGAAGATGACTAAATCTCTAGAAGCCCTTATCAGTGGGGAAGGCTATGACCTACATCTTCATAACAATCTAACCCTCAACAACCTCCTGATAGCCTCCCATACCTGGCTGTTTTGCCCCCCAGTATTTTGACAGTATTTAAGGTGGTGTTTTGAGCCATTTTGGAGAGTTATTTAGTTTTCTGGATATCTCCCATGTAAACAGAAGGGCTATTTTAAAGCCCAAAATAAAATGAATTCATTTATTTTGAATAGATATGTATATGCTCAGTTGAATTTAACAAAATTATTATAAGTGAATCAGAGAGAATGAGTAGAAGCAACTTTTACCATCTCATTTATTTTGCTAATGGCATTATGTTTGTCCTGAAGCAGTAAGTTCAAATCTAAGATTATATTAGGGCCAACTGAGTCTCGTGAGTGAGCCTGAACTGGAATAAAGGGTTAGATAGAAATGTTCTTTATACACTCATGTACAGTAGCTTGCCAATATTCACAACCACCATGTTGACCAATGCTCTTGGGCCTTCTCTTCAAGGATTTGCATACCAAACATAGGGTAAGTCTAAGAAAATCATGACTATTGATGTAGGAAACAAAGGCAAATGAAAAATTAAATTTCCTGACTGTCTACAGCCCACTGACAAGTCCTTGAAACAGGCAGAGTGACCTTCTCTGGGAACTCAGCTGCCTCAGTGTGGATACTTGCTAAGGACAAAAGGCAATCTTAGCCCGACTCCCCAGTATCGCGTAAATCTACTTTAACATATAAAAATTCCTTTGGAAACTTCCTTTATCTTTACCTTCCCAGGATATAGGTTGGCAATCATACTCCAAGCTTAGGGCTCCCTGCTTATACATCTAAAGGATCTCATGACTGAGGTTTTCCTAGACAGTAATAAGTGACCTTTTCCTAACAATAGCAAGCCCCCTCAAGGTCCTGGAAACCTTGCTTCCAAAATTCCTTAGAGACTTAGCGGTCCTAACCCTCTCCCAACTTGAAAGTATATAATCAGTCAGCTGTCACAACCACAGTGCATGCAGCTGTTTCTGCCGCTGGGTCCTGTCCCCGTGCTTTAATAAAACCACCTTTTTGCACGGAAGGCATCTCAAAAATTCTTTCTTGGTCATCGGCTCTAAACCCCAACATTTCCACATCAACTATGACACATTTACTTCTGGGAGTCAGAGTTAGAATTGCAGGCAGCTCTTGGACCATTCCATTATAACAAAGCAGTCACTTGTACTAACCATTCCCTCAATAATATGCAAAGTCACTCATGGTATAGTTTATTTCTTAGATAACTTAACTGATCACAGCTTATTTCATAGTTCATTTAACCTATTAATATTCAAGGGAAAAGGTTTTATTCATAAAAGTGTGATCTTTGAATTAGAGATTTGGGGTGTTTAGTATTTGAACAGATTATACCCTTTTCTTTGTAGCATATTTTTTTTCTACTATTTTAGTCATGGATACATTAGATGTGAGGATAAGCAAATTACTGTTTTTCCAATTATGTATAATTTGTAAGTATCCTAAACATAAAAACACCTTATCTGTTAAAGACTCTTAGATAATACTTCAGAAATGTAAAAAATAAAACAAAACAAAATAAACCCCCCAAACCTAAACTTTACTTGTGGATATTTTTAAAGAGTACAGGTAATATGAAAATACCTTACAAAATTCAAATGAAAGTATGCATGATTATTAGATAATTTAGAATAACAGGCAAAAATCTTAGTCTCAAAATATCAATACATTCAGGGGGAAAAAAACTTAGGATTAAGGTATTGCTCAGATATTTTTATTCTTTCTAATGTTAGTGTTGAGTATCAACCAATTAAACAGTCTTCATAAATCTCTATGTTAGATGCTTCTAGTATTCTATTTGTTTGACATCCCACATGCAAGGACTATGAAGAGGTACCATTGCATAATGGTTTTGCTTCAATAGCTTTCTCCACCAAAGTGAAAACCTCCTAAAATGGCCCTGAAATTTGTGATAATAACACATTTCATTTATGCCCTCAGCTTTCAAGTCCTGACTTTATATTTGCTTTATAATGTTGAATTGAGAGTTTATTGCTCAAAGGAAAATCAAAATGGGAGGAAAGAAAACAGGGGAGAAAAAGAAAACCACTTTCTAAATCCAAATTGACTCAGACACTGTCCCATCCACAAATTCTCTCCTCCTAAAATAATGCACTGTCTTCTACTTACTCAAAGTGCCATTACTGAGTTTCTGTTTGAATTAAATACAGGTCAACTTGTGTGTATAAAATTATCAAACCCTTACGGAAATTTAGTGTGCAATTTCAAGTGCTCAGTTTGTCCACTAGAGTGCACCGTCGTAATCTCATGAATATAAGAGAAATGTGTTGATGTTTTTTTAATGTACATAACAGAGAAATACAGTATTAAAAAACTGCATTTCTTAATTGCCACCAACTTCTAAATACATGACAAATTGCATGCAAATTAGATTTAATTTACCTAATGTTGTATGGGTTCACAAAAGGCTTTTTAAAAAGTCAACATCAAGTATTTGAAAGTTTTGTTTATATTTTTCCCATTATCAGCATAGCAATGACAGGACTTGCTTTTACTTTTTTTTTTTTTCACTTGGGAATGTGAAAATACAAAAGGAAAACAATAATTACATCTTTAGGTGGCATATATAGTGTTCATCCAAGGGTATCAGGATTTCCTTTTGATTTAAATAAGGAAAAGATGTTTGTTCATTTAAAGTACTCTCCAATGCTGCCTTCCTGTCTGACAATAAAAATGCATATTGAATTCTATAGTCACAATAGGGAAGGATAATGTATATCCTGCAATAGGAAAGGGGAAAGAAGAAAAATATATAACATGTCCCAGTGAGCAAATGAATCATAGAAATTAGAATGGAAAGGACCTATTATGCAATGAAGACTACAGCTCAGGGAAAACACAGTTCCATTTATGTTTATTTCAGATTACTCTGCTCAGCATTTATACTGTTCTTCCAACAATAGCTCTGTCTTCCCCTTTCTAACACCACACACATCCCATAATTGTCTGTAGTAGCTTTTTCCTCAGCCCGATTGAGATTACTTTGAAGGCTAAGTTCACACACTAGAGTAATTAACTACATAATTGGTCTAGAGTGAATCTTATATTGTCTTCTATGATACCGTCCTATTTCCCATCACATTACTTAATAGAAGCTGCCACTATTTCTAATGCTCAAATCGGGAGATTTAAGAGGCTGATGTATTCAGCCATAGGGGGAAAAATGAAAGGACTAGAAACATTCTTTTCACATAGGGACCTGAAAAAAGTTTAGGGCTGCAGATTAGGTTTTGGAATGAATATCTTTCTGCTTAGGCAAAGTGGAGATTTCTTGGGATTGTAATCATCAGCCTGGGGCACTATGATCTATACCAGTGGTTCTGACATGATAGTCCCTGGACCAGCAGCATCAGTATCACCTGGCGCTTACTTCTTTTCCCTTCTTGGGCCCCACTCAGCAATATTGAATCAGAATCGCTGGCAATGGGGCCCAGTGATCTGTGTCTTAACAAGCCCTCTAGGGGATTGTAATACACACCAGAGTTTGGAACCACTGATTTATACTGCTAAAGCATTTTTGAAAAAGTGGCAACATTATGACTCTCATATGATTTTAAATAATCATGTGCTGATTTATTTAACTCATTAATGAGAGGGATGGTAAGATGCCATAACCAGTTCAAACACAAATTCAAATAACTATACATACCTAGATAATAACAAACACTGAAATGAATGTGTAAAAGACTTAAGACTACTAAATTCACTGGGCAGTAGTCAACTGTACTCATCAAGCACAATCCGTTTGCTTTTCTATGGATCATCTGTATTATTATTAGTTTTCTGCCACCAGTTTTCTATATCAGGGTTATAAAGTAGCCATAGTCACTTTGGGAATGGTACCCTAGGCAAGACAGTGAGTTTTTTTTTTTTCTTATTATATATATATATATATATATATATATATATGCATATAAATCTTTTATATGTATCTTTTCTTGACAGTTTAGAACACTTTAGCTCACATAAAGCTTAGTATGGTTAAACATCATTCATCTTGGAATTCTTGTCATCCTAACTCAAAATTCCCATTTTTATGCCTATCTTTGCCTCTGATCTACTCCCAGTTGACATCACTTAATTAGTTAATACTGAGGGAACATGGAATAAGGGGGATAAAATAGTATGTCTTTTTTTTTTTTTTTTTTTTTTTTAGGCATGATCTGAGCATTGGATGTCCTAAGAATGAATGTGAGAAACACTTCTGGAAATAGAATCCCATGCAGTATCTTGAAATTTTAGTGTAGCAAGTAACTTAGTATCATTTGCAGATTATCTGCAGGGCAGAGAAAGTCTGCTAAATGGGCAGTAGAAATCTATCCTATAAAGGCAATAAGTTATAGCAAATAAAACAAGTATCCTAATATGTTATTGTATGCAATAAGGTCAAGGTTTGAAAAAAAAAGAATTTAGTAAATTCAGCAAAATTCAAGTGTTCTACTTCTGTCATAGTTTTAACCAATTCATACTGACATAGGTACTCAACTTACAAAACTTAGCCTGTCAACAACATAGAGAGAAAAAAAAAAAAAAAAAAAAATATATATATATATATATATATATATATATATATATTTCTCCTCCTTTCTCTTAAGAAATGTATCCCACTTAATAATAACTGCCAATCCCAAGCTAGGTTTAATTATGCCTTCAAAGCATCTATTGAAGAGGAGGGACCAGTGCAGTATAGTAATGAAGGGAAACAAAATTTGCCACCCTAAAACATGACTCTGCCACCAGGGTTATTTTAGGCTACTTGTGGGTAGGAAAGAGCAGACAGGAAAAAACTCTGAAAACCAAGTAGAAGTTAACCTTTTGTAAGGGACATTTACATTTATAAGAGAAATTTCCATTTGTAAGAATGTCTCCATCTCTGTAATAGGAAAAGGAGGATGATTACATTTTTAGAAACTGTATCACTGGAAAAGGCAAGGATCTGACAACATGCCCTTGTTTACTGTGCTATGCCTGCAACCGTCCTGTAACTGGCTCTGACCCTACCCCAACCTCACCCCATCAGCCTCAACACATTTTGTCTTTAGCTAGTGGTGGCTTGGGCGATATTTGGGAGTCACTCTGTTTTCCTGGCTATCTCCCATACATACATGGTATTAAGTTTCTGATTGTCTTTTGCATGTTAATCTGTTAATTTTATATCACAGAGAGTCTCAGTCAAGAACCTAGAAGTATAGAGAGAAAATTATTATTTTTTTTCCCTACAGTGGAACAAAATAGTTATGAAAAACCAAACCAGAATTTGGGGCATGAGGTTAGATCCAGATCTATTACTAATTAGTCTACTAGTTAATCTAGTAATTAGTAATTAGTAATTAGTACTTACTAACAGATCATTTAGTAAGATCCTTCAGTCTCAGTTTTTATATCTTTGAATTGAGGAGACCTCTACTGTATGGCAGAAAATTGTGTATATCATAAAACAATAATTAAGTTCTAACACCAGACAAGTGAGCATCATATGCACGTGTAGGGAAGAAAAACATTTTTTTTCCTACTACCCTTAGCTACCCTTCTAGCTAACGCCCCACAAATTAGACTTTAAAAAGACAGATTAATAAGAGAAAAGCATAAAACATTAATTTAATATAATTTTTATGACCAGGAAATGACTCAGAAAACAGTTAAACCTGAATTTTTAATTTTTAAAAATGTAGGTTTAATGAATTATGGGAAGTTGTAGAAAAACATGATAGGACAAAAGATTAAAGTCTGTTCATTTGGATTCCAATTGGTGTCTCACTGTCTTTGGAGAAAAAGAAGTTTCTTTCCTCCAGGTATGGAGAGGACACCTCTCACAAGATGGTGATATGACCTGCTTCAGGAGAGAAGGGAGAGGTTAGAGTCCTTTCTTCATCTGCATTTCTCAAGTTCCTTCAGTTTAAAATATCTAATATAGGGATGCCTCGGTGGTTCAGTTGGTTGAGCATCCAACTCTTGATTTTAGCTCAAGTCATGCTCCCAGGGTCATGAAATACAGCCCAGCACTGGGCTCTGAGCTGGAAGTGGAGCCTGCTTAAGATTATCTCTTTCTTTCTGCCCCTCTCCCCACTCAAGCTCTTTCTCTCTCTAAAATAAAAGGTAAAAATAATAATAATAAATATCTAATATGCCAGATGTCATATTTTGGGGTAGCATGTTTTGAATTCCATCACACCTGATTATAAATATATGAAATTTGGAAAGTTATGGTCCAAAAATGTCAAAACTTTAAGATGTTGAACCTGAGGTTTGAAGGTGGCTGGAAAGTATTCCATATTTCTTGCAATCTAACAATACCATCTAGTTGAGAGAAAGTGTGAGTAGTAATACAACACACACACACACACACACACACACACACACACACACAGAATCTCCAGTTTACAGTGGATAGTCCTCAACTTACAAAACTCAAAAACATCTACTATTAGCCAATTTTAGGATTAAAACATCCCTTCATGGATGTTGATATAAATAATGTAAAAACACATCAAATCTCTTCCCTCAACCATCATAAAATTTCCATATGTTTCCCAGGATATTTTCCTTAGCTTGTAGTGAATGTCCCTCCCTTATTTTCAGTTAGTGAGATCTTTTTCAGTCTTCAATGTATAATTTAAAATACTTTTTTTGGAATTTTCTTTGTCTACTGCTCATCCTTATAAGACTTAGTCCTCTCTCTTTGTTTCTGTTAAAAATTCTTTATACTTGGAATGGTTTTCATTTAATTCTGGCTTTTAGAAACAGTGAGCTGTCTAAATATTTATCACTGACTCGATTGTGAGATTTTTTAGAGGAAGGACTAGGGTGTATTAACTTATAACCTTTCTGCCCAACAGAGTACTTTATGTTTGCCAAATTTGGATGATAGATATTCCAAAATCCAGTTGACCTCAAAAATGACAGAAACTATAATAAGACTAGGTTTCCTATTCTCTCATGTCTCTCAAGAGGGGAAATATATTTTTATCTTTGATACCTGTTTTCTTTTGTTTTTTCACTGAATTCAAACTCATTTCAGTCAGAGAATTGTAGTTAATGATACTTTCTTTCCTTCCTCCATTCCTTCCTCCTTCCCTCCCCCCTTTTTTCTTCCTTCCTTCCTTCCTTCCTTCCTTCCTTCGTCCTTCCTTTTGTATTTTTACTAACAGCATCATCAAGAATTCCACAAAGTTGACTCTCTCCAAGAAGCTCAGAGTAGGTTTGGTCTTATTATTCCCAGATTGTCCTCTTTCTCGAAAAAAAGGAAATGAGCTTTAAAGACATTAAGCAGTTAGTCTTCAAAAACCATGAGACAAAATATTTGATCTGCTATTTCATGGTCCAGGTCAGTGTCCTACATATTAAAGCAGAATGCTAAACTGAAATTCTAGTTCTACAATTACTTCCTGCTAACTTAAGAGTTCATGCAACCAATAGCTGACTTAAATTGTAACATTTAATTAAGAACCAGAGAAATCCAATTAGGCATAAAAAGATGTTTTCAAATATACACAATAATATGCCTTTCTTAGAATGCTGCACTGTCTCTCTAAATTTTAAAATGAATTTCTCTGCCTATTATTCTGCTGTGGTTTGAATTTAAAAAAAAAAAGAGTGGGGGGAGGTGCTTTGCAGGGATCCAGAAACTCATCATTTCCAGTTTGCACATATTTATTGCCTGAGAACACAACTCTAATCCAAGGTAACTGGTGCAGAGTTGCATAGTCAATGGATCCATGGTTGTTTTCTGTCATTGGCCACTAGCCCTATAAAAGTTAGAATTTCAACAAAAAACAAAATACCATGCAGCTTTGTCACAGTCAGATGGTTTTACTTTTCATGCTTGAAGCAGGAACTCCATTAGGCTTTTTTCCTGGGAGAAGGCCTATTTTATTTGCTTGCACCACTAGACCATTGGATTTTTGTTATCGTGCTCTACCATTTTCATTACAAATAAAATCAAATTTTTGGTCTGATACATTTGAATCCCCAGGGCCTGACAGGAAATATCCACTTAAAGAATTTACAGATTGCTATAGTTATGAAGGCAGACCTCAAATATCTACCAAGATATGGAAGAGCTAAAAGGCAAGAAACACTGTGAAATTCAACCAAGATACAAAAAAATGAGGTGGGCCTGGTGATTTTTTTCCTTAAATATTTTCCCTAAAAAACTGAGAAAGAATGCACTTGCCAATGATTAAGAGAGCTAGGGAATTTTATCATGACCAATTCCATTTGGGGGGCTGGAAGACTGGTCTCTATTTCAGATCGATTTCTTACTTATTACCAGTCTTTTCATGTTACTGGTATCATAAAGCAAATGAAGCCAATGCAAATTTCCAGAAAGCATTATTTTAGAGATTGCACAGAAGCAACTATGTTTTTTCTCATCCAAAAATATTCAACTTTCTGGATGTTAATACCTCCTAGCAAAGTGTCAATTCTCTTGGAACATAAAGTGAAATATTTGTTTCCAGTAATGCAAGCAGTCTATTCAGTGACCTCTTGGTTCTTTTGCCAACTCTGGAGGATATTCCTCCTTCTCAACATCAGCCAATG
This sequence comes from Panthera pardus, assembly GCF_024362965.1. NCBI lineage: Eukaryota > Metazoa > Chordata > Mammalia > Carnivora > Felidae > Panthera > Panthera pardus. The sequence goes on from NW_026526766.1 coordinate 35,309,749, forward strand.
ATTTTAAAAGGAGAGACAACAAAGCTTTGCTACCAATATAACCTCATATTTCAGAACCCTCTCCTTTGTCCTGTAAATGCTTATCTATTTGCATACAAAGAAGCAATAGCAAATTTAACACTTATTTCAAAGGCTTCCTGATCCACAACCAAGGTTCTATTGTTCATTTTTTTGGAGGAGAGGCCCCTTAACCACTTCATTAATCTAAACCATTAATTATACTTTTATTACAAGGCTTCAATGAATAAATACATAATCATCTATATGACTCACTTTGACCTGCTTCATACCTTTCATAGAATAAGCAGAAAATGGGGTACCTCAAAAGCTGTTATTTTCTACATGAAATCATGTCCTAGTAGCAGGACTTCTTCCTGAGTGTCTTCTACATGGCATTAGCAGGCATTGCAGTGCCCGTTAAATTTCTTCAATGCAATGTGCCTGAAGGACCAAAAAGGTGCTTTCCCTGAGTCTGAGGTACCCAAAACAGTTATGCTCCTCAGCATTTCTACTAAACAAAAGCTAGTTTTCAATGTTTTGTCATTATGCGCTTATTTTCCTTCTGTATTATTTCTGGTTTCACCACTACTATGTTTACTGCCTTGTATATTGAAGATTTCACAATACTTGTATTGTCTTAGGTTCCTTGAGTCCCTGGATGTTGGAATAAGATGCTTCTTATAGAAATGTCACTCCTAATCTAAACTCTAACTTTGATACAAGAGTTGGGTTGTCATCCTGAGAAAAAAAAAAGGAGCTTAGGCTTCATAGATGCTCTTTAGAGTGTATTCATCTCCAAACAGGAAAAAGAAATTTGGATATTTGGCAGTGCTTATGAGGACGCGGCTGGTGGCACTATTCTCTCCAAGCAAGTATTGAATGGATGCCCCAGGATAAAATTAGGACTGCAGTGCTTGGCGCTGTGAATCATATGAAACAAAATAACCAAAACCCTATGCTTCCAACCAATTTATAAATCTACAGATCCTTTGGAGGAGAACGGTACCATTTACCTCCTGTTATTTCAATTTGGCAAAAGTAGCTCTCTCTTAGCTGGATTTTATATTCTGTTGTATTGTGTAGTAACAATAAATAGCTAAAATTATAATGGTACCTGTTTCTAAAGAGCCTAATGGATTTTATCATTTTTTCCCATTTGAAAAAATCTTTTCTCCAATGGCATACATCTTCCACAGAGCACAAACGTGATTTTAACTTTACTCATGTGGAAACTTGTCACAAAGGAAAATAAAAAAAACAGTGAAGTTTCTGATAATCCTAATAATAACACCTAAAATTGACTTCTTTTTATATGTCAGCACTTACATACATGATCATTAATCCTAAAACTCTGCAAGGATGTTATTAGCTGCTTAGGCTTAATAGGGAATGAGGCTCAGAGAGAATGATTTGGCCACTCTATTCTCTAATGGTACAGACAGAACTCAAACCAAATTCTTTTTTACTCCAAAGATTATACTTTTCTATTATTCATTACTCATATCCCCACCTCCCACCCCAATGTGCAAATAAAATTACTTAACTATCTTTCTAGACAAAAGAATCATGACTGCATAGCATTTACTTGTTTCTCTAATGTAAATACACCCACCCTGGCCAATTTCAAGTTACCAATTACAAACTTTTGAACATGGAGTTGAAAATAGATGTTAATCAAGTGGCTCTTGGGCTCTTTGGTGCTAAGTGCCTATAGCACGAACTGGATCAAATTCAAACTTTTTCCTTCTGTAGTTATGATGTAATCTTGTGTTTCTCTGCTCTATATCTTCTAGGTCTGGTGATCAGGAATTGATTTAACTGATCTACTGAAATTAACAACAGTTTGCAGAAACACTATTAGTTTTTAGAGTTGTTTATGCTTTATGAGAAGGCTATCAGATATAGGGGAAAGCACACTAGACAAGGAATGAGAAGAACTGATATTCAGTTTAAGTTCCACATCCCACTTGCTGGTTGGTTAGAAGTAGGAAAGGTGAAAAACATTCTCCTTTCCGAACCTTGGCTTTCTTACCATGCCGAGGAAAATGGTAACTCCTCTGTTAACTGCCTTCAAGGTGAATAACATAAAAGGTAATCCACCCCGAAATATTTAATAAATAATAATATGATTAACAAAAGTATAGAACATAATTGATATCTATGACATTATTCCTTTGTGTTAGTCTGTCACACACTCTATATCCTTTCACATAACAACTAATTTCATCTACATAATATAGAGAGTGTATCTCACACAATACAGACTCAAAGAATAAAATAACTGACTATATTTTTAACCAGCAAACCAAGTTCCTCTACATTTTTGAGCTCCTCTGGGCCAACTCTTGGAGAGTAATTAATGTAACTACAAGCACTGTTAATGCACCTTCTAACATTGTGTGTATTAATTCCACCAGGATTGAACAAGCATTTTTATTACCAAGTTGGAGCAGAAGGGAAGGGCATTAACAGTGGAAACAGCATGAAAAAGTAAGAAGAATGAGCACAAAAACATGCTTTCCCCTTTTTGCATATTTGTTTAGCATATATGCTGGTTTTGTATTTTTGGCCCCTTAAAATACACCCAGCATATCCATAAAGTATAAGAGGTAACTGAAATCAAAAATATCCTTTGTATCTGTGGTCTGCTTTCACTCTCAGCTTCAGATTATTTCCACTATATTAACCAGCTTCTTTATCAGTATAATCTTTACTCATCAATACTGTGTGTGCACACGTGCACTGTTTTGGTTGCCAGATCTCTTTTAGACGTTTGGATTTGTCAGCTTTGTTTTGTTCTGTCATCTCAAGTTTAGACCCTTCATCTCTTCACAAAAGGCTTTCATTGTTCTGCTTAACTTGTGAACACTGTATGCCTTCCACCTATCTCTCAGAGAAGAGAGATAGGACATCTATCCTGACCTTCTCACTATAGTCAGGCTGGAGGTGGTAACACAATGGGAAGAACCCCAGACTATAAGAAGGCAACAAAATTGGTGAGGCTTGTCTCCAACAGAGTGCAAACAAAACGATACTCCCTTTATGATTCTCAATTATAATTCTAAGAGCATGAGCACCTGCAAAAAGTCATACTGTGAACATTAGCCCCTTCCTGGTTTGCGACAATGTATTATGCCAGCCTCCCTATTGGAATTGGATTTTCTCCTCCACATACCAATTCCAAACTACCTGACCATTTGTCAGTTATGAATAGTTCTAGTGGAGTTGCTCCCTGGATTTCTCTTGGGAGAATGATGTTTTCCTTTCTTTCACAAAACCACATGCAGTTATTCAGATTTATAGTGTGCAAGTCTGCCAAATGAGTAGGTGAGTAGATGGCTGGGTTAGCACTCAAACTAATCATCCACTGACACTTTGCCTTTGACCCCAATAAAAGAAGATCTTTATTTCTTAATTAATTTTATTATAAAATAGCGTTATTTCCAATAGATAATGACTCTTGTTCTTTGTATCACAAAGAGAGAAATAACCAAGAATCAGAAGCCGTACTCCTTGATATTATGACATCTCTTGAGAAATGAACAAGCTAAGATATTTCAGTATCTTGTTGGTTTCAATTTTTCACCATTTTGAAATAATTAATGCCAACGAAATTATGTGTTTTATAAAGGAAGAAATCCTATGTAGTTAGTGCTCAGCATACTTATATTAAAAATATCTAGCATTATAATAGATACATGATATAAATAGTGCAGGAGGATACTGTATTAGTTTGCTAGGGCTGCTATAACAAAATACAATGGACTTGGTAACTTAAGTAGCAGAAATTTATTTTCTTACAGGTCTGGAGTTTCCAAGTTCAAGATCAAGGTATTGGCAGGTTTGGTTTCTCCTAAGGCCTTTCTTTTTAGCTTGAAGATGGTCACTTTTTTGCTGTGACCTCACATGGTCTTTTCTCTGTGCACATGCATCCTAGTGTCTCTTCCTCTTCTAATAAGGACATCGACCCTATCAAATTACGTTTCCACCTTTGTGACATCATCTACCCGTAATTGCTTTTTTTCAAATTTTTAATATATATTCATTTTTGAGAGAGAGAGAGAGAGAGAGCATAAGTGGGGGAGAGGCAAAGAGAGAGGGAGAGGGACACAGAATCCCAAGTAGGCTCCAGGCTCTGAGCTGTCAGCACAGAGCCAGACATGGGGCTTGAACTCATGAACAGCGAGATCACGACCCGAGCCAAAGCCCAAGGCTTAACCGACTGAGCCACCCAGGTGCCCCTCTTTTAAAGGCCCTCTCTCTAATGACACCACACTGGGTGTTAGGGTTAACCAGTGAATTTGAGGGGAAACACAATTCAGTACTTAACAGGTACTTTCTCAAAATATGTCTGCCAGACATCCTAACTATTCTTCAAATTCAGATTCCCATACTTAAATCCAGACATACTAAATCAAAACATTTGGTGTGAAGCTTAGAAATAAGAAATATGAATAGCAATAAAATGTGATTCTTTTGCTCAAACACAAGTGGAAATTGCTCATAGAGGATGCACCAGAATATGGGCCAGTTGGTCCAGAGAGCAGTTTGTATGCTGGCTTTTCTGGCTCACACACCATGCCATCTCTACTTTAAACACTTGTCGCTGTTGTATCATTTTTGCCCCATGAAGTTTTTCAAACACTTCTATCCCCTCACTATTGACTATTTTAATTACTTAAACTGAAATCCCAAGAAATAAAATAGGTCAAAGAAAGTATTATAAATTTTTTCTAACCTCTATCTGTACTTCTTGCTCGATAAAATTAATTAAAGATAGTGTAATTACTTCACGTTGGATTCAGCAATTTTGTAGCATTATAGATAAAATCTAGTACAATAACACTACAATAACAATAATATGAAAGATTTGAAGCTTTTTACATAAGAAATTCCATGACAGAAAGTAACACCAAGAACAGTGCATTGTACATTCATTGACAATAATATCTTTGTCTCAAGTTAAAGGAAAACAAAAGAAAAATCAGGTACAGAGAACTTAAAATCACCTTATTAAATACTTCCTTAATTACTTTTTTTGTTAACGACAGAAGTAATTAGGAAAAGAATGTATTTGCTTAGTATTTTTCAAACAAATTATGAAAACAATCTTTACATCAAAGTTTCTTGTTGAATTAAAATTATTGTTACTGTTTAGTAAACTCTTACTATGTATGAGATTCTGTATTATCCATCGCCTTTATAATACTGTATTTTTGTTGTTGTTAGGTTAAACTATGAGGTGGGAGTTCTTATTAGTCTTATTTTGTAGGGTAAAAAAAATAGTCATGAATCTAAAACAAACAAACAAAAACAACAACAACAAAATCTTCCTAAAAGCAGAAGAAAGAGAAATCAAGGAATAAATCCTATTTACAATTACACCAGAAACCATAAGATACCTAGGAATAAACCAAACCCAAATTGTAAAAGATCTATATGCTAAAAACAGTTAATCACTGATAAAGGACATTGAAGATGAAACAAATAAATGGAAAAACATTCCATGCTTATGAATTAGAAGAAAAAATATTGTTAAAATGTCTATACTACCCAAAGCAATCTACACATTTAATGCAATCCCTATCAAAATATCACCAGCACTTTTCACAGAGCTAGAACAATCTTAAAGTTTGTACAGAACCACAAGAGACCTCAAATAGCCAAAGCAATCTTGAAAAAGAAAAGCAAAGCTGGAGGCATCACAGTTCTGGACTTCAAGTTATGTTACAAAGCTCTACTCATCAAGACAGTATGATACTGGGACAAGAACAGACACCTAGATCAATGGGACAGAATAGAAAACCCAGAAATGAACCCACAACCATATGGTCAACTAATCTTTGACAAAGCAGGAAAGAATATCCAGTGGAAAAATGACAGTCTCTTCAACAAATGGTGTTGGGAAAACAAGACAGTAACATGCAAAAGAATGAAATTGAACTGCTTTCTTTAAAAAAAAAAATGTTTATTTATTATTGAGAGACAGAGAGAGACAGAGATCGAGCGGATGAGGGGCAGAGAGAGAAGAAACACAGAATCTGAAGCAGGCTCCAGGCTCTGAGCTGTCAGCACAGAGCCCGACGTGGGGCTCGAACTCCCAAACTGGGAGATCGTGACCTGAGCCGAAGTCGGGCACTTAACCCGAGCTCCCCTTGGACTGCTTTCTTACATCATACACAAAAATAAATTCAAAATGGATGAAAGACCTAAATATAAAACAGAACACCATCAATATTCTAGAGGAGAACACAGACAGTAAACTCTTTGATGATGGCCGCAGCAACTTCTTACTAGATATGACTCCTGAGGCAAGGGAAACCAAACCAAAAATAAACTTTTGGGACTTAATCAAAATAAAAAGCTCTACAGAGCAAAGGAAACAAAAATAAAAGGCAGCCTATGGAATAAGAAAAGGTTTTTGTTTAGTGCCCAAAATTATAAAGAACTTATAAAACTCAACACCCAAAAAACAAATAATCCAGTTAAAAATGGGCAGAAGGCACAGATAGACATTTTTCCAAAGAAGACATACTGATGGCCAACAAACACACAAAAAGATGCACAAGATCACTCATCATCAAGGAAATATAAATCAAAACTTTAATGAGATACCACTTCACACCAGTTAGAATGACTAAAATTAGGGGTCCTGGGTGGCTCAGCCAGTTAAGCATTGACTCTTCATTTCAGCTCAGGTCATGATCTCACAGTTCATGAGATCTGACAGCACAGAGCCTGCTTGGGGTTCTCTCTCTCTCTCTCTCTCTCTCTCTCTGCTCCTCTTCTGCACATGCACAAGTGCATGCATATGCAGAAGCTCCCTCTCTCTCTCTCAAAAAAAAAAAAAAAAAGGCTAAATTAACAACACAAGAAGCAACAGGTATTGGCAAGGATACGGAGAAAGGGAAATTCTCTTACACCGTTTGTGGTACAGCCACTCTGGAAAACAGTATGGAGGTTTCTCAGAAAATTAAAAATAGAACTACTTTATGATCCAATAATTGCACTACTAGGTATTTACCCAAAGGATACAAAAATACTGATTCAAAGGGATACATGAACCCCAATGTTTATAGCAACATTATCAACAATAGCCAAATTATGGAAAGAAGCCAAATGTCCACCGACTGAGGAATGGATAAAGAAAATGTGGTATATGTACATATGACATGGACAGAGCTAGAGAGTATTATGCTAAGCGAAATAAGTCAGAGAAAGACGAATACCATATGATCTCACTCATATGCGGAATTTAAGAAACAAAACACGGATATGGGGGTGGGGGAAAGAAAGAGAGGCAAACCCAGGAAACAGACTCTTAACAATAGAGAATAAATTGATGGTTCCCAATGGGGACGTGGGCAGGGAGATGGGCTAAATGGGTGATGGGCATTAAGGAGGGCACTTGTGGATGAGCACTGGATGTTGTATGTGAGTGATGTATCACTAAATTTGACATCTGAAAATAATATTACACTGTATGTTACCTAACTGGAATTTAATTAAGAATTTGGAGAAAGAAAACAAAACAAAACAAAACAAAACATCTGTAACTAAGGATTGAGTAAGGAAGTCAGAGGATACAGGGTCAATATGTAAAAACCAGCTGCTCTCCTATATTCTAGCAATAAATAACTGAAACTTCAATTGTAAAAAAAATGCCATTTATGATAGCAGAAAAAATAAAATACATAGTCATAAATGAAACAAGAGATTTGCAGAATCTGTAGGTGGAAAATTACAAAGCTCTGATGAAACATATCAAAGAAAATCTAAATAAATGGAAAATCTAAATAAATGGAAATCTAAATAAATGGTTCCATGTTTACGAATTGGAAGTCTTCATATTGCCAAGATGTCAAGTATTCTTAATATGATCTATAGGTTTAGTATAGTTACAATAAAAATATTAGCAAGGTATTTTGTATATGTCAACAACTTGATTCTAAAATTTATACAAAAAGGGAAAAGATACACAATACTGAAGAAGATCAAAGTTGAATGACTTGTTCTTCCCGATTTCAAGATGTACTGTAAAAATACAATAATCAGTAATCAAGCGAGCAGGGTATTGGTAAAGAACAACAACAACAACAACAAAAAGGCACATCAACAAGGCAGACAAAGCAGTAAAGCCACATCAATGGAGAAAAGACAGTGTGTTCAACAAATGGTTCCAGAAAAGCTAGATGTACATGCAGGAAAAAAAAATAGCATAAGTTTCACAGAAATTAAGTTAAAAAGGATTATAGGCCTAAATATAAGTGTTAAACATCTAAAAGAAAACATAGGGGGGCGCCTGGGTGGCGCAGTCGGTTAAGCCTCCGACTTCAGCCAGGTCACGATCTCGCGGTCCGTGAGTTCGAGCCCCGCGTCAGGCTCTGGGCTGATGGCTTGGAGCCTGGAGCCTGTTTCCGATTCTGTGTCTCCCTCTCTCTCTGCCCCTCCCCCGTTCATGCTCTGTCTCTCTCTGTCCCAAAAATAAATAAAAAACGTTGAAAAAAAAAAAAAAAAAAGAAAACATAGGAAAAAACTGATGTGCCTTTCAATTTGGTGATGGATTTTTAGATGTAAGACCAAAAGCAAGACTTATGAAAAAAAAAAAATGACAATTTGTATTTTATTGAAACTAAATCATCATCTGTGAAAGATACTCTTAAGAGAATGAAAAGATTAGCCCCAGACTGGGAGAAAATATTTATAAAACATATGTCTAATAAAGGACTTGTATCCAAAATAAAAAGAAGTTTTAAAATTCAACAGAAAGAAATCAAAGAGGCCATTCAAAACATAGGCAAGAGTCTGAACAGATAATTCACCAAAGAAGGCAGATAGATGTCAACCAAGCATATGAACATATGCTTGATGGCACCTAGGTGGCTTGGTTAGTTGAGCATCTGACACCAGCTCAGGTCATGATCTCACAGGTTCCTGAGTTAGAGCCCCACATTGGGCTCTATGCTGTCTATGCTGTCCCAGAGCCAGCTTGGGATCCTCTGTCGCCCCCTCTCTCTCTCTGCTCCTTCCCTGCTTGCATGTGTGCATGCATGTGCTAAGTCTCTCTCTCAAAAATAAATAAACATTAAAAAATATGAAATGTGTTCTCTGTATTTTCCATTAGGGAAAGACAAATTAAAACAACAACTAGGTATTCCTACACGCCTATTAAAATGACAAAAATCCAAAAAAACTGACAATCATCAATTGTTAGGAAGGATGTAGAACACCAAGAACTCTCATTCACTGCTGGTGGGAATTTAAAGTAATCCATCCACTTTGGAACCATTTGGCAGTTTTTCACAAAGCTAAACTAAGTCTTATCATACAATCTAGTAATCACATTCTTAGAGCTAATTTGAAAATATATTTCCATATATAGTCTTCAAAAAATGTTTATGGCAGTTTTATTCATAACTGCTAAAAATTGAAGCAACCAAGATATCCTTCAATAGGTGAATGGATAAGCAAACTGTGGTTCCATAGAGTGGAATACTTCTGTCATAAAAAGGAATGAAATATCAGGTCATATAAAAGCAGGCACCAATGCATATTGCCAAGTGAAAGAAGCCAGTGTGAAAAAGGACAGGCAAAGCAACAGAGAAGATAGATTAGTAGTTATCAGGAGTTCCAGTGAGGGGGAGGGGTTTTGAATAGATGAAGCATATGGGATTTTAGTACAGTGAAACTTTTCCTTATCATACTGTAATGGTAGATATATGACAATAGGCAATTGTCAATATTCCATGTAACTTTACAGCACAGAAAGTGAAACTTAAAATTAAAAAAATCTAAAATTTAGGAACTTGTGAGACTCTGGGATAGAGTGTAGACTGTGACAAAAGAAGCTAGTTGCATACAAATGTATGAAACAACCTTGATGGAGAGAGTAGGCGGCAAAGGTGCCGACCCAAGTAACCTGGAAATGAGTGTAGTCTCTAAGATTAAAGGCAAAGGAAACTGCATACAAACACTGTATTATAGCTGATAATTAATAAACTGGATGGAGAATAGGTAACTAGATCCTTCACTGTTGGGGTGGAACTTTATAGATAAGGAAGGACAATTGTCCAGAATAATCCCTGTTATAGTGTATTAGAAATGAAGACATCAGTATAAACTCATGTGTGGCTTAATGTAGATACAGATGAAAACACATACAAATATTTAGCAACAAGCTCAGTATCCAATGAACCAAGGCTCATTAGAGAAGTTGCTGACTGCAATACTGAGCCTGGAAATCTAAAAGGTAAGCCAAGAACATCTATTAGTGCCAAAAAGGAAAGAGAGTATTCAAAAAAGCAAACATCCACAATAATGGGGATATGACAAAGGGACAAGAGCCAAATGGAAGAATTCCCAATGGTAAAGCTCACACAACTTGATCCATAAACTCAGTATGCATGAACCTATACTGATTTTAATAAATCATTAAATATTTTAACCAAGTAGATAAATAAATGAGGGAAATGAAAATATTCTCATCTAGAAGAATTCTAAATATGTTATTTAGATATTCCAGTATAACTCCCCTCTCCTATCAGTATAGATGATATGATACATCTCTGCAAAGTCCACAGTATGGAAACAGGGGAGAATGAATAACATTACAGTAGAGAAATCTGACAAACACTATGCCATCAAGGTGGCCAGATTAATACCAATAGCTATAATTCATGTTGATGGTGTGTACCCTTGATATTCAATGATGAAAATGGTACTTCACTTCTGTGATTTTCCTTCCCAAACCAAGACCCCACTGTGGCCATGACAAAAACATTAGACAAATACCAGTTGAGGGATGTTGTACAAAACACTTGACTAGTAATCATTAAAACTGTAAAGGTCATCAAAAATAACGTCTAAAGAACTATCACAACCAAGAAGATAGTAGAATATGGCAACTAAATATGGTTATCCTGGATGAAACTGTGGGACACAAAAAGGGCATGAAGGAAAAATTAAAGAAATCTAAATAAATATGTTCTTCAATTAAAAACAAAACCAATTAAAAACACACACAAGAAACTTCAAGTCACAAAATATTTATGTGATTTCCTAAAAATCCCAAAGCTGGAAAGTGGCAGCACACTTGCTGGACATGATTTCCTCTGACTTTGAGTCCAGAGCTCTTTCCACTAGGAGACAAGAGATCTCATCAGTGTGCATGCATTCCATCCATAGCCTTGGATTTCAATGCCATTGACAACTGCCAACAGTCCAGGAATGAAAAGACCTCCTGTTGGCAAGAGCCAGATTTTTTCATCCAGATTCTATTATGTTTATCTTCCACTCATTTCTGTAATGAGTTTTTGGAGAAAGGTAGGAGTGAAACACTATATTGGGTTCAGATCCTTTTTTAAAGATTTTTAAAGATTTGAAGATTTTTGAAGATTTAACAAAAGATTTTTCAAATGACTGATTTAAAATGTACATTAATGCTTTTCTAATTTTAATAGACTAGGAACTTTTTTTTAAATGTCTTTTTAATGTTTTATTTATCTTTGAGAGAGAGACAGAGAGAGTGACCGGGGGAGGGGCAGAGAGAGAAGGAGACACAGAATCCAAAGCAGGCTCCAGGCTCTGAGCTGTTAGCACAGAGCCGGATGTGGGGCTCAAGCTCATGAACTAGAAAATCATGACCTGAGTCGAAGTGGGATGCTTAACTGACTAAGCCACCTAGACAGCCCTGGACTAACAACTTTTAAAACTAGCAGAGCTAGAACATGGAATAAAAGAAAATCCCCAATTATTCTTTTTTATGAAGATTTTATTTTCTTAATTTTTCAATAAAGATTTTATTTTTAAGTGATCTTTACATGTGGCAAGGGGATTGGACTTACAACCCCAAGATCAAAAGTCAAATGCTCTGTTGACTGAGCCAGCCCGGTGCCCCATCAATTGTTCTTGATAAAAGGTAAAGTGTCCATAAAATATTGTGATACCTATAATTCTTTTACAATCATCAAATGAGTGTCTTACAGAGTTACACTTTACCTTGGGTAGGTTGTCTCTGAATTTGTCAGCTCTCGTGCTAGGATCTCCGGGTAGGTATTCAAATTTCTACCACAGTTGCAGGTATTCCAATGGTCTACTTAATTCTGTACTATGTTCACTGGACTGAACTGTCCCATCAGAGAGTTTCTGGCCTCCCTCACTTCCTTGCTTGTACACCATTTGATACCACGGACCACCTGGCTCTTGCTCATTTCTGCAGGTTCCTGCGGTGGCCTGATAATGTTTAAATTATGATAACCACAGCAGTGAAAACAGCTTACAGCTTTTCAGTCCAAACCCAAAGCCAATGTTACATCCATAAACAAACAAACAAACAAACAAACAAACATCAAAGAATGTGATTCAATGCCAGACCCTCTTTAGGTACCTATCTACTCGGGGTGTTTTTGGTTCAGTTTGGATCTCTAGAACTTCTAAAACTGACAGCAGAATGGTATTTTTAACCTTGTTTAAATTTTTTTTTTGTCAATGTTTATTTATTTTTGAGAGATGGAGAGAGACAGAGCATGAGCAGGGGAGGGGCAGAGAGAGAGGGAGACATAGAATCTGAAGCAAGCTCCAGGCTCTGAGTGGTCAGCACAGAGCCTGACGCGGGGCTCAAACTCATTAATGGTGAGATCATGACCTGAGCCAAAGTCAGATACTTAACCAACTGAGCCACCCAGGTGCCCCTATTTTTAACCTTTTTAAAGCTACTGATGAGTGCTTTTTGAGAATCTGATGAGTGGTTCGGATGCTCTTTTCAGGAAAAAAAAAAAAAGGATGCACTAAGACACTACATTTTCACTTGATTTCATGTTGTTTTCTCTGATCCTACTAAAGCCATGGATGCCAAGTTAAGGTCGCCAATTTTTGAAGTTATTCAGAAACCTTTCATCCCAGATCTGGTTAGAAAAAAGAGTGAGCTCCTATGAGTTCCCTGTATACCGTGTGTACTCAGCTCATATTTCCAGAGTAATGGAAGGGATTTGATAAGCCATGCTATATACCAAATATGGTATATAAGGCATCAATCTGAAACCATCTGAATTGTTAAATGGTTATCTACCATTTAAGACCTTCAGTAATGATGGGAACATAGTTCCCTTAAACCACTTTGTGGAATGCTTACATTTTCCCCTAGAGTTTTTTTGGAAAGTTTTACATAGCCAAATAATTTGTTTCATTTCCATTCCTTTCCATAAATAAGATGTATGGAGAAAGAGGGAGACAAAAATATGAAGAAATTCCAAATCTGTAAATTCATTTTCTGTATGTGTACTAAATGGATTTAATGAAGTAATAAGTCATTGGCACAAATATTGATATGGGAATAATATTAAGATTTCCATTGGATTCCAGTACATATTAACTTTTACCAAAGAGAAAAAATACAGCAAGATGAGGTTTGCCTTTTTGTTTTGAATACTTGCAATAGCTGAACATTTATTTTTACTACTGAAAATGTATCTGTTACAGAAGTGGACCCCTGGAGTTATGTAATGATTATTAACTATAAGCCAAAAATTTGGTGAATTATATGAAATATGCTTTTTTGTCATTATTGTTAGATTTCTAGAATAAATTTTTTTAAAGATTTTATTTTTAAAGAATATCTATATCCAGTGTGGGGCTCAAAGTCACAACCCTGAGACCTAGAGTCACATGCTTCACTGATGGAGCCAGCCAGGTGCCCCAAGAATATTTAAAAAAAAAAAAAAAAAAGATTTAAAACAAATGTAAGTCCAAGATAAAAATAACTTACTAAAGATTTTGCACTTTATTAGATACTCATTCATTTATTTTCCACAGCATTTACTGCCTTATATTATATAAATTTTCTATTAATCATTAAGATTATGGGAGATTTTCATCAGTTTTGTTTGCTGATATTCACAGGTGCCTAGACAGTATTTGGTACATAGAAGGCACTCAGTAAATATTTGCTGAGTAGATAAATTATTTCTTTTATCTCTGTTTCACTTTTTGGGAGTGGAGGGGTTGTGTTGTGGTTGTTATTAGGATAAAATTGCAGTATTAGACATGTTGATTCCAGGGTCATTGTAAAATTTAAAGTTTTGAAGTCTATACTAAACTTTACTTGTTTAACAAAATGGAAGAGGACCAAAAGCTCAGAGTCCTGTCATTTCTGATAGCTATGATATCATCTTTCATAAAGTATATGCTGCTATTTTCCTCTGCATAAGTGCTTTAAAACCTTCACATTCATGGGGCACCTGGCTGGCTCAGTCAGTTGAACGTCCGACTTTGGCTCAGGCTGTGTTCTCACAGTTCACGGATTAGAGAGCCCTGCATTGGGCTGTCTGCTGTCAACACGGAGCCTGCTTCGAATCCTCTGTCTCCCTCTCTCTGCACCTCTCCCCACTAGTGCTCTCTCAAAAAAAAAAAAAAAAAAAAAAAAAAAGCAAAATCCTCACATTAATGTTTTACTTTCTGTGGAATGGGAAAAATCACTGGAATCAGATTAACTGATACTCTCTAACATCTTCCTAACAAAGGTTTCAATTCTGGCCTCAGTACTTCCATCATAGTCATCTGATCTGTTCCCTCTTCCCATTTTCACTGCCAACATCTTCATGAATCCTCATTATTTTTCATTCAAGCTACTGTTAAGTGGCTCTCTAGCTTCTTGAGTGCATATCTGAGTGTTTATTGTGTGTCATGTGCTGCTTGCCGCCTCTGTCTCCCCCACCTACAGTTTCACTGCCAATATTTTCTCATACATCTGCTACCAGCTAATCTTCTTGAACTCCAGTACTCATCATAACCTTCTGCTCACAGACCATCTGGGGAGAAAGGATTAACAGCAGGGTATACCTTTTCTCTGTGGGAAGATTTCAGCTTTGTTTCTTTGAAAATGCATAAACAGGAAACTGTATTATGAGACATCATTGTTTATTAACTCCCATTGGTGAATTACATCGGTACTGGGAAGACTTTGAATGAACATATATAGACCCTGAAGGTCTACATGACAAAAAGAAAACATACAAAAACCTAATAGAAAATACAACCCTTGGCCTCTTTGTGTCATGTCTCTTGTAAAAAGCATGGCTCTTGAGGAGGTTATCAGCCACTCTCACAGGCTGTTATGTATGAGGCTGGCCTATGCTGAGGTGACTTTCACCCACCCCTAGGGACTCAACTTTTAAAACTGAGCTGCCCCCTTTTGTGGAGTTTGGAAAGCAGTGCCCAGACTCTTATAAGAAATCTCAAGGAAAGCTTACTTGATGAAGCCATGCTGACATGCTCTTTCCCTTTCCTTCCTCAAAGTTAAATAAACCTGACACAGGTATAGTCAGTGGTTCCCTTAAACATGAATGCCAATTTGAAATCACGATTGCTGCTGGGTTTGCAGGAAAGACGTTGTGACATCAATGGTTTTGTCATTGCCTAGTCATATAGCCTGGCACACACCAAATGCAACTGGGCTTCAACTTTATTTTCCTTTCCCCTACAAAACCAATTTTGAAGCCCATAGCTGAAAGTAAAATGCATCACAAATCTAAGAATCCCTGCACACACTAAGCAACTTGCGAACAGAATCAAAATCTCATTCATTTTGTATCTCCTTCACCTTACACACAGTACTTGACATATTGCTAGTTCCCAATTTTTATAGGAATGAATTATCCACAGAGAAATGCCTTGGAATGGAGTAATTCAAAGGATCAGAGAGATGTTAGAAAATCCCTTAGAAATGACTCCAGGAGAGTAATAAAGAAAAAAAAAAAGAATAAATCAAAACATAACCAAATATTTTGGGGGCACCTGGGTGGCTCAGTCAGTTGAGCATCCGGCTTCGGCTCAGGTCATGTTCACAAGGTTTGTGGGTTTGAGCCCCATGTTGGGCTTTGTGCTGACATCTCAGAGCCTGGAGCCTGCTTCAGATTCTGTGTGTCCCTCTCTTCCTGTGCTTCCCCTGCTCACACTGTCTCTCTCTGTCTCCCTCAAAAATAAACCGTTAATTTAAAAAAAAATAACCAAATATTTTATATTGATAATTATATAAATTCATAGAATCTTAGAGTTAGAAAGAACTTTTTCACATAATATAAACTAGCCTTCTACTTATTGTTGATGTCATTAAAAATCTCCACCAGGTAATTGGCCATCTAGTCTCCTTTACTCTTCAGAAGATGAGTTAATCATTATTTAAGTATTTCATGAAATAGCCTTTGTAACAGCTCTAATTTCTATAATTCTCTTCCAGTTACCTTAACAATATTTGTCTCAGGAATTTATATCCATTCTTTCTTCTTCTTCTTCTTCTTCTTCTTCTTCTTCTTCTTCTTCTTTTTCTTCTTCTTCATCTTTGTAAAATAAATGCTGCCTCTTCCAGTTGATAATTCTTGAAATATTTTAGAGGTGGTTTTCGTATTTTCCCCTATTCTTCTCCTTCTAACAACATTAAATACGAGACATTATTTCTAGAGTCCTCACCATCTGGCTTTTTTTTTTTTTTTTCTTTTCTGGATTTCTTCTGATTGATCATTATCCAGCTTAAATCTGCCTCCTATCACACTATGAGTGGGGATCTGTTGTTGTTGTTGAAATTTAAATATAAGCAGACAACATTTAGATCTTTGTCCTTTGCACCCGACTTTACCTGTGTTTTAAATCTTAAAATGTTCCCCTAAAAGACTAATCTATTTTATTGCTACCCTTCCCTCCAAGCCAATTTCAGATGCCAGTCCTGGAAAGTAAAAGCAGCACTGGAAAGCTTCTGAACTCTAGTTTCCAGCTTAAGGTTGTGTCTGACTACCTGATATGGATTGATCTGATTTAGGCAGACATGCCACTGTGGCTATTCTGGTGGCTTTACTCTTGCAGATGGCAAATTCACTCTTGGCCGAGTACACAGGGATCGCACTAAAAGAAATGGTAATACAAGGCAATACCCCTCTCACATCCAAATGTTCATTGGCAGGAATGAAACCCTGAGGCTACCCTGGGGCTATTGCTATTTTTTTTTTTTTTTTTTTTCAGAGCAACCAAGGCAAGAGGCACTCCAGAATTAAGACCCTTTGTTTTTCACACTCCTCTTTTCCACTACACCAATGCACTGCCACATGTTTCAGTGAATACATCAAGGCTGGAGATTTGAATTGTATTCTGGCCTTGTTGCTAATTACGTGATCTTGGATTTAAATATAGTACCCTGACAACAACCTCACCCTTGTTTGCTTCAATTACTTTCTCTATAAAACTCAAAAATCCTGTTCAGCTGTAAATCTTCATGCCTGTCTTCATCATCTTGTGAACTGGCATTGACTAAGTTAAGGTTGGTCTCCCTCACTTTTGGGAATGGGTACTCAGCAAATTCAGAGTCACTCTGAAGCCAACTGCTAAATGGGTATATTTGCACTGATTCTCAAAGGGCAAGGAATGCAGACAGAGCATTTACTGGAAATAACTCTCAGGGAGCACAGGAATAGATTCAGAGAATGCAAGGTAATTCTAGTCACAATTTTTTCTTCTGCTCGGTGTGCACAATCCCATTCTGTCACATGACACCATCCAATGTGTGGTCAGAACAAACAAGGAATTGTGTGACAGAAGAGAACAGTACTTAGGAGACAGAAAACACAAATAGAGAAGAAGGAAGAGAAAATGCTGCTAATGGTCTAAGAAAACCTAAATGCAAAGGGAACGGCATACATTTAAATGATAAGTTAAGGAAGCTTTCTGTAACAGCCTGACAGCATATCCTCTAAAGGAAACTAGTTACAAATCACCATCGTTAGAGCTGGTAGCACAGAGTAGCAAAAACAGTTCACAGTGAAGGAAAATCTGGCAGAAGCAGGAAAACTGAAAATAGAAAAAATAATGACAATTTTACCAGAGGACAAAATGCTGTATCTCCTTTATTAGACTAAACCTGAATGTTAAGAGTGTGCTTGTAGACTAGATGCAATAGGAAGGCATTGGTATTCAAATCACTTGTCATAGTCACATTTTAATCCAATCATGACACAAGGGAGAGAAGTAGAGAAATTAGGAATGTATTAGAAGAAACAGGAAGAATGGGGCAAATAAAAGGTGACAAGCTTAAACTGCTTAAACTCCTAGCCCTTCCCTCGTAAAAGCCTCAGATTTATCTGTGTGAAACTCCTGAGAAAATATGCTTTACATACAAATAACAGACCAGCCAGGATGAGGGGCTTTGACCTATCTCAATACATAATGATAGCTGAAATCTATTATCATAGACATTATAGATAGTTTTAAAAAGTGATAATAACACCATTTCTTTTCTTTATAGGAGTTCTTATTCCTTAACTAGGGAGGCAAGGAGAAAGATAAAATTATCATTTTATGCTCTAGAGAATTATAAAACTATCATCATGAAAATTAATTTCCTGGTGAGTTAGACATACCATTATTAGTGTGAATATTCTAAAAACATTACAAAAATAGTGGAACAAATGGATATACTAATAATTGAAAGAAATGATGACAATATATTAAGGTGTTTTTTTTTTTTTTAAACTAGGAACCATTATCTATTATTTTAAGACATAGTTATATCTTTCAATAAAATTACAATGTTTTTTAAACTGGAACACCTAAATGACATGAAATATCCACTAAAATATTTCTTTTTTACCTTTTAAAAATATCTGCTGTTCTCATTATCCAGTTAAGGTAAAAGTATGAGGATAAATAAGCATGCTTCTCAGTATTCCTTTCAAAGAAATATTAATTCTTAAATTTCTAGAAAAAGTTTTAAACATTACAATATTCTAATACACATGAATCAATAAATTATTCTCTAAATATTGGTTATTTTCCTCAAAGATTTAAATTAATTATGAAACAAATGGAAATGGGAGTTATAGTATTATTACTATAAGGAAATAACATTGGCTATGACTTTTAGGGTTTTTTTTTTAATGTTTATTTATTTTTGAGAGACAGAGAGAAACAGAGCATTAGCAGGGGAGGAGCAGACAGAGAGGGAGACACAGAATCTGAAGCAGGCTCCAGGCTCTGAGCTGTCTGCACAGAACCCGACACAGGGCTTGAACTCACGAACCTTGAGATCATGACCTGAGCCGAATTTGGGCACTCAATCAACTGAGTCACCCAGGTGCCCCATGACTTTTAGTTTTAATTGCTAAGTACTTTCTTGTATCCTATGTGGATTACTAGGTTTGCTTTTATAAAGTTTCATATGGAATTTCTAAGTCAGCTACTCATGAAAGTAACTGAGTACTTCTTAATTAATCCAACCACTCATCATTACCAGTGTTTTGTAATAACTTGAAAAATTTAGACTTAGGTCACTTAGGATTTAGAGAAAAACTAAGTGTAACATTTAACCTTCACTGGGCCAAATAGAAGAATTCTATCTCTCTGAAATGCCAACAATAAATCCATGTGGCTGATTTGCTTTGGCAGCTGCAAATGTGTTGGCTTCCTACAAATGTCTTCATTACTAGCTATTATTTCATGATGGCATTGATGTAAGAAATTTTCACAAATCTATTTTCCTGGGGTTAATTATTTAATTAATGGTATCTGTCAAGCCTGCAAACACTGCTTTTAACTGATCAAATTGGTAAGGTTCAGAAGTATCATCATCTTCACACTTACCATGTGGATTGGTACCTTTGACCTGCAACTGGAGGACAGCACCAAGTAGCCTGGACGCGACCCTTATAATATGAACAATGACCCCATGCAGGAGTTGCTGCTTTCAAGTTGACAAGGTGCAGGCACCAATTATGCTGCAAAATGTGGGTGTGATTTTTGTGGCTACAAGGACTTGGCAGCAAATAATTCCATCAAGCAGAAATTTACTGTCAGGTTTTATAGTAAGCACTATGGATTCCAAATGAGGGAGAGTGAGGCAGAGAGGAGAGAGAGAGAGAGTTACATACAATCTTCATTGTCATTTTGAGTTTGACCATTTGAAAGTACTTAGGGCCAAAAAGTTCTGCAAAGATGATCTCTGAGCCCTGACAGCACTAGGTGTTTAAGAAAAGTACAGTTCACAAAACTGATACGCTAATTGGTAGAATATGTTTATTTAACCATAACAAGGTTTGTTCAAGGAAACTATGCTAGAAAGCAAACTCCATCTCTTCCTACCCCAAAAGCATACACACACAACATTCTTTTAATTGTCGGTGGCAATATTTCAATATTTGGTCACATTGGTGATTATTCAAAATGAAACTAAGTGATGACAGTCCCTGTTTTTTAAAAAAACACTTTTTAATAGTTTTTTTAAATTTTTTCTTTGATCTTTATTTTTGAGAGAGAGAGAGAGACAGCGTGTGAGCAGGGGAGGAGCACAGAGAGAGAGAGAGACACAGAATCTGGTGCAGGCTCCAGGCTCTGAGCTGTCAGCACAGAGCCTGACACGGGGCTCAAACTCACAAACTATGAGATCATGACCTGAGCTGAAGTCGGACACTCAACCGACTGAGCCATCCAGGAGCCCCTAAAAACATTTTTTTTAATCTTTATTTATTTTTGAATGACAGAGTCCGAGCAGGGGAGCAACAGAGGAAGAGGGAGACACAGAATCCAAAGCTGGCTCTAGGCTCTGAGCTGTCAGCACAGAGCCCAATCTAACTCACAAACTCCAAGTTCAGGACCTGAACCTAAGTCGGACGTTCAACCAACTGAACCACCTAGCTTCCGACAGTCCCTCTTTAGGAAAAAGATAACATACAATCAATCTTGGATTTAGACATTAGAAATTATTTTCACCTTCCAAATCTGTGTTTCTTAATGAAATTCTGAAGCTATATAAATTCCATCTGAAGTATATTTTCCCCTCTTCTTTCTACCTCTTTACTTATGATAATATTCTGAATCTTATAAATTCTATACTATCTTAAAAGTCTTCCCTGACTCGCCTAGTCCCTGGATATTGCTGTCTTCTGATTTCTTGTAATAACCCTCTGTCTAACCTACTCACATATGTCACCTTTTAATAATAAATTGACTTTTTATGTCAGATTAAATTTGGTTTCCAATTGGATTAGAAGTCCCTTATAGGTAGGTGCCTTGTCTATATTTCTTAGCTACCCTCAATATATGTGTAGATAGTCATATACACATATTACATACTCAACTATTTGAAAAGGACACCATATGGTATGTAATGCCTGTGTAAGGAGGGATAGATGATATTTCTGAACCATTTGCTTCTCAAAGTCTGGCCAAACTGCTTAGGGAGCTAATTCTTGTCAGTAAATTGATGTTTATACAGCACACTCTAATAAAAGCATAGAGTTTTAATGAGAACTTAAAATATAAATACAAATGCAAATTACTTAACACTGGCAGATAACACTCTTAAATGACCTCACAAATGGGTCAACACTAATACTTGGTTATAGTCATCTAGAGAACTGGGCTCAAGATCATACCTGATCTCTTAATAGTCATTGACTTTGGATGAAACAAATTTCCTAAACCTGTATTCTCCAGTCTGAAAACACAGAGAATAAGAGGTGTATTACCTACTTCTTAGAGTTTTAAGTACCAAGTGATATAATATATGTAAAAATACATGTAAACCATACTATGCTATAGTCCTGTTAGGTATCATTTTGTTATACTTAGGAATAAAAGTGCTGTGATTAGATCATCAGTATATATATATTTTTAATTTTTGTAATGTTTATTTATTTTTGAAGAGAGAGTCAGAGTACAAGTGGGGGAGGACAGAGAGAGGGAGACACAGAATCCGAAGCAGGCCCCAGGCCCTGAGCTATAAGTAAGCACAAAGCCTGACGCAGGGCTCAAACTCACACACCCCAAGATCATGACCTGAGCCAAAGTTGAAGGCTTAACCGACTGAGCCACCGGTCACCCCACAAATTCTTTTTCTTTGTCTAGCTATCTCTTATGAAGTTTAGAAAATGTATATTTTTCTCCTTTGTTTCTCCAGTGCCTAGTATAATGCCAGATGCTCTACTGGAAACACTATAATTCAATTTTCAATAACATAATAAGCTAATTGTATTTCTGTTACATTGTGTGAGGACCTAAAAAAAAAAAAAGGAAAATATAATGCAAATAGAACTATGTCAGGGTGAAATTTAAATTAATGACTAAACCTATTTTTGTATGTATGTTCGTCTATCATTAAATCAAGGTTATAATCCACTCACTCATTAATTTACATTAATAGGCATGGCAATATTTGCTGGTATTCTTACATATTAATACTAATCTCTTTGTAAGTATCACTAGCTAAATATAATATTTGATTGATTAGTTTGGGAGTCAGTAAACATTTTCCATAAAGGGCTAGATAATAAATATTTCATGTTTTGCAAGCCACATAGTCTCTCACAACTACTCAGTTCTGCCCTATAGTATGAAATTAGACATAGACACTATGTAACAAATGGGTATGCTCTGTTAGAATAAAACTTTATTTAGAAAATTCAGGGTAAAACAAATTTGCTCCATGGGATTTGCTGGCCCTTGTTCAGTTCAACACAACATACTTAGAACATAGTAGATAAAACTCAGAAATTTTAGCATACATAGAAAATATCAATAAGAGCTTCAGTTCTTCTGGATAAAACACTTAGGATGATAGCATGAGGGTGCATAGATTTAAACCATAGTCATGATTTGGAATAGTCTGGAAAAATTAATTTCAGGGCTTTTCAAAGTAAGGGGTGACTTCTCTGGGTGTGAGGTAAGGTGAGTGGATAAATGACCATTCATTAAGACTGGCTATAAAATGTTAGAATTTCTTTGCCATTAATTTGTGTATGCAATATAATGCATAAAATATATTACTACAGTTTTATATGCATTTATATTTATGTAATTTATAAATAAATATATACCAATATTGAGGCATAGAGCCAACATTTTTTAAATGATATGGCAAGAGATTAAACAAAATCTGGAGTCGATGGAACTTAGATAACCAATTAATTTCAAGTTTCTGATTAACATGAGTGAGTAACAGAAAAATTACAATGAATATTGATCTCATGGTGAACCCGGCCAACATAATTTTGAATGGTGAAACACCCTCCATGTGAGTGGTAATGGGATTTATTTATAAGTGCTGGTGATATTTTTAAGCACTTTAAAATAGGAATAGCATTCAGGAGCCTAAGTGTGAGACTGTACGATCAAGTTCTGCATTGAAAGCCAGTGTTTCTGTCGGTCCTTCAATTTTTTCTTGTTGAGAAATGAAAGACTCCACACAGTGCAATATGCCATAAGAGACCCAGGCAGGAATGGGGTAAAGATGCTGATCATGGCTAAAGCCCAGGAAGCAAGTTACAGGGTGGAAAGTGGGAAAGACTGATAATGAATAATGGTGCATGCATGCACACACACACACACACACCTCCTCCACCATCAACACACACACACACACACACACACACACACACACACAGGCCTCCTGTTTGCTGAGCAACAACTCCCAAAGTGGGAAAGGATTAGGGGAAGCTGTCATCTTAACCTGTAATTTTTAGGTAAAAAAGTTCTGTTTTATCAATTTCTTTAGACATCATCAGTAATGTTTTTGAAATTTCTCTAAGTATGTTTCAGAACCTGATGAACTGCCAACTTCTATCCTATGAAAATCTCTGCTTC
The DNA here is from genome assembly GCF_024362965.1 of Panthera pardus. NCBI lineage: Eukaryota > Metazoa > Chordata > Mammalia > Carnivora > Felidae > Panthera > Panthera pardus. The sequence goes on from NW_026526766.1 coordinate 35,333,362, forward strand.
ATGAAATCTAACCCATCCGGTTACAACCAACACAATGTTTCTAGGATACAAGATTAAAAACAATGAAATCCTAGCAGCATATTTAACAACCAATTGGGGTCTTATTCGATACCTATATGATCAACTCAATGTACAAAAATCAGTTGCCAAGGTCTCAGAAAAACAATTTAAAAAAATTATCTGATTCTTAATATATAAGAACTGGTAAAGGGTATGACACATCAGTGGCACTTAATAAGGACTGGCAAATAGGTGAGTTTCATAGTGACAAGTGAGATGTCTAATACAAAAAGGCCTAATTATATCATTTGTATAAAAAATGCTGTAGACTTATTTGTAATTTTAGGTACATGTGATGACTGTATAAAGCAGCGCATGACTCATCTAACATCAGTACTCACTGTCTGGGAGTTTGTTTCCCACAGTATCTTAAAAGTTGTCAGCAATAGAACAATCCAGCCATCCTCTGCTTTTCAGTCACCGTGATGACCACTGAAAGGAACTCCATGTTCTGGAGTTCAGTGCTTTAAACCAGTAGCTCAAACTATTGCCTGCCTCAGTGGCATGGAAGTGAATCCGTTTCAGCTCAGAAAGACATGAGCTTGGCTCCTCATCTCTGTCCCTTTCCAAGGAGCAAGCTTAGACAAATACTTCTGATGCTGGGACTCTCATGTTAGGCAAATGAAGAGCTTCTTGCAGGTTGTTAGGATTGAGGTTAAGCTTATTAAGCATGCAAGTCCCATGTCTACCTACTGAAGGAGTGCAGGATGAGATGCCCCAAAATATGCCACTTTGACATAAATATTATTTTGGGTTAAAAGTAATAAAAACCTAGCAGATGCATGAATAGCTTTCTGCCTCCTCCAAGACTGCCTAAATTTACTTTGGAAAGGAGAGCCTGCAAAAGGAACAGAACTATTAACAGAGGCTCCCTTTTAAGAAAGGACATTATCTGCATAATAAAGCAAACTTGTCTTCCCCCCAACGTCCCTTTTCACCTTCTTTAGTTTTCTCCCCTTTGTATACTCAGACCGCTACCCCTCTCTTTAACTCAGATAAACTGCAAGTTGCCTCACTGATCTTCAGACTTTCATTTCTATGCAGATTCCCCCTATATACATCTATTAAATCTGTTAATCTATGTAATGTCAATTTGATTCTAAGTCCCTTTAGCAGGACCATAGGGCAGAGGAAGGTCCTCCTCCCCAACACTAGAGGCACTAATGTTGAAAAGAATCACCTGTAGCCCTTCAAACAACTCTCTAGCCTATTCTTTATTGTATCTTGTTTAGGGTAAATGAAAGAAAATATAAACACATATTGTTGTAATGGCTCCTTTGAAATGGTGATTTCAAATCTAGTATCTACTCTTCATAATTAAAGTTCTTTCTAAGTTTATAGCAGTTCTCATTTTTAGGGGAGAACAAACTGTGGGTTTGACCTCTGAAATGATTCCAAGTGAGGCCTCAACAGTATCCTTTGCTGACCATTGAATTAATCTGCTATAAGCCTTTTTAAAGTTGCTAGGGGAAATATTTTTAAGTAAAAAGTAAACTAAGCAGCAAAATATAAACAAAGCTTTTTTTTCCCCTCAAAAACATTTTGGATTTACTTCTTTTTTAGGAACCAAAAAATAATGTAATATATATAATGAGGTAGCAAAACGTTATACTTTTTTAAAACTAAACTTTGTAGACACAGATGTATTTGTATTACACTCATCTTATGTTTAAATTCTTCTCCCAAATGGAAATATTCATCTTCACTGTGGCTTAAAGGTAGCATGAGGACTGAATTTTAGTCTCTAAAATTCTGAATTTACATAAAAGGAATACCTGCTAGTATTATTACTAGATCCTCCAATTATGCTACAACTTTTTTTCTTTTTTACAGCATCTATTGAAGATGTGGGCAAACTTTGTTCTCAATGTTGATCCTTTAGAGTGTAGTTTATTCATTATATCACTATAAATATAGCCTCCCATCAAACCCAGGCAGAGAGTTGTTAGGGAAGGAAGGGACTGAAAAGAAATCTAGTAACACTAAGAGACTAATATTATAATAACTGATCATCTGGAGTGCCATGAGAACTTTCCAAAATATCTCTTCACAGAACACCCAGAGGAAATTAAGTTCTCATCTTGCTTTGTAGGTAGAAATGAGTGATTCAATGTTTTATAACTGAATGTACTCATAGAAAATGACTGCTTAGCATTGCAACAATTATTATGAGATAAGCACTTGGAACCAATGGAAAAACAAACAAGCATTTACTGTGAAGCATCATAGCTCTATCTAAAGTGTGTAGCTACATGGAAAAGTTTATAAATTTGAGATTTCAATATAATAAGTTCTCAAATAAATATACAGTTTTCAGACTACAAATATAGTCTACTGCTTTTGGAAAGTTTAAGTTCTTCCCAAAGTACAATCAAATATACTTCAATATGTTATAATATGTTTACAATACTTTAGAATGAATTTCTTTAAGGCAGTACAGGGAATTTGAAAATAATGACATATATTAATCCATTTATTACTTTATTTATTCAATCAATATTTATTAAGTAACTGGTAAGTTGTAAAGAAATGACTACTTAAAACCTGGCTATTTGGAACAGTCATCTTTTTCTATACAAACAGTGCTATGAAAATTACATCCCAATGAAAAGTTATATCCTCCTACTGAGTAGGAGTAGGACAGTTTCATCTCTGCTTAAACACCATAGGTTTCCAGAGGAAAATGTAATTGGAATTTCCAGCTTTAATGCAAGAAATGAATATGTTTCCAACAGAAGTAAATCTAAAATATGTAAGATTTTCATATATATAGACTTCAAGTACACATCTTCTGATTTATAATCAAATGACAGGGGAAAAAAGATTTGAAGTCAGGACTCTCTTAGAAAATTCAAGCTATTCACTCTTGAAATACAAAGATGGAGAAAAGAAGATAGGATTCCTATATCTTATTGTCGCCTTTATTTCTATGTGAAAGAAGATACCTCTTTAGGTCAATTTCATCTTCAAGAAGAGAAAAGAACTGGAATGTTACTACTGAACACAAGAAGTCTGCAAGGTGTGGATAGTAGTCAAGAATTTCTGTCATATACTAAATCTAATCAGCTTCTCTTAATTTCAGTTTTTCTACAAAATAGGTGTGGAAATTTTACCTACCAACTTTGAACTATTACCAGTATTAAACAATACATTATACATAAAGTGCTCAGCATAGTGCTTAATCATGGAACATACTCACTAAAGTTTAGGTGTTAATGTGTACTGTATTACTTTTTTGGTTGATAGTGATGTTCTGGAATTGCTTGATGGTGACGCACAACCTTGTAAATAAACTAAAAACCACTGAATTATACACTTTTAAATAGCAAATTTTATTTTATGTTAGATATTATCATGGATTATATGTCAGAAAAACAAAAAACAAAATAAGGCTTGCTATGATTATGTTTATTATAATACACATTAATAAATGCAAAATATCTTGTACATAGAATAGAGATTTTCTGTCTTGAAATACTATGGCACAAAAGTCTATGAGAAAAGTTTGACATAGCTAATAGCTAGTGTAAGCTCGAAGTCTTTTAGTTATACCATAATGTATAATAATAGTGGGTAAGGAAAGGACAGGAAGGGTTAGAAAAATGGAGAGATAAACGATGATAAAGTTGAGTGGCGTCTGGTAGGCTCAGTCGGTTAAGTGTCTGACTCTTGATTTAGGCTCAGGTCATGATCTCACGGGTCATGAGTTAGAGCCCCATGTCAGACTCTGTGCTGACAGCATGGAGCCTGCTCAGGATTCTCTGTCCCCATCTCTCTTTGCCCCTCCCTCTCTCTCTCTCAAAAATGAATGAATAAACTTGAAAAAAAAAAGCTTAAATGATGATGAAGTTGATACGTTTTATAAATAATTGCTGAGATTTTGTGATGTAGTTGAATAAATACACATACATTTGGCTAAAAAAGTAGGCAATATTGAAGAGTGCAAAATAGGATATGACATAGCATCCAATCCAATTGAGCCATTTACTAGAGGAGTAGGTACTGGAAAGTTAGCAAATTCAATCATCCCCAATTTTCATGAATTCAGATTTTGCCAGAGCCAAATTCTAACTTCTCCAAATATAGTAAATGAATGACTTGGATAAAGTAGATTGGTTCAGTATATTTCTTTTTTTTTTCCTGATTAATCAATTGAAATTATAATGTGCATGCTTCTTGAGATGAATTCAGTAAACTTTAATTCTTTTCTCTTCCCTCTTCTGCAATGTCTCCAGTGATGACTGCATCCATACTTCCAATCGATGGAACACGAAGAGGAACATGAGGACAGGGCTCAGGATACTTGTTTCTATATAAGTTATTAATTAATCTATGTACTATATGGATATTTATTGAGTATTCTTTGTGTTCCAGATATCAGTAATATGTAGAATATCCCATAGTAGAACCAAGTTTTCTGATTTCTGGCCAGGGTCTGTTCTGCCTCCCCGCAGTCCCCCTTGGGAGATAGAGAGGCTGCTCTTTATTTAAATGACTTTAATTGAGGCCAAAAAATTACAAGAAAAGAAAATTCATGAAAGTGTTTTATTCTATCTTTTACACATATTACTATACCTGGATATTACATAAAGGAGGCTAAATTCTTTAATACCTTTCAAACTTTGAAGGAAAATAAAAGGCTCTCTTATTCAGTCTACATATAAAGTGTGAACTAAGCTGGGAGAAACATAACTCAATAAAGTCTAATACTTCAAGAGTAGAACCAGCATACTTTTGGCAGTGTGAGCTATTGACCTTCTACTTCAAAAATAAAATGAAATGTAAAGATGTTGAAAAAATATTTCAAATTAAAAGCAATTGATGAAATAGTCCATTATTTAGATCGATCTCTCTCTTTCTCTCTCTCATTTTTTAACATGACAGAGTATGCCAGCACATGAAAAGAGTGAAGAAAAATAGTTACAAGTTAAAGAAATTGCTCAGTTGTCTTAGTTGGAAATTCAAGAACAGTTCAAAACCATGTTTCTGATTAAAACTAGGTATATGCACCTAATATAGTAGAGTTGTCATCCTTAATATCTTTTATTTCACTCTTTAAAAACAGCTTATCATTTTCTTGGTTTGAAAAAATTTAGGGTTGGTCTATAAAACTGTGTTAAAATCTAACTCAGTTGACATATAATTTAGTCCTTATTCATTCTAGCAGCAAAAACTTAAGAACATTTGGAGTACTCTAGAATAGTATGTTCACCAAGGACTTTAGGCATTTGGGACAAAATCTGCACTAGTAAATCTTTTAAATCTCTGGGGAAAATTAAGCCATGACATAAGATATTAAAAACTTAATTTTGATTGTTTTTAGTCAGCTCTTTGAATTTTCTATTAAAGAAAAACAAAAGAACAGTTTCAGCACATAGGAAGTACCAAACTATTCACAAGCAGCTTAAAGATTAAAGTATACATGTGAATCAAAACCCATCCAGCAAGAACTAGACTATCCCAAATAAATGACAAAAATTATAGAAAACAGGCTTTGTAATAATGCATTTAGTTGATTCTAAGATGCAAAGTTTTTTTCACATGTTAACAACCCTGAAATAAAGTAGCATGTTTGCAATCAATGGTCTCTTTTGATAGTATTTTTCTTTCTTAGTGGAATATAAAATTCTACTACATCATACATTTGCCGTATTGTATCCTACAATAATATGTATAATAATATGTTTCTTACACAAATATATACAAAAGTAAAATAAAGAAGTGTGTATACATACACACACACACACACACACATTTCCCCTAAAACTAATTGTCCAGAGAAAAATGTTACCCATTTTCATTTCCGACATTAGTCAATACTGTCATATACTGCTTCTATAATCATGTTTGGTTTATGCAGAACAAGAGACAGCAGAGTTTGATTTCCTAATGGAAAAAACTCAATGAACTATAACAAAAATGCATAAAGCATGAAAAACTATGTACAAACTGGGCTGAAATTTAGGATTAATAGGACATATTTAGACACTTTTATTAATTACTGCATAGTTTGAAAGAATTTTTTAACTTCTCTCTTTCATAAAATGCAAGTAATTATTTTTGTCTCTCTGGCAAGATTGTGATGTCCCAATAGTAAAAGGAAAATTATTTGAAAGTGTTTCATTGAGAAGAGTTAATTGTTGTAGGTACTATATTTAAAATATAGACCAAGTCAGTACTGAAGTGTTCAGTACCAGAAATTGATTTTGAAATTGAATGCAAATAGCATTGTAAGTGGAGATGGAAAGTAGACCTTCCAAATTCAATGGTGAACGTTTCTTCCTAAAATAGAAACTTAAAATATTTGTGCATTTTGATGGGTTATCATAAGGTCTTACAGCCCAAATGTTTTCCAGTTCTTTTAAAATAGTTGTGGTTTGGAATTGTCAAGTATATGTCAATCAAAAGATAGATGTTTACCAAAATAATTATTTTTAGAGTAACTGATTTGTAGGCTTTCTAGGAATAATCAGAAAGCAGGGTCATTTATTATTAAGACTGCTACAGATTATGATCATATATCCATATTTTCTTCATGAAAGATAATACTTATCTCTCATTTCCTTAGAGAGGCAGGGAAGGCATCCAGCTTACTCAAAAGTGATGTCATCATTAAAGAACAAGTTCAAAAGAAGTTGGTTAGCAGAGCCTACCTTTTTTATCCACACTGGAAATTATTAACTGATCCTTTAAAAGGCCACTCCTAATAACCTTAGCTTCAGAGTAATGTATGGTTTGAAATGTATGTAATGCATGGTTGTATGGGTCTACATTTTTGAGGTTCTTTTTGAGATGATAGGTTCTTTTTGAGATGATAAATTTTGGCTTACACTTGATTCCTGCCCACAGAGTCAAAGACCAAAGCAATGCTGTTAAAGACACAAACATCTAATCAATACTGTACTTCCCTACAATGTGGTAAAGATGAAGTAGAGCATAAGGGAATCTGTCTCCCACCTATACCTCATATAAAACATTGACATAGGAAGCAGTGGCTTGCTGTATGTCAAGGAAAGAATCAGGATATATGTCTGAATAAAATGTCTATTTGGATATAAAGTTGTTTTTCTGTTTCCATTATCATTGGGTGAGTTTTAGGTATTATACATGCAAGCTTTTGAATTCTGAAAAGGTGAGGGCCTGTACTTGACAGGGAATTGTAGGCCAATCTGTTAATTACAAAACCACCCTAGGCACTTCTCAGAAAGCATCACTGAAATCTTTTTCTGCTAAGAAAATATTGCAATTGACTTCAGTCACATAATATTATTATCAAAGATATTTATAATCAGAGATTTAGAAAGCATTGCTATTTGTCAAAAAGTGCCCTATGAAAGCTGTAAATTTTAAAGATTATTTAAAATGTATTTCTCTAAAGCTTCCAGTCTTGTAAGATTGGCTGACTTGGTTTTAACATGTTACACCTTCCACCTTTGTATTTATCCATCTTTGAATTTATCCTACTTTTATTTATCTTATTTTATTATTTTAAAATGTTTGTTTGTTTATTTATTCATTTATTTATTTAAGAGGGAGAGAGAGCATGTGTGCACACTAGCGTGGGAGAAGGGCAGAGAGAGGGGGAGGCAGAGGATATGAAGTGGGCTCTGTGCTCACAGCAGAGAGCCTGATGCAAGGCTTGAACTCACAAACTGTGAGATCATGACCTGAGCTGAAGTCGGACATTTAATTAACTGACCCCTGTATTTATCATATTTTTTAAAAGTTTTCCTTCTTTTCTTATATATTAATATTTTTAGTAAATTTCAACCCCTATGAGACTTATTATGATAGTTATAGTATAAAATTACTCACAAAGCAGAGACACTGGATGTTGAGTGAGAATAGCAGAAGGTCCTTAACATAAATGTGATGTGATTTTCCCAATTCTCAGCACTGATTTGAGACAAGGGATTGAAAATCAATCTCACGCTTTTTCTTTCTTAAACAATCATTTGTGACTTACACTAATCCTATCAGAGACCATAGAGAGCAAAAATAAAATCACTAAAAAAATGATAGTTCATTTTCTTCTGAAACAGGGCAGGATAATTGTCCAGAGAAACATATTATATCATTTCCCATTTCTGATATCAGTCACTTCTGTCACATGGAGACCCACCATATCTATAATCATGTTTGGTTTATGTAAAACATGACGCTGTAGAGCTTGACTTCTCAACAGGAATTTCAGTAAGAAATTAAAATAATGGCTTGCATGGCAAAAGACTGCTGTGATGACAGTAAGCTAATTTTCCAAGCCTGAGAATTTCAAAAAATGTTTTGACAACCAACAGTGAAAAGCTTTCATCCTTATTTCACTCTTACACCAAGTGCCAGGTTTTTATGCATTTGTTATCATGGACTTCTTCAAATGCAAGGATATTAGCATTACTGATTTGTTTTCCATTATCACATACACTCCCTACACTTTAGAGTGTCCTATAGACTGGTTTAAGATTCATTACAATAGCAATAAACTTCAGAGAAGAGTATTTTAAGCCTTAAGGTGTCAGCATAGAAATTTGAAGAAAACAGAAAACTATGCACAATCTACAAAGAGGAAAGAGGCGTGGGTAAGATATTCTGTCATTTTGCTGGTTCTAAACAAAATCGTGTATGAAGTCTCATACTGACACTTCAAATAGTAGAGGAATGCTTTCACTTTAATGGATTTAGCTTGATATATTCTCTTTCTTTTTGCAGTGCTAAACCTGCAAAACACAGTAAAATATAAGGTAAAAGTGTGCCTACCCCACAGATGGAACATAATAGAGTATTTCAATATTTTATCCTAGAGTCTGGAAATGTCTGTCAGGAATCTATAATTGTGCCATATTTTACTTCAGAAGCCACAAATGAATAATCCACATCATACCTGCACGTCACCTCTGGTGATACTTGCAATGCAACATTAGAAAAAAATAGATCAGCCATACTGACATGAATACAGTCTTACCCTTCTCATTACTCATGATCACCTACTGCAGTTCAATACAGAAAAGTAGCCAGTGATTTCTTCTCTACATACAAGATTGCAAGAACAGCATGACATCCGGACAAGAATGAAAACTGACTTTATATGCATAGACTTTATTAATCTAATGCATAAAACATAAAAGTGTTAATCTGGAACATTTTAAAACCAAATTTACAGCAATTCTGTGTTGTGTGGTAATTAGCCATAATTAGTCAGCAGTTCACATGAGTTACTGTAAAAGGCATTATTTTTATGCAACCAAAATGTGTCTCCCACATTAATAAAAAAAATGTATAGATTTATGTATTATGACCGTAGATAGGATTTTTAATAGTCATCGTCCTCATCTACACATATCTCTGACATTTGAACATATTATAGCACAAAAGTCAGGCATGCTTCTTCTTTTCCAGTAGTCAGTGATTCTCTTCCCAAAGTGCCCAGTCTCTCATGTTTACTGTTGCCATGCCTGAAGTCATATTATCTGTCCCATCTTATGTGCCTTGTGTACCTCCATTGCCCTTACGTATACACCAAGGGGACCTTGAACTGATGTGGGAAACAAGGGACAAAATTAAATTCCCTAACTACTTGTAGCCCATCGACAAGTCCTTGAAATAGGCACAGTGACCTTCTTCTAGGAATTCACCTGCCTTGATGTTGACACTTTGCTAAGGGCAAAAGGCAGTCTTAGCTTGACATTATCCCGACCTCCAGGATCCTATAAGTCTTCTTTAACATATAAAAATTCCTTTGGAAATTTCCTTTATCTCTACCCCCCAAGATATATGTCAGCAATCATCCTCTAAGCATATAACCCACTGATACACATCTGGAGGGTCTCATGGCTCAGGTTTTACTGGACAGTAATAAATGACATTTTCCTCACAATAGCTAGCCCCCTCAAGGTCCTAGAAACCTTGTTTCCAAAATTCTTTAGAGACTTACACTATCTCTAACCTCCTCCCAACTTGAAAGTATATAATCAATTGCTTCTCACAATCCCCGTGCAGTTGTTTCTGTCCATGGGTCCTATTCCCATGCTTCAAAAAAACAACCCACCTTTTGCATTGAATACATCTCGAGACTTCTTTCCTGACCGTTTGCTACGAACCCTAACATTTCCACATTAGAGCTGTAATGGACGTTCAGTAAGCTTATAGCAGTAGAGCTGCAGACTGACCATTCTGATCACTTAACGGCACAAACATATTGAACAATGGAGGAATATCATACAAGCAATAATGTCACCTCTTCTAGGCTACACTACTGGATTTGGGTACTGGTCAAACACAGGACGACAGGAAAAGTTATCAAGACATAGATTGTTGTATCAGTTGTCTGACACGTCTCTTTTATCACTATTACTGAATTCAAAAAGCAGCTCACGTGATGAAAAGCATTCCCCATACATCACCCCTTTTCTCTGACTGAAAACAGCTGTTAATGACAAGTGTTTTTTGTTTTTTGTTTGGGCACACTCTGTCACATCTCAGTATTAACAGGTGGCAGTGTCTTCCTGTGTCACACCTTTGTCAGCCTTGCAGAGGGAAAGGGTAGAACAGTTTTGTTCTAGCAGAAAGACTCTGATCACTTTAAGAAGCTTTTCTCCTTTGGCTGGTTTATATGTTCTACATTTAAACCCTCAGAATATCCAAGAACTGAGTTATTATCCCAACTTTACGGATGGAAAAACTGCACATTAAAAGGTAAATAACTTATGCAAAGGCACACAGGCAGTAAGCTGCAGTACTGGGATTTAAAAACTGTACTATGATTATATAGTTAAAGATCAGTGATTTTCCACTTCACTATTTCAGCACTCCCTACAGTATCTTACTCATTCTTTTTCAGATTAAAAAAATGGAGTAAGGAAGTCAAATTTTATAGGCAGCAAAAGCCACTGAGCTAGATACTCTCTTTCAATGTGATCATATACTAGAACATTTAAAACTATGTTAAGGTGTGTAAACAAATGGTATCAATGTCATAATTTCTTTAATGCATGCTTTTACTCTTGATTTCCATAGATAGTTCATTAAGGCTCATAGTTTTCATTATGATTTTAATGTCAGGACTATATTTTGAAAGACAGTATAATTATACTTGTTAAGTATAATTGTGATTCAAAGTCAGAATTATTTCCTGGGTTCAAATTCCAGAGCAGCTGACATAAAAGTAATGTGAACTTCAGCAAATTTCTCTGTGCCTCAGTTTTCTCAACTGAAAAATAGGAATAAAAGTAGTATCCTACAACACAATTGGTAGAAGTTAAATAACTTAATATATGTTAATCCCCCAATTTATAGCAAATACTATTTCAGTGTTTGCTGTTATTATTTTTAAATTTTGTAAAATTTGCAATAACATGGTTAAATGATTTGAGGTTTCTGGCCATCCTCCCTAGAAACAAATAAAACTTTGTTGGATTTATTTATTTATTAAAAAAGTTTCTTAAGGGGCTCCTGGGTGGCTCAGTCAGCTAAGTGTCCAACTTCAGCTCAGGTCGTGATCTTATGGTTCATGAGTTCAAGTCCCAAGTCAGACCCTGTGCTGACAGCTCAGAGCCTGTAGCCTGCTTCAGAGTCTGTCTCCCTCTCTCTCTTTCCCTCCCCCACTCACACTCTGTCTCTCTCTGTCTCTCAAAAATAAACATTACAAAAAAAATTAAAAAAAAACCTTTTAATGTTTATTTGTCTTCAGAGAAAAGGAGAGTAAACAGTGTGGGGACAGAGAGAGATGGAGGGAGAGGGAATCCCAAGCAGGCTTCACACTTTCAGCACAGATGAGGGGCTTGAACCCATGAACCATGAGACCATGATCTGAGCCAAAATCAAGAGTCCGGTTTCCAGGCACTCCTGAAAATTTTTTGTTGTTGGGGCTTTATTTCATATCTTTTTGTAATGCCCATTCGACAAGCTGCCCTAAGCAAATGAGGTAATAACTGCAAAGGCCAAATTACTATTGTCTCACAGTCCTTAGACTTCTGTGCTTGTCTTAGTATGCTGAGTCTTCTCTTTTTGGCAATAAAAGATCATGGAGCTGGGACAATTTGTCATGCAATGTCTAAAACATGCCAAGGTTACCAATTCCTGGTGTTTAAAACAAGGATGGGTAGAATTAGGATTAAAAAGAGAGATTTGAAAGCCTCTTCACTAGAAGGAAGGTATTGTGGGTAAATTAGTATAGTACATACTATGTGTTCCATAATCTACTGATGCACACTGGCATACTGAAGGAACTGAGAATTCATCCATGATATAAACATGTACAACTTTCCTTAAAGTCAGCTTTTCACAAATTTATGTGTGTGTTGTGTGTGGGTTTATGTGTGTGTAAGCTTTAACCAACAATATTTATTAACTTCTCTTTAGAAGGACACACTTTGGGAAATGTTACTCAGTTTAGATTTAATTCTACAATCGGACAGATGGGTTTTCCTGAGGAATGAAGTAGAAAATGATAAACAACAACAAACTGAGAATTTGCTTAGTCCACAGCATTTCACGAAACACCTTTCATGTAGTCCTCTCACTAAATATTCATAACAACCCAAAGTGTAGGTACCATCATTATTCTCAGTTCAGAGATGAAACAATTAAGAATAGAATATATAAGTATCTGTCTTAAGGTCAAATGGCTAGTAAGAAGTACAATTTGAACTTATGCTGTCTAGCTGTAAAGCCTGTATTCTCTGCTCTGAGCTTTATTACTTCCTGAGGTAGGGAAGACAAGTGGTATAGGAAGTGGTTTGCGGAACTGGACATTCAGGAATGCATTCACGAGAAGGATGATCTCAGAGCTGGCTATCTGCAAGGAACTCAGGAAACATCAGGTGTGGAGTCATAGAGAGGACGGGTGTCATAGATTTTTAAAACTCTGAGACTCCCTTTGTTATTATTTGTAGTTTTAATACTAGTGAGAAACAGAAATTAAAAAAAAAAAAAACAACTAAAAACATGTATAGCTTTAAGTAGTAGCACACAGGGAGGGAAAAAAAGGAATAGATATATATTGAGTGCCTAAGTGCATCCTAATTGCTGTGCATCTGCTCGTCACTGGCATGAATTACCTTTCTCTTTACCCCATAATCTACAAAGTAGGAATAATCTTGCTTATTTTGTATAAGAGGAAGTAGAGGCTGAAAATTATTAGGCCACTTGCCCATGAGTCAAATAATAAGGAAGAAACAGAGGTGGCTTCAAAATTCAGAGGGATTGATTGAAAAATTTCCCCTAAAACAATGTGCAAAAGTGGAGCATGTAGGAGACCATTTTGACTCATGAGTGAGAACAATGCTAAGAAGCAGAGTAAGTGTCAGCAGCCTTCAAAGGAAGTAAAAGTGGATTTCCTACTAGATTGGCTGAAAGTAAAGAACAGGGATGTGAAAAACACTTATGTGAAGAAGAAGAAAAGACTCCCTTTCAGCAGGTAAAATGCAAAAAGGCACCCAATCTGTAGAGACAGATTACAATATGGCACTCCTTTCCAATAGCTGATGCAGCATCACCCAATAGCTGATGCAGCATCACCCCAGGATGCACTGCCTGGCGTGCTGAGCATAGCTGGTATCTCAGCTTTCCTCCTCTCCTAGATGCCTTTGAACAGTGTACAACCTGAACAACCATAGGAAGTATCCCTGGGCATGGGGACCCAACTTAATACTGACATATGAATACCAAGGTTTAACCATAGAAAAACCAGCTTCCATGATATACTTCTTCTTGCCTTTATTTCATATCATATAGCTAGCTTCTTACGGAAGATGCTTTGCACAACTCCTACTACTTTCTCCTGTATAGCATATTTTAAGGTTGGGAGCAACCACATGAAAATACAAGTTAATATTATAATGGGGAACTTATCGTGCAATGAAAAAATGACCTCAAGTGCACTTTGTAAAAGTTATTTAAAATCATAAATCCTGGCCACAGCTGCAGTGTATTAGAGACTACACATTACACCTGTAAATAATAGCAAATCCATTCTGGGGATGATTGTAGGTGCTATGAGAGACAACTTTGGAAGCATATATTTGAAGAAGCACTGCCAGTACCCTAGCTGCCAGGAAAGCAGGTCACATGTCACTTAACCGGCCATACACCTGCTACGTTTTATAGATGTGCTAAGAAGAAGCACCTTTGAAATTTACATCTCAGTGTTAATTAATCATACATTTATTGAATTTGAACCATTCTTTTTAATAAATACACGTGCATATAACAACTTATTTTATACTCATTTTAAATCAGTTGTTTCCTCTAGTTTAATTACATGACAAGTTTGTTTTTTATGTCTTATAAAATCTTCACTCAGTCTTTCTCTTTCTCTAATTTCTATAATACTCATTATTTTCTGAAACTTACACTGGATCAAACTATTTCATCTAAAATTTGCCATAGATCCTTCAATATATTCTGCTGCCTGGGGTATTAAATTTGATGAAACATTCCTCGTGAGTAGAAAATGAAAACAACTGTAAACAAAGATCAGATACCGAAATCTTCAGATTGCTGCTAGAAGGGTGTCAATATAAACAGAATACTGAGTTTATTATTAATTAAGAATCCCTAGAACTAATCTCAATATTATTGTAATGCTTACTAAATCAGATACAAAACAATTCACAATAGCTAGCTATCCTTCTCTGATGGTTCATTACCATAATTATTTATACTAATAAAATGTTAATAAAATACTAGCAAAATCCATAACTTATGTACAATTTTATCCTCAAGATTTCAGCTGTTCTCATAGATGTTTTCTGTGAGATATATAGGTGGTATCAGTAGTAATAATAGCCATCAGTAGCTACTACTTCAGTTTGACATATGTTCCGTTTATTCAGTAAGTGTTTCAAAATGAGTTTAAAGAAAAAAAAATACCTTGTTAAAAAAAGGCATGAAAATATCATAGAGAAGATATAAGACTCATTTTCTAGTCAAATTCTTATAAAGGAGAAACAACTCATAACGTAAATCAGTGTTTGCCAATAATTTACTCCAAACATTTCCTATCCTTTATAATAATAATTACACATGCATTTCTTCATGCATTCCTTCAATGGTCTTTCTTAAAATGTGCACTTTGTGGGGCGCCTGGGTGGCTCAGTCGGTTAAGCGGCCGACTTAGGCTCAGGTCATGATCTCGCGGTCTGTGAGTTCGAGTCCCGCGTCAGGCTCTGTGCTGACAGCTCAGAGCCTGAAGCCTGTTTCAGATTCTGTGTCTCCCCCTCTCTGACCCTCCCCCATTCATGCTCTGTCTCTCTCTGTCTCAAAAATAAATAAACGTTAAATTTTTTTTTTTAAATACGCACTTTGTTCCAGATGTCAAGAATAAGAGTGGAACCTGGTCTCTAGAACCCAATGAAAAAAAAATTAGACTTCAGTAATGCAAATAACATGATAAAGAGATTGCCAAGTGTTGGAGGAATATGCAAACCTATTATAGCTGAGGGAGAAGAAAAAGGATGAATAAGAAGCATCTTAGACTGGTTTTCAAAGAATTTTCATTTACCCAGCACTAATATCTGCACATGCTTTTAGTTACTTTATATAGCTGTCTTTTTTATTTTATGTAAAGCTAGAACTGCTTCTTCATAAATATCCGTACATTTCCTGATTGCTACAATTTTCTTACCTAAAACCAGGAAATATGATACACATTGTCAGGATTATTGCCATTGGATTATAATGCTTATTTTAAGCCAAATTTTAATATGTATAAATATATTAAGAGCATTGTAGTGAGATGAGCTTAAAAGTAAATAAATGAACAAAAACATGGCACCATTAGCAAAAAATAGTACCGAAAGCTCACCTCAAATTCTGGATCAAAATGGAAACTACCCAAGTGCCTCATTACACACTATCATCCCCTTAAAGCCCTCATTGTTACATGGATGTGTTTTTGTCTTATGCATTATTCTGAGACATTCAAGGGGAAGGTTTAAGGGGTCCACTGTCCCGCCCTGATTCTTCCCTAACACTGATTCTAATGAATCTTTGCTGCCTTCTCCCCAGTGGAACTCTGGAGTCCTAGGGAAGCTAATTCTTACTTTGAAATAGAATCAGGATTGGCCCACCCCTTTTCCACATGGCAATTTATCACATTTTTGCTGGGTGTTCTTAAGGATTTAGATAAATTAAAAGTGGAATTATAGAAATCCCATGCAATGTTATTTAAGCAACTCATTATAGCCAGAAGTAATAAAATAACTACAAAATTATTAAAATAAAAGTATTAAATAGCTAATTATTAAAATAATTATAGTTTGTAATAGAGTTATATATACATCATTTTATAAATACAAATTTATTATAATTAATTAGTTAATTAGTAAATTTTAAATTTGAGAGAGAGACAGTAAACATGGGAGAGGGGCAGAGGGAGACAGAGAATCTTAAGCAGGCTGCACACTCAGCACAGAGCCCCATGTGGGGCTCCATCCCATGACCCTGGGATCTGAGTTGAAATCAAGAGTTGGATGCTCAACCAACTGAGCCACCCAGGCACCTTGATATGGATTTTTAATTAATATTTTCTTTTTTCTCACGTTTCTCATTTATTTATCTGCTTTATATATTCATTTATTTTTGTTTATTTATTTTTGAGAGACAGAGAGCACAAGCAGAGCAGGGGCATAAAGAAGGGACAGAGGAGAGAGGATCAAAAGCGGGCTCTGTGCTGACAGCAGCAAGTCCCATGTGGGGCTTGAACCCACCCACAAAATACAAGATCATGACCTGAGCTAAGTGGGATGCTCAACCACTCGAGCCACCCAAGGTGTCCCTATCTGTTATATATTTTTAAGTAACATTAAGTTATACAACATGATTTTTAAAGTACAGTGTAATGATTTAACATACATATACAGCATGAAATGATTACCACAGTCAAGTTAATTAACACATCCATCACCCCACATACTTACCATTCTTTGTGTGTGGTAAGAATACTTAAGATCTACTGCCTTTCGTATGCCATTTAAAAGTTATTTAATAACAAAATTGATGATCCTTGTCTTCCAGTTTGTCTATTTATCCAAAATCATTACTTTTTTTAATGTTTACTTTGAGAGAGAGAGAGAGAGAGAGAGAGAGAGAGAGAGCATGTAAGCAGGGGAGAGGGAGACAGAGGATCTGTGCTGACAGCAGAGAGTCGGATGCAGGGCTCAAATCCACAAAGCATGAGATCATGACCTGAGCCAAAGTCGGCTGTTTAACCAACTGAGCCACCCAGACACTCCCCAAAATCATTATTTTTTTACTTAATACAATAAAATGCTGAAAATTATTTGTTCAAAAAATTTTAATCCAATGTGTACATGGAATCATTCAATGCCTTTTTTTTTTCATTCAAAATCTTTAAGAAACAGAAGAATTATATTTGGCATAGATTATGATTCCTGCTTTAATCTTTTGTCTCATTTCTTGCAACATGTTTCAGCCATACTTGGCACCTGCATCATGCATTCCAACTTTTTAATGTCTGCAAACTCTCGGCCATCAGAACACATTCCTTCCCTTCTGTATCTGGAAAACTTCTCTTAATCATGTTTCAATTATCAGTTCAATTAGTCCCCCTTTGAAATACCTTTTCTTAACCAGTATCTCTTCTGTGTTCCTTAGTGCCTGGAGAATAACTGAAATAGCACTACACATATCACTTTAATATGAAGGTTTCTTCTACTCTCCATTGGACTGAGGAGTCGTTGAGGATGGTGTTTTTCTTTGTTTGTTTGAATATTTCTTTTTTTTTTCTCTAATGCCTAGCAAAGTACTCTATACATTAGGCAATAAGATAACCTTGACAGAGTAATATTAGTCAATGGCCTGTATTTTGAAAACTACATTACAATTAATCATAAAGTGAACATTAATATATATTATTGAAGCATGCTGTTAACTACCTGGTTCATTTTACTCTACAGTTCTGATAATGGCTGCAACACATTTTCAAACTAGATTAGCTAGACAGCTAGACAAAAGTTAAATGGAAGGAAGAATGTCATTTCTTCAGGGGAAGTGTATATGGCAAGAAATGCATGGGATTAAAGGGCAAGAAACCAAGAGTCTTGCCTCTCCCCTTTTACCTACACTTCATATGCCTTTCTGTTTCTTCATCTGTACACAAAGTAGTTAACCTACACAATTCTTCAAAATTTTTGCAGTTCTATTATCCTGATAATTAGTAATTTGCTCATCGTTTTACTCTCTGCTAACCTGCCTTTGTCCAGCTTGCTACTTTCTAAACTTTAAGGTTGTTTTTATTTTTAAAGATTTATTTATTTAGGTAATCTCTTAAACCCAAAGTGGGGCTCAAACTCACGAACCCGAGATCAAGAGTCACACGCTCTTCTCACTCAGCCAGCCAGTTGCCCCTAAACCTTAAGGTTGTTAATTTCAAAGATATATGAACATATTTGTTATTAACATGTTAGTCGCAGAGTTATTATCTCGTATGAGAAGCTCCTAAAATATTTGCCAATATTTTCATAACAAAAACAGTACAGCAGACAGCAAAGTGTGGTTACTCAGGGCCCTAATCTGATGGATGCACCACTATTTTATGATGTCACCACATAAGCACATCTCAGGATTCCTGACAGCAGGAAAAGGGAGAAAGAAACTCATACACTCCATCTTAAATACTATTACCTGGAAATGGTACACAGCACTTCCACTCACATTTTATTGGTCAGAATAAGTCTCATAGACACAAATGCCTATAAGAGGGTGAGTGCTCAGAAGAAAAAGGAATCTTGGTTTATCACATATTCTTAAAAAAAATAGTTTTTGTAACCTGCTCCCTCCTCCTCTAACCTTATATGTGCAGGAAATTAGATTGATTCCCATTTTCCAAAAACATAATACAATGCTCTAAATTCTCCTTGAAGTGAAATTTTGAGGTCAAAGCTAATCCACACTTATTTTAGTTTTTTTTTAAAGATTTTATGTTTTTAAGTAATCTCTACCCCTAATGTGGAGCTCGAACTCACAACCCTGAGATAAAGAGTCACATGCTTGGGGTGCCTGGGTGGTTCAGCTGGTTGAGCTTCTGACTCTTGAATTCGGCTCTGGTCACGATCCCACAGTTGTGGGCTTGAGTCCTGCATGAGGCTCTGCACTGAGCTTGGAACTGCTTAGGACTCTCTCTCTCTCTCCTCTCTCTCTCTCTCTTTCTATCTCTCTCTCTCACCCTCTGCCGCTCTCCCAGAGTTGGGTGCGTGTTCTCTCTCTCTCTCTCTCTTTCAAAAAACACCACCACCACCACCACCAAAACTTAAAAAAAAAAAAAAAAAAAAAAAAAAAGAGTTGCATGCCCTACTGACTGAGTCAGACAGGGGCCCCAAAGATAATCCACATTTTTTTTTCACTAATACTGTTTAGTTGGCTTACAGAAAGTTATCAATTTGATAACTTATTGGACACAATGATGCTTGTAATCTACCTACTATAGATAAAAAGTCAATCTATTAACTCAGAAGTTGTGGATCCCAGGCAGAATTTGTTATTCTTGTTGATTAGTGCATAGAGAACTCTAGTAACACAAACAAAAGAATAATTTACCAAGCTATGAATGTGCTATAGTATGTTACAAAACAACAACAATGAACTTTATTTCTGCCTAACATAATCAGTGAAGTTTCAATAGGTATTTAAAGTATGAGAGGACAACCCAAATGATAAAAATAACATGATTAAAGGGTCAGTGGTAAGAAAGTTTAAGGTGTATTTAGAAAAGACTAGTCGGCCAGTTGCAATAAAATAAAAGTTTTGGCTTTGTTTCGTTTATTTTTTTTTCTTTTTGTAAAGGTTTTTATTGTATTTTTAATTTAAAAAAATGTTTATTTTTGAGAAAGAGAGGGAAACTATGTGCAAGTGGGGGAGGGGCAGAGAGAGAAGGGGACAGAGGATCTGAAACAGACTATGCATGACAGCAGAGAGCTCACTCAACCCAGGGCTTGAACTCACAAACCATGAGATAATGACCTAAGCCGAAGTCGGATGCTTAACCGACTGTGCCACCCAGGCACACCTTTAAGATTTTATTTTTAAGTAATCTCTATATCCAATGTGGGACTTCCTTATAACCCTGAAATAGTCACCTGCTCTACCAACTGAGTCAGTGAGATGCCTCTATTTTGTTGTGTGTTATACATGCTGGAAAATAAGCAGGAGGAGGAACACTAGGCCAGAATATAGAGGAATTTGAATGCCAGCTATTAGATATAAAAAGTCTACATATTCAACAGAAAATTTAGGCAGTGACATGAAGAAAAGGCAAGGAGAATGGAAACTATAGCAAAAGTTTGGAATTGATGTCACAAGGGACAGAATTTTAGTAATGAGTTTGACAGAAAAGGAAAAAAATGCAAGAGCCATTGTGATGGATAAGCTCTGTTTTCTTTTCTTTTCTTTTCTTTTCTTTTCTTTTCTTTTCTTTTCTTTTTTCTTTTCTTTTTTTTCTTTTTTTTTTCTTTTTTTCTTTTTTCAATTTGAGAGAGAGAGAGAGAGAGAGAGCAGGGGGAAGGGAGAGAAAGAGAATCTCAAGCAGGCTCCATGCCCAGGGTGGAGCTTGACATGAGCTCCCATAACTCCAGAATCCCATAACTCCAGAATCACGACCCAAGCCAAAATCAAGAGTCAGATGCTCGACTAACAGAGTCACCCAGGCACCCAGAGCAATAAGCTCTAAAATGACTGGATGTGGGGGTGAGGAAGATATCAAAAATGATATTAAAGGGTGGAGGCTGAAGAACTAGAAAATATTCTGAAGATTAACTAAAATATATATTAGAGAAATGTGGCTTTTAGAGAAGAGTGTATAAATTTTTTAAAACTTTAAAATTAATGGGATAATGAAACTAAAATAGACCTGGCACATAGGAATGGAAAAGGAAATAAATACTGGTATTTATTTTGAATGTGAGACCTCATGTGTACAAATGGATGGCACTCTCTAAGGAAAAAAAAAAAAAAAAAAAAGAAAAAGAAAAAGAAAGTATAGTACCAAAACAAAAGAAGGTTGATAAAGGCCCACGATTGCTGGATATGCAAAAGAGAAGACAACAAAAGTGAGAAACTGTCAAACCAGAGTGCGAAATTTATTAGTCATAAAGATTCTTCTGCATGAGTAGGGAACTGTTTGGTTTTGGTTTTTATTTTCACATTGGCCATTTCTGTTGTCACATATGTTTAGAAAGAGAAAACTTGTCACTGTAATGACCAAGGTGTATAGGTTAACTCTGCCATTAAATTTGAACAAGTTTATGCTCCTTTCTTAACCAATGTCCCCATCTGCCCAACAAGAGTAACATAAACTTAATTTTATTTGTTGTAAGGATACACAAAATAAAATACACAATAGTATCTGACACCATTCCTAGCAAAAAATAAACCTTCAGTAAATGTAAGTTGAATGCAGATTCATGGATTTTTAACCTATTCAACTACACAGTATCTGGTAAATCACATATATGCAGTATGTGCTCAATAAACATTTGTTGCATTCACGACTGGAAAAAGATAAACTTTAGAACTGGAAGGTAAATTGCAATCCATCTTGGATTATCCCTAAAGATATTTCCTCAATTGGCTAAATGTATTTTCAACTTCCTTAGCTCAATCTCCTCACAAATGTTACTCCTTTTATCTGGCATTATTAATGATTTCTTTGGTGCTGATAGTCATTGGTCTGATCATTCAACTATGGATGGTTCTCCCTCCTGTGTGGCAAATGGCAGGATTTCTACTTTTTGGCTCCCTGTGGCTGCGAAAATGTATGGGACTAGTTCATGACTGTACATTGTAAGAAAAAAAATGACATGTGCTGATGTTCGGTCAGTTTAGTTCTCAGGGTTAAACCAACCTGACATGGATATGTGCCATGAGCAAGAAATAAACCTTGTTGTATAAACCAATAAGAACTTGGATTTTTTGGAAAATGCAGCATAACTTAGTCAATCCTGACTAGTATATTCAACTTAATGGAAGGAAAGTCCCTTCCAGATTTACTAATTTAAAAATCTCAGCACCTCCAGTACCACTGAGATTAGCATAATATTTGCATTTTCATGATTTAAAAATGAGTTATGACACTATAGTAGACTGATGTATCAGAAAATGACTGATATTAGTATATAATTAGTATATAATTAGTATATAATACCAATATAATATATTAGTATAAAATACATAAATAAAGGGAAAACATAAATATGTTGCAATATTCTTTAAGGAATCGGCAAAGCCAATACCTTAAGACATTAAAGGAGGCTGAAGAGAGATTTTCTACAAGCAATGTATTTCTGTTATTGCATTCTGATTTCCTTCCTCTGGAAAGTTCTGTTACTAAGAGCAAACTGTTGTATTCTCATTGAGATGAAGAAAGAGGGCTGCTGAGAAGACTGATGCTCTGATTTTATAATTAAGGGTACATTCGATGTTAAATTGGCTAGTTAATAGCCATTTGGCTAATTAATAGATATTTTGGAGGACAGAATGGTGTTTCCTAACAAAAATTGTCAAATCTTTTGATGTAACAGGTAAAATAAAATCACTTGTGTAAGTATGAAATCCAAGTGCATTCAATAAATATCCTATCGAGTATCTACTATTCTAAACGAATTCCTTCTAAAGAATTCTTGACCAGTTTGAAAAATATAAACCAGGGTAAAACAAATAATCTACTTTTACTTAAGCAACTTTAGTTCAGATTTTCTACTGACTACCTATTATTATGATCATCATATTTGACACAAGTCATATTTAACTGGCAGTGTTCATTGCTGCTATTGGTACCTGATGAAGGGTTGAGTGACGGGGTGTCTGGTAGTATTTCCATGGCAAATATTACTAGTGGTTGATAAATCCAGACCTCTAGGGGTCAATTTTCCAAAATTCAGGGGAACAAAATAGGAGCTAGAAAATGAACTACCTGGATATATATATATATATATATATATATATATATATATATATATATTTCATTTCATTGTGCAAGGAGACTATTTTTGAGAATGATTGTGACAGTAATAAAAAGACAAGGACAAGCAACCCCAAACTGTCAAAATTCCAGCATCCTTGCAGCTGCTTTCCTGATATATGCCAATGACTTATGCCAAAGAGAGGGGGGAAAAAAGGAAGAAAAGTTTCTTTTCTCAAAGATGATGTTGACATATCTGATACACTAGCTATAATGAATAGTGTGGGTGGTATTGTTTCCTGTTTGTTGCTAAAGACAGATTAAATTACCCCATAAAAGGGTGAGAACACCCCATCACAAATCTTCTACTAAGTACTTACCAACCCAATGTTGGAAGGAGCATATACAAGTCTCTTTCATCCATAGCATTAAGTCCAATTATTAAGTTCCTCTTGTATTTTAGGCCCTGTGTGCTACTTGCACCAAATTTGGAATTTTACTTCTCACAATAACCCTGTGAAGTTATTATTGTTGCCAGTCTGGAGGATGAGAAAAGTATCTCAGAGAAGTTCAGCCCTTGGTTCAACATTGCATGACTATGACGTGGTATCTGATGAAGCTGTTCCCATAACCCCTCCCCCCCCAACAAACAAACAAACAAACCAAACTAACAACACATGGAAGAGTAAATCCAAGAAAAGCAAAATAATCTTAAAAGCAAGCAAGAGGAGAAAGGAAGGAAAAAGAAACCATGAGGAAGATTGTTAGCTTAAGATCATTTTTTTTTTAAAGGGAGTCGGGGAGATGAGCAATTTTACTTCAGTTTGCCACATTAGCCAAGGTCAATTAGAGACTACATTTTGCCAAAAGGAAGGCTACTGAATGGCTTATTGGCCGGTTCAATCAAGAAAAGATTGACAATAATTAAGGTGGGAAATAACTTATTTTGGAAATAATCCCTGGTTATTTTCAAGAAAAATGTGGTTTGAAAGTATCAACTCCCTCCACTCTTTAAATATTAACAAGTAGATTTTTATTATGAAACATAATAATTCAATGTCCCATATAGTTGACTTTGAAGCTAGCCAAAGCTTTATCAGAACCTTAGTGAAATCTTTTAAACAGAACTTCATGAATGAAACTATTGATTTTGATTTTGAGTTCTGAGGACTTTCAATTTGGGCATAAAGTGTCATTCTGGCGTCAACACATGAGAAAGTCTTGTACTGTAGTGATACTCAATTCCCATATGGCCCTACACACACTCCTCAGTTCCCGCATCTCTTTTGCCTCCTATGCAAAATGGAGAGAACCAATGTTTTTAAGGTTTTTGTGAAATTAGATAAATGCCATGGCATTTTGTGAACAATTCTATGCAAATGAAAACAGTGATTATAATCTGTGTACTTCCATTTGGTTTCTCATAGCAGAAGAAGGGCCAACCTTATTACTGTAGCAATTATTATACACTTCAGTGATACTTCTGAGCTTTTGTCCTCCTTAATTACTCCTTTCTCAGGTATAATTTGACAATTGAATGAGTAGCAGTTTGATGGTTTCTACTTTTCATTCTAAATTTGTTGTAATAGAAAGATCAATTAAAAAAGATCATTCTGCCGATAAATTGATTCTAGGTTTTATTTATTTATTTAATGTTTAATTTTTACATATTTTTTTAGAGAGATAGCAAGCTGGAGAGAGGGGCAGAGGGAGAAAGAGAGAGAATCTTAAGTAGGCTGTGTGCTCAGCACGAAGCCCAAAGTGGGGCTTGATTCCACAACCCTGAGATCATGACCTGAGTGGAAACCAAGAGTTTGACGTCTAATTGACTGAGTCACCCAGGTACCCCTGATTCTTGTCATGGACAAGTCATTTAGCCTCTTTGAGGTCACTTCTTCGTTTATGAAATATAAGGATGAGAATTCAGAAAGATCATGTATGTATAGGCAATAGCATATTTTGATTAGATGAAATGCATTTTCTTTTATCTCTATGAGTTTTGCATTTCAGCTCTAAGTCCAGTGGATATGCTCTCTCCCATGTAATTCTGATATACAGGCTTGATTGACTGTAGTGGTTTAAGGCAATTGTGAGTAAATAACAAGGCACATAGGGTGATGAATACGCAGGTACCCTCGGAGGGGAAGACTATCCCAGATTTCCACTTTTGTTCACAGTGCTGTTGGTGTTCATGAAATTGACAAGCCACTTTCCTTTTCAGAAAGACCAGCTGTGAGGGCTTAGCTTGTTTCATGCAGCCAGAAACCAGATAGCTAGGAAAACAAATCCTAGCTGAGCTCTGAGGTTGATCCAGAGCATGTACTTGGCACAGCAGGCTAATTACTTATTATCTTATGCATGGAGTTAATATGAGCCTCATTAGTAACAGATATTGTGTGATTACCTTGCCAAAACAATGGACATATTACTTTTATAGATTTATTCAATGATATATCTGTTCAACCAACACTTATCTAACACTTTTTTGTTAAGCCCTACACTTGACACTGGGGACTTAAAAAAAAAAAAAAGTAAATTAAGGTCACTGCTTTCCAGGAATATCAAATTTGGAAAGAAAGAGGAATAGATACACAATTGACTGTTTTGCAACCATGATAAATCCTAGATGCATAACAGGCTATGATTAACCCCACCCACGTTGTGGAGGAGGCAGACTTCTCAGATAAAGCTATTTTTCTTGAATCCAAATTCTAAAAGTCACAGTAAGGGAACAGGAAAGCTAAAATTAAACAAAATGCAAACAGGCTGGGTTTCAATATTCTCATGAGTTGGAAGATAATTCACTTACTAGGAAGAACCAGGAAAATGATTCTCAAATATTCCCCTCCTTGACTTTTCCTGGATTTCCAAGGATGGTCCAATGTGCATGCCTTCTCTTTAAATAAAGTAATTCCCCACCATTGTGGGGATAGAGCAGGATAGACCAGTTTTCTGTTATCTCAGAACTAGTCTCCTTCAAGCCCACATGACTTATTTTATAAGCTGGAAATATGGTGTAAGGGATGTTTGCCAAAAGTGGCAATTCATCCTGCCCAAACTCTGGGAGAGTTGACTCTGCCCTTGCCAATAGTCATTTGAAGTTTTAGAGACACTCTTTTTGTGACATTCCCAAAGTTCCTGTGGTCTCAAGTCCCACTCTGTTCATACTAAACCTGCAGAAATTAAGCCTTCTACAATGCCTCAGTACTAGAAATCTACTTCTCTAAAAACTGTGTGCCCAGGAGTGTCAACACAATAGCTGGACACTGATACTCCTTTCTAGGACCTTGGAGGTCGAATTGAGATGAGTGCAAGTGGTACAGGAAGGGGAATTAAATCAGGTGGAAATGGGTCATAACACATAAGAAGTCCTTACTTAAATTGAACGTTGAATTGGCAAAAAAATCAAAAGTTGAATTTCTAATAGACTTGTTTTGCCCCCAGCTGCTTGGATGGTTGGCGATAAAGACGCACTTGGGAGCTCAGCTTTGGGGAGGCCATACATAGAGTGGCTAAGGGGTCAGACTTGGAATTGGGCTCCCCACTTTCCAGTTCCAGTTCCAGCCCTGATAGTGCCCTTGGGCTACTTACTTAATATCCTTGGTCCTGAATTTCTTCATCTCTAAAATGAGGACTATAATAATAATGAATATTACTTCAGACACTGGATGAGTTAATGCATGTTAAACTAAAGCCTGATCTGTTGTAAGCATTCAGAACTATTAGCTATTATATTAATTTCTTTATCACCAGTCTCCTTTTTCCTAAAATGTTTTATCTTGAACTGTACTTTACTCTGCATTTCCCCTATTCCTTTCTGAAACACGGAGAATATATGACTCTAATGGAAAAAGCTGTAGCTTCAGAGACCAACTGACCTGCGTCTGAAATCAGGATCCCTTACTCTGTGTGGCCTGAGCGAAAATACATAATCTTTCTGTCAGTTAACCTATCTCTAAAATGTCTTTGCAGGCTTTTGATGTAAATAAAATCATTTATATCAAGTGATGCTCAATATTTGGCCATTCCTTCCACTGCCTCTTTGCATATCTCAGCTTTTTTAAGGCTTCTTTTAGTCACAAGGTGGAGATGGTAACACCCACCTGGCCTGAAATAGAGCGGGAACAGCTGCAGTTGAAATTGGGGTGCAGGCTAGCAGGTGGCTCTAAGGAGCTCTTTCATACCCAAAATTTTACCTACAGACTTTTTGCCTACATAGGAGGGGAGGGAGAAGAGAGGAAAATAAATCTGGGGTGTAGGAATCTAAATTCCCAAATCTAATTTAACTCTTAAGATGGAGAGCTTGCAAAGAGACACAGCAGTGTTTGGAGAAGTAAAAACAAAAAGTCAAGGGCTCAATTATAAAGCAGTTTTGTAGGGAGGCTACATATTAGTAATATCAGGTAAACAAGAACTGTTTTTGGTAGTTTTCATAATAATTCATTTATTCTTCACAACAACTCTAAAAGTATATATGATTGTTGTCCTTATTTTACAAATGAAGAAACTGAGGGCCAGAGAAGTTAAGTAAGTTTGGCACACCCAGGCCACTTGTATCAATGTGCTCATCATCCCCACACCATGCTGCTTCTGCACAGATACAGATAATTTGCTACATCTGCCTGTTGAACAATAAGTCAAATACCAACCCCAAACTCCAACAGCCAACAGATATACACATCAGAGACTTGGTATTAAAGATAATAGAAATGATGGTTTATAAACTTAACCATTGGTAACGATCATCTGGGGTGCTTTGTGAACACAGATTCCAGACACGTCCTCAGACCTAGAAAAACAATCTCCAGGGAAAAGTCTGGGGGGGTCATGGTTGACAAGGCCACTAGGTGATTACTAGTATTATAAAAAAAAAAAAAAAAAAA
Source organism: Panthera pardus (assembly GCF_024362965.1). Taxonomy (NCBI): domain Eukaryota; kingdom Metazoa; phylum Chordata; class Mammalia; order Carnivora; family Felidae; genus Panthera; species Panthera pardus. The sequence goes on from NW_026526766.1 coordinate 35,361,214, forward strand.
AGGTTTGGGAAATACCAAATGAGGTGAATAATAAATAAGTCTTAAGGCAGTACTTCTCACACTTTAATATGCAGACAGATCACCTGGAGATCACGCGGCATGCCAGTTTCTGCATTTCTAACAAGCATCCGGTTATGCCAGTGCTGCTGGTGCACAGACCACATTTTGTGAACCGGTCTCCAGGCAATGACTCAGCAGTCTGAGATCTAGCACTCATTTACTGGTAGCCATAACCTTGGCCTTTTCATAAACAAAACAACAACTTTGGTTGTTAGTAAAAAATGCAAATTCGAGTATCTACTCTTTTAGATTCTGATGTGACAGGGTGCAGTTATCAAAAATGTACTTTTTTTAACAAGAATCTCATGGGATTTGGTTCTGATGCAGATAGTCCTAAATCCCGCTCTCCACTGATAAACACTGAAAAGGCAGTGGAAATCAAAGCACTCTAAAGGTGGAAAGAACAGCAGTGTGCCATTATAGAAGTCATTCAGTCCCTTGGTTTTATCACCCATAACCTGGAGAGAACAATGTGTGCCTTTATAGAGTTGTTAGGATAAAATGAGATTAAACATGAAAGCAAAGAACAGCTGAGCCACCCTATTCAAGGGGTCAACGGAAATAGGCTATGGATCCAGCAAAGAATCACTTTCGGCCAAAGCAGCAGAAAAGCTTTCCTGTATTTTCTTGATTCTTAGGTGGTAAAGGCAATTCACAAAATCACTACATTCACTCTATCTACTTACTAGCTAGGCAGGACCGATCCCTGTCTGTTATTATAACATGATAGTCTATCTCTTTGTACATATTCATTTCACACCCATAAGCAAATATCATCTGTTTACTCTATCAAGATAAATACATTAGTGAGTGTGCACATATGCATGTATATACTTGAGTATGTATAATATATATGCTTGCAGATATGAAATATACACATAGGCATATGTAGTTAAATTTTATAGATTCCTTGAGATTCTAAAGACACATGTAATACAGCTAACCTTTAAAACAATGCTAATGTAGCTCACACCATATGACATTTTAACAACACCTTTTTAATAATGCATGTTCTTAAATGTTAAGCTGATTCATATGTTATATTCCCAACTTTTAAATCTCAAGTTCTACTTAAAATATCAATAAAATACGGAAAGACACAAATTTTTTATTATAGAATTTTCTGAGATAATACAGTGGTCTGCTATTATTACTGTGTCTTAACCTTATTTGATAGTTCATTATTACTTTTCTAAAGGGAGAGGGTCTTCAGCTTCTTTCCCAGAACATTCCTTATTGGATTACCTCCACCTCCTCCCCTGCCCGCCAAAAAAAAAAAAAAAAACACCTTTCAAAGTACTGCCTTTCAATAGCCTGTGGCAAGGACAAAGCTTAGGTTGACACCTATTAATGAAGCAGGAAAAATATGTCTATTAAAAAGAAAAGTCACACACTATATTCCAGTTGGTATATCCAGATGTTTTAAAATGTGGATTAGGCACAAACAATGCGAGTATGAAAATCACAATTAATTAAATATGCTTTCAATATGTTTAATATCATGTATTTAACACAGAGCTGTTTTGTGTGCATGCTAGGGCTTGGTGTATATTTACTGAATTGTCCTAATGTGAAGTATAAGAGATAGTGCATTCTAGCACATTCTGAAAGAGTTAAACATTTTAATGAGATGTATAAAGTTATGTTGCTTGGGGGCACCTGGGTGGCTCAGTCGGTTTAAGTGTCAGACTTTGGCTCAGGTCATGATCTCACAGTTCCTGGGTTCAAGCCCTGCATTGGGTTCTGTGCTGACAGCTCAGAGCCTGAAGCCTGCTTTGGATTCTGTGTCTCCCTGTCTCTTTGCCCCTCCCCTGCTCGAGCTTTGTTTCTCTCTCACTCAAAAATAAACATTAAAAAAATAAAAAAAAATTATATAAAATTATGTTGCTTATGGTAATTAAGTGACTAAAATGACTTTTGGATTATTTGCTACATGATGAAATTTCCAAAATAGAACCCTTTGTTTCTTCATGATTTGGCTAAGACATTGAGAGTGAATGCAAAACTTTGTTTAAGTTCCAGAATTGTGTTCACTTTCAAATTTGATGTGTTTTAAGACCTACATGAGAGTAAGGCACTTAAATGATATTTGTTAAAATTTTATGAGATTTTTTTTTCCTTTTCGATGTAAGGAGAACGATTCAGTGTAAATTTGTGTAGGTGTATTTCCTTTTAAAACCTAAACTATTTTAGGCTTGGATTATAACTGGAGTAATGTAACACAAGGTCTATTGGCAATACTTAAGTTGAGTTACTTTTTCTATCGAGGTTCATTTTGAATCTAGGAGAACAAATTAATATCATAAATTGGGAAGTAAATTGTGTGTGTGTGTGTGTGTGTGTGTGTCTCAAGATCAGTATCTATATCATCTATATTATCTACATAATCTATCAAATAAGTATGCTCTTTGGTAACAATACAGTCATCTTTAGGGGAGTAAACCCTCACTTTTTCCATATTTGTACCTATAATTGTATCGGACTTAACATGATAAACTAAATATAAACTAAAATGTAAATTCTTTTTTTTCTTTCCTACATTTGAACATTAAGAACACATATTGAAATAGCCATATAAATAGCCACATCATCATAAAAATCTCTTTATTACTAAGCGGCAAAATGTGAGTCAGAATTAAATCATATGATACATGGATTCTTGGTGTTTCTGCTTCTAGACTTGATTTTGTTAAAATATACATAGAACCAATGGTTATTAATTTTGAGAGAATTCAGGAAGTCATTTCACTGGTTATGAATACAGACAATAAGACATGGTAGTATTTTTTTTTAATTAATGTTTATTATTTACCTTTTGAGAGAGAGAGAGAGAAAGAGAGAGAGAGAAAGAGAGGGAGGGAAACACAGAACCTGATGCAGTTCCAGGCTCTGAGCTGTCAGCACAGAGCCTGACGTGGGGCTTGAACACACGAACCATGAGATCATGACCTGAGCTGAAGTTGGACGCTTAACTGACTGAGCCACCCAGGTGCCCCTAAGCCATGGTAGTATTAACAGTATTCATATTTGGGTCACCAAAATTTTTTTACAAGTGTTTTCATATCATATTTAAGTTGCCACTGATATCTTGAAATATCAATTATATCCATCACTATTTCAAAATTACAGTATTTAGTATACATACTGCTAGGTTTTTAATGAATCTCATATTTTGCTCTATCACAAATTTGTGATATGGTTTACTTTGAATTATCTAGACATTTAATGTTATTAACATTAAAACATTCTTCTAAAAGTACAATATGGACTACAAATTCATGACACAAAAATGATTGAAACATTTGTTTTGAGGGACTCCTGCGTGGCTCAGTTGGTTAAGTGGCCAACTCTTGATTTCAGCTCAGGTCATGATCTCACAGTTCTGTGAGTTTGAGCCCTGCATTGGGCTCTGTGCTGACAGCACGGATCCTGCTTGGGTTTCTCTCTCTCTCTCTCTCTCTCTCTCTTTTCTCTCTCTCTCTCTCTCTCTTTCTCTCCACCACCCCCTGCCCCCCCCCCCCATGCTTCCACTCTCTCTGTCTCTCAAAATGAGAAAAAGACATATTTGTTTTGAGCATGAGACAGGTCATGTCACTGCTCTCTTAAAAACTTTCCAATGGTTATGCATCTTACTAAGTGAAATTTTCGTGGTTCCTTGATTTTTATAGCCATTAGCTGTGGCTTCATCATTCTATTTCTCAAATATATCAAACATACTCCCAACTGAGAATCTTTGCATTGGCTGTTCCCTCTAACTAGAATTATTTCCCCTTGGACATGATCATTTTGTACTCACTTACCTCCTTCTAAACTTTTTTTTTTTAAATGTCACCTCATTCAAGTCTGTGCTTTTCTTTTTAATTTATAATCATATCCCTCCATATGATCCTATTTTTCCTCACTCTGCTAATGACATTACAATCTACTATTATTTTCTATCAACCTTCCCTAGAATATAAGGTCCATCAAAGCAGGCATTTGTGTGTGTGTGTGTGTGTGTGTGTGTGTGTTTTGTTTTTTCACCACAGAATCGTAATGTATTTGAAGGTACTCAATAAAATCTTGTGAAATGAGGGGTACCTGGGTGGCTCAGTTGATTGTGTGGCCAACTCTTGATTTCAGCTCAGGTCATGATCTTGCGGTTTGTGGGATCGAGCCCCACATTGGGCTCTGTACTGATGGGTGTGGAGCCTCCTTGGGATTCTCTCTCACCCCCTCTCTCTGCCCTTTCCCTGCTCATGCTATATATTTAAATCTTGTAAAATGAGAGACTAATGTGTAAAAGTAAATGACACTTTAAATAAGGCTGGAAAACAGAGTAAATTGCCTCTGTAACAGATTACCTCATTTTTACAATTGCTAAATGTAGAACCAGAAAAGTTAGACAGAAAGTTGATGTTATTTCTTTATCATTGTAGTTAACTAAAAGTGTCTATGGAAAATATACTCATTTCCTGGAGCTATTGCAACAAATTACCACAAATCTGGTGGCTTAAAACAACAATTTATTCTTTCACAGTTCTGGAGGCTAGAAGTCCCAGAGTAAGGTGTTGGCAGGGCTCCAGTCCCTCTGAAGGCTCTAGGGGAGAATTCTTCCTTGAGTCTTCCAGCATCCGGTGGCTCCCGGTGTTCCTTGGTTGGTAGCAGTAGAATTCCAGTCTGCCACCATATTCACATAGCCTTCTCTCCTGTGTGATGTGTGATCATACCCCCCTTTCTTTTCTCTTGTAAAGTATTTTTCTTTCTCTGACCTACTTATTTCACTTAGCATATGATTTCATGCATATATGGAATTAAAGAACCAAAACAAAACAAGTAACATAGGTAGAAAAAAGAGAGGAAAACAAAGACACAGACTCTTAACACTAGAGAACAAATAGATGGTTACTAGAGGAGAGTTAGGGGGCTGATGGGTTAAACAATTCATGGAGATTAAAGAGTGCATCTGTTGTGATGTACTAGGTGTTGTAAAGAAATGTTGACTCACTAAATTCTACACCTGAAACTACTATTGCACTGTATGTTAACTAACTGGAATTTAAATAAAACTTTAATAAAATATAAAGATACCAGTCATTGGAATTTAGGGACCACTCTGAATCCAGAATATTTGAAATCTTTAATTTAATTATACATGAAAAGACCATATTTCCAAATAAGGTCATATTCATAGGTACTATAGATTGGGATTAGGACAAATCTTTTTGAAAGACATAATTCACTACAGAAGACAACAACTGATCCAGAAATTTCTGCTTAAACAAACTAGATCTTTTCATTTACCTTGCTTTCAAAAAGGACACTTAGGCCTTCTTAATATTTTTCTAGAATTATATACCTTATTATTCTGGAAGATCTGCTAATTGATTTTGAAGAAAAGAAAAGTGGTTTGATATTTCCAAAAGTTCTTTTAAAAATTTAAATGGGACAAATAGTAGCACCGTGGAGTAGGACTCTAAAACTCTGCATAGTTAAGGTGACTAGTGTAAATTGATCTTCAGCATCAAGCTGGAAGTAAACTAACTACAGACTGAGAACTCTGACTTGATACTTTTTCCCACTGGGAAAAAAAAAAGTGATAAGAAATACCTAAACAATGGATGCTACTTTCTTTCCATAGGCAATAGGTCAACTGAGGCTAGCCTGACGGAGATTAGACTGCATCTCAGGTCACCGACCTGTGAGATTCCCATGGCAGTGATTAGGGAAGCATCAAATTAGAGGGTAAGTGCTCAATGACTAAAAGAAACTTGTAACATTTATTGAGTACCTCCTATGTGCCCAAAAGGAATAATATGTGCTGCATATACTTGATCTAAATCCATAAGAGTAACTACTTCCAAGGGTTGTCTTGTGTGTTAAATGTGTTACATAATATAATTGACTATCTCTGTTATCATAAGTGATACATATAAATTTCTAACGTTTGATTCAAAATGCCAAACTTGCAAGTAAAAGAGGGAGAGAGAGAGAGAGAGGGAGAGAGAGAAGGTGGGAAAAAAGACTTGAAGATGTAGTTGGCTATAAAAAGCTCAAAATTAGCCAAAAATATATCCAAATTGATAAATGTAAAGTATTGGGAAGTCTGGGTGACACAGTCGGTTAAGCATCTGATTTAGGCTCTGGTCACTATCTCATGGTTTATGGGTTTGAGCTCCACATGGGGCTCTGTGCTGACAGCTCAGAGCCTCGAGCCTACTTCAGATCCTGTGTCTCCCTCTCTCTCTGCCCCTCCCCTGCTTGTGCTCTGTCTCCCTCTCAAAAATAAATAAACATTAAAAAATGTTTTTTTAATAAATGTAAAGTATTTTTGGATTGAATTCCTGAAAAAAATAGCTTTGATAAATGTTGGTTCAACACTACATTTTAGTTCAGATCACAAGGAGCTTTTGGTGTTAAGGTTTAGCCACAGGGGTGCCTGGGTGGCTCATTCCGTTAAGTGTTCAACTTCAGCTCAGGTCATGATTTCACAGTTTGTGACTTCAAGCCCCGCGTCTGGCTCTGTGCTGACAGCTCAGAGCCTGGAGCCTGCTTCGGATTCTGTGTCTCCCTGTCTCTCTGCCTCTCCCCTACTTGCACTCTGTCTTTCTCTCAAGAATAAGTAAATATTAAAAAAAATAAAGAATCTCAAGTTCTAGGCACAGTACTTTGAGGGTAAATTTTACAAACTACAGGATAACCAGGAACGTAAAGAATCTTGGAAATATACAATATTAAAAACATAAGGGAAAAAGGGATATTTACCTTGAAAGAGCTATTGGGAAAAGAAATAACATTTGTATTAAAAACTTTGAACCATGGTCATGTGGAAAGTAGTAAAATGACATAAAACCAAACGAAACAAACAAGCAAACTAGAAAATGAAAGTTACGGCAGACAAGGTTAGAACTCCTTGTAAGAAACACCTGCTAAATATGAGAACTATTAAGCAGTGAAATGGACTGCCTGGTCACACACTGAATTTCCATAACAGGGATAACTGCTGTTCATTGAAGTGCTTGGTACCAAGCTAACTGCATGTCTCCACTATCGCAATCAATCTCAACAGCAATCCTACGAAGCAGAGATTATTATCTCCATTTCTGGGAAGAGGAAATATAAGTGATTTTCCCATGGTTGAACAACTGAAGATTCGAAACTTATTATTTCAACCATATTCACAATCTTGGCCTTATACGGTACACTGGACTGAGCACATCTGTTATAAGTCTTTTAAAAGAATGCCATGCATCCAGAGTGTAGCATTCTGACTTCTAAGGTTAACACATGAAATAAAAATTGTTTAGAATAGTTCTGACAGTGAGAGTAGTTAAAATATATTGAATATGTAAAAGGATAATTTTTAGAAGCAAGTGCAATCATATCATTATAATTCACATACAAATATAAAATGAATATGGGCCAAAGATTTTATTTAATTCACCAATTAATGAGGGAGTCAGTAAGATATTACAACTGTTCTAAGGAGAATTAAACCATAGTTACGTACACACACACACACACACACACACACAAACTCACTAAATATTATAGTTTATTTACAAATAATACAAAACATGTATTTTACAGGAGGGAGGGAAGTCAGTCATATTTTGTTAGAACATTTTATTTTCATGTGTATGGAAAATAATGATGTGAATTGCTATCAGTTACCTACAATGTACAGTGTTGTAAAATAGCTCCAAGATAATGAGAGGTACAGAGACCCATTGCAATCAGACAATATAAGAGGCCGTGCTTAGAAAACAACCAATTTTCAATTGAAGACACCCATCGAGGCCCATTCCAAAGTCTTTCCCAATGTTACCTTCAAGTATTCATTATTACTATTGTACAAGTTACATAGATGGGAAGTTGCAGAGGAATGACAGAAATGTAGGTCTCTTCAGCGGGAAAGAAAATGACACTCTGGTCTAAAACACGTGGCCTCCCCAGTGTATGTGTATGTTCGTTGCATAGGAAAGCAGGAGGAAACTGATAGTTCATGAATACCTACTGCATTCAGTACTAAGCATTTTACATTTTATGATAACAATAATAATTATTGAGTGCTTTCAGCAAGGCAGGCTTTGTGCTAATTGATTTATGTGCTTATTATGTATACTTTTCCTACTAGTCATAATAGCATAATAGCATCGGGAAAAACGCAATAATGGTATCTCAGCTTAGTTGAATAGTTATGAAAGTCAAGTACTTGTCCTAAGTATTAACTTTTATTAATTTTAACAACCATAGCTGTGATTTATTATCCCCATTTAATTGTGAAAATAATTGAGGATTAGGGAGGTCAATAAATTAGCCAGTATCACACAATTAATAATATTCCAATCTAGGTCTCTGAAGACAAAGTCTGTGGTTATAATTATTGTACTACTAAACTAAACTGTCATGGATCAGAGGTCAATGCACTCTGAAGTATACCTATTAGAATACAAAATTGTTTCCTTATGATATTCCTAGACATCATGAAGACAAATAATAAACATGTTAAGTTTTCAGAAGAGTTCCTATAGTTTTAATGACCATCGATGATTATATGTATTTCACAAATAGATTGCTTAAAAACATATTTAAGAAAATCCATAGCCAAATTTGAAATTTCTTTTTATTTATTTATTTATTTATTTATTTATTTATTTTTTGAAAAAGAGAGCTCATGAGGCACCTGGGTGGCTCAGTCGGTTAAGCATCCAACTTCAGCTCAGGTCATGAGCTGGTCTCCCAGATTGTGCGTTTGAGCCCCACATAGTGCTGACAGCTCAGACCCGGAGCCTGCTTTGGATTCTGTGTCCACCCCCCCCCCATTCCTGCCCCTCCTCAACTCATGCTCTGTCTCGCTCTGCCTCTCAAAAATAAATAAATGTTAAAAAAAATTTGAAAAAGAGAGTTCAGGTGGGGTAGGGGCAGAGAGGATCTGAAGTGTGCTCTGTGCTGACAGCAGCTAGCCTGATGAGTGGCTTGAACTCAAAAACAGGTCATGAGGTCATGACTTGAGCCGAAGTCTGATGTCCAAGCGACTGAGCCATCCAGACGCCCCTGAAATTTCTTCTTTAAAAAATCTATTCAAAGAGCCAATGATTAAAACCATAAGCAGTTTCCTTTGGATGACTTATCTTACAAAATATTTCCAGAGCAAATGCTAAATCCTACCCTCACTCCTGCCACTTCCCTCATGTCCCCTTCCAAAGTAACAGTTTGTACAGGTTCTAAGAGAAAAGAAAAAAAATGAATAGACCTCAGAGACAGAGGACAGAGGCAAACTATATTACCATCAGTATAGATTTATTCGCATTTGATAAAATATATTGGTTATTTTTATTGATATGTAGGGTTGTAGAATTTTGCTATGGTTTGTAGCAAAACAGATCACTTTAATAGGTCAAATGTGTTTTAAAAGATGACTTTAATATTTTCAAAATTCTTGATTAATCTTATTAAATTGTTAGCTTGCCCAGTAATATAGATATATAAGGGTTTTCATTATCAATGGTAATTCAACCCAGCTCCCACCTTAATGATTAAATATGCCAAATTCATACAGATTGTGTTTTAAATTACCTTTGTTTAGCCATGTAATTGGAAGGAAGTATTGATGTGGATCATCCTAAATACTGAATGATTCCAAAATCATTTAGAGTTGGCTTTGGGATGTGTTTCAATTTGGAAGCCGATTTATTTCCTAATTGCACTTTGCTTAGGCTAAAATTAAAATAGGCAAACATTATTCGATAAGAAGGTGGGATTGCCTAAAGGTGGTATGACCAGGGCACTCCAAACAGGACTGCTGATTGTAGTGCCAACAACCACAACACCTAGCAACAATAACAACATAACATCAACAACAACACAGACTTAAGGAGGAAACCCAGAGGCTATCCAAGTATATCCAATTTGTGTTGCCAGTTAGTGTTTGCTCTAGGTTTCTCATTAATTCTTGCCCTATTACTATTGTTTCTGCCTATAGTCTTCTATTTTCATGTATCCATATTCATGTAAAAGTTCGAAGTATACCTCAAGTGCCACATCCTTCATTAAACAATAACACTATGACATGAATATTAAGTCTTCCTCAATACTTAAGTAGACCCAGCATAGTTATCCTACAGACTGCAGAGGGAACACCAAGATTATATTCTCTCCATCCACAAAGACTGAGGGTGAAGTGTGACATTTTCTCCTACCTTCTCCCCAGACAGGCCCTATTCCGACTTCAACCTTTATGCCATGAGCTTCCTGAAACACTAACTCACATAACAAACTTTCAAGATGAGTCTCAGACTGGATTTATTTCTAAAGAGTCTGTGTTTGTTCCTTCAGAGGTTGGTGTGCCTGAAAGCACAGGCTTTGTACTAATTAGGGTTAAAATAATGAAAAAGATATGGAGTTTACAAAAGTTCATATTATTTCCTGTTTCCCATTACTGCCAACAATAAGGACTTCAAAAGCATAGATATAGCTATGTCCTGGAGCAGAGGCATATGGAAAAAATAAAATATGCTCTGTTCTGCAAATCTAATGCTAATTACCACTATTGATATTAAACAACTATTAGTGCTACTGTTACAGGTACTAACAACATGATCACCACAATGATGTATTGTTTATCATGTATGTATACTATGCCAGCCACTGCTAATGAGTTCACATTAATTTTTTAATGCCGTTTAATAAAAAATAAGTGCATCTATATTTTATGATTTAACTATGGGAATGGGGATAGGGAAATGCCTTAAAAGTAAAAGGGACTTTGTTTTTGGAAAATGCTTTGCCTTATGAAAGGGAAGAGTTGGTTTCATTGGGAGAATTTGAGACAAGGATGTAAAAAGGAAATCTTAGTTATCCCTTCACAGTTGATTCTAAGAGAGGATAGGGACTCCTAGAATTCAGAGGCAAGGGCAAGGATGAGTAAAAAGCATAGAGAGAAGTTAATGAAACAAACATAAGGGCCTCCCATCTGCAAAAGTTCCTCCAACACACTGGGGTCAAATTTGCATTCATAATTGTGTATGCCTTTTCTAACAGAAGTACACAACTTGTATGAGCTTCAGGCCCAGAAAACCTGGGCCTGTCTCTGGCAGAGGGATGTTTCCATTCCCAAGAAAAGCATACTAACTTTTCTGATACTCTATTTTAATTTGGTTCTAGATTCTGCTCATTGTAGTCTTCCTCCATTAGTCCTTAAGCTTCAGTAAAATCAGGTCTTCACAGTAGTCTTAAGCTGTTATATGCTTAGGCTTAAGGTCTTACAAATACTCAATTACAATATTTTTGGACCACATTAAGTGGGTCAATCAGAGTAATATATCCAGGGGGTACCTGGCTGGCTAAGTTGAAAGAACATGAGACACTTGGTCTCAGGGTCATGAGTTTGAGACCCACACTGGGGGTGGAGATTACTTAAATAAATGTTTAAAAACATACAAAAAGCAATCTAATATATTCAATAAAAATGGTTTTATTTCAAATAAATCTAGTAATTTTCAGATATCAAAGGGTGACCAGGGAAAGTATGAATTTATTTAAATTTGGTTGAGGTCAATGGGATGCTTGAATAAGACTGGAAGTTTATGAAGAAAACCAAAAATATCCTTTTGGTGGATATCATGTTGAAGTGGATATTATGTTTGCTTAATGAGCATCAGAGTATCAATCTAGACCTGGTTAACAAAGTGGACCCTTTGAGTACAATTAGACATTGGTAAGGATCTTCAGTTCTCTAGATCATACCATTTCTGTATCTAAACCATAGCTCTAGTTTGCAGTTAGAGAGTAAGACTGGGCTGGAGCATGCTATTTTCCCTATAAAGAGGAGTCAGAGAAATAACCTTAGGCTTCCCTAACAGCACTGACACTGCCTGCCCCCCCCCCCCCGCTCTCCCCCCTGCATCACCTGGCAGTTGGCTAACCTCAGGGATTGTAAAGCAGTCGTAAAGTGGAATGTGGTGGAGAGGGCTTTTCCTTGACAGAAGCAACCCGAAAACAGCAGTTTAGAAAACTGCTGCAGGTATCAGGAGGGTGCATTTAAGCAGCTCTCTCATTAACAAATATGCTTGCTTAGGTTAAACACTTGCTGAAGTGGTTGCCTGTCTGTTGCCTGAGTCCTAGAAGCAGGAACCAGTTCACATACCTGGTCTAGCGAAAACATAGAAGCTGGACATTTAAGGCAACAGCACAGGCATATCCTACAGGACATACTGTTAAGAGGAGAAATTCCCTAGAGCAAAGGGATGTTGAGAAAGGGTACACAATGAATTGAAGCTTCGCAAATGCTCCTTCCTGTACTTTAAACTTGCATCAGGGACATGGACACCTTTAGATTAAACAGACCATATTTATAAAACTTACCTAGTGATTAATGAATGACTGGTGTGCTACCATGTGTGTTTGTGAGGTGAAGAATTGTTTCAAATTTTCTATAGCATCAGATTTGTTCTTTCATATTGTGCCCTGCAATCATCTCTATGAAGTCCCAAATTGCCAAAGATAGCATTTGATTTTATTTTCCTTTCCTTTTGATACAGGGAAATCAATGAAGGGTTGTCATGGAAGTTGACCCTAGATGGAGTTTCCAAAATTTCATCCCAATTATTCTCTGTGACTTCCATCCCTGTCATTCATGCACTATCTTGTTATATGACCACTGTCAAAAGTGACTTTTGAAAAAGAATTCACCACCAATTCATCTTTAAGAAGATGGAGGAAAATGAAGGCAGATCAAGAGAACTACATCATTATTTTGGAGAACAGGGATGGAGAAAAATGACTGCATGCTACGTAGGTTGGAATAGTGAATGTGTCTTCCTTCAAAAACTGTATTCATGGTGTTAGTTTCCGCATTATTGCCCGTGTTGTGTTGTAGTTACAGCATGGTTTAAACAACTGGGTGGACTGGCTGGAAAATAACCTAGTGTGTATACTAGGTTACATCTACAATGCATCTATAATGCCAAGGTCATTGCAGGCACCTGCTGAATGTTTGTGGACTTGAATACTATAGACGTTACTAGAAAACATGTGTTCTTTATAACTTGCCAAACAACATTGGTGTGGAGCTGTCTAATTTTGAATGTGGGGTGCAAATCCTAGAATGAAGATCTGTGTTATGTGACTACCATAAATTCAGACGCACCCAGGATGCTTTTAGAGGGCTGATAAAACTTACTTGAAACTACTTAGTAGTTTGAGGAATCTTTTTGATGGAAGAGAGGGTTGAGCTGTAAAATTTGGTGAAGGAACAAGAATTGGTTGCGAAAAGGAAGAGTTTATTTTGAAGACAGTCTTTGGATAGGTTTCTTGCTAAACCTTTGTAACTTGTGCTTTAGTCTTAAGGTAGAAGGACTCTAAGAAAAACTGTCAAAGAACAAAGAGCCAGAGCACAGAATTCAGCAATGATTTGTTATATCAATTGTACTCAAACATGATTTTTAACATAATGTATTCTACAAGTTAGAAATTACTGTTTTAATGCATACTTGTATAATAAAAATCAGTGCATGTATTTTTGGTAAATAGAAGAATCATTTTATTGTATAATTTTCCCAAAGCGTTAATATTGTGTGTCACTAAATACTGCTTCTGAAAGCAAAGTATATTACATGGCTTAATGCAGCAAGTTGTGGAAGAATACAATATAGTACACCATGCTCACTCATCCCCTGTTTTTTTTCTTTTGGCACAGATTGGCCACATACTCTGAGTTGGTCATTCTTGTGAAGATTTCTGAAATTCTGGATGTTTATTCTTTGATTCCACAGTTTAGAGATCTAAGTCCTTCCTTAGAATTCTTTCATATCAAGCTATGTACATCCTTACCTTGCTTTTTAGAAAAAAGTATTTTTTATACATTGTAATTTAGGTTTACTAGGAAGTTTGCATGCGTTTTAAAGTGTGGTACTATTTTTGCTAGAATTGTTATTAGTCTTGTTAATACTGTAGTAATAAAGTTGCATGGGTTATGAACACTCTATTCTCAATCATATTTTTCCAAAAAATCTTTTTATTTGAACATTTTTTTCAAAGCACAAAGTTTTTCTGGAATTTCTGTTTTGTGTTATAGCACAAATAAATATATTTGTGTGAGGGGTGCCTGGGTGGCTCAGTTGGTTAAGCATTCGACTTTGGCTCAGGTCATGATCTCATGGTCTGTGGGTTCAAGCCCTGCATCGGGCTTTGTGCTGACAGCTCATGCCTGGAGCCTGCTTCAGATTCTGTGCCTCCCTCTTTCTCTGCCCCTTCCCCACTCATGCTCTGTCTCTCTCTGAAAAGTAAATAATAAACATTTTTTAAAACTTAAATATATATATATATATATATATATATATATATATATATATATGGAAGCATTAAAAAAAGTAGGAACAATCTGAAATGTATCAACAGAGCACACTAGTCTTACAAAGACCATGTTCAGAAATAGTAAAGGAATCTAGCAAGAGGCTGTGAACTCACATAGCTCAGAACAGAAAAGACATCAAGGTAGCAACTGAGTAGTCATTTCTGAGTAAGGGTAGTGTGTGTTAACCAATCTCCAGTACTGTATTTAGGGTCTCATTTGATACATATGCTGAAGATTTTCCGAGGCAGAACTGATTTGAAGGATACTAGGGTTCTTGAGATTCTATAGGTGAAATCTGTCAAAGGCAATATGACCGATTACCTTTGTTAGGACACTATTATACTATTGCCATATTCTTTAGCTAGTCTCTTAATGAACATTGTATATATATATATATATATATATATATATATATATATACACACACACATGTATATATACATAGTACCATTAAAATTTTTGTGAGGAGAAATGTGGGATCAAAGGAAAACTAATCTTTTTCTTTCTTTTTTAAATCTCTAATAAAACTAGCAGTTAACAACATGAAAATCTGATGTGGGGATGGATAATGATACAGATATAAATATGGATATTGTTACAGAAATAGATGCTAGCATGCAAGTTCTTTAAATGTAAAATACCATGACCAAAAACAATAAAAATGCACAAATGATGTCACTATAATAGTAAATTGGTAAGTTATCCTATTACTTTTGTACCTATAAAACAGAATTTGTGAACACACTATAAAATGAATTTTTAAATTTAGTGTTTTAGCACAATATACAGAAGTCATATTTTCCTTTAGCCTTTGGTATGCATTCAAAAATATGGTCCATATATCAATCTAACAATTCAAGAATTAAACTGGGAAGCAAAAGGCAAGTGCATATTATAGTGTTCTAAAAGCTGGGAAAAATTGAATGCAATTTCCTGACCTCTTTTTCGTGAGATGTGCTATTAAAATATTTTTCCTGTTACAATATGCCTAGTATTTGATGTCCTCTAATATCTTCAGACTGATTCTTAAATTTTTGTACCTTACAATCTTTCTTTCATTTTCAGGGGTTGATAATTGACAAATTTGATTCCTTAAATAATGCAGCTTTATATAGCTTAACTCTCCTCATCACCTCAAACTTTAGAATCAATTTATCACCAAATTTTATAGACCGTTGAGCTCCTTGTTATGATAATAAACCAAGAATTAATTCTTATTCGTCTGCTTTTCTCATTTTATATCTTACATGTCATTTAGTTTTTATGAGCAATGCCATATTCTTTTTTTTTAATAATTTTTTTCATGTTTCTTTATTTTTGAGAGAGAGGCAGGGTGTGATTAGGGGAGGGGAAGACAGAGAGGGAGACACAGAATCCGAAGCAGGCTCCAGGCTCTGAGCTGTCAGCACAGAGCCTGACATGGGGCTCAAACTCACAAACTGTGAGATCATGACCTAAACCATAGTCGGATGCTTAACTGACTGAGCCACCCAAGCACCCCAACACCAGATTCCTTTTTAAACGATGTGCAGGAAAAAGCATGACAGTCTGTGCTTTAGGAGAATCTGCTGATAGAGATGGGTGTGGGCTGGCATCTGGGAACTTGGCTTTTAAACTGGTCTTTCTGTCAGTAACTGATAAGGTTGTTTTACCATATTAGCCTCATTAGACTATACAAACAATGTGGTTGATGGCGAACAACTGGTTTCTTTCTGGGAGTCTAGAATTTTGATAGCTGTGAGTAGGCAGACTGCCTATATAATCATGGTTTCCCACAAAATTCTTTAAACTCTGTCTCCGATGGACTTGTTTGGGAGGAAACACTATAAGTGTGTCTCCACATTTAGTGGAGAGCATACTTGGTGTGATACCTTTAGGGAGAGCCTAGGAAGAGTGCACGTGGGTCTCTCCGAAGCAAGCTGATACATCTTGCTCCCTTACTCATCCAGCTCTGTATCCTTAATATGTTGCTTCAATAATTATCAGTCATGAATTCAACTATACGCTGAGTCCTGTGAATCTGAGACTCAAGTGTAGTGGAGCAGCTGACAGAAGTGGGGTCACACAGGACATCTGTCTTGAACACAGTTCTCATGCCTGTAATGCCCCCCAAGGCATTTTTTCTTAGTGCTTTTACCATTATCTCAAATTAAGGTGGTAAAAGAGAATTTACTTTTTCTTTAAACACAAACATGCCACAATTCTGCAAATGGTTTTGAAAATCTCTTTAGTCACCTACATTCAAAATATTAGTGTGATCTTTGAGTGAAAGTAAGATCTGTAATAAAGAAAAGAGGTTTTGAAGTCAAGATTCCCATACCAGCTTTATTTTCAAATCCCAGTGTATTAGCTTAATGAACTTGAACAAGTAGGACACAGCTTGACATGGAGTGGAAATTAATATATTGTAATCATTTATTAATTAAAAATATTAATCATCTTATTCGTATTCCTTCTTATAGCCACCGTCATATTATTATTCGAACTTGTACAAACTGTACCACTTGCATTAGTAGAGTCATTAACTTTCCCTTTCTCATTGGCACCACCTAAGTGGCCTCATTTTCTCATTTCTGCAGCAGTGCAGTAATCTATTTAGGTCTCCTTTTCCACTGTGTCTAACTTGTTTTTTTCTAGATTAATCCTCTGAAGCGGAAGTTTTCAAATTCTGCTCCAGGGAGCCTTAAAATTTCCCATAACTGTCACAGAGATGAGGGGGGACAAGATTGTGGAGAGCCATAGATCTCACATCAGACTACAACCAGAGAGGCTCCGCTTTTTACCCAATTTATATACTGTGCTTCTTTTTGACACTGTGTTTGGAGAAAGGCCTTGGGGGCTACAATAATTTTAGAAAAGCAGTAGTGTTAGCTGTCTTCAGGATAAAGTCTGATCATTTAAATTTCTAGATACTCCCTTTTCTGGCCCCAGATTTCCCTCTGACACCAGGTCTCTTCTGCATGAGCCCTTATTTTGGTCAAAATGATTTGTTCATTGAGTTCTGTTATAAGTTGAATTGCGTCCCCTCAAAATTCATGTTGAAGTCCTAATCCTAATATATCAGAAAGTTCCCTTATTTGGAAATAGGGTGTTTGCAGATGTAGCCAGTTGGTATTAGGTCATACTGGAGTGGGGGGGGGGGAGGGGAGGCTGTAATCCAGTAAGGTTGGTATCCGTATTAAAAGGAGAAATTTGGACACAGACATGCACACACAGGGAAAACAGCATGTGAACATAAAGGCAGAAATCAGAATGACACAGCAGAAGCCAAGGAATGCCAAAAATTCCAGCAAACCACCAGAAACCGGGAGAAGTAGAAGCCAAATTGCTTCCCTGAAGCCCTTAGAAGGAACCCATTTTGCCAACACCTTGATTTCAGACTTCTAAACACCTGAACCTGAAACAATAAATTTCTGTCATTTAAGCTACCTGATCTGTGGTACTTTGATATGGCAGTCTTAGAAAATTAATACAGTCTCTGAACATCCTAAGCACATTTTCCTCTCTGTGCCATGGTTCTATCTGCAATGCCTTCATTACATGCCTTCCTCCTTTAAGAACTACCCCAAGTCTTACAGCCTTCTCTTTAACTGTTTTTCAGTTGCCTTAGCTCTTGGCAAACTTCAGTTTTTTGAAACAGTTAATAGTACTTAATTCACTTGGAAAATATCATATGCTGCCATATTGATTACTTGAAAATAAAAGCCAGACTTCTATTTAATTTTCATATATAAACATAAAGTAAATTGGAGTGTCCTTGTGGCCACTCTCATTGACATAGGACATCTATAGTAGTTTAAACTGTATAAATTGGCTCTGGAGACACACAAGGATAAGCAATACATGAAGATAAAATAATAGCTAGTATCAAGAATAGGAGCAAAACATTTTCTAATATAGTAAGCTATCTATTTCAATTCTCTTGATATGACTTCAAATAAGGAGTGATTGAACCTTTCTGTTTCTTGTTTGTGCATGAATTTGAAGGCATACTACACTTTTTTGATATTCATCTGGATATTGATCATGGGTTATATTTGTTGCACTATCACCTAATTATGATTGACAGACTCACAAAGTCCATGCATACTAATGGAATGTATAGATTATTCTGTACACTTCAAGAATCCTTTCTTTAATCCTTAAAATGTGTTCAGTGCCCTTCTTAAGGTCTCCAAAAACCTCTTATTTTCCAAAACTGATTCTACTTTCACTGCTCTTTTTACTGATGTCTATAAAACAATCATCATAGTTGACTACTCTCTGCACTTGAAATTATTGTCTGTTTGACTTTTGTTCTCTCTTTTCTTTCTTGGTTTTCTTCCTAGTCCTAATCCTTTTGCCTGTCTTTTGTGGGTTTCTCCTCTATTGCCTACTCTCTTGCCCGTTCTCAAGGATTCAATTACGAAAAGAATACAAATGATGCCCACATTTTCTAAAGTGGCCCCAGAAACATATTTCCAATAATTTCCTGGGCTATGCAGAAGTTCATACCTCATATTAGTCTTAACAATAGTCTTTTAAGCAGCAAACTTTCTTATTGTGCATGTGTAATATCACTTAAGCACAACCACTCCAACTCCATTATCCTGTTTTGAATCATCTAAATTGACTGGGTTGTTGGTACTATTCATACTAATTATCAATATTTCTTTTTTCACCAAAGCCATCATCATAGAAAAAACATAACTGAATTGAACATTATTTGATAATAAAAATCATGATTGTGAATGACCAAGTTTAGTGAAATAGACCACAAAGTTTTAGAAAAATACCTACCTTTCCAGGATGACTTTTCTGGTGTATTCACTTACAAATAATATTGCTGAAAATGAATTTAAATTGGCACATTTAAGTGTATTTTGATTTGGTCTTGGACTTTGATAAGGACATATGTAGACTTCTAACATTTTCAGTGGTTCTCTACTCCTCTTGTCTTCTTAGACTAGCACTTATAACCTTACACGAACTGACCCAAATCTACTTTTTTGGCTCTTTCTTTTCTACTGCCCCATACAATTTACATTCTAATTGAGTCAGCTATTCAAAAAGCATTCAAATATTTGAGATTGCTACCTAAGTATTAGAAATATTATCAAAGACGTTTCTTCCACATAAATCCTTTCTGTTTGTACCCTCAATAATCATGCTCATCCTATTACAAAGCCCACCTCTTCATTGTCCTTTCTCTGTAGCATAGGTCAGATTTACCTTCTCTTTATAGCAATGATAACAGCATATTATGTCTGTAGTTCATTTGAAATATATGTGTCCTATTTAACTGTGGGCTTCTTAAGGTCAGTTATCAATGTCTACCTGGCATTTCTAAACATAATGCACAACGCATAAGCATCACTCACATGTTATAGAACTGCACTGCTTTGACTGAAAATATCCATCTTCTGTGTGGACACAGGTGCAAAATGCAAAATAGGAGGAAATCGGAAGTGATTATAAGTAAAAACCCATCCAGTAAATCTGTTTTGAATTGACAGAAATAGTACAAGTAACCATATATCTAAACAATAAAATACATTATACTGAAGACATAACTGTAAGAAAAAATAAAAATAAGTTAGAACTATAGAGAGATGATACATTATCTCTTTGGAGCCAAATCAGACTTTAAGGTAGGCAGAGGAGCTGGAAATGGAAATTGAAGCAGTCTGGGAAACAAGACTCCCAGACCTTTCTTTATAAAGAATTGTACAAAGTAGGTCAGCACTTCTTAGAAAAGTGGAGACTGAGAGCAGAGAACATTCAGAAAAGAAAAGAAAGAATAGATCCCTTAAAACTCTATAAGTTAGCATCAAATTCAAGAAAAAGGAAGTAAGAGTGATAGTAATGTCCGGCAGCACAAAAGAAGAAGAAGAATTGTATTTGGTGGAGGCTGGGCTGCAGGGCAGGTTGTGGAAGACTTGCTTTAGTGTTTGAGAGGGAAAGAGGAGGGGAAATTAGGCAAAACTCAAGAAAAACAATCACTGTGTTTTTGTTTTGGTCATCTGGTCTTAGTATCTAACAGTATTTAAAACGTCAAAGCTCTGAGGTAAAAGATGTCTGGCTAGCCTCCGAGTTCTGTCAGTTAGGAGCCTGATGGCCTAACCTGACTTGATTATGCATCAGATTCCTTTTTTGGGGAAGAGGAACAATAGTAGTAATTCAAAGCACTTGTGAAGGAGAAAATAAGAATGTTTAAACATTTAGGATAAAGCCTATACTGCTAAGTCTCAATAAATATTAACTATTATTTTCAATCTTTAATACACTCTATATTTTAGAGATTTCTGGAAGGCTTTCCTGCTCCCAAATTCAGGATTGACTCCCAAATACTCAGGCACTATTATATATTAAACACTCCCATTCTTGTATAACTATACAGAGAAGGGTGTGATTTATTACATATTTTCTTCTGTTGGCACCTAAATATCTTTCATAACTGGATATCATACACACATATGCATATATACACATAAATATGAATATAGATATTTATATAGGGGGTACGTCAGGTGGGGAATGTTCAAGAAGAGCACAAAAAAGGGTGGGAAGGTGTGGAAGATCAACTACTTCACAATTTTGCTAAAGCTGGCTTAAGTATACAGTATGGTATATCTGATCATCAACGTTCTCATTCACAGCCCATGGAGGATAGTTGCATAGTTCATGTAATGCGGAAACACAGGTAATTATAAATCTGAAAATCAAAAATACACTGGAACAATAAAGACCATATTTAATGATTTTAATTTTTATTTTTGAGAGAGAGAGAGAGAGAGACAGAGAGAGCTCAAGTGGGGACAGAGCAGAGGGAGAGGGAGACACAGAATTTGAAGCAGGCTCTAGGCTCTGAGCTGTCAGCACAGAGCCCAACGCGGGGCTCGAACCCATGAACCATGAGATCATGACCTGAGTCGAAGTCAGATGTTTAATCAACTGAGCCACCCAGGAGACCATATTTAAAAGTTAAGGGATAGATAGGATTCTGCTGTATGTTGGCCTGACATCTCATCCAGTATATACTATCGTGTTATCTATTTAAAATAACTACAATGATAAAAGACTGTACAAAATAGAGTAAAAAAGTAGAGGCACCATTCATCACTGAAAATGTTTACATTAGTGGTCATCAGTTAAAACTGGGAATGCTTATTCTTAACACATTTAGTAATTTAGTGCATTTTAAATATATGATTGAAAGTATTATTTATTTATAAAGTATGGAAAATAAAAGGAAAAATTCTGTATATGGAAGGGTGGACATTCCATGAGATTTTTCAGAAATTAAGGGGTTCCTGCTATGAAATGTTTACAGCCACTCCATTCTAATATATCATTAACCATTATTACAGTTAAGAGTATTTCTAGCTTCTCATCATTTTTTATGCTGACTCAGTTTACTTGATTGTTGACCAGGAATTAATAAAAAATTTTACAAAGTATACATACTTAAGTATATATTATTCTCTTTGAAATAATCATTTATTTTAATTTAGCAAGCCCATATGCAAACACTATGTTAAATATGGGAATGAAAAGAGTCAAATACAGAGGACAACAAACTCCTTATAGCTAGATGCAGAATATCTCTTGAGAAGATAAACTGGAGTAGAAATGAAGACCTTAGTGGATCCATAGCACAGATAGCACTGTTACGCTCACAATAAGTCAAGCAATTGGCTGGTTGATCTTGAGAGAAAGTGTGTGTATGTCAGGAAGTGGTGGGAAGGGGTATGGAAATAAATAAGAAGGATGGTAAGTAGAAGCCCACACCATGACAGGAGATTTCTGGAAGGTCATGCTTCTGTCTGTTGTAGCTTTGAGAGCCAGTGAGCATACTGAGCACATTCTGCACATGTGAGCTACATCGCTGGGGCCAGAAGCCAGACTGTGGTAGGCAACCTCCAAGATGGCCCCCAATTATGCTTTCCTCCTGGTGTTCATGCTCTTGTGAAAGTCCTTCCCACATTGATCTATGTGACCAATAGAATACAGCAGAAGTGATACTATGTCACTTACACGATTAGGTAATAAAAGCCTATGACTTCTCTCTTTGACATTCTGCGTGTGTGTGTGTGTGTGTGTGTGTGTGTGCGCGCGCGCGCACGCGCGTGCATGCGCTCGTGAGCTCACGTGTGTGTCTTTCTCTCTCTGCCTTTTTGTCTTCTCATTAATCACTCTAGAGGCAGCCAGCTGTCATGGCCGAGGGACACTCAGCCCAGGGAGAAGTCTAGGGGCAAAGAATCCAAATTCTCTTGCACAAGACCAGTGCTGGTAAAGTTGGTAAACTAGAACATGCATGGTACACAAGAAGATGTGGGTAGCAGGATGGACCACCAAAGGGGTGAAGGTATATAGCCAGATGACACAGGGGAACTGAAACAGCACTCACAGGTGTAAGGGAATCTAAATAAATGTGGAGAAACTCATTGGGCAAATACAGAAAGTGCAGTGAACATGGAATCTCTAGACTCCTATAGCTAAAAAACTGTATTTGTGTCCAATGTTTACTGAGGATCAGAATACCCCTAACTCACATCTCAGACACATAATGACTACAGGCTTGCCTGGGTGGCTCTGTCAGTTAAGAATCTGACTCTTGATAATGATTGGCTCAGGTCATGACCTCATGAATTTGTGAGATCCAGCCTCTGCACTGACAGCTTAGAGCCTGCTTTGGATTCTTTCTCTCCCTTTCTCTCTGCCCCTCTCCTGATCATACTCTCTCTTTCAAAATAAATAAACATTAAAAAAATTACTTAAAAAAGACATATGACTACCACATAGGAATGAAATACAAAAGTATATATATGTGTACTTAATATAAGTAATTGATATATAAGTGCATAACTAACATAGATCACTTAAAAGTAACATGAAGTAATGTAAAAAGTACATTACAGAATAACTAATATGAACATATTGTGGGGAAAATAACTGCCATAAACTTAGCCTAATAAAAATTATATGTGAAATAGAAAAACCATATTAGATGGTAACAAATAAACTAATTAACTAATTACTAATTAACTAAAACACACCAACTTTTAAGTTTGTATACAGGGAATGTTTAAATTTCAGCAATGAGTCTGATACATGCTAAACTAATTTTCGGTTGAAAAATAGGTTATATATTAAGATTAGCATTTGCATTATCACTGTACTCAGGTCTTATAATTATTTTTCTTTGTAAATTATGTCAAATTTTATTACATTTTCCTATATATTCCAGAAAAGTATAAAAGTATAAAAGAGAAATGTTGATATATATATATATATATATATATATATATATATATACACATACACACATATATATTTTTAAGGTAATGTTTTATCAAAACTTATAGAGTGTGGCAATACCTAAAAGTGTTACATTGTTGAATTCTAAGACTGTTTAAGACATTAAGGTAGTATTTATTCTATATCATCCCTGTGTAGCTAAGTACATTCTTTACCAAGTTTCCAGTATTTTCATATATTCTCTTTTTAACAAAACTTTTTAAAGAATTTCTTTGCAATATTTAACCGAATTAGATCAGTGTGGTCATTTTAAATTATGTCCACAATTTCTTTAATACTTTTCCCATCAAAAGGTGAAGATCAATTTATTGTTCCTGAAATGTAGGCTGGATTTATATTCATTCTAATTAATATAATGTGGCAGGAGTGTTACTATATGACTGGATCACACACACACACGCACAGCCACACAACATGAACACAGGATCTCTTTGGACCACTTACTCTGGGGGAAGCCAACAGTCATGTCATAAGCCAAAAAAAAAAAAAAAAAAAAAAAAAAAGTGGAGATGTGAGGAGGAACTGAAGCCTCCCCTCAACAACTGCTATCAACATCCCAGCCTTGTAAACAGGACTCCTTGGAATTGAACCTTACAACTTCTGAAAAGCCTACAGATAACATCTGACTTCATACTCATAAGAAACTCTAAGACATAAGCCCCTACGTAAACCATGCCTGAATCTTGGCCCACAGAAACTGTGAGGATACTGTTTATTGTTGTTTTAAGCTACTACATTTTGAGACTTTTTAATACAGCAATTCATATCTAATACAATCACCTCATTATTTTATATTCCATCTTCAGTAAAGAAGTGGTGGAGAAGACAGATCACCTTTTATGTAGGACAAAAACTACAATTTAAAATGCCTACAATCAATTGCTACTTTAGTCTTGTTTTTAATGATGTGTATGTTAATTTTTGAACCTCTGTATAGATATGACATTTTTATAAGTATTTTTTACTGATCATTATATGTATGTGTTAAAACTTAATTTCAGATTAAGAAAGCATATTGGAAATCTAGTTCTCTCTTGAAACCTCACAATAGAATATGTGTACCTGGACTGTAACATTTGATTCTTGCTCAAAATATTTATTTATATATTTGGAAGAAAATCATAATGATTATAAAATTATGTCTTTTTTGTGGTATATTCTTCAGTGTATCATAGTAATAAAAACAGTGAACTACTGCTAGCTTATTGGAAATAGGAAACTAAATTTACATGATAATTGCCTTATTAAATTTATAATGCAAATTAATTAATTTATATACTTAATGGTGCAATAAAATTCATTTTTGAGTTAGTAAGTTAGCATTTGTTGTTTATGATGAGGCAAGCACCGTTTTAAGCATCATTTCATAAATCTTTCACTAATATATTATTGCTGCCATTTTGCCAATTAAGAGAACAAGGCGGAAAGGTGAAATTACTTGCAAAAGATCACACATATAGTAAATGGTAAACTGGTTTTTTGTAAGCATCCTGATGTCCTAATCTAGAATCCAGTTTTCCCACGTACATATAATGAAGCATCTGCAATGAAAGCTCATAAAAATGACACAAATATCCACAGACTCAAAAATTAACATATGCTCCATTAAAGGCAAGACTATCAGTACTGATTGTGCACACTAAATTGTTCACACCTTTAAACAATTAGAACATGAGCAAGTTGCAGTATATTTTTTTTATAATTCAAAGTCTTCTCAAGACAACCTACCCAATTCTATCAGAATAGATATATCAAAAATGTCAAACCAACAGCATTCCCTACAAGCTACTTGGAACTCTAGGAAATAAAACAGCCAAGTCACAAAATACATCATTTTAATGGGGTACAACTCTGGGGTTGCTGTTACATTAAACAAAGGGTAAAGGCAGTCTCTAAACTGTAAAGTAGAAAGGAAAGAAAGAATGAAAGAAAAAAAGAAATGTCTAAGCGAAGGCAAAGAATTGGTGACACTGAGTTGGACTTAAGTGCTGATCAAAATTGAGCTGCTTTCATTCCTGCTTTTTCTATTTCAGCATTCAGGAACTTACTGCATTCCCCCTGCTATTAAGGTGGGATGAATATAAAAGGCAACATACATTGTCTAAAAATAGACCTCAGTCGGCTTTGACAAAGCACTCCATCCAGTGGCCCTCTGCTGCCACACTCTCATTAAACCAGTGGAGATGTCAGCATCATCTATTTTGTTTCTACTTGGAGAGCACAGAGCTTCTTCAATATTTTGACCTGTCTTCATTGGAAAGGAAGAATTCAGTTTGAAAAAGATAAGGGCCTGGCTTCATTAGGTATTAATGAATCAGCTAAGGCAGCATCTATATGGCATAGGAGCAGTTTAGTATATAATACTATATAATAGTATTCCTATTATCAATCTCTTTCTCTAATAAATTATGCTCCTAAAAAAATCACTTCAGGATGAAATTTGGCATGTGGTTTATTCATTTCTGGGCTAATCATGATTTTTTTTTCTCTTTCATTAGCAAAATAAATATATAAATAAATAAATAATCAGTGTCCTAATCTATAGCACTATGCTAAACTTACTAACAAGAAAAAAACATAAGACTAGCTAGTCCTCTTGGAAAGTAGAAAAATAGAAATATCATCTTTTATGAAAGGAAAATATAAAAATAAACACACCCATTTTAACAATATTTACTTTTGTTTCCTATATAGGTTCCATCTGTCTACAGGGTTTACACTATGACAAAAAATGCTTTCTGAATACTATTATGTTAGGAGATTGTCAGTGATTAACATTTTGTCTCCCAGAGGAATTCATTAAGGATCACTTCAATTTCTTCGGGCACCCTCATAGAATTTCAGATAAATTATTGCTTTTTTCTGCTATACACAAAATGAAATACAATTGTGGTAGAATAGTCTGTGAAATAGATATAATGGCAAAATAAAAATTAGTCAAAATCCCATCCAGATATACTTATTATATTTTGATTATAATCCCCATCGACATAATTATATAAGCATGTGTTTATAAATGTAAGTATAAATCCAACTGATATCCCAAACTTTAAATATCAAATCTATTGTTTTTATTTTAATATATTAGCAAAAATGTCTGCAGAGATGGTACTTTAGTTATATAAAATGTATGCCATTTCACTTTCTCCTTATGTTTTCTTACTTTCTTCTCAGTCGAAAGCTGAAATGTTAATTAATGAATTCATCCATATATCCACCTATTCAGGCATTTATGCACACATACAGATATGCAGTCATATACCCATCTATCCATCCATATATACCTGCAATAAGTGAATAGTTTAATGATCCTATCTCCTGAAAAAAAATCACTGTCCTATGTGGTGGGGATACAATGGTTGATAAGACTAATAAAATGAATGTCCTCATTTTAACTAACAGTTTGTGGAGACGACAACTAATAAATAAATGAAGAAATATCTAAAATAATTTGAAGGTGGCTCTTTCTGGGCAAGGTTGACATTGTAACCTCAGAGAAATCGAGTCTTTCCCAGAAGTTAACTGTCACAGATAAATTTTGTGCTCCCAGAAAATAGTCTTGAAAGCTAGGTTTTTGAGGCGTGAAAGGGATAGGCTTTTCTAAAGCTTTTTAGCCTAGGATATCTAGAGCTCGACCTATTTGGGCCTGATCAACAGAGTAAAGAAAAGTCAGGATAAGACGTCAAGCATTAAAAACGCTTCCTCAACCAGTTGTTGCATTGTGAGCAGAGGAGAGTCTTAGGAGGGGTGAAGATCTGAAACAAAGTCCTCGTTACTCCCCATTCCCATCTTGGAGCAATACCTGAGAATACAGGAAGTCTTTGCAAGTAAGAAGTACATTTAGGAAAGTCTTAGAGTATCAGGGGCATGAAGGTGCTGCGGCTGGCAGAGTCAGATGATGAACAGAGACCTGGGGTCCAAAGATACAGGTGGTGACTTTGAGTCTGAAAACAAATTAATGCAACCAAAGCCAAGTGAATATTACACCCACTGTCAAAATGGGACTGTAAACATCATCACAGTAACAAATACAGGTGCAAACTAGACCTACTTCCAGCAGACACTGGGAAGGAACCCAAGGATTCCAGGTGGAGGTGAACTCTTTTCTGACCCTCTGCCATGTTGTCCAAGCAGTGGAAAGCACACTGCCTATATACTCAGAAGCCACTTCAAAGAGAAGATGGGAGGAAATCTAATAAAATAAACATTTAATTCTAAGAGACTGAGCTACATAATGAAATGATTTCAGTTTATAGAATAAGAAATTTTTATTCCACTAAGCTAACTTTAATTTTTCTCAGCCATAAGAAAGGTTTAGGAAGAAGATGAGTTATAGAGATTTAAAGCCTACATTTACTTTGCATATTTGAGTATAGTAAGTCCTGAGCCCATTATAAATATGAAAGCAGTATGGTCAAGGGTTTTGACCCAAATTTTGTTTTTCAGAGATACCTGAAATCAAGAGGCAGACAGTAGTTTCTGGAATTTGTTCTTCTGCCTCACCCTCTTCACTCTGTCTGCATTTTCAACAATGAAATGAAAGGAATGTGCCTGAATATGAGACACATATACAATGTGGGAAACAATTCAAAGACACCGATGTTGTTGCTTGTATTCCTCCTGTTCTCCTAGTTCCCAGTCACTTGCAGGGAAAGAATATTCATGGATTGTTTCTGTCTGTTCTCAATCTAATTTACCTTTCTCACTTATGAGAAATGAATGGGTCTACTCATTTGTTCAACAAGTAGTTTTTAAAGCACATAATAGGTGTCTGGTGTGATGCTAAGTATTGGGGACACTGAGGCACAGTTCCTGACTTCAAGAATATTACAGTCTAGAAAATTAGTGAGATGATGGAAATAAAAAGAACCTCACCTCTTCCGTTTGACCAGAAAGCTCTATGAATTTATAAAGAATGGCATCACAGTATGCTATGTACTACTTCTTGAGAAGGTTGAAGGAAAAAGAATAACTCATGGTATTGATTTTAAATGCAGAGATGAAAATGCTGTTGGTAATAATAATTACAAATTATTTATTTATTGAGCTGCTATTATTGATCAAAAACTGTGTTGTGAAACATACATTAGGTAAGTGATCTCACCCATGGCTAAACACTAGAATCGCCTGGAAAGTTTTTAACAACTCTGATGTACAGGGCCACCCAAGTCAATTCAATCACAACCTGTGGGGTAGAAACCACCCTCAGCATAGTTTAAGTTCTCCCAGGTACTTCCAACATGCAGCCAAGTTTGAGCACTAATACATCAGAGACATGTTGAAATATATATTCTTTATTAAATATAGGCTTGTGAAGATCAGGACTATGTTTATCTCTTCTATATATCATTAAAGCTGAACAGTAACAGAGATTGGGGTATGTGAGGACAGAAATGTGGTTTCACAATAAATTAATGGGATTTTAGTGTGCTTCCTGCAGCTGGCTCAGAAAAGCCTTTCATTCACCGTAGAAGGGAATGAGAATATGTGATTCACATTCAAATGAATCATTAATGTCCCTATATCATGGCCACATAGCAAGTACAAGTACAGAGCAATATTCATATTATCATTTAGAAACACTGAAATGAAATTAGATATTAATTAATACATCACTAGGAAGCTATAGATTCTAGGACAGACACCCTGCAACACAGGTGTCACTTGTCACATTTTCTTCAAATATTTTGTATTAAAATATAACAACAACAATTCAAGATGGCAACTTTGCCAATGAGGAAATAAATCGCCACCTGGAAACTGGAGCAGATTCACCCAACAAAAGTACCTGAATACAGATATTTATTGTTTGGTTTTAAAAGGTTGTAAAGAGTTATCAACCTTTCAAATAATAGCAAACTCTAGTTCCCAGCTTTTTCTAGACTGGTCTGTGTTCTCACATGACAATAGTTGGCTGTAGATGAATAACAAACAGCATGTTGAGGCAAGGCATTTTCCTCTAGCTCACTTGACCTTTACCTGGTGTGCACCACCTACTCATATGACCTTCCTGATATCGATGGTTATTTGAATTCAAGGCTTTTGATATATTGATATAGACTCAGGGCCTGGGACTAAAATGAATGGATTATAATTCCAGCTCACTATTTACTGTCTGCATAATTGTGGACATTTAAATGAGATCATATGTGTAAATGTTCCAGCACAAGATCTTGTCCATTGTTCCTATAGTTAGAACTTCTTGAAAAAAATCCACCTTATAAACTATGAAACTTCACATTAAATTTTAGAAATATAACATTTATAAATAAAGAAATTCAGAATATTTATGTTCAAAGATATTCTCAAATAATTGCTTATAATACTGAGGAACTAAAAAAAATAACATAAATGTTTACCAATAAGATATGGTTAAATAAACCCTGGTAAATCAACAGAATGGAATACAAGGTATTCATTAGAAAACATGATTTGAATTTCCTCAGTGGGATAATTTGCTTAAAAGGGAAGGCAGTAAATGCATTCACAAAGTCCAATAAATTCTTTTACAAGTTTTAAATTTGCTTTGAACACAGGAAATTTCAGTTTAAAAGCTTAATCTCGTCATGATTCATCCATCCATCCCACACTGTCTGTATGGTGGGTTGTGAGTTTAAAATTAATCAATTAATCAAATTTGGCTGAAAAATGTAATTTTTGTGTATATATGTATAATTTCTACTCTTTTTGGTTAACTTTTTTATAATTCTTTTTAAATTAAGGTTTAATTTACATAAATTTCACAAATTTTAGTGTGAAGTTTTATGAGTTCTGAAAATTCACAGAGCCTGTGTAATGACCACCACAATCAAGATATAAACTGTACCAATACCCCCAAATTTACCTCGTAGGCTATTTGGAGTCAACCTCTCAACCCGCCTTTAGGCCCAGGCAACCAGTGATCTGTTACCTACGACTATGTCTTTACCTCTTAGAGAAACTTATAATATATAGCCTACTTTCACTTATCATATTGGACTTGGAATCCATATCTGCTATTGTGTGTATCAGTACTTTGTAGCATTCTATTCAATGGATATACCACAGTTTATTTATCCAGTCACCAGCTGAAGAGTGATTGGGTTTTTTCCAATGCAGGGCAATTTTGACTAAAGTTGTTTATCAGCATTTGCATACATGTTTTAGTGAATATGTTTTTATTTCCCTTGGAAAAATACTTAGAACTGAGATTCCTAGATTGCATGGTAAGTTATGTTCAACTTTGCGATAAATTGCCAAACTACTTCCCAAGGTGGTTATAAAATGTTCGCATGTTGCCAGCAAAATATGAGAATCCCTATTAGCAGCATTTAGTGATATCAGTGTTAAAACAAAACAAAACAAAACTTCAGTCATTCTAGTAAATATGTGTACCTATCTCACTATGGTTTTAATGTTCATTTGCCTATTGCAAATGATTTTGAGTTTTTTTATGTTTATATGTTATTTGTATAACTTTTGTATCTGTTCAATTATTTTTCCCACGTTTAATTGAATCATTTGTTTTTATTAATTTTGGAGGTTTTCATATATTTTGGTTATAAATTATTTATCAGATTTCCAAATAGTTTCTCCTGGTTTTATCCTACAATTCTCTTAACAATGTCTTTCAAATAGCAAATGTTCTTTATTTTGAAGTCCAATTTTTTTTTCTTCTATGAGTAATGTTTTTGGTGTCATACCTAAAAATATATTAGTTTAATCCAAGGAAACTAAAATTTTCTCATACCTTTTCTCCCAGAAGTTTTATAATTTAAGGCTTTACATTTAAGTCTATGATTCATTTTGGATTGATTTCTCCATGGTGTGAGGTATGAATTCTGTGTGTATGTGTGTGTTTTATATTTTGACATACACATATTCAACTGTTTGGTGCTATTTCTTGAAAAAAAAAAAAACTTTATAGAATTACTTTCTAACTTTTGTCCAAATTAATTGACCATACATCTGGGGGTCTATTGATAGATGGACCATTCTATTCAAATGTTCTCACTCATAACCTTTTGATAATATCACACTGCCTTGATTTATGTTGCTTTATAGTAAGTCTTGGTAACAGGTAGTTTAATTCCTCTAACTTTACTCTTTTTGCTCCCAAATTGTTGAGGCTATTTTAAGATATTTGCATTTCCATATAAATTTCAGAACTCATTTGTTGATTAAAAAACCCAAAAAACAAACAAACAAAAAAAAAAAAAACTGCTAAAATAATCATTGGGATTGTACTGAATTTATAAAACAATTTAGAGAGAATGACATCTCCACTATATTGGTTATTTCAATCCATGAACATAGCATTTTTCTCCATTTATTTAGGTGTATTTTGATTTCAAGGTAAAATTTTAGCATCTTGATCTTGGGCATGTTTTATTAGGTTTATACCTAAGGATTTCATGTATTTTTAATGTGTTTCAATCACTAATGAAAATGGAATTAAGATTTTTAATTACTCCCACTTAATTGCTAGTATATGGAAATAAGATTAATTTTAGTATACTGATTTTGTGTCTTGTGACATTCTAAACTCATATATTAGATCTGGTAGCCATTTTTGGTATATTTTTGGGTAATCTTCTAAATAGAAAATCATGCCATCTTTTTAAAAAGAAATAATGTTTATTTTTGAGATACAGACAGAGTGTGAGCAAGGGAAGGAGGGAAGAGAGAGGAAGACACAGAATCCAAAGAGGTCTCCAGGCTCTGAGCTGTCAGAACAGAGTCCACATGGGGCTCGAACTCACAATACCACGAGATCATGACCTGAGCTGAAGTTGGACACTTAACCAACTGAGACACCCAGGAGCTCCATATATATTCTTGATACAACACAAAAAAGTCATAATATATGGGCTAGGAGTAGAAAAGTCAAGTGAGGGAAAAAGACAACTGTACATATGAGTTAGTAACAAAGTGTTATCTTTTTTGTCCAACATTCAGTTTAAAAGAGAATTTAGATTCGCCCAGAATGGGAGTTAGATGAGATCCATCATTAAACACCCCAGGAAAAAAGAGAAAAGAGGAAGAAGGCAAGGGTTATCAACATCAATTGCATAGCTTTTCCTAACAAGTTGGGGAATGACACTGAACTCCTGGAATTGCTACTGCCTTAATCGCTATCCACATTTCATTTCCTATTAGAAGCATGGAGTTACTTACTAAAGGCATATATTCAGTAGAGACAATGCTAAATTCATAGGCATTGCATTGCCCACAAATAAAATCTGAAATGGTAGTCAATTTTTATATGGTGTATTCCCTTTGTTTTTATGAGATTATTAACTATAATAACAAATAGAAAGTAACATGTCCTATTCTAAAACTAATTCACTTTTTAAAAATCACAATTCAATATATCATAATTCAAATCCCAAACTTGGACAGTGAAGTGATTTTGGTATTACTGAATAACTTTATTAAACAAAACTTTATCGCAATCCAAAATACAACCTGAATACTTAATATAAAATCCATATTTATAAGTACCTTGATTTTTTTTTAAATTTGCATAAATTGTATAATAAGCATTCACTATTACCTATCTACTTATACAAATAAACAAGATTCAAATTGCTAATTTCTCTTGGTTTACCAATCAAGGTGTAACTCATTGGGAAAAAATATTCCATTTCACTGCTTATTAATTTGCTTTCCTGCTGCTCAAAAATTTGTGAATGCTTTGGTAGTTCTTATGTGAGCTTCATAAATTTCCAATTTTTATGCTGATTGATATGACTGAGGAGACCATTCCACTGCTAAGTTATTAGATCAATTACTGCTTATATTCTAAGAATCAGCATTACCACTTCAAATTCCAGTGTTAGCTCTCTTGATCTCATTTTCTCTGTCTGCTGAAAACCCTATTTTGAATCTTATTTTGGTCCATATATGTCACTCTTACATGAATTGTCCTTTGAACTTTTCCCCATCCATTTTTAAGAAGATATCATTCTATACACACACCTTTTCACCTCCTATTCAGTCTTGGTCCCTTATTTTCAATTTTCAGAAATAGCTCTTTCCCTACTGAACCACTTTCAGCAATATTCTGTGGGCAGTTTCTATCCTTTATATTCATAAAAATAATGAGAAGAACCAAAACAAAAAATGCTAGTGAAGGAGGAGGAGGAAACAAAAAAGACACATTATTTAAATATACAATGTATATTAGCTAATTAACTATCATTTAAAATTTTTATAATAAGTATTTGTTTCAATGTAAAATAAAGGCATTGAGTTTCAGATGATCAACTTGTTTTCCCAAAATTACCTAATATATATACATGATTTAAAAACCAGGTCTAACTACTAATAGCTACCATTTATGGATCACTCCATTTATATCAGGTCAAATTTATACATCATTTCATTGAATATCACAAAGAACCTCTGAGAAAAGTAATTTAATAATCATATAATTACCTCTCTAGTGAAGCTTCATAGATGGGCAAAATTTGCTCAAAGGTACATATTCAGTGAGTGAGACTACTATTATTCAAACCAAGTAGTTGGCCCCTGAAACAAGTGGTATTAATTTTCCTTCTATATTACATATTTTTACTCTATTAAGCTATGCCATATCTATAAATATTAAAACTTGGCTGTTTAATTTTATTATTTTTGTATATTTCTTTTATTAATTAGCTGCTATTTTAGAGGAAAAATATAAGCAAGATGTATTACTAAAGGTTTTTGACAGATTGACACCAAAGTGATTATACAATGCAAATATATATCAATATTTATCAGTCTAGATGGGGGAGATAAAACGAAGGAATAAGGAAACAAAATTTTCATTTTGATTATTTTTATGTTTTTAAAAAAAATCATCTAGGGGCACCTGTGTGGCTCAGTCGGTTAAGCGTCCAACTTTGGCTCAGGTCATGATCTAACAGTCTGTGAGTTTGAGCCCCGCGAAGGCTTTGTGCTGACAGCTTAGAGCCTGGAGCCTGCTTAGGATTCTGTATGTCTCTCTCTCTCTGCCCCACCCCTGCCTGCACTCTCTCTCTGTCCCTCAAAAATGAACAAAGGTTAAAAAAATTAAAAAAAATCATGTATATTATATTGAATGTTAAATTCTGAATTTCCTAATTAAAAATGATTTAAATGTCATTCCTGTCTAACTTACCTACCAATTATGTAAATTTCTCATGCAGGCCAATTTTTACTGTTGCTGTCCTCTCCTTAGACCCTAAATCCACCCTTCATTTAAACTTGATTCTAAATACAATATCCCAACATGTATGACATGTTACTTAGAAAATATTACGCCATTTTACGCGATAAATGTAAACCAGAGACATCCTTTAACTATGATAGAATTTAAACATATTTGCATTTAAATGTATTCCTATGATAATATATTCACTTTTATAAAGTGAGTTTCTAAGCTGACTAGAATAAATATGTCTCAATCAGCCACAATTCCATTAAAGTTGATGTTATTTTTATACACTGAAACATATTTTTCATTTCATATTCCATTTCCAAATTCAAGGTATATAGATTATTCTTCATCTGTAGAACTAAAGACAGATTGAAAATCAACTCAATGTATAATGAGCAAGTTAGAACAACAATTTTTATTCGAGCTGACCAAGGTCAACATTTCAAAGCAATATATTTTTGAAGAATATTCTTCAAGATAATCCTTTTCAAAAATACGTCTAAAACTACATATGTCTGGAGATCGCTATTTGGATGTGAGCTACACCAAAATATCCAAGTCATCAGTATGCTCAACCATAGGACAGGGAAAATCTACTGACATTTTTCTTTGAAGGGTTATTGAGAGTATTACCTGTTCTTGTAACTGGAATAAGCTTTTTAAAATTATTATCATTATTATTTTATTTGAGAAAGAGAGAGAGAGAGAGAGCACAAGCAGGGGAGAGGGCAGATGGAGAGAGAGAGAGAGAGAGAGAGAATATCAAAGCAGGCTGCATGCCCAGTGCAGAGCCTTACTGGTTCTCGATTTTATAATCCCGGGATCACAACCTGAGCTAAAATCCGTCTGAGCCACCCAAGAGCCCCTGGAGTAGGCTTTTTAAATTTCATACTCTTTCGTAGATTATTTAAATAATATTAATCCAAAGTAAATATATATTGAAACTCATATATAACAATGAACTAATTTTAACACACACACACATTCATGTAGAATTCAAAAATTGTCTTGGACTAAAGCAGAAGAATGAACAATGTTATAATCCTCCTTTCAGGTGGAAAATACAATTTAAAACAATGATGAACAGATATCTGAATTTCAGAACATAAAAATGACTGGATTAGATAAATGAAACCCAATCACCAATCAAAAAGCTCCCAATAAACACAAGTCCAGGAACAGATGGCTTCACGGGTGAATAGTACCAAACATTGAAAGAATTAATACTTATCGTCAAACTATTTCAAAAAATATAAGAGAAAGGAAAGCTTCCAAATTCATTCTTCAAGGCAACATTACCCTAATACCAAAACCTAATACCAAATAAAACTACAGGTCAGTATGTATCTCTGATGAATACAGCAAACTGAATCCAAAAATACATTAAAAAAATCATTCAGCACGATCAAGTTATATTTATTACATACCAGGAAGGGGGGGTTCAATATTCACAAATCAATGTGATGTATCACATTAATAAGTGTAAGGATAAAAACCATATAATCATCTTAATAGATGCAGAAAAAGCATTTGACGATGTACAACATCCATTCATGATAAAAACCCTCAACCAAGTAGGTTTAGAGGGAGCATACCTCAACATAACAAAGGCCATATATGAAAAATCCAACATCATTCTCAATAGAGAAAAACTGTGAGCTTTGCCTATAAGATCAGGAAGAGGACAAGGAGAATGGTCTCACTACTTTTATTCAACATAGTACTAGAAGTTCTAGACACAGCAATCAGACAACATAAATAAATAAAAGGGCATACTATCGAAAAGGAAGAACTAAAACTTTCACTATTTGCAGAGGACATAATACTATATATGAAATTCCTTAAAGCTCCGCCAAAAAAATCCTATTAAAACTATTAAATGAATAAAGATGCATGATACAAAATTAATATACAGATATATGTTTCATTTCTATACATTAATAACAAAGTAGCAGAAAGAGAAATTAAGAAAACAATCCCATTTGCAATTGCATCTAAAGGAATAAAATTCTTAGGAATAAAGTTGACCCTAGGAGGTGAAAGACTTCTACTCCGAAAGCCATAAAACACCGATAAAAGGACTTGAGGATGACACAAACGAAAAGATATCCCATGCTCATGAAATGGAAGAACCAATGTTGTTAAAAATTACATACTACCAAAAGCAATCTACATGTTCAATGTAATCTCTATCAAAATACCAGGAATCTTTTTTCACAGAACTAGAAAAGATAATCCTGGAAA
Organism: Panthera pardus; assembly: GCF_024362965.1. NCBI lineage: Eukaryota > Metazoa > Chordata > Mammalia > Carnivora > Felidae > Panthera > Panthera pardus. The sequence goes on from NW_026526766.1 coordinate 35,398,317, forward strand.
TTGTATGAAACCACAAAAGACCCCGAGTAACCAAAGCAATCTTGAAAAAAGAAAAACAGGAAATATCATAATCCCATATTTCAAGATATGCTGCAAAACTACAGTAATCAAAACAGTATGGTACTGGCATAAAAGCAGACACATAGATCAACAGAACAGAATAGAGAGTCCAGGAATAACCCATATTTATATGGACAATAAATCTATGACAAAGGAGGTAAGAATACACAATGGGGAAAAGACAGTCTCTTCGATAAGTAGTGTTGGGAACACTGGACTGCCACATGCAAAAAAAATGAAATTTTACCACTTTTTTACACCATACACAAAGATAAACCTAAAATGGATTAAAGACCTAAATGTGAGATAAAATTGCTAGAAGGAAACATAGGCAGTGATTTCTCTGACATCAGCCATAGAGACATTTCTCTAGATATGTCTCCTCAGTAAGTGAAATAAAAGCAAAATTGAACTACTGAGACTACACCAAATAAAAAACTTTCTCACAGCAAACAAAACCACCATTAAAACTAAAAGGCAACCCACTGAATGGGAGAAAATATTTGCAAATGATAATATAAAGATCTCATACAACTCAACACACACATACACACACAAAATCCAAAACATTTATTTTTTTTAATTTTTTTAACGTTTATTTATTTTTGAGACAGAGAGAGACAGAGCATGAACAGGGGAGGGGCAGAGAGAGAGGGAGACACAGAATCTGAAACAGGCTCCAGGCTCTGAGCGGTCAGCACAGAGCCCGACGCGGGGCTCGAACTCACGGACCGTGAGATCATGACCTGAGCCGAAGTCAGACGCTTAACCGACCGAGCCACCCAGGCGCCCCAAAACCCAAATAATTTAATTTAAAAATCTGCAGAGGACCTGAATAGTATTTTTTTTTCCAAAGAAGACATGCAGATGGCCAATGACTTATGAAAAGATGATCAATATCACTAACCGTCAGGAAAATGCAAATCAAACAACATTGAGATATCATTTTACACCTGTCAGAATGGCTAAGACAAAAAAATACAAGAAACAGCATGTATTGGCGAGAATGTAGAGAAAAAAAAGAATCCTTGTGCACTTTTGGTAGAAATGCAAATTTGTTCAGCCACTCTGGAGAAAACAGTGAAAGTTCCTTAAAAAATTAAATTTTGAATTACCATTTGATCCAGTTCCACTACTGGGAATTTACTTAAAGAAACTGAAAACACAAATTGGAGACGATATATGCATCTCTGTGTTTACTGCAGCATTATTTATAGTAGTCAAGGTACAGAAGAAACCCAGGTGTTTATCCATAGGCTAAAATATAAAAAAGATGTGAGATACACACAAACACACACACACACACACACACACACACACACACAATGGAATACTATTCAGCCATAAGAAAGTATGAAATCTTGTCATTTTCAACGACAAAGAGGCACCTAGAGGGTATAATGCTGTGTGAAAGAAGTCAGTCAAGTAAAGAGAAACACAATATGATTTCACTCACATGTGGAACTTAAGAAACAAAACAAAGGAACAAAGGAAATAAAGAAATGACAACAACAAAAAATACAGACTCCAAAAAACAGGTAACAAACTGGTATTTATTTATCAGAGGGCAGGTGGGCATAGGGATGAGTAAAATAGATAAAGGGAATGCAGGGTACACTTAACTTGATGAGCACTGAGAAATATATAGAATTGTTGAATCATTATACTGTATACCAGAAACAAATATAACACTGTATATTAATCATACTTTGAAAATTTTTAAATTACTGTATTGTTATTTATGAGGCTTGAAGGATTATAGAATATAGATTAGAAAATAGTTATATTCATATCTTTTCATTTGTATTTCTACAAAATCTACAAATCAATGTTAGCACTTAAATAGCTTCAAGAAGCCCATGAGATTGAATAATTTAAAAATAGAGATGACTGCCAATTTCTTGAACCAATTAGCTTAAAACCATATACTATACGGTTCCTCAAACAAATGTAGTTATTGCTTTTATTCATGAGGTTTCCAAGATTGGTTGTCTCCCATTGTACTAAATTTGCCATCAATTAATCATATTCAGTGTGTTTCCATTAAATCCATTAGATTAGGCTGGACAAGAAAGAATACCTACTAACACACATCTGATTTATGAATTTGGACTACTGAATCTATGGTTTAACCTAAACTGGCCCATACTGATTAGGGATCAGAAAATAAGGAACAAAGTACTGCCATCTTTGAAGGTCTGAATTAATACTTGTGCTAGAAGCCATACCGAAGACCACAGAGCTAAAAGGAATTCTGAGGGTCTGGTATCTGCAGAAATAGAAACTGAGTCAGGAATCTCCATAGAAGAGCCCAGAGTCCTAAACTATGGAGCCTTTATTTACATTGCTCAAGAGATTATCATCCTGTGACTAGGCTATAATGTCCTGTATTTGTTTGAAAGTAGCATTGAGTTAATCCCTTCACATTTAAAGATTCTATTTTATGTGCCATGAGTGATTTTCAAGACTTTTGAATCAATTACTGTCCTCAGCGGGGGTTTGATGCCATGCATTTTAGTAATCATGAAACCACAACTAAAAATCATTAAAATGTAGTATCTTGTAAGATTTCTATGTTAAAGCAGAATCAAAAACTGGGAAAACAATTAACAATCTGTCAAATATAGAAAAAATACTGTTCTTTGTGTTGAATGTAAGTGGCTTTGTTTTATACCCACTTCCTATTCTTATATATAAAAGTGTGGCTAGTAAAAGGTTTTGCTTATTTACCAAGAAGTAAAATATTAATTTTTTAAAGGAGTTAGTGCTTTCAACTTAACAATGTATCATGGTCAAATTTAATGTCACAATGATAAAGGCTTAGAAGAGTTACATGTATTAAACGAATAGAAGATAAATTCAAATGCTTGTTACAGATGGAGATTTTCTGTAAGGTTTTGAAACACTTACAAAAATATTTTATCTAAAATAAGATTAAAACATCCTGAAAAATTGCTTATCTAAATATGATATCATGCTTATAAATTTGTAGAAATCTGAACGTTTTAAAATAATGAGCACTGTAAAATGTACAGGACATTTACACACACACATATATACATATATATGTATATATATATATATATATATATATATATATATATACACACACATAGAGAGAGACAGAGACAGAGAGAGAATATCTGAGTTTTATCATTTTAATTGTTAAAGATATTTGGTGGTTAAGCTACGTAAAAGTAAAAAGCAAACAAATAAATAACACAGAAAAAAAACGTGTTTGTGAAGCTTGCATCTGTCACTAACATCATATCAGTCTGCATATTAACTGAACAAAACACTTGCTCTTTTTTTGATGCCAGTGCTTCTTTTTTGTCTGCTTGTTTACTTAAAACAGTCGTTTTTGTAGAAGTTCTGAAAGGAGCTTTGGTGTCTAGTTCATTAATAGTTTTATTAATTCAGCTAGTCATCAGGTGCAATTCATCAACTGCACAACCCTTTGTGTTCTATTTTTGCTAAATGCTTCTTCTCTGGAATTTAAATTATGAAGAAAAAGTGGCTGACTAATCTGTATTTCTCAATTTATTCATGTTCAATGGAAAGCTATTCATCAGCGTAAACTCTGCTGTGAGTTCAAATCAAATTTAAGCCACCTGGGAGTAAACAAAATTGCTCTTCTTCTCTAGCACTTGGAAAAATATAAAAATAACACATTTTCAAGAAAGTCAAGATACTAATATGTTTCACGGAAATAAAATGAGAGACTGTAAGACATCAGACATTTCCACTCTATCAGATGCTTTGTCCGTGTACTACCTGTTTCCAAAATATTTTTTTTTCTGTAGTTTTCTTTTCATCATATAATGCTGATTTCTTTTACACCTTACAGGTATAAAACAATCAGTTATGCTTACTGTCCTCCAAATATGCATAAAATTTACAAGACTATTGCATCCCTTTTGTGTGAAAATATTTGATATATAAATTGAATTAGTGGTCAAAACAAATTACTCACTCTTAGAATTGTATTAAGCATTAAAGTCCATATAAATCTGAAGTACAGTATTTACCTGCTTGGATTTTGCAGGTACTTAGTCTCATAAAACCTTTCATATTTAAACATATATCTAACAATGGAGTAGGAGGAAGGCTGATGTGAAATTGAAGGAGGCTCTTAAAGACAGTCCTTTAGAGATCACTCCCAATAATATTGGAAATAAACTTCATCTGTTTTTGAGTTTCAAGGCAATATAAAGTTACATTTGGAACTGAAGATTTTTCGTCCCTGCATATTTGTGTAAATAAGTTATCAGTTGGTTAAAAAACCAAGAAACATTGCGATGGCACACATTCTCGTTCATTGATTCTTCATGAGGACTCAACAATATTTTGATTTAGCCAAAAAATCCATATATCTATCACTTATCACAGATAGTCCTCAATTGTTAAACTGAATCTACATATATTTCCTTTACAGAGGAAGTAACCTATGGATACCTGAGCTATTGCATTACAGGGCTGCCCATAGACAACAGTAAAGCTTTGGCATATTTATTATGTCTGTTTAAAAGGTAGAATCTGAAAATTTGGAATATTTTATGGCAATTACCTTTTATTTCTTCACATAGTATGTCAAAATATTAATTCGAAATTATTGTTACTAGTTATCAAAAGAAAAGGAACCATAAAAATAAAAGACCTGAAGTAAAAATAAAATCTTCTGACATGCTGAAAGCAGCAAATATTTTACCCCAGTGGACACACAGGTTGACTGTTCATTTATGAAGGAAAGGAATATTCAAGGATATATAAAAACATATTCAAGGATATATACTAATGATACAAACATATTACTGGAGATTTTGTCTACAAGGTGGGATATACTAAAGATTTTTTGTTATCTGTTTAGCTATTAGGAAATGGAATCTTCTTTGTGAATTGAATTTTTAGAAAAGTACTATGCATACAGTTTGGGATATCCTATAGTTAAAAGTCGATGTACTGAGTTTTTAAAAGATTGATTCACTAATGTTCTGTTTAGTCTTATTCCTCAGCTTATCTCCAGAAACTCTGAGGCTAGTATTTTTATTTCAGGGAGAGACAGATGAAGTCCAAATTCACTTTCTCCCAATGTGGCTGTAAGAGTTGCCGCTGTGTCAGCGATGGGGAGATGAAAATGTGCTGGAGACACAAGCTTGCAGGGAGCCTGCAGAAGCTGCACTGTAACTCAAGTATCAGTGTGAACTTGATGAGCAGATACTTCATTGGTGCCTCACTGACCATTATCCCTAGAAGTGATGGTGGGTAGCTAATGGAGAAAATTTAATTTTTTCCTTGTAACTATATTTTAAAAAACTTGTAGAATACCTTGAGGTTTAAGAAATATTTATGTTCATAGGAGATGGTTCTATTATAAAATATTTTTGCAAAATATATGAAAATAAGCATTGTGTTTGTTAAAATAAATTTAAAGTGGTACATAATGATGTAATAAAATTGTATTTTACAGTTATATTTTTATTCAATCATTCTATTAACATTGAAGCATTTACTGAATCCTGAAGTCGACTTCATGAAAATTAAAAGAGCTTTTATTACTGACTTGTTGTTTTTGAAAATCCAATATTCATTCTAATAGGTAGTACTGTTTAAAATGTCGGTGTAAAGAGCTACACTATGGTCTGCAGCAAAAATGATGTTTTCACAGCTGCTCTATGCCTGGAGTCAGTCATGTCCTTTATGATACCTTGCCTCTGCATGGGCTCTTATCCCTAACATTTGCCTTTTAAAATCTCTATAGAGATCTAACAGAAAAATCACAAGAACAGCATCTTTTGTGTTTCTCTTTCTCTGGAATACCAAAGCAGCAGTGTATCTTCCCATATTTAAAAAAGAAAGAAAGAAAAATGTTTTAATCTTTCATTTTCCAATATAAAGTTTTTAGCCAAAAGGGTATTTATTAAAAGAAAATAGATCTGTCACTCACTAATTCAATGACTAACTACATAAGCTTAAAACTTACTTTTTCTGTGAGTATCAGACAAAAGTGAAACAAACTGGAATTTTCAGTCCTCTTTCAGAAAAAAAGAAAAAAATATATATATCCTATTAGCCTAGCAATTAAATCTAAAAAAGCTTATCTAGACTGAAGGCAAAGTAGATATGAAAGTAGAGGTGAGTAACTACAGTTTAATTCTTAGCTTATTTCCCTCTAAATTTTGACCAGAAGATCAACCTGTCAGAAGTTTATTACAGAAGAACAATGGTGACTTCTGGGAACTGATTTCTCAAAAAAAAAAAAAAAAAAAAAAAAAAAAAAAAAAAAAAAAAAAACAACAACAACAAAAAACAAAAAAAAACAAACAAAAAACAAAAAACAACAACAACAAAAAAAAAACATGTGGGGAAGGGGACTGGTTCAAATATACAGATAGCTTCCCGAATGGAGGGGAGATTCTGAAAATACCAGTTGCTACCAGTTGACCCCTATATTCCTACTGCCATCAATGCATTCATGTCTGAGTCCTAATAGAGAAAAACCTATGAATACAAATAAAAGAAGAGGAACATTTATCATAATGTCAGATAAGTGAGATGGTTGTGCCTTCCACACACTACAATTATGAACCGGATAACAAATTTTAAATCAACTCAACTATTTAAATCTACGTTAAAATGTCCTAGGCAGAGACAATCCAGAGGAAATTCTCATCTGTAGTGTGGTTCTCTGACCTGGGGCACTGTCCACACTTCATGGCTATAGCTGCAGGAAATATCAGAAGAAAACTCCATGGCCTTGCCAGGAAAAGGTGCCACAGAGAATTTTTCAGGCTAGAAATCTCCAAAATGTATTATTTGTAATGCCCAGCTTTCAGTCCAAAATTAGGAGACCTGTAACAAAATAGGAAGGTATGACCCATACTGAAGATACGCAATAGAAAGTGGTTCCAAGTAGATCCAGAGAGTGAATTTAGCTGACAAAGAATTCAGAGCAGCTGTAATAAATGTATTCAAATAAATATAGAAAAATATGTCCAAAGATTAGAGAAAATGTTACCAATATGATACTTTTGTATCACAAAATTCAAGGAAGATCTTTTTCAAACCTGGCATTCGAATGTGACATAGAACTTAGAGGAAACTTTCGTGTATTGAGAATTCCAAAGAATGATAGAGAATCCTTGGAGCATCACATGTGCTAGTGCATTTATCATAAGCAGGTAGAATAAGCAGGCAGAAGGGGTCACAATTCCTCTCCACAGTGACAGTGATGGATCCCAGAATCCGATCCCTAGCTGCTATTGCAAGGATCATGGGGAGATGTATAATTAGGTCTTTTCACACCCACTTCTTTTGTCAAAATGGTCACTGAAAGCACGTGTGAGATGCCTTTAAGTAGGCATATTTTATTGTGAAACTATTTAGATACTCTGGAAGATTTCACCTACAGCTAAATTATTTTTAATAATTAAAATCAGGTTTTGGAAATCATGGAAATCATGTTTTTTTTCAATAAAATAGCTAGAGTCACACATTTATTATTCCAAATACAAATACTACTACTTTAAGCACCCCCCTTTTTTAGTTTCCTTTATCAATAGAATATTATCACACTAATAGAAACTGTGGATGTGAAAATATTCATAAGAATAACTTAAAAAATACTAAGTTTGAGGGTGCCTGGGTGGCTCAGTTTGTGGAGCATCCGACTCTTGAGCTCACGTTTGATCTCAGGGTCGGGAGTCCAAAAACAAAAACAAAACAAAAACAGGAAACCAAGACTGGACTGTAATTTAGGAACATCTCCACATATACAGTACAGGTACCCTCAAGTTCACTTCCTAGATTTCATTCTAGTACCATTATATCTCAGTGCCTACTACATAGTGGGCACTTCACAAATATTTGTTGAATAAATACAGGGTCAGATGCCACAAAGAGCAGCAACATGTAAAGTCTTTCACTCCAGAAGTGAATAACTCCTTAGGGAGTTTTAACTATACCTGAGAAATGTACTTCCCTGCTTCTTAACCATGCACTTTAACCATCAATATATTTTTCTAACCCAGGAACACCAGACAGTAGAAAGGGCAGGAAGAGCCTTTTACTTAGGTGTGACAACACACGGTGTTATTATTTTTCTTGGGCAATACATCAAGTGACAAATACTCTAGCCTTATATTACCATGTAGTTCACAGAGATACTTTAAGAATAAGATGGTGTTTCAATCTTTGTAAAGAGTATTAAAATTAACACACCACTGTTATTAATATAAATATACAAGTATACAAATAAGCAGTTGAAATCATACCTATTGGATTATTTGAAAGTGACCTCGTTATCTGAATGATTTGTTACACCATCCATAATTCTGAGTCAACAAATCATGCCTTTGAGGGATTTGCCTTTCTAGTTCTGTTTACCTTTGATGGGGCTGGTTAGCCTATTCATGGCTGACTCTCCTCTTCAGCCTCATTTAATGCTGAACTGAGCTGGGAGACAGGAAGAAAAAATGGATATGGCAGATGTTGGGGCCTTTTCTAAGAGCATGTATTCTAGAGATGCAACAGCATTCTACTTCCTCATGATTAATTACAATGACAGGCCTGCTGGTGAATTCTGGGCCAATCAACATCTAAAGTTGAGTACTAGTGAGTATGTGAAAAGAGGTAAACTGAGATTTATACAGCATCAATGACAAACCTTATCAGCTGGCAAGGACTTTCTGTGTCTTACCAAGAAGATACTTGTGCATACTTATAAACAAAATTGTTAATTTAAATGAGACAAATGAGAGCAGGGTCAAATTACCACTGTCACATAAATATCATTAGAGTCCCCCTTTTCCCTTGTAAATATAAAGCCATTCGTTGAAAAATAATTTTCTGACAAATAATTCACATTACAGAATGTAGTGTGGCCATTTTTCCATCTATATTTGGAATATAACATCAGAATATGATTCCAGATGGCAGTTTTATATTAACATTTTATTATAATTAGATCTATTTGTGTTGGGGGAATTTAATGTGAAGTGAGGGATCTTACTCTTTAGTATATTCTGGTATTTTTTTTATCTTGTTAGGAATAGCATCTTTGAGATTCTTAGAAAAGAAATTAGAAAAAATATTACAAAAATTAAAGTTATAAAACACTACTAAAACAGACATTTTTTTTTAATTAAAGAGCAAGTAACTGCATTAAGGAAAGTGTAAATGACTTGCTTAGTCTAGCCCATAGGTAGTAAGATGTAGGGTCAGACGCCCCACACAGGTTATCATATACTTTTATGATCGTATCAAAACCAGTCATTCCTATTCCTAAAGAATAATGCCTCCAACTTTGCACATTCTTACGTTTACAAACATTGTCATTCATGTAGGAATGTTTTCCTTTATCTTAACATTCCCAAATAAAAACTGGCCTTAAGTTTTTTTCCCCAATGGTATTTTTTCACCATAGAAAACATTTTCGTATTTCAGAGGAGGATATCTGACACGTAAGGATACACAGAAAACAAAAAAGACTCACAGAGATACCTGCACTTGTGTCACGTAGCCTTCTCTCCTCATCCTTTAGGTAAATGCCTCTCACAGATCGCTAGACTGAAAGGTGAGTCAGGATAATTACACATAATAACATGTACTGAGCCTTGCGGTCTCACATGAGCAGTTAAACTGTGACTGTTAAATTTAAGATTGTCAGTATTCAACTCGGTACTTATAATAGTGTTGATAGCACTTACCATACTCAATTTGGGGGAAAATTCTTTCCAAACAGTAACAAAAATAACTGCCAGCCATATGTGTATGCATAGAAAATGAAGTCCTCTATTTAGAACTATATGCCTTAGCAGTAATTTGCTTTTGTTTGGCATTATTTACAAAATAAAGGCAATTTTCCTAATGTGTCAGAGGTGAGGTAAAAAATTTCACTCAGAAAAAGATTTGAACTTTTGGTTATAATAAATACATCAACAAAGGATATATATATATATATATATATATATATATATATGTATTTTTTCCTTTTAGCTTTCTTTTCAAACAAAAGACTTGGAATTTAAAGAATTAGGTGAATTCTCTGACAGTTTTTAATTCTACTTATGTCCAAAAATAGAAGTGCAAGCAACTAATCGTAAGTGCACATATACACAGATAACACTCATGATTATTTTATTTTATATTATTTTTATGTTGTAAATGTGTTTTGAGAGGGACAGAAAGACAGAACACACACGAGCTGGGGAGGGAAGAGAGGAAATCCCAAGCATGTTCTCCACTGAGAGCGCTGATATGGGGGTTGGGGGGTGGGTAGGCTTGGACTCAGGAACGGTGAGATCATGACCTGAGCTGAAATCAAGAGCAGACCTCTCAACCTGCTGAGCCACCCAGGCACCACACCCATGATAATTTTAAATAACATTGACAGGAAGATCACAAATGACACATAAATTATCAAAAGACAGCAATAAAAAAGTAATGCAATACTAGATTTACCTTCTAAACTTTTATATTAAACTTATTTTACTCTTTCTTTTGATTCAGGAATTAAACAGTGTAATAACTTTTCTTAAATACAGGCATGCTTGGTGATCATCAGTAAAATCATTTACGTCAGCAAAAATGAATGTTTGTAATTGTTTAGATCAGCAAAAATGAATGTTTGTAACCAATTACTTGGGAGAGTATCTACCTTGGGATTACTTATCTTTAATATTATTGAATATGTTTTTGAAAATAACAGACAGTAGTGAGGATTAGAGCTCTTTAAGTTAGTGAAAGGGTTATATAACTTCTTTTTGACAATAAATACTTGATTTCTGTCTCAGTTTAGGAGAGTTAATGACCACTTGATGGAAGGAGCTGGATCATTACAACAATTATCAAAGTGTCCATGCCTCACCACTACTGACATGATCACCTAACCTTACCAAAACTTCAGTCCCTTTCTCTGTAGAACTGTGTGCAACTATTATCAGAAGGAAAATGTAAGATTTACAAATCACGTTGAAAAAAGCACCTGGCCTACCCATCACTCTCAATGAATGGCAGCTTTTATTATATAGTCCATATCAAATCAGAAAAGAAAGCAACAACTTATCTAAATTTAAAAACCTAAGGAAAAATGACATTGTATAACCTATTGTCAAATACAGTTACCTTAAATAACACAATTTAGAATACCAAATCATTTTCTATAATAGGTATCCAATTGTAGATAGTGATGACCTATCGTTTTTTAAACAATTTATCAAGATTGACTTATAAACAAAAAGGTGTGCATATTTAATGCATACAATTTGATGAGTTTGGAGATAAATATGCTTTCATGAAACAAATACCACAATGTATGCCATAAACATATCCATCACCTCCCAAAGTTTCTCTCCACCTTTTTTCTTTGTGATGATTATAATGATAATTTGTGATAAGAACACAACATAAGATCTACCATGTCAGGAAATTTTTAAGTAGATGAAACAGTATTACTAATGATAGGCAGTATGTTGTACAGTAGGCTTTTGTAACATTGCTTTCTTTATCTTTGAGTGTAGTGAAACACCTTGTGGTCCCTTACATCCAGGGCATAGGTTCATTATGACAGTAGGTAACCTCCTTAAACATAAAGAGAAGTTATTTTAAATTTTTTTAAATGTTTATTTTTCAGAGAGAGAGAGAGAGAGAGACACAGAATGAGTGGGGGAGGGGTAGAGAGACAGGGAGACACAGACTGAAGCAGACTCCAGGCTCTCAGCTGTCAGCACAGAGCCCAATGCAGGGCTCGAACCCACGGACCATGAGATCCTGACCGAAGCCAAAGTCAGACACTCAACCGACTGAACCAGGCACCCCAGAGATGTTATTTTTAATAGCAAGTTTCAATATCTTTTTTATTCTTTTGGCTGCAAAAGGAGTTACAGTATCTGTTAAACCTACAAACGGCTTGTTACTGTTCCAAGTATCCCTTCAAATGCAGTGCTGCAAACAATATTTGCTAAAGGACATTTTCTTTTCTTTGTTTCTCTGAGGAGCATGAATGGTTGTATTGCTTGAAATACTTCTTACTCAAGATAGCAAAATACTTTGTATTAATCTTTAAATATTACAATGTAAATACAATGTTTTATTTAAACACCACTTATTTATGTAGTTATTTTTATATAAGTTTCTCTCAGTAGAAGGTTAAGAGACGTCAATGAGTTTTTATTTTCCTATTGATAATTTGGTGTAAGTCTAAACCATAGTTTAAGAAAGTAACAGCCTAGGTATTTAAAACACTGAAAAGCCTAGGCAGTTAAACCTTAAAAACCCAAATCACTCAGATTGTCCATAAAATCGTTCAGAACCAAGTGAAGAAAAAAGGCAGCACTTTGACCTATATATGAAAAATAAAATCAATTTTCAGACCTGTAAATAAACGAAAGAAGGATCCATGAAGGCAGAGAAAGATCCCAAATCTCAAGATACTGTGACAGTTACATAATAAAAGTAATTGGAAAAGGTTATCTTGAGCAAAGGTTCTTTGCAGGCACATAAATCATACAAATAATTATCTCTGTGTGGTGACAGGGGCTTAGGAAGCCAGCTACTTTAGGAGTAGCCTCCAGAGATACTCAACCATTTATGAGCCACACCACCTTCTCTACAAAAGACAAACTCTAGTTGAGAAAACCATATAAGTGCTGTATTCAAAAAAAGAAATAAGCTGTGAATAGAAAAGCTAATATAATACACTCTTGATATGAAATAAATATTTAATGTCTAGTTGTTACCAAAAATTGCTTGGGATCGCTTTTTTCTTATTTATTCACTGAAGCACATTCTTATAAAGACAAATAGGCGAGCCCAGCATGTTTATTGGGTGGGAGCCTTTCATACACAGTTTGCCTGTCTGCTTCTTTTTTCTGCTCATTCATATAACTTACCCACATTGTGGCTACTGTGCTAGGTGTTTAGAATATAGTAAGATTGAGTCCTTACCTTCACAAATCTTATACTCTAAAAAGGGACAGAGAAAAATCAATGGAAATAGAAAGCTGTTTCACACTGTGATAGATAATATAAAGGGAGCAACATACTTGGTCTCATCATGGAGTGCTTTTTGCATTCAAACTAGGATTTGAAGGATGAGCAAGAAATCACTAGGGGAGGTGAGGAGTGAAGTGTTCAAGGAAGAGGATATAAAAATGAAAGTCTAGGGAAGAAAGAGAGAGAATGACAAATTAAGGAAGCCTAGTAAATCTGGACTGGCAAAGGTGAAGAGGGCAAAGAGAGGAAGGAAAGGCAGAAAACCAAGGGGCTATATAACAAGTGACATTGTATGCTGGGATAATAAGCTTTTTGTTTCAGTACAAAGAAAGGCTGTTAAATGGTTTTACAAATGAAAGCGTTATGATGAAACTTGCAAATTAGAAAACTCTCTCTGGTGGCTGTGTGGAAACAAATGGAAAAGTGGACAGGACAGCAAGATCAAAGGGGAAAAAAATGAGTTAAGAGGCTATCCCACATTTCATGTAAAAAATGACAGTGGCCTAAATTAGGCCAACGTCAATGGGAATGGAAATGTGTAAGTGACTGGAAATATACGTTAAAGGTGATTTAACAGGGCTTAATCACTAACTTTTAAAAATTATGGCATGAGCTTGCTGAGCATGTTTTGTTTTGTTCTATTTCATTTCGTTTCGTTTCGTTTTGTTTTGTTTTTCCCCTTCCATGAGCTTTGCCTATTATACTGAGGGTTAAGTTTGAATGCTGTCTCAATTATAAATTTCAAGCCAGGAGATTCCTTTGTTGAACATTTTGAAAGGAGTTGTCATCTACTATCCGGTTCCTTTCATGCTTAAGAATATTCTTCTCTCTTATATCTAAGGTACCAGATATGGCAAAGTACAAATCAACATGGGAAATGGCTAGTGCCAGGTGGAGACTATGACCTGAACTGGAGGAGAGATTTCTCATTTCTGGTTTCTAGTGACATTTTTCTTCCCTCTCCTAATGGATCATTTCTCATCCTGTGGCCATGATGGGGCTACCAGTCCCTAATGTTCCCTCCTTGTATTTTCCCCATTTCTTCCCTTGACTCTATTAGTGAGAAGTTATACCAAAGACTGTCTGGATACCAGATGAATTTCTAGATGGAGAGATTATGTGTCTAAAGAATACAAAACACTTATCTTGGAGTAGGTGTGGGTCATGAGGAAGGATTATATGCACAAAGGAAGACTAGAGTAACCCCAAGTCCCTACACTCACTTGGAAGAATGAAAACTAGGGGTCTAGAATTTTGTCCCTCTCCACCCTTCCCCACCCATAATCAAGTGGTCCAGGAATCTTATCATCTTCAGGGAATAAAGGACAGAAACACAAGAAAGAATTATGAAGTATCTGAGGGGTATGAGCACTTTGGTCAAATAAAAAAAATAAAAATACAGAAAAATAGACGCTAGAAGAGCCTAAATTAGTAAGACAAAATGAAAAAATGTTAAAGGCACAGTGAATGCCTTCAGGGAGATAAGAGAAAACTAGATATGAAAAATGGTAGTGATAAAATACAGATTTCATAGATGGGCAGGATAGTAGAATGTATTTAGTATAAAAAGAAACTATTACATTGGAAGATGAAATTGTGGACCTCAGAGTAGATCAAACGATAGGAATATTAAAAGAAGAGGTAAGATATACTAGGATTTCTCAATGTCAATGCTACACATGGAATGGATAACTGTTGTGGTGGTGAGGGGTTTCTTTTGCATTACAGGACACTTAGCAACATCTCTGATATCTACCCACTAAGACGTCAGCTGTACTCAATTTGCAACAACCAAAAATCTTCAGATGTTTCCAAATATCTGCTGGAGGGCAAAATGGCCCAGTACAGTACCACTAAGATATATGGATAAGAGAAGTACAGATGTAAATAACTGTATCTTATGAGTACCAAAAAGAGAAAGAAATAAAAATGAGAAAATACAGAATTAAGGAGTAAGAATTTTCTAGAATTAAAAAAAAATGTATACACATGATGGAAACCATTCATGGACTATCAAATAATAAAAGAGATTTTTAAAAAATCCATACTTGGTCAATTGTGGTTAAATTTCGAAATATCTAACCAAATTTTAAATTATAAATGCTATTGACAAGTAAAAGATCATTTTTAAAAATGGCAACAATTAGGCATCATCTATATCAACAACAGCAATGGATGCAAGAAGACAGTAAAATATTTTCAACATTGATGGAAAAGACCTTCGAGTTAGAAATGTTTTTTTTAGGCAAAAAAAAAAAATAAAATAA
This sequence comes from Panthera pardus, assembly GCF_024362965.1. Classification (NCBI taxonomy): domain Eukaryota; kingdom Metazoa; phylum Chordata; class Mammalia; order Carnivora; family Felidae; genus Panthera; species Panthera pardus. The sequence continues at coordinate 35,413,634 of NW_026526766.1, forward strand.
ATAAATTTGGGGCCAAAACATAGATGTGCTGTGTTATAAAATTCTTACAAGAAGTACACAAAAGAGATCTTTTGACATAACTCTTACAGGATATTACCAGTATCAAGAGCAATAAATCCAAGACATAGCAATGAGATATGGGAAATAGGGGAGTAAAAGTGTTATTAAGTTTGCTCTTGTCTAAATGAGCAAGACTAACAATAAAGTATATCCCTAAAATACAGAATGAAGATCTCAAATTACACCAACATGGTGCATGTATATGGCATAGGAAAAGGAGAATTTTGAGGAAAAGGGTTTGAACAGAGAGGTAAGAGAATATGAAGATTTTTTGTCTGAGATATGATAATAACATATTTATTGTGGGTTTACTGCATGTGAGACACTTTTCAAAATGCTTTACATGTATTTATTTAATCCTCACTAAATTACAATAAAATAGTTTCTCTTATTATTGTACATGTAAAATGAGAATCCTGAACACACCAAGAGAGGTTGATTAACATGGCCAAAGTCACAGGGTTAGGGTTCAACACAGGCAGTCTGAGGAGCCTACACTCCTCTGCAGTGAACAGAGAGACAACTAGAAGATATTACTGCTAATCAGATTGAGACAGTGATTGGAAAAATAAGCACACATTTTAGCTCAAGCTGGCAAAATCAAATTTTAAAAATAAGAGTGGCAAAAAGAAAAGAAAAAGCATGGTAAATATAGAAAATAAGGAGTATCAAAAAATAACACATGATAGTAATTCAAATAAATATTAATAGACTAAATTCACTAATTAGAAGATAAAGACTTTACAATTAGCTTTAAAAACCAAATCTTGATTTACCAATACATTGTTTATACCATATGCATTTAGGTTAAATAAAGGCTATAGAATATTTGAAAATTATATATATATATATATATATATATATATATATATAATACATATAATAAATTATATGTATAATTTATAATTTATATATAAATTTATTTTATATATTTGTATATTATATATATACACACCAAATGGAATCTATTTTATTTCAGGTAGACAGAAAATTAAGGCAAAAGGCAGACTTAAGACACAAGGATGGATGTACATACTGGTAAAAGAAACAATAAGTCAGGAAGAAAAAAGTATATACTTTAAGCTAAAAAGTAATTATCATTTTTAAAAAGTCAACATTATCTGCCATATTATCTCTCTTTCCTCTCTGACTTCTTTTCTTACCACCCTTTCCCCTTAGCCAGTCTGCTTGAGCCACACTAGCTCAAATAAATATGAATTTCTAGATAAAATGGATACATTTCTGGCTGGGTGCTTTTACTGGTAAATATGAACAAACTCTTTAAAGTAATACTTTAAATTGTTCCAGAAGTTTAGAAGAGAGAGAAAAAAAAAAAAAACACTCATTCTTTAAATGATGGTATTATAAAATTGACACCAAAATTAGAAAAAGACAGAAATAAATCATCAACCAATTTTATTTATGAACTGAGATATTTAAAATCTAAATGAAAGAATGACTCACTACACTACAATGTATTTTAAGAATTATATTATAGTGATGTATGTTTTATCCCAGAAATTCAAGCATAACCCAATCTTAGGTTACCTATAAATGTAAATATTTGCATTCCTGAGTCAAAGGATACAAATTACACCATCATTTCATTTGTGCAGAAAAGAAAGGATTCTATTAAATTGAAGTATATTCAGGATTAAAAAGAAAATTAAAAATCTAGGTCAGCATTAAACTTCTTTAACTTGATAAAGATTATTGCTGAAAAGCTAAGTAGATACCATATTCAATGAATACGTTTTAGAAATAGTCTTTCTAAGATCAATAACAACCAAAGGATTGTCCTCTATCATCACTTTTGTTTAGCACAGAATTCAAGGTCCTAGATAATGCAGTGTAAGTCAAGGGGGAAAAATATCAAATAATTTGGGAACTAAGAGACAAAATGGTAACATTTATTAACTTATATGATTACTTATATAGGCAATTCAAGATGTCCACCTTATTGTTATAGGAGGTATTATAGAAGGACATCCGACTAAAGAAGGTTGTTTAATGTACTATCATTATTTACATGAGCAATTAACAACCAGAAAATATAAAGCACCATTTATAATACCAAGTGAAACAATGGGAAATCTTTTTTAGGGAATTAGCCTAATAGAGAATATGAACTGCATACATGGAAGTTTAAAACTCCATTAAATAACATAAAAATAACTCACCAAATATAGAGAAATTGTATATTCATATATGAAAAGATTTGACATTGTAAAGACCTCAGTTCTCCTTAAATCTATTTATAAATTTAATACACTCTAAAACTTTAGGAAGATTCACAAACATTATTCAATTAAAATTAAAAGAAGATCTTGTATAAAAGTTATGAAATAAAAAGCATAAGCAGGGAAAACTAATCTTTCCAGATACTAAAGCATATTTACAGCCATAGTAATTAATATAGAATTATACTCATGTAGTTACTGCCAAATAGAATAACATAATTGATGCCCTATAAACATACAATGGATATATGCAAAAGATGAGCTGTTTAATAAATAGTTCCATTACATAGTAAAAAAAAATTCAGGCTATATTCTAATTTAACTTCGAAAGGATAAAATGTCAAAATGTGAAAGGGAAACTTACAATGATAACAGAAAATAAGACAATATTATTGAAACCCTGAGGTAGGAAAACTTTCTTAAATACTACAAAAGAAAAAATGTATTTATTGAGTCAAAATTATAAATTTCTTAATCAAAAGTATCCTAGAAAATTTTAAAAGAAGAGGCGTTTGGGTGGATCAGTCAGTTAAGCATCCAACTCTTGATTTCAGCGAGTTCAAGCCCCATATCAGGCCCTGCACTAATAGCATAGAGCCTGCTTGAGATTCTCTTTCTCTCCCTCTCTCTCTGCCCCCCATCCCACTTGTGTTCTCTCTCTCTCTCTTTCTCTCTCTCTCTCCCTCTCTCTCCTCCTCTCTCTCTCTGAAAGTAATACATAAAACAATTTAAAAAATAAAAACACTTATAATAAAAGAAAAATATAAATGGATAAGTTAAAGATATGGGAGAATATATCTGGAATGTCTACAATTTAAGGGGATTGGTGACTCTTTCAAATCCTTTGGAAAATCTAGGAAATGAAATAGAAGCTATGTTAATTAGCAATGACAATACAACAACAGATGCCAAGACCTTACTATTTATCAGTAATGCCTCTAAGTGTTTTATATCTATTTATATGCTTAATAATATTAATGGAAAATTCACAGAAGGGGAAAACAAAGTGACAAATATATATTTTGAAGAGATATCCAAACACACCAGAAAGTAGATAAATGCAAATTTAAACTATCAGTTTCTACTTTATACACATAAATCTGGCTAAAAATGAAAGTAGAAAAATATTAAATTCTGGGTATGGTATAGATGTTGTGGGGACTCATGCAGTGCAAACAGGACTGTAAATTGGTACAGCCATCCTAGAAACAATTTGGCAATACTTCAGGAAAGTCCATTCCCAGGCCTATTATACTGTGAAGTATGAAGACAGCAGCTAGATAATACAATATAATTGGTTGAAAACACAGGTTCTCAACCAAACTCCTTGCATTCATATACTATATTTTTCATAGACTGGCTTTTGAGGTTGGGCAAGCTTCTTAATATATTGGTGTCTTAATCTCTTTGTGTCCATTCTAAATGGAAAACGGAAATAATAATGGTAATAATAATAATAATAATTGACTGTTGGGATTGTTATAGGTTTTAACTATGACAACTTCTCAGGTCAGATCCTAGCACACAGTAAATTCTCAGTTTGTGACCATCACTTTATACATTAGCGTGAGTACCTATAAGGATTGGGGTTGAGGATAAGGGAAGAATAAGGGAATGAGGAAAGGGGGTGAAAAACAAACCACAAGAATAACAAGAATTATCTTCCATGGGCAGAATGATGATAACAGTTCATGAACTGGGATTATGATCAATTCATATTTATGATCTTTTGTGCACCTGAAGTATTTGAGTGAAAAATAAAAAGGAAAAGAGAATTGCATACCTCTGAAGGTTCAAACTGGTGAGTGACTGAGGAAACTCTTAATGTTTTAAAAATATATCCTTCTATGAAGTGTTTATGATAAAATTACTAAACCTGCATTAGGAATTATTTGAAAGAGAGAGCTAATATGGGCCAAAAAAAAGTGCTGTTGCAGCTTTTTAGTTTATTCATTTGTTTCTATGCCTTTCCTCAAGGACTCAGAGTCAGCCGTATCTAGGGCCAGTATGAAAAGACAAAAGGAAAACGGGAGAGATGAAAACTGAAAGAGTAAGCAGACAAAGAGAGGACACACAAAACCTTTGTGAGGTTATTTATTTTTTTTTTAGGGAAAAATTGTCAGAGAAAAAAAAATTAAAGTCTCACTTTACTATAAATAAACTAGTAAGCCAACAATGAAATGCATGATCATATTAACAGATTGATATTGTAAACAGCAAAGGGGAGATAACTATTATAATTGTGCTCCCACTGAGGGTTTCATAAAGAAATATAATTACTTTTCACTCACATGAAATAATTCTGAGTATCTTCAAATATTTTTCATTCACACTTTAATGTGTGACGTTCATGTGTACGTTACTTTGGAATCTCCCTTACAACTAAAGATATTATTCTACTATTTAAGGAATGACTCATAAGGTAGGATAAGAATGATTCCAAAACCTTTTAATAAGGAGAGGATTTGCTGGTTTCAATGAAAAAGAAACTTTAGAATGCACTCACCTAGACACTAGAACTTCAAGATGAGAATTAGGATGCATCTAGTGTGAATTCCTAGCCCCTCGTCAGCTCATGGAGCACAGTGTACGTTTTGGGAAATGTTTGCTAAACATTGATAGTAACTCTGTATGCAAATAAAAAGCACTGGGTTATATGGTAGAAGTATGCCCATCCTTTCCCCCAGTTTCTTTCCCATTCTCCTTGCTGTTTTCACTTTTCTTACCCTGGCTTTTAAAAGGACTAATGTATAGGGGCAAGGCCAGGAATTTCTCTTCAGTCAAAGTGATAAATGGGAGGTTTTCTGAGGATCACATAAAAGAATGCACAGGAGACTCGTAGCATCCTACGTGACATAGAGCAGATACTTTGCAATTTGATATAGCTCTTTTCATTCCTCTTTATGTATCACCCTGAAAGGCAGGAAAACTTAAAGTGCATATAATAAACATCTATAACCACAGCACCATTGTGAAATTGGTGGACTCATTCAAGAGAGTATATTAAAGGGGTGCCTGGGTGGCTCAGTTGGTTGTGTCCGACTTGGGCTCAGGTCATGATCTCATGGTTCGTGAGTTCAAGCCCTGCATCTGGCTCTGTGCTGACAGTTCCGAGCTTGAAGCCTGCTTAGATTTTGTGTCTTTCTCTTTCTTCCTCTCCCCTGCTCATGCTCTGTCTCTCTCAAAAATAAACATTAAAACAAAATTAAAATTAAAAGATTGTCCTGCGTCGGGTTCTGTGTTGACAGCTCAGAACCTGGAGCCTGCTTTGGATTCTGTGTCTCCCCCTTTCTCTGCCCCCCATCCTGCGTGCACTCTGTCTCTCTCTGTCTCTCAAAAATGAATAAACATTAATTTTTTTAAATAAATAAATAAATAAATAAATAAATAAATAAATAATGTTTTCTATATGAGATCTTACTACTTGTTTCTGAACTCCGATTTACTACAATTTACTGTGTTTAATAAAAGAACACAGAGAATGGTTTTCCAACTGTCAGCATATAATTCAGACTAAAATTAAAAAGAAAAGCCAATGAATGTGTGAAGCAATAATTTTGACGATATTTTCCGGTTTGGAATAATGCATAATCTTCCCTTACAATAGGAAATTTACTTTATGTTTTAAGGAGTCTTGTGACTTCTTCTGAAGGAAAAGAGACAGAGAAAGAGAACTGGCATTTCACAAATTCCCTCCTTTGTGGTAAGCCGTATGCAAGGCATTTCATATATATTTATTAATTATCTCAGTTAATTCTCATAGAAACTTTATGGAATGGTTCTATTTGAGTTTTACAAACACCTCAGGGCAATCTGATAACCCGCCTAAGGTTAGATAGCTAATATGTTCAAGACAACAGTTAGAACACAATCGAATTTGACTAAAACTCATGCTTTAAAAATGCCAGTTGTCGGGGCGCCTGGGTGGCGCAGTCGGTTAAGCGTCCGACTTCAGCCAGGTCACGATCTCGCGGTCTGTGAGTTCGAGCCCCGCGTCAGGCTCTGGGCTGATGGCTCGGAGCCTGGAGCCTGTTTCCGATTCTGTGTATCCCTCTCTCTCTGCCCCTCCCCCGTTCATGCTCTGTCTCTCTCTGTCCCAAAAATAAATAAAAAAAAAACAAAAAACAAAAAAACGTTGAAAGAAAAATGCCAGTTGTCATCTTTTCATATCTGCATTGCAGATTCTAATTAATGTTTTCACAGGAATTCACTGTGTACCTGGGAGCTTCCTTTCCTTGTTTTCCTCGTGGAATCTACATATGTGGGTTATGACCTAACTCACTTCCTGTGAAGCATCTGACATTTTATCAGAATAGATGCAAAAGTAGGTAATAAATCCTGCTATGTCTGTTCACTGTGTGTGTGTGTGTGTGTGTGGCAAGTGTTTATCAAAATGGTGTCTGTATAAAAGGGTGAGAATTTCCATCGGAATTACTACCAGATCCTTTTATTTGTCAACTTTTGAACACTATGTCTGCAAACTAATGACTCAGGATTTTGAGGTAGTGATAACCATTTCATTTGTATATGAGAACACGCACAATGGTAGGAGACAGTTATGTTCAAGTAAAGAATAGCCCTTGTTAGTGACAGGGATATGGGAGTGAGGCATCCAAACTTAAACCAACTTTTCAGTACAATCCAGATAATCAGAAAAGTTCAGCATAACTAAATTCAGCCCAAAAGTCAATTATTTTTCTGCAATTGACCTACATGCAAGGTAGCCTTAGGATTCTCTGCATAATTTGAGACCTCAAAGATATATGATCAATCTTTTTGCTTTTAATTTATTGGTCTATAGATTAAACATTTTGCAATCTTGTTTACTCAGGTCCAATTTTCTCATTGGATTTCAGTTCTTAACTGACTAAAAGAAAAAGTAAGCAGAAAGCATTTTATCACATTAATGCAACACTTGCAATTTGATCTAACAATATGATAGATGAAAGGATGAGGTTATTATATTACGTTGCATTTATCATCTTTTACAAATCCTCGCCTAAACAAAATTTACACTGAACCATTTCCAGTGAGGTTTCTAAAATGACTGGCCTTGCCAAGATATGTTTTTGGTTCATAAATAACATTGGTAGAAAAAATAAAATCACTAAATGCTATAAAAACGCACTATCGGGAATCACTGAAGTGTGGAACATTAAATACACTACTCAAAATGGTATCTTCAAGTGTGCAAATCATTTGTGTGTATGACAATACCCAGCCTATTGTCGTAGGATACAGACAATTGACTTTTCAGATTATTTTAATATCTAAGGAAGACCATTACTCAAGAAAATTCTCAGCTACTGGCATCCATGTTAAATAACTCCATAATTAGAAAACCCCACTGACTTCTTGCTGTATTCAAGAATCTCCATTATTAATGTTCCTAACAGCAATGATAGCCCTCATCCCATACAGGAAATAAAATATATTCTGCTTTTCTAGTGACCAATGCAAGTAACATACTAATATGTTTGATTCAATTTATATAACTTTCTATCTGTTAGTGATTCATAGGTGTTCATTTTAAAATTGTTCTTAATTTGATTGTCATATTTGTAAATCTCTCTTTCATGGCAGAAAATGGTGTGTTTTTCTACATCTTGGTCTCTCCAAAAGTATGCAGCACAGTACCCTGGGTGAAATACATATATGCATTCCATTATTGAATGGATGAGTCAGTTCTTTCAATCCAGCAGTATCACACAGCTTTTGGGTTTTATGCCATTTATCAAGGGTTTAGATTTCACCGATATTACTTACTTAATTCTCTAATCACTGCTTAGACATCTTTAGGATCTTGATTTTGTATTCTAACGGGAGCTTCTAATATACCATAAAGTAGATATTTGCACAGAGACTTCCCACAAAAAGTAAATTAAGGGCCTAGGGCTTGATTCCTCAAATCCCCTCCAGTTTTAACCTGTAGTGAGCACCAAATTCTTCACAGTCACTAAAATTATTTTTCCAAAAGACCCAGCAAAGGAAGCTGTTACACTTCCCTCCAATACTGAAGCTCCTCTCCATCCTGTGCTTTGTGTGTAATGGGATAGGACGAGGGAGAGAAGAAGTCCTCTGCTTTAGAAAGATATTCCTCCATTTTCATGGACCATTCTTCTGCATCTCCATGAACTGGTATTGTAGGTGACCCTGGGATTTCATCTCTCACTTGTATTATGGCATAAGTCTTCCAACTGATCTTTCCTGGCTCTCCTATGTATGATTTACAATATGGCAAAAATTATCTTCCTAAAATGTGGTTCCATAATTCTCGTCTTAAAAAAAAACCAAAAAACAAAAAAATCCTAAGCAAAGGCTTTCTATTATAGTGAATCAATATTAAACTCCTTAGTCTGACTTTGAGAGATCTCTATAATAGAGCTCCAATACATCTCCAAATATCTTCACTACTCTGTTTCTTCTCATCTCATATATCCACATTTTCCAGTATTATTTACCATTATTTGGGAATCCTATGGAACTTTCAACTAAAATTCATTTATGTAGTTTGTCCCAACAGGAAAGCTACGAAACCTTCTCTTCTTGATTCTGCTTATATCCATTAACTTTATGAATATGTATTAAGTCAAATATCTTAGCTGACATGATTGAGATTGTATTCAGTTGGTTAATTGGAAATGTTTATTAAAATAAAACTCATAAAATCATGATACAAGCACATCTTAAACATTCCATTTAATTTCAGAGTCTATATGTCTACATTCACTTCAGAATCTTTTGATGTACAGCCAAAACTTATTTTTGAATGAGGTTTTTGAGTTGTCTCTGCATAAACACCAACCATAATATATCTTTGTAAGAGTTCCAGTTTAATTTTTTTAATGTTTATTTATTTTTGAAAGAGAGAGACAGAGTGTGAGCAGAGGAGGGGCAGAGAGAGAGGGAGACAGAATCTGAAGCAGGCTCCAGGCTCTGAGCTGTCAGACAAAGCCCTATGTGGGGCTCAAACTCACGAACTGTGAGATGATGACCTGAGCTGAAGTCAGATGCCCAAACGACTGAGCCATCCAGGCACCCCAAACTCCCAAAGAGTTTAATGAGGAGTGATAAATTACTTGTAATGTAATCTGAATGTAGAATCCTTCAAATTTTTGGTGATCTTCTCCCAATCCTTTATAGTTGTCATGCCTACACCTAACTTAGAGCATCCTTAAAATCTTAACCTTTTTTTTTTTTTTTTACTTTCCAAGTCATTCATTAGTTTTCTTATAAATAATTAGTTCTTGCACACAATTTTTTTAAAATTTTATGTAGTATTTAGAAAAAGTCATATATTCTCACAAGCAAAACTGTCATTTAGAATTTTGAGAATAATACAGCTGATTTTGGAAAGCATATATCTCTATAGGTGCAAGCTTCTTTGTATTGGAGGGTATGCTTATTTAAAGAATGAAGACAGAAAGTTCATCATAAGTAAACAGCAGGTGGATTAAATTTTATACTACTATATGTGAGGAAATTGTGACAGGCACTGTAAATATAACAACTCTGTTGGTCATCTATTGCTGCCAAATATACAACCTAACAACTTAGACTCTTCTAACAGACTAACTGTATTTATTCACTTTGTTGTTCACAATTTAAAATGGTCTTGCCTGAGGTCGTTCAGGCTGCTGCAATGATCTGCTGGTAGAAGACAGCTGGATGGTCTTACCAGATCTCGTTCAAACATGTGTGGAGTTTGTACTGATGTGTTCTCTCTTCATGAGTATTTACCTCTCAAGGAAGCTAACCCTGTTTTTTTCACATGGGGGTTTCAGTGTAAAAAGAGTCAAGAGTGGATGTTGTAATACCTTTAAAGGCTTATGACTATAATCTCTGTAGAATTTTATAAGTTAAACCAAGTCATAAATCCAACCCAGATTCATTGGGTTAGAGAAATAGAAGTATTATTATATCATATATTATACTATATACAATATTAATTATATTATATATGATTATATATTTTATATAAAAGTATATATAAAATAGGTAATTGTTATTAATATATAATATATAATATATTATCATGTATAATTATATATTTTTATTTATAATTGAGGTATGTATAAAATATATAAAAGAGACAGCTGCTATTATATATATATATATATATATATATATATATATATATATATATATTTCTTTTTAAGAAGAGGTGGAATTTAGGGCACTATAAGAATAAATAGCAGGAGTATCTCCTTAGACCAGTGGGGAATCAGAAAATTTTCTTATCGATAAGGAAAATATACTGAGACTTCAGGAATGAGTAAATAAAGAAATGTAAGGGGGAGTCTTCTGAGTTCAAGGAACAACAGCATGAACAAAAGTCTGGAAGCAAAAGAGAGCATGGAAGAGAGAGGAAGAAAATGTTTACTTTGAAAAACAGATATTTCTGATAGAAATAAATATCAAAATGCCATTCAACCAAGATGCACTAAACTGAGTGTCCACAGTGCTTATAGTGGTGGTTAGCTAACCAGTTATTGTTATTATGAATTATTTAGTGGGTAACAAAATACTAGGTTAAGATTCACAAAACAACTTAAACCATTATCTACCCTAGGTGAGGTCTGTAATACATATTTCATTATAACTTAAGCAATTTTTGTGAATTTGAGAAGAAAGGCAATTTCTTATTAAAGATAGGCTTTATAAAAAATATCAAGTAATGATCACCCTTAGGTTGTTAAGTCAGCTTTTGTTTTTATTTTTGAATAGGCAGATATGTACTTGAAAAAGAATTGGATATTTCTAGAATGTCTCATTGGGAAAATACAGCTCATGTAATTGTCTGTGAGGTTACTGTGTAAACACCCTGTTATAGTTTCTTATGGCTGCTGTAACAAATTACCACAACCTGGCAACTTAATGCAAAAGAAATTTATTCTTTATTCTGTATAGTATCAAATTACTGAGATAAAACCAAGCTGTTGGAAGGGTCACAATTTAGAAAAAAAATTAAAATTAAAAAAGTTTGTCATATAAACAATACTCCCCATAAAATGATATAAAGCCTTATAGGCACAGACCAACAATTTAATGGTTTCAATAGGAAGAAAGTAATACTGCTTAGGGCAAAATGTTTTCTGTACTATTCAAATGATATGTGCTCTCAAACTGGGTAAGAGTTATTACATAAGACAACATGAAATATTGAGCCTGATGTTCTTTATTCATCACCAACTTCCAAATCCTAACCTTGCTGTCAGATCAGGACAACACATGTTTGAGAAAGAATAGCTCACTTAACTGGGAGCTATCCCTTTCTAGGAATCCCAGCAGACAAATAAGCTTAGCCTGAAAGCAATGTTAATGAGGATTTCAGAATTACAAGAGCAAAATGGTACACTAGGGATCTGTAAGTCTACACTTACGAATTCAGGAAGGATAAGAGCCTAAACCTTCTTAAGCAGCGGACATCCAGCTTATTTCTCAAGAGGTTCACGGAACTGGACCCCCAAAGCATCATAAAAACCCTTTTCTAGAATTCAAGTATTTCCCCTTTTCCTGATATAAACTCCAAAAGCATCTTATTACAGTATAGGTCAGTTTTTGTTTCTTCAACCGAAGGTATGTTTAACCAAAAATACCTTTGACTATTTTCGGAGATACTTTCAATTCCCTACTCTCTCTTCTGTGGACTTCCACTGTTAAATGATCTCCATTCTTCAAAGACTCTAGTTTTTGTTTTCTTGCTTTTCTCCTTTTTTAAAATTTGAATTACTTTACATGGTGCTTTGTTTTGAAATTTTTACTTCAGTTTATGACTTTGAAAGTTTGATCTGGGGGAAAAGTCTGCTTAGATATGTCACTCAACTTATATTTAAAATAAGGGTTTGGGGCACCTGGGTGGCTCAATCGGTTAAGTGTCCAAGTTAGGTCAGGTCATGATCTCACAGTTGGTGGGTTTGAACCCTGTGTCGGGCTGTGTGCTGACAGCTCAGAGCCTGGAGCCTGCTTCAGATTCTGTGTCTCCCTGGCTCTCTACCCCTCCCTCATTCATACTCTCTCTCTCTCAAAAATAAATAAACATTAATTTTATTTTTATTATTATTATTCTTTTTAGGGCGTCTGGGTGGCTCAGTTGGTTAAGTGTCTGACTTCGGTTCAGGTCATGATCTAACAGTTCATGGGTTCAAGCCCTGCGTCGGGCCCTGTGCTGACAGCTCAGAGCCTGAAGCCTGCTTGGGATTCTGTGTCTCCCTCTCTCTCTAACCCCTCCCCCACTCACACTCTGTCTCTGTCTCTCAAAAATGAATAAACGTTAAATTTTTTTTAATAAAAAAATATATATTTTTAATCTAAGGGTTTATGTGTGTATTAGGTTGGGAAGAGGAATATTAGCAATTAAATACTTGGAGATTAGCTGGAAGAGTCAGAAAATGAAAGTACTACCACGTGAACATATTATCATAAGGCAAACAAATGTAAAGCCAGGAAAAACTACTGACACATTGCACCATTAGTAGTATTTTGTGCAAGTTTATAGGAATGGGGCTTATTATCAGCTTTAAATGTCAAGAAAGTGTGTTTATGAATACATTTGAAAAGAGTCCTTTCAGGATGCCAATAATCTCACACAGAATTTCATTTGATTTTATTTTATTTTATTTTATTTTATTTTATTTTTCATAATTTCTTTTTAAAATTGTTTTTGTATGTCTTCGTGTACTAGTCTTACTTTGTAAAATATGCAGGGTATATGTAGGAAATTGTAGGAAAATAAGTTATGTAATTATTTTTTAAATAAAAAAACACACATGTCTATTACCTTAAATGTGTATTTATTTTTTGAGAGAGAGAGAAGAGAGAGAGAAACAGTGGGGGAGGGGGGAGTGAGGGGAGGGGGGTACCAAGGATCCTAAGTGGGCTCTGTGCTGACAGCTTGAACTCACAAACTGTGAGATTCTGACCTAAACTGAAGTCAGACTCTCAACCAACTGAGCCACCCTGGCACTCCTCTTTCTAGTACTTCAAATTAATCAATGCGGTATATGGGTGGCTTAGTCAAGGGTTGGACTCTTGATTTCAGCTTAGGTGATGATCTCCCCGTCATGAGATTGAGCCCCTCCATCCGGCTCCACACTCAGTGTGAAGATTCTCTTTCTCTCTTCTTTTGCTCCTCTTCCCCGCACATGCTCTCTCTCTCTTTGAAAATAAATAAACATTGAAAAAAAATAATCAGTCGAAAGTTTGGCACTGTTATGGGAACTAAACAAGAAAAGAAAGCTAAATTAAGAGAAAAATCAAGAAGTCATAATATTACATGCTTAATCAGTTCCAGAACACATTCCATTTTAATTCTTAAAATAATTATTGCTATGCTCAAATTTAGAACAAAGGCCAATAGCTGAAAATTCTCCTATTTACCTATTGTTATTTTGCTTCTTTCTCCAAAATATTTCTAAAACAAAAGGACCACATACAATCAGTATTCAAAGTGAGGGTTTTGCCAAAATACAATTTTGAAAGGATAAAAGCTGTCCCCAATATAATATCTTTAGACTTTATTGTCATTTTTGTTTCTTCCCCCAGTGCCTCTCCTAGTAGCGTCTTTATTCTGGGCTATCTGTTCTGGATTATCTGTTTTCAAAACTTATCCTAGTTAACTAACTATTTGAAATATACAATACAATTCATCTCAGAAACAAAATGGGACAAACTACATATGCATGCAATAACACGGATGAATCTCAAAAGCGCCATCTTAAATGAAAGTAGCCAGACATAAAAGGCTACCGGTTGTATGATTCCATTTTTATGACATCACTGAAAAGCAAACCAATGATAGAAATCAAATCAGTGATTGCCAGTGATTGCTGGGAGTAGAGCAGGGGGATTAACTACAGAAAAGCAAGAAGAACTCTATGGGGAGATAAAAATACTTAGCATTTTGACTGTAGTGGTTTTTCCACAACTTTATACAGTCATCAAAATAACTAAAATATATAGCTAAAATGGATGGATTTTATTGTATGTAAATAATACTTCAAAAATATTCATGACTTATACAAACATATAAGCTATACAACTATTACATAGCCTTAGTTAGCTGAGGATCACAATTTGCCTCTGAGTTTTTTGTAAACCCAATGTAGGGATTAAAATATTACCAGTTAAAAGGTCTTCAATGTCTTTGAAAATACTATGAAGAGAAATAATCAGAGCAAGGGCAAAATAAGGTGGGGGTAAAGCACTATCATTTTTTGTTTGTTTTGTTTTGTTTTGTTTTTTAGCACTATCTTGTAGTTTTTAAAATATTTTTGGGGGGTGAGGGGCAGAGAAGGAGGGAAAGAGAGAGAATCCCAAGCAGGCTTTGCACTATCAGCGCAGAGCCTGATGTGGGGCTCCATCCCACGAACTGTGAGATCATGACCTGACCGGAAATCAAGAGGCAGGGACTTAACTGACTGAGCCACTGTAGAACTATCTTTTAAATACAGTTTATATTCATCATAGTTTTGTGATTCCACAATTAGATAAATATTTGACAATACCAGTTATGTGAGTTACAAGCTCAAGGTACAGCACTTAAACAGGAGTAACTACTGCCTGGGTAGTCTGCTGATTGATACTGAAAGTCTGAAATTGTATACTTCGATGTGTTCAGAACTCTAGAGAGCTATATATACCCTTTGTATGAGTGCACAAGAAAATATGTGTAAACTAAGTTATTCAAGGGTCATTTAGAATTCTTATTTCCAACATGGTCTTGTCAATGTGAATTTTGTCAGATAACCACTTTGTAAGTTCATTCTAGTTTCTATAGACCTTTCTTGGTCAAATTGCTTTCACACAAGATCACCCCTTATTTAGTTCCTCTGTAGAGTATTTTAGTACATTTAATAAAAAAGAAATGAAGAATCCACATTTTAGTATCACACAATTTTGTTCAAGATCCTAGGAAACTATCATTTGTAGAAATATTCCTTCACCCTGGCTCCCTCATTTCCTACTTGGAACCTTGGAAAATGCACTTAAAAGAAAGAGTATTTCTTTCACAAAGTTCTATTTTGAGGGTTAAATTAGTTAGTATATGTAAAGTGTTTAGAGGATGCTGGCAGAAAGTAAGCACTGTATTAGTTGCTGCTATTATTGCTTATAAATCCATTCTTAGATGACCTGAACATTCCTCAAAAGACAATTCTCTAGTTCCTTTCTATGTACCCCTTTTTTAAAATTAAAAAAAAAAAGTAATGTTTATTTTGAGGGAGAGAGAGACAGAGTGTGAATGGGGGAGGGGCAGAGAGAGAAAGAGAAGCAGAATCCAAAGCAGGCTCCAGGCTTCAAGCTGTCAGCACAGAGCCTGATGTGGGGCTCGAGCTCACCAACCTTGAGACCATGACCTGAGCTAAAGTCAGATGCCTAAGCGACTGAGCCACCCAGGCACCCACCAGGTACCCCTTTTTTAAAGTAATTTTTCCTAATAATTTTCTTTTTTTTAGGTTTATTTATTTATTTTGAGAGAGAGGGAGAGAGAGAACATGGGGGGAGGGGCAAAGAGAGATGGGGAGAGAGAAAGAACCCCAAGAAGGTTCCATGCAAATGCTGTGAGTGCAAGCCTGATGCAGGGCTTGAACTCATGAGCCCTTGACCTGAGCTGAAATCAAGAGTCAGATGCTTTACCAACTGAGTCACTCAGATGTCCCTCCAGGTACCCTTTTAATGTCTTATCACCTCCTATTAAAAAAGATATAAATATTAATCCATGGAAATAAATGGTATTAAATCTGCACTGCATTCAAAGCAAATGCCTTAAAGGAAACATTTATATGAAAAGAAAAAGAAAAAACTCAATCCATCAACCAATCTGAATACAGTACCTTATGGTAGGGAAGTTTATGTTATTATCAAAGTGCAAGAAAAAACACACACATACAGGAATAGAAATAAAATTTGTGGTGTGTTGCCAAAGAACCAAAAGTCTGAAGTTGGATGGTTGCCAGTCCCCCCCTACCCTACTACTGCCACTACACTCTAGCCTGATTTTTTTTTTTTCTTTCAATGCATTCCATCTAGGATGACTTATTTTTACTTTTGATAAAACACAGGACCTAATTACAAATCTAGTCATTAAGAAAACTCTGTGGGAATTATACACGTTTGAGATATGACGGCAGCCACGTACATTGAAGATAGGAGCGGCTTCTCACAGGACATACTGTGATAGAACTGCATCCCTTTTAACAGGACATTAAAATTGCTTGAGCAATGCCATGAGCATTACACTCTCCATAATTTCATCACAGTTTTATTTTAGACAAATTCATGCTCCACTTCTCATTGGGAAATTCATATTTGTAAGAAATAAGGGATATACCATGGCTTTGTTTTTACACTGAGGAAATCAGCCCATTGAAAGTGTTGATGATGGTCTTCCTGAACGACACAATTAGACACGGAGATATGCAGGGGTATAAGAATGCATTTCACCAGTAAATAGTCTTTATTTTGGGAGAAGCTTCAGGAAGAGTAGATGCCTGAATGCTTACAGGGGAGACTGACTGGTAAACAAACCCATAGCTTATGGTGAAGAACTTTTCATTAGAAGCCTAGTGGACCATGGTAGGAATGGGTCCAAGAAGGGACAAAGTAGTCAGGGAAGCAATAACTGGAGAGAAGACCAAGAAAAGCAGACACCAAAAAATAACATTCAAAGAAGCTTGAGACATCTCAGAATGTAACATATCACTTAAAATTTCTGTAAAATATAAGCCCTGTTCCTAACCTCAGAAATTGGAATTATGTATTCCTCACTTACAGATAATTCACTCTTTTAAAATTCACTCGGGGTGCCTGGGTGGCTCAGTTGTTTGTGCGGCCAACTTCAGCTCAGGTCATGATCTCACAGTTCACGAGTTCCAGCCTGCATCAGGCTCGATACTATAAGCACAGAGCCTGCTTTGGATCCTCAGTCTCCCTCGTCTCTGCCTGTCTGTCTGTCTCTCTCTCTCTCTCTCTCTTTCTCGAAAATATAAAAAATAATAATTAAATTGTGTCTTCAATCTATACTTTTTAAAATTACTTACTTGAAAAGAAGAAATTATCTTGCTTTTTTAAAATTTATTTTTTACTTATTATTTAAAAATTTTTTAAGTTTATTTATTTTGAGAGAGATAGAGGCAGTGTGAGCAGGGGAGTGGCAGAGATAGAAGGAGAGAGAGAGAATCCCAAGCAGGCTCTGTGCTGTCAGCACAGAGCCCAATGTGGGGCTCCAACTCACGAAGCTGTGAGATCATGATCTGAGCCTAAATTGAGAGTCAGAACACTTAACCGGCTGAACAACTCGGGCGCCCCTATCTTGCTTTTAATGAATACTTTATATCAAAATTATCACTTAATCTTTTATTGATACATGTCATTTTTCTTAAAAATATTTGGAAGAATTTACTTCACATAGATAAAATCAATTAAAATAACTGATGATGATAGCAGAGACAATTCCAGGAATACATTACTGTAGAGTTGAGAGAAAGAATAGGTACAGTATCATGATCTCAGGCACTGTAATGCTGATTGATCAGATTATATGCTGTGCACAAAAGGAAGAGTGGTCAGGCATGAATGCTAGTGCCTGAAAGGCAGATAGAATCAGGTGATACCTTACAGCTGATGGCCAAGTATGATCAGCTCTAACAAATGGAGTACAGTAATAGAAGCTGAAAGTTGTAATGATTGCCTGAAGAGGTGGGTCAGAAAAGATTCACAGGACATTTGATGCTTAAAGGCATTAGCATTATGGACATAATTGAAAAAAACGAGAGGCGGGACCCATTACAGGACTGTTAGAGGCAAGGGCAAAGGAAACACTGAAAGGATAAAATGAAATTTCATTTTCACTGATGGCCCTTAATCAAAACTTTGAAAGCAGATAAACAACTGGAAAGGTTTACTTAACAATACATCAATTCTCCAGTAGATTAATATGCCTCTTTTGTTCTCAAAGGTAGAAAAATGAATGTTGAAATGGCAAAAGTAAATTACGTGAATTCATTATGTCTAATGACAATTTCTTTTATCATATGACAACATGTCTCTTTCTCAAATCAATTTGGATGTTATAATTTCAAATGTAATACACAGTGTGGCATATACATTCAATTGATAATTGTTTCTAAGTTTGCAATAAAAGGATGCATGTTAAAGAAGCATAAGGGTCACTATACACAACTGCCTTTTTATTTATTTTACTTTTAAAATATTTTTTTGTTTGTGAGTGAGAGAGAGCATGACCAGGGTAGGTAGGGGCAGAGAGAAGGAGACGGACAATCCCAAGCAGGCTCTGAGCTGTCAGTGCAGAGCCCGATGTGGGCTCAAACTCAATGAACCATGAGATCATGACCTGAACCAAAATCAAGAGTCAGGCACTCAACCAACTGAGCCACCAAGGCAACCCCACAATTGTCTTTTTAAAAATGGATTGGCTCAAATTTAGCTAAATAAAGTTCACAGAGAAGATAATCCATTATGTTGAAATACGTACACAGACCTTTCCTTTTCCTCTTTTCCATCCCCACCTCCCTTTTCCTCTTTTTTCAGCCTTTCAAATCCTCTTTCATTTTAAGGCAGAGTTCAGGTTCTGGAACTTCTTAAGATCAGTGCATGATCACAATGTACTCTATTTGAACTGGTTATTTTTCTTTATTACATAGTTGCTTGTGCATTTGTTAAAACCAATATATGGCCTCAGGCACTCTATTTCTTACCATAAATTACTTAGTGTATAATTAGTTGTTTCTAACATATGCTATTTGTCACCTGTAAATCAAAATTTTCCTATTCCTACCCTCAAAACCAATCCACAAAAAATGATAGCAGAACCTTATAAACAATCAATATTGATACATGGATGCTTATGGAAGGTCTGACATTACTGACATGATACTGCCCACCTCTGTTCTCTATTCTATTGGGAAAATTGTTGGCATGAGCCACTATTATTTTATTTCTCATCACGGACAGGATGCAGGGAATGGAAACAGTGAGAGCCCACTAAGTATGAGGCAATAGGTAGGGGCTTTTCAACAACCAATCACGGGAATTCTCACAACCACTTCAGAAGTTAAATGTGGTATTTGCCTCATTTTTCAGATGTGGATAAAATATACTATTTAATACTTATATATGGAGATTAAATAGTTTTCCTTTAGTCTCGAAGCCTGTAAGGAGCAATACTGAAATTCAATTCCTGGGCAGTATGTTTCTTGACAGATGTTTTTTAGCTCATTTATTTATTTTGAGAGAGACAGAAA
The DNA here is from genome assembly GCF_024362965.1 of Panthera pardus. NCBI lineage: Eukaryota > Metazoa > Chordata > Mammalia > Carnivora > Felidae > Panthera > Panthera pardus. The sequence goes on from NW_026526766.1 coordinate 35,433,195, forward strand.
CGGCGCAAGTGGGTTGCGGGTAGAGAGAGAGGCAGACAGAAAATCCCAAGCAGGCTCCTCCCTGTCAGCCCCGATGCGGGGCTTGAGCTCACAAAACCATGAGCTCATGACCTGAGACCAACCAAGAGTCAGACGCTTAACAGACTAAGCAACTCAGGTGACCCTCCTGACAAATTTTTACCAAAGGATAAGCACCCTGATGAGAGAAACCAAGACAGTGAGAAAAGTAGATGTGTTTTCAAATAAGGAAAGGATTTTTAGATTGGGAAAGAGAAGACACATGAGGAAAATGACAACTTTTCTCAAATCTCTTCTGCTTTTATATGCAAATGAATTTAGTGATTCTATATGATCTATCTGATATATATGATTCTTCTGAGGATGAGACCACAGTCTTCACAGGTAAAATTTATAAAAATAATGTTGGCTCATTATAAAAAGAATGTTATCATAACTGAGTCACAGCATCCTCAACTTCCTTAGAAAGTAGAAACTTCCATACCACTAGAAGTTTCAAATAGAGGCTGCTGACCTTATGCCAGTCATGTTATTGAACAGATTCTAGGTTTTGTTAGGAGTTGAATCTGGGTAAGCTCTAAGGTCTCCTTTCACCTCCAGGTGCTACAATTTAAATACAGGGCTGGCTTTAGAAATGATGCTAAATAAAATGAAGAGAAAATTTAGCCTCTTGAAAATTTAGCTTCCATGATGACTTATATTTCTTATTACAACATGTACACTTCTTCAAATTATCCTTTGATTGCCTGATTGAGATTGTCATTCTGAGAGTTAAGTGGGCTACATTGAGGGGTGCTTCAAATTCTATACCACCTGGCTGCCTATTTAGAATTCATGATATGTGTACATACCAGTGAAGAGTTAATATGTGTTAATTCCATGTTTATATATGTCACATCTTATATCTTTTATAGGCAACCCAACCTAAAAGAGAAATTGTTTTCAACCTTTATGAAATCTATCCATTATCTGTGTGTGTGTGTGTGTGTGTGTGTATAAAATAATGTATATATATTATATATAAAATATATCTATATCTATATCATCTATCTATATCTATCTATATCTGTATCATCTATATCTATATCTATGTCTGTATCTATATATCTTTGTGTAATATATATATATATATATACATATATAAATGTATTATATATATAATTTAATGATATTTTGGATGATGACATTTTTAAACATTTATTAATTTATTTTTGAGAGAGAGAGTACGCAGGGAAAGAGAAGAAAGAAAGGGGGACAGAGAATCCCAAGCAGGCTCTGTGCTATCAATATAGAACCCAATGCAGGGCTCGAACTTATGAACTGTGAGATCATGACCTGAGCCAACATCAGGAGTCACACACTTAACTGGCTGAGCCACCCAAATGTCCCGATGATGACTTTTAATTTGCTTAATACACCAAAGTGGAGGGATGCTGTTGATTCAAATCCAAATGAGTTCCTGAGAAATGTAGTTCCTATTTGCTATCTTCCATTTTCTATATGTGAATTCTGAGATTTTGGAGGGAAGAGTCTATGTGCTGTTAGATTCTGTCTTACAGCTCGGTGGCCGTCACATAAGAAGAGCTCAAAATCAATGATGAATAAATCGAAAGTTGCATACTATTAACTAGCTTTCCTGGAGTCCACAGGGAAATAAACCCATTATCAGCTAATGCCAGCTTTATAGGTATTATACACTATGGTTGCCAGCTCTGGGTTTACAGCAGGACATTTGGTGGAGGTTTTGGTAAATCATCAATGATGTAAAGACCATACCATATTCTGAAACAGAGGGTTTATTGTTTTCAACCAATATAGAGATTGAGGAAGCTATTATCTATCTATCTATCTATCTATCTATCTATCTATCATCTATCTAACATCTATCATCTATCTAACTATTTTAATGCTTATTTATTTATCTTGAGAGACAGCGAGTGTGAGTCTGGGAAGGGCAGAAAGAGAGGGAGAAAGAGAATCCCAAGCAGGCTCCATGCTGTCAACAGAGCCTACATGGGGCTTGATCTCATGAACCACTAGATCATGACCTGAGCTGAAATTAAGAGTCTGACGCTTAACCAACTGAGCCACTCAGGTGCCCCATGCAATCTATATTTTTTAACTGCTTTACCAGTTATTCTTACAATCTAGAAATTTGAGAGCCATTTTCTTTTGGTGTTTTTAATTAAGTTTTTGTTGTTGTTGTTGTTTTTAATTCCAGTATAGGTACCATACATTGCTATATTAGTTTCAGGTGTACAGTACAGTGATTCAACAATTCTATACATTACACAGTGCTCATCATGGTAAGTGTGCTCTTTAATCCCCATCACCTATTTCAGACTTCAGAATCACTTTTATTGACATCCATTTATTCACAGACAAGGAGGTGGACATGCTTTATGGATACAGGACTTTGTCACTTACTTAGTATGCTAAGAACTACATATCCCTAATTGAGAACAGACTCTGCCTCTCACTATCAACCATGATCTTTGGTGTATGCACATAACTAAAATGGGAAAAAAATCACTTCTATGTATGTCTGTGACAGTACAGAACCATTCCATATTATAAATGTCTCAGTCTAATCTGGAAATAACATATAATTAAAATAGAGGAGTTCAGCTTAAGTTATTAGGTCACACTGCTATTTTTCTAACTCATAAAATTATAAAGAATGTAGAAACAAATTTCCAGGGGCTAAGTTGAAGATAATCCTATAATTTATATCCTTTCCTCAGTTGTATGTAAAATGTGATGGCAAACTCAAATGTATGTTCTTCCTCCCCCAAACTCCAAAAAAAAAAATAGTGGAAAAAATAGTTTCTGGATTATGGTGAGTGTATTTCCAATTTGTGAGCTTGTGCTATTGCTGTTGAATCTCTGGCTTTCTAGGTCTTTTCCTTGTAACTCTCTCATGCTTTGGTTTTAAAGGACTTGACCTCTATAAGATTTGAATGTTCCTCCTGCTTTTCTGACTGTCCTCTTTCTTTCCGGTATGTACAGAAGCTACATAGAGATTTCTACCTCAGTGTAAACAATTTTTTGTTTTTGCTGCTTGTCCCATTGCATATGTTCTATTAAACCAATCAGTCTTGGTCAACTTAATTTCAGAGTATTCCTATCATACCACTCCACTTTAAAATACTAGCAAAAAGTCAGATACCTTCTAACTAAGGTATATTACTCCTATCCAAGAAAAGACCTCACTCCTTGTGTTTTCAGTGCCTCAACTGGATTGCATCTGGTTGACTAGCATTAAATATTTGTTGCATAAGCAGATAAATTGAGATGATAGTTTTGGCATAACCAATATGGAGAATATAGCACTTGTTCTGATTCATAAGTTTAGACTCAATTTTTTTTTCTAGCCAAGCAATGCTGTGCATGACTATGACAAAGGTAAGATTGATGATAACCTAAAAAAGATATCTGCTGAAGACTGTCTTACTGCCGCAAGAATTGGTTGCAAAAATTTTCTGCAACATAAGAAGAACAAAGTGTATATGCAGCAAAATTAACATTGAATACGTTTAATTTTATCAGAAAATCTATTGTTGAATTTTAAGTAAGTCTATAAATGTCAAATAAATTACTTTCTCTTCTCCAAATAGAGAATGCATACAGTTATGTGACAAGCTCAAGACTTCTCTCCAGCATTATGCTACTAAAGCTGAAACCTGTGAACAGCCATCTCTAATATAGTTCTTTTACTGGATGATGTTTTTAATAATGCACATTTAGGTACAAATTATTACTTCGAATGCCACAATTATAGTTTTCTTTCAACAATTCTGCTAAGCTTTGCATTATTTTCAAGCCCATTACCCATGTTCTGTATTTATTTATTTGTTTTAATTTGTTTTATCTATACTTTCTCTGTACCCATAACTACAAACTTTATCAAGTTAATAACATTTTTAATATTAAATTTTGCTTGTCTGTGACCTAGGGATTATCTTTAACATTTTCTTTTTTTTTTTTCTTTCAAAAAAGTTTCTTTCTAACACTGCAAAATATATAAGAACTAAGTTTTTTTTTTCTTTCAATATATGAAGTTCATTGTCAAATTGGTTTCCATACAACACCCAGTGCTCATCCCAAAAGATGCCCTCCTCAATACCCATCACCCACCCTCCCCTCCCTCCCACCCCCCATCAACCCTCAGTTTGTTCTCAGTTTTTAAGAGTCTCTTATGCTTTGGCTCAATAAGAACTAAGTTTAAGTAGTGTAATGAACACTGAGAATTTATAGAGGTCAGATATTTTAAAATAACAGAGTTGTTATTACTTTAGACTTTGTGGTCACATTTTTGCTCTATTTTAAAAACTTCATGAAAACCCATGCTTCAGTACAAATTATTATTAAATAGTCATAAGTATTTAATATGAGACAGTGCATAGAGTTTTCAAACAATTTTATAATTATGTGAAGTGGCATGTAATTCTATAATTTATAAAATAAGCTTAATTGTATTATTCATGTTCGTTCCATCTTTCATTTACTCAATGGATGCCCGTTGAATTACATGTGACTTTCCTGTCCTAAGCCCTGAATGGGAAAACAAAGATGAATCAGATACTGCCATGCTCACCATGAACTTCTAATCTAGTAGGGAGTAGGGAAATCATGTGTCTATAAATCAATACTTCCATTAATAGCTTTATAAAAAAAAAAGTGTTGGTGACTCAGAGACACCAGGGCATCACGGAACTTAAGGAGCTTTAATTGTGTCTTAAAGAGAAAGTAGGAGTTTGCAAGCATACAGGTGAGCAGCACTCCTGGGAGAAGAAACAGCATATGTGAAGTCAGAAAGAAATGGAATATCACAGCATATTCAGAAGACTAGAAGGAGGTTAGTTTTCTGAGGTTCAATTTTCAAGGAAATCTACTAGTAGAAAAGAACAAACACAGGAAGTGTTAGTAAATGTCAGAATATAAGGACTTTGTCTCCCTTCCCATGCTAAGGAATATGTGCCTTTTTTCTGAAGGCACTGGGTGATCACCTGGAATTCTCAAGCAAAGTCATCTCAGAGTGGACTTAACTTTTAGAAAACCACACTATCGGTAATACATACAGCAGATTAGAGGGAAGTCAGACCAGAGCTAGGTTTCAGGCTATCGAAATAGTCTTCATGAGCGTGAACAAAATATGAAGAAAATAATGAAGATGATATTTTTTTGAAGTTAAAATTAATAGAACTTGGAACATCATTGGATCTATCAAGTATAGAAACAGTTGTGAATTTTCTTGTTCCAGTCCATGGAGAATTACAAATCAATTAACTGAGCAGAAAGAGGGAGCAAATTTTTTAAGAAAAAGATAATCTGGGTTTTAAGCACATAGGTTGAAGTATAAGTGTAATGTCCAGATAGCATATCTATTAGGTAGATGGGTACATTTAGGTCCTGATCGCAGCAGAGAGTTCTAGTTGGATACAAAGACTTAGAAGTCTTTGTATACAGATTATGAACAAGGTAACAGAAATAGAAAAAGTAGTTGAGATTGATGGTAATAAAGACTAGAAACTCAGGAAGCACCCACAAGTATAGACTTGGACATGACATTACATTTTAAGAACATAAAACATGATCAGATTTCCATATTCTTCAGTTATAAACAATATCATAAAAGTTTATTTGTAATTAAACAGTGATGGTGTTCTAATGAAAATATTAGCTCAATTTAAAGCACTATTTGACACAGAATGTATGTTCAGAGTAGTTTTAAAATACCATTTTACAAATTTAGTTCTTAATGGAGATCAACCAATTTTGTTCTTTTTTGCTCTGAAATAACAATGATCTATACTTAAGTCTGACATCACTTGAATCCACTGTAGAAGAGTGGGTACAAATTAAAAAAAAAATTATTCCAAGAAAAGGAAACAATAACAAAAAGGAGCTTGCAACTTCTTGTATGGAGGCAAAAAACAAAACTAAAAAAACTTGTTTAAAAAAAGAAGAAAAAAATAATTTACCTATGTTGCTACAATCAACAGTATATCAATCTCCACACATTTGGAATCGTTTTCTTGGCAAAGATTTGTATTATTAACGTATTCCCCACTGATCCTGCATATACACAACATTAATAGAGAATCAGAAGTTGTCAATCATTACCTTAAATATAGCTCTAGGCTGTAAAGTCCTTGGCTCCCAGGAGCAACAACCACAAAAACCTATTTAATGGGGGCTTTTGTTGTTAACATCTTCTCTGGGAAATAATTGTGTTATCTTGTAATTTATCACAAGCTATTTTTTTGATATACTGCATCTGGTAGTGTAATAAAAAACTAAAACCACTTGAACAGCAAGAGAAATTGTGAAGAGCTAAAATACAATCCAATTCACCGCTGTTTTATCCACAAGTTATTTCATCTTTTAATTTCTAGAACTAAAATCTCTTCGGCATTGTCTGTTTCCCCATATTAGTTTAACAAACATGCCCTGAATTTTTGTCAACATAAGCTGTTTGGGAAGGAATAAAAAAGAGAAAATGTTCCTTTATTACCAGAAATAAGTACAGAATCAAGAATGCAAAATCAAGCCACTATCTTGAGTAAATATAAAAATTAAACACGTTTATTAATTAAATGTGGACAGGTGATGACAAGGCACCATGTCACGTTGCACCAGCTGCAAAGAATGCAGACAGCTTTTATCCTACCAGACCATTTATTTATTATGCGACAGACACCCGTGCACTAGAAAAGGTGTCAAAACAAAATGATATGAAGAGCTAAGATTTCAGTTTTTCAAATGTTGAATACTACTTGGTTTTATCTGCTTTTTTAAGACACAATCTGAGTTTCATGTTCAGAAGTTTTATGGATGCTGTAGGTCATGATATTTTTCTTCTACTAGACACTGTATGACTAAATACTGTTTATAAAGTTCTATGGCATGCAATACACCAAGAAGATACACAACACTGCTTTAAGTATGGAGTCTGCTTTTAGAGAAAGTCCACAATAACAGCAAGTATTCAGAAGAAAGTAAAAGAGATCTACAGAAAAACCTATGAAAACACAAATCCACAATCGGTTGTTAATACCCAATTTACACTAACCTCAATTTTTGGAAATGAAAAATAAAATGTACAAGGCTTATTGTGAGACACTGTGATGACCAATTCATTCCAGTCTCAATTTCTAATTCTGCTCAAATTAGTAGCAATCAAATTTTTTCATTTAGGCAATTTGATAATAGGCCATTAGGGTAGTCAAATCAATTCAAGTTTTTTTTCCTCCTCATGCCCCTGCACTCTTACATAAAATTGTTTCAATAACATTGATTGACAATTGACCTTTAGTTTCTTAGTTATTTTTTAAAGTTGTTATAACTTTTTTATATTGCTTTATTTTTTGTACTATGTAATTTTTTTGGACTTAATTTTATGGTAGTACACAGAGCCCTTGATCTCATATCTTTCATTATTTTACGTAAAATAAATGATGAAACAAAATAAAAGTCCTTCAAAGACAATGAACAATAACAGAAAAGTGCAGAAATGCAAGTAGGAACTAAATGAGGAAAATGTTTTCCACATTTCCAAAATATGATCTACAAGTTTATTCATTCCAAATCAGAGAATATTAAAGGTCAGAAATGTTGAGATAAATCTGGCTCTTTTGTTGTGGTTAAGACAAATAAGTACAATTTCCTTGGAAAGCAATGTAAAAATCAGTATCAGGAACCAAACTTACACTCTTCGCAGATGACATCATACTCTATCAAAAAAGATTCCGCCAAAAAAACTGCTAGAACTGATCGATGAATTTAGCAAAATAGCAGGATATAAAATCAATACACAGAAATCAGTTGCATCCCTATACACCAATAATGAAGCAACAGAAAGAGAAATCAAGGAATCAATCCCATTGACAATTGCACCCACAACCTTAAAATACACAGGAATAAATCTAACTAAATAGGTAAAAAATCTATAAACTTAAAACTATAGAAAGCTTATGAAAGAAATTGAAGAAGACACACACAAAAAAGGAAAAATATTCCATTCTCCTAGATAGGAAGAAGAAATATTGGTAAAATGTCAATACTACCCAAAGCAATATACATATTCAATGCAATACTTATCAAAATAATACCAGCATTCTCCACAGAGCTAGAACAAACAATCCTAAAATTTATATGGAACCAGAAAAGACCCCAAATAGACAAAGCAATCTTGAAAAAGAAAACCAAAGCAGGAGGCATCACAATCCCAGACTTCAAGCTGTATTACAAAGCTGTAATCATTGAGACAGTATGGTACTGGCAAAAAAACACTCAGATCAATTGAACAGAATAGAGAATTCAGAAAGGACCCACAAACGTATGGACAACTAATCTTTGACAAAGCAGGAAAGAATATCCAATGGAATAAAGACAGTCTCTTCAACAAGTGGTGCTGGGAAAACTGGACAGCGACATGCAGAAGAATGAACCTGGACCACTTTCTTACACCATAAACAAAAATAAACTCAAAACCCTTGAGGAGAAATCAGGCAAAAACCTCGTTGACCTTGGCTGCAGCAATTTCTTACTCAACACGTCTCCAAAGGCAAGGGAAACAGAAGCAAAAATGAACTATTGGGACCTCATCAAAATAAAAAGCTTCTGCATAGTGAAGGAAAAAATCAGCAAAACTAAAAGACAACTGATGGAATGCGAGAAGTTATTTGCAAACAACGTATCAGATAAAGGGCTAATATCCAAACTCTATAAAGAACTTATCAAACTCAACACCAATAAATAAATAATCCAGTGAGAAAATGGGCAAAAGACATGAATAGACAGTTCTCAAAAGACATCCAGAAGGCCAACTGACACATGAAAAAATGCTGAACATCACTCAACTTCCGGGAAATACACATAAAAACCACAATGAAATATCACCTCACAACTGTCAGAGTGGCTAACATTAACAACTGAGGCAACAACAGAAGTATGAGGATCTCTTTGCATTGCTGGTAGGAATGCAAACTGGTGCAGCCACTCTGGAAAACAGTATGAGGATTCCTCGTAATATTAAAAACAGAACTACCCTATGACCCAGCAGTTGCACTACTAGGTATTTATCCAAGGGATACAGGTATGCTGTTTTGAAAGAGCACATGCCCCCCAATGTTTATAGGAGCACTATCAACAATAGCCAAAATATGGAAAGAGCCCAAATGTCCATTGATGGAGGATGAATGGATAAAGAAGATGTGGTATATATATATATATATATATATATATATATATATATATATATATATATATTCAGCAATCAAAAAGAATGAAATCTTGCCATTTGCAACTATGTGGATGGAACTCTGGAGGGTATTATGCTAAGTGAAATTAGTCAGTCAGAGAAAGACAAATATCATATGACTTCACTCATATGAGGACTTTAAGAGAGATGAACATAAGGGAAAGGAAGCAAAAATAATATAAAAATAGGGAGGGGGGTGAAACATAAGAGGCTCTTAAATATGGAGAACAAACAGAGGGTTACTGGAGGGGTTGTGGGAGGGGGGATGGACTAAATGGGTAAGGAGCATTAAGGAATCTACTCCTGAAATCACTGTTGCACTATATGCTAACTAACTTGGATGTAAATTAAAAAATAGATTAATTAATAAAAAAAAAAAGAACCAACCTACCATCCAAATCCTTGATCTAGTAAAGATGTGTTAAAAGAAAGAATTACAAAAAGTGAAAAAGGTTATCTATGCAAAAAATTGTAGTAAAAAATAAGAAACATGTTTAAAAATTCAAATAAATATTAAGTGGATTACCAATTCAAATTGTCTTCACGTCGGCCATTAAAATATAACTTTGGAAACTGTGGTGTATACTTTGTAACTTGCATTATTGGGCATTTATCAATTGTCATGTAAGAGAGTAATACCCACAGGTGAATCTGTATGAGTTGCCTCCCAAAGCCACAAAGATGAGAAAGAAAAAAAAAAATCGGATAGCTCACATAAAAGTGAGAAGAGACAGAGAGATGATATGAAAATATGGTTGAGGCACTTCATTAGATATCCAAAATGTATGGGAACAAGTTACTGATTATCTATAAATTCATAATTAAGGTAGTATCTTTTAGATGTTATATGAACCAGTTAGTTACAAGAAAATATCAATACCTTCCAGCTCTTGGGGAATGGGAAAAATGCCAAGGACATTTTCATCCATTTCCACTATCTATGAGACATCAATGGGGCTAATCATATAATGATAAAGTGATACTCTCAATCTTAACATATTATATGCATTTACATATATCACCCTGAGCTGAATACTTGAACTGTTGTTGTGATATATTTTTTTCAGATTTACAAGTTCAGAGCCAATGCTAAACAACATAGATGTCCATAAAACTGACCTATATAGCCATAATAAAACAAGAAAGGTACACATGACAAAATTTAATGGAATAATTTATTTGAAAGACACAGAATACAATTGTGTAATTACTATTTGAATGCAATTATCTCTCTATTTAATATATCTAAGGAAAAGGGGAGTACGGTGAAAATGAAAAATGGAAACAGTTGAATGCCCTGGGGTGAGCAATTTCTTTATTTCCTTTATTTTTATTATAATACCATCTGTGGAAGAAATAGAAATTCATAATAACAGAAATAACAGCCTTTGATTAAATGCCTGAAGAGTGCTTCAAAGGCAAAAACCTAAAGTTCCTAAACAAAGAAAAATAATGCAGCGTCAAGGGCAAATGTACTTAAGGACGAATCTATAATGATGAAAAATTTCACGCATGACTTAGACTAAACTTATTTCAAAGATGATTTTCTAAATTCAAAACATGCAGCTTGTCATGTACAGCAAACCTAGGACCTGCAGTTCTTGAACAGAAGATGCTACTTGAAGCACTGTTGCATCATACAAGCGTCAATCAGTAAATAGGCTGAAAGGAAAAACTCCATCAGATCTTCTGTGGCTCCCTCTCTGCCAATAGGGATGACACAGAACACCTGACATCAACTCATTAAATATGCAGCAGGCCACCTCGGCATGTACTATTACACTTCAGGATGAAATTTAAGTAATAGATGCTGGTGAGCAAGACTAAATATGATTTAGAAAACAGTGACCAGTGGAATGAACTTTTCTATTCTATCTAGTAGCCATTATGCAATTTGTACCTGACGGTGTTCTCTCAGTGAAACCTTCAAAGGTTTTGACAGCTCAGATTCTCACTTAATATGGCCATGAGCCATTGATCAAGAAGATTTCAGAGATTATTATTAGAGTAACTTGTTAGGGTAAGCAAAGGCAAAAGAAAGCTGGAGAAAAGAGGCCATGAAAGAATGGAACATATGGGAATTGGTATTGAGGTATCTCAATTTACCAGTTGGTAGTAGCTGAGGATAAATGTATGGGCAAAGATCTTATACAAGAGGTAAAGGATGAAGAAACTAGATTGTTATACCAATAATGGCAAAATATCTATGTTCCATATAATCAGGTCAGTATGAAGACAATATTAAAGATAAAATTGAAACTGCTTCTGCTATATATATTTTTAGAGAGTGCTTGATTCCACCAGGAGAATTTTACTACTCATATTAATAAAATAGCTTCCTTCAGTTTAAACACTTCAAGTATTTAATCAAAAACAATAATTAAATATACTATTATTCACCATTGCATGGAAAGTAAGTACTTGTAATCCCTTAAGGATTCTCTGGATATGTACTGTAATCCTTTCCCTGTAATTCAGGTCACAATTGATATCTTCTGCTCAAAGCATTTTACAATCTTGTTCTTGTCAAGAGGCAGACAGTGTTTTCATGGCGAACTTGCCAGAGTCCTAGAAGGCTTCACCCACAGGATCAACTAGTCTACTTTTGTAACCTACTCTTCCTTTCCCACATGGCTTGAGTGATTGCACGTCTGCGAATATTAAGGAATGCCAGCAGCTATGTATGACAGAGCTATTTATCTCAGAGAGCTCTCTCAGGAACGCAATGAAATTATTGCTAAAGTGTTGCACAAAGTGTAAGTTCACCCACCATTTTATAATAGTTATCCTTTATATTGTTGTCTGGCTTTTAAAAATCTAGTAAGTACATAACAAAGAAAGACACATTAAAACTACACAAGTTTTCCGATGATAATACAACTTTGAACCTTAGAAAGGAAAGAAAAAAATACATCATGACAAATGCTACTTTACATTTTTTTTAACAAAGCAGAATTATTTTTACTTGGATTTCTGTATTGTATTCACTAGATGGCACTATCAAAGTATTTCTAAATCCATAAGCTTCTCAACAAGATGTTCTGGTATTAAAAAAAATAGCATTTAGGTTTCTATGTACTTCAAAAAATACATAACACTAAATTTGTCACTTGAAAGTAGACTTTAAAAATGTCATTGAAGTAACCAAGATGTCCCAAATTAGCTTCTGGGACTGCAAATCCCAAGACTGGGTATACTATTTTTTAAAGAGTCACTTTTTTCCCCTTCAGTTTCTATTTATTTTTTCCCCTTTAGCTTTTAAAGACAACCTTATAAGGCATTTGAGATATACCTCCGTGGGTAAAGTTCTATGTGTGCATCTTCTTGTCTGATTAACAACACTACCAGAGAAGGCAAACTCAAAATGCATTGCTGATTCTGGCAGTTCCCTTTTCTAACAGGTTAAGATACATCTCTGAGAGGTAGGTGGGAATATAGAGACTTAGGGAGTCAGAAATGATGCTTCAGACAATATTTAATATATTTCTGAGGCTTCAGTCAATTATTTTGTGATAAAACAGAGTTTAGTGTCTACCGATTTGAAGTTAGTTTCCACTAGTTACAAAAATTGAGCAGTACTTACAATCTCTGAACTTCATTTTCTCTGTTAAAATGTGAAAAATGCATACTTCAGGGGTTGGTATAATGGTCAGATGATATTTTTATATAGAAAAACACACATTATGTAAATGACCCAAATCAATATTATAAAAAGAAACTGAAATTGTACGTACTTGTTCTAAGAGAATTGACTGAAGATGTTTTGATGGGTGTTCAAACTAGAGATGTCAAGATGAGGATCAAGAAGGTAAGTGAATTAAAACAACGTCACAAAATAAATAAAGTTATAAACAAACTACTTTGGGGATCCTGAGAATATAGGGATTTTCATGGCCCAGAAGAATCAAGGAAGGCTTCAGAGGGGAAGTAAGCTTTGGATACAAATAATGTGTGGTCCTTCAGGGCCTAGCTTTTAAGAAGTCTCTGTACCTCCTCCATGTTATGTCTCCTTGTCTGCAGGGTGGATGCAGAGGACCTTGAAGTCTTACAGGATGGCAGACAGACCTAAGAGCAGGGGATCTGGGGTCACGTACCTGAGTAAAGCCATCTCCTAAAAAGACTGTGAAGAGAGGAAGATATGAACTTCCATTATGTTAAGCCACTAAAGCATTGGAATTTATTTGCTAAATAAGTTTGCATCTAGCAAATCTTGCTTAATGCTGACTTTATTTATTTCACTTCAGAATACTGTAAGTTTCTTTTCTCCATATTTAAACTTTATACTATTTACCCAAGTTTCGCTCTGAAATCAAGAGTCCTGGAGCACAGGAAATACTGTAACATTGTGTTGTTAGCAAAATACAGATAAATCTCTGATGCCTAAGTGGATAATTTCTCTTTCCAAACATGTAAGGATTCTTTAAATTATCCCTGTTTATTTTAAATTTTATCATACATGGAACACATATTGAAATTATTCAGGCTTCAAAGCATGTTTCACTGCTTGTCTTGGTGTTTTCATTTGCAACATATTTCTGGGAAAATAATTCTATCTGTCAGCCTGGCTCCCTGTTCTCCTATATCAATCCCACAATTATCCATCGCCAGCTATAAAAGAAGTACATCTTCACCAAATCCATCAATAGGATTTGCATATGCACAAAAGAGTACATTTTACAAGTGTATTCTTACGTTTTAATTTCAAGGAGTTTTATTAGTGTACTTTGTTTTGCTATCTATTTTAACATGTAATCTTTATATTTAAGTATGTAAATTATATTTCTAAGGCTAGAAAATATGGAAAGTCCTGTCTACAAATATCAATGAATCCTACCACCGCCTTCATTTACTATGAATTCTTACTGGAAAATTTGCTTCCATTTAGGGAAATTGGCTGCAGGCATGGCTTTCATATTGATAACCTAACACAAGGCCTGCCTATATAAAAATCTTTCAGTCCTGTTGCAACAAAGCAGCTTTCATGAAGAATCACAAATTGGATAGAGCTGCTGAAATGCAACATTTTGAAGACTCTTCTCATTAGTCTCTTTAACAACATATAGCTAAGACATTTAACAGTCCTTTAGTGCTGAGACAAGTCTAGTGTGGACTTTGTTACACTGTACATGTAAAGTTGCTGACCAGATACTTTTCTCTAGGAAGATTTCCATCTAAGGCATTTAACCCCTGGAAAACCTCTAGGAGTTTAATATTTGGGCAACTCCAAGGAAATGATGAAGAGCTGGATGAGATATTTTAGATAGACAATTGGAATCTTAATACTGCACCATGTGGGTAGAAGTTGATTCCATACTCTAATTTTAAAATATGTCCTACCCTTTCCCTAAATTGTTCCTTGCTGCCAAGAACAATTTTTTCTTCCTCAAAATTCCAATGTAGATCTTCACCAAAAGATTTAGATATAAACAGTGCATCCATCATCAATTAAAATTATGTTGTAAAACATCCCCCTCATGCTTGAAATGAAATTTTTATACTTTAACTTCACCTTTTCTCTCAGAAACTTTAATTAGATATTTGTCAATGTCATGCAAGTAAATAAAAATGTAACTTGTATTGATTAAAACAGAGAAAAGTCCTATGAAAAAATTGAACAAATGAGATTTCTAGAAATCTGCAATGTCCACATTAAAAACGTCTTAAGTCTATATATTTATATATACAATTTTGCATATATATGCATCAAGAAACATGTAAGAATGTCCAAAGTACCTTTGTTTATAGTAAATACTAGAAACACTCCAAATGTTCATTGATGGTAGAATGTCTAATTAAATTGAGATACATGTGTTTAATACTGCACATGTAAACATGCTTGAATCTTTTTTTAATTTTTTTCAACATGCTTGAACTTGAAAGGCATGATTGGAAGTAATACAAAAATGATGAAAAACACATGTAGTATGGTCCTATTTATATAAGATTCAAAACTTGATTGAAGTCAGGGTGCTGCTAAACTTCCTACAATGCACTGGGCAGCCCCCACCACGAAGAATTTTCCAACTCAATAGTACTGACAATAGCACTGACAATGAGAAACTTCTCTGAAGAAATGTAAAAACATAATACAAATTCCATTTTTTATTATATTTTTAATAAAAAAGAATCAGAATTACTAATTTTTCCTTTTTAATTTTCCTTTTCACTGATACAGTATTTAAAGATTTAGTATTTCCTTATCATGAATTTCTTCATCAATTTTGATTATTTAAAAATACTGCATTATAATATTACTTATCACAATTATTGAGTTTTTGATGCCTCCTTAAATTTTGGGCTTGAACAAGGGCCTCACTTACTTCCTGTTGGTCCTAGCCCTGGAGGGGTGCAGGTAGAGGGAAGGGCTTATAGAATTTCAAAACCATTGATATTCTAATTTCTTTAATTTAATATTTTTAAGTTTTTATTTTAATTCCAGTTGGTTAACATATAGTATTATATTAATTTCAGATGTACATGAGGTGACTCAGCAATTCTATACATCACCTTGTGTTTGTTCATCACAAGTGCACTCCTTAAGCAGCACTACCTATTTATCCCATCCCCCCAACCCCCACATTCTAATTTCTTAAGCAGAGCCATAGTTATGGGGGGAAGGTTGTTTTATTATTTTTCTTCTAACTATACTTACAGTTCATATGCAGTATTTTCTATGCATAACTAAAATGAAAGCAAACTTAAAGAGAAGTAGAAATTATGATTAACTCATATGCTACGAATATACATCTTTATTATTTATTTATAAATCATTAGAAATATGCTATTGATTATGTATATGTTGGTTAGTCTAAACTATTATTTAAATATCAACAATACAGTTTTTTAATTGTTTATTTATTTATTTTGAGAGACAGAGATAGAGAGCAAGCAGAGGAGGGGCAAAGAGAGAAGAGAGAGAGAAGCCCAAGCAGGCTCCACACTGTCAGCAAAGAGTTTGACACAGAGCTCGAACCCACAGACTGTGAGATCATGACTTTAGCCAAGACCAAGAGGTGGACACTTAATAGACGGAGCCACCCAGGTGCCCCAATGATACGTTTTTTGGGAGTTAATATTAAGTAAACACTAACAAAAGGCATACAATGGTGTTTCTCCTTTAAATCCACAATTCTTACTTATGAAAGCTTCTAAAATGTATTCAAATACTCAACTTCTGCACACAGTAGAGCTTCTTTGAATTTTCCTGATGAAGTTACAAATACAAGGGATACATTTACATCACGTGTGGTTTATTAATTCCTGACAATGCTAGAAAGCAGTGACTTGACATGCAAATGTAACATTTTTCTATCTCTTCCTCTATTTCATTATCAAAATTCTCCAACTACCTTATTCACTAGAAAGATGGAAATCTTTCATTTGTTCAATTTCTGACTTTCATAGGGATGCTCACTCCAGCAACAGCTTTACATTCTTTTCCAACCAAGGTAAAAAATGAAAATCAAGAACTCATCCATTATATGGTTATGTCTTTGTTATTATTAATGGTCATTCAGTTGTAATCTAAATTTAGAAAAATCACTATTACAACATAGTATCTTTTTCCTTTTCATTTACTTGACTGCCTTGTTCCTTATTTTTAATAAGTGCTCAAGTGGCATTGAAAAAGTTTTCATTACTGAAACTTGCTTTCCACCAGATTTTTCTTTGCTTTATCCCTGTCATTACAAATTTATTTGCTTTTGAAAAAACTTAAATGAGCTGGATTTAAGCTATACAGTGTTATTTGCATGTCTATGTTGGCACTGTATTTTACTGTACTCTGTCAAGCCTGCACATAAACATGCCTACACATGTGTGAACACATATGTACACACGAGCACACACACACACACACACACACACACTCCACAAAGGTAAACTTCTGAAAGCTGGAAGCAAATTAAAAACTCAACCAAATATTACCCTCCAAAATTCAAAGCATGTTAGTGAGTGTTGTGTGAGCTTCCCAAAGCTGAGGACCTGGAACACAGGTGCACATGGAAGGTGAGTATATTTCTGTTAAGCCTTTTTCCAGCACAGTAGATATTGCAAACTGATTATATCACTCTTTTCACTAAGCCATGAAAATGCATTAAAATCCTTCTCAAGAAAAGCACAACAGGAAGCCACACCAATCCATCAGAGTTGGTGCCTAATTGCCTTCTCTGACCAATAAGAAAAATAGCAACTTCATTGAACCAAGTATCCTATGTTGCCCTATCAGGTCAAGTGAAATTTTCATAATAGTTTGAAGGTAAAAAACCAACCAAATGTATATATGAATTTATTATGTGTCCTGGTGAGTGGCACCTGGAAACACAGATTTCCACTTAAGCAAGGGAAATGATGGTAGAAAAATTCTGTGACTAAGACGGTGAGGCAACTTAAAGAGCTTCAAGAATGCTTCAATGGAACTTTTATTTTACTTTATTTACTTATTTATTTATTTATTTATTTATTTATTTATTTATTTACATAGATGGTTCATTAGCATTTATTACAGGGCAAAGTCAAGATGTACAAACTCTGAATTTTTTGTTTGGTTATTTGTATTTTTGTTAATGTTAACATAAATTTAGTGACTGTGGTGTTGCAGTTATTAAGGATCTTCTACTGTGGCAAGGAACTTTATTATAAATATAAAAACATATTATTAAACACAACACACAAACACACATAGATGTAACATATTTTTTCCCATTATATAAGAAGAAAAACACAGAGCGATTGCTTCTCAAAGTAGACTTTGCATACTTCTGGACACACTTCCTACATATAGGGCCTTTGTAAATGTAGACTCTTAAAAATACTAACAATGTAATAGACTTTTATTTTTAAAAAAAATTTTTTTAACCTTTTATTTATTTTTGAGACAGAGAGAGACAGAGCATGAATGGGGAGGGGCAGAGAGAGAGGGAGATACAGAATCGGAAGCAGGCTCCAGGCTCGGAGCCATCAGCCCAGAGCCCAACGCGGGGCTCGAACTCACTGACCACGAGATCGTGACCTGAGCTGAAGTTGGACGCTTAACCGACTGAGCCACCCAGGCGCCCCAGTAATACACTTTTAAAACAAACAAGCAAGCAAACAAAAACCCCCAAAATAATCTATGTCTTGCCTGTACCTCTCTATCTTACCTGTATCTACTATTTTCTCAATTTTCACTCTTCGAGATGTTTGGAAGAAATAGTTTTGTTACCTGTGTTTTTAAAATTTTGTTTGTACAATAAAAGATTTTAAAATTTAGTATGTGTCTTGGGGAAACAGTTTAATTTTTCACTTTTAAGTTTATAGTTTTATTTTTATTAGGCAGTGAATAGCACAAATATTATTCAATATAAGCGACATATTCTAAAGATTTTAGTAAACAAGGTCAATTATTTACCTTTCATTTTCAGAGACAGAGTGTATACAATCTTGAATTGAAGTGAATCACTAGAAATACATCAGTGTGTTTAGTCTGAATCCATTCACAAAATACTTAGAGAACTTAATCTATCTATCTATCTACCTATCATCTATCTATCTATATGCATATAGGAATGTCAGTAATGATGTTTACCAAAAACACTGGTTATTTAACAGGGCTTCTGGATGATTTACAACATATTTCTTATCTTTTCTGTATTGTTTGAGTTGTTTATAATAGTCATAAACTCATTATGAAAACAATGTTATTACTATGAAGCCAAGTAAAATAAAATGTGTTAACCGAAAATTCTTGAAGTTAAACAACACAGTAAGAATGTGACACAGTTAACTATATACAGGAAGAACCTTAAAAATAAAACAAAAAATTATTTCTGCATTTTATTTTTCCACTAACTTTGTGCTGAATGATAAACTAGGGCACCGTATGAAAGATTAAAGTCCAAATTAAAAGTTGTACTAGGAGATGAACTACTTAATCAAATGTTTCCAAATAATAATATATTAGAAGTGGTGAATGGAGGCCCAACAGGCATCTTCATTTCTCTTTCAGATGAAAAAAAAAAAAATAAAAATACAGCAAATTGTAAGAAAAGTTGATGTGTGCCATACGAATGAATTCTCAAATAAAACTCTCAATATAGTGTGAAGATTTATAGTTAAGGTAATGTAAAAAGAAACGTTATTTCAAATAGGTTATCTGCAGTTTAGAAGCTTAGCTTCTAAGCATTAGTATTATGAATATTATGTGTTTTTCCATGCCTGATTTTGCAGTAAGTTTCTTTATACAAGAGTCTTGTCTGAAGACTCTCCCAACCTTAGACTTGGGAGCTAACGTGCACTTACGCTGAAATCCCTGGCATTAATTGGTTTTACCACCATCTGATTTCTGTACCAGTGAAGGAATAGAATTCAAATGCTAAGAGGATGCAGAGGTCTATCTGTCTAGAGTTAATGTCTTCAGGGTAAATAGTTGGAAAAGAAGGTGTCCACCTAATTGTATAGCAAGCTTTTGGTAAAGGTTTGCCTAAATTGATTCTGGATTTCTTGTTAATCAGATGAGGTTTTCTTTCCATATTTCTAAAATATTAATCTTCGATTTTTTTCGTATATAAAATCATAAGTCATTCTAAATCTCTATTTAATAGCAGTTTAATATTCTTATTACATGGTTTAGAGAACAACTTTTGCTAAATTGAAATTTTTAAAATTACACTTTACTTCCCTTGTTTTAGCCTTTTGTGACTAATGCTTTTAACCACAGAGGAGTGACATAGTGGAGAACAAAAGCAGAATGTTCTTTTTCATTAAAAATAAATTAAGTATTTGAATGTAGCAAAAGGGCTGTATCTTTTTTTTTCAAGTTTATTTATTTATTTTGAGAGATACAAAGACAGCGTGAGTAGGGGAGGGGCAGAGAGAGAGGGGGAGAGAGAGAGAGAGAGAGAGAGAGAGAGAGAGAGAGAGAGAGAGAATCCCAAGCAGTCTCCACACCATCAGTACACAGCCCAATGTGGAGCTCAAACTCGCGAAGCCGCGAGATCATGACCTGAGCTGAAAGCAAGAGTCAGATGCTTAACCGACTGAGCCACCCAGGTGCCCCCAAAGGGCAATATATTAATATACAATCTGGATAGAGGTATGTCCTAAGAGCTAAGTAGGCACTACCATTTAGTCAGTTACACAGAAAGACCACATTTTTTATTTAATAGTTGATTGGATCTGCACAGAGAAGGATTTGAATATACATTACTATAAATATGACAATGCTGGATAGGATTACTGTATCACTGAAGTTTTGCTCGCTAAATTACTAGTAGCTCTATAAGAGATACAAGCTCCTCTAGAAAACACTATTCTGCTCTCCTCCCTGCCTTTGACTGCTCCACCTGCCCTCAAAACTGAATCTCTCTTTCACTATGACCCACAGTGCCAGGGACAAAGCACTTAACATTCTGTAATTCTTTTCATATATATATATATATATATATATATATATATATATATATATAATCTTAGAGCTGATATTAAGCATCTTGAGGGGGAAGCACTGTGCTTATTACTCTGAATCTTGACTTTTCATATAAAGGAGGTCACATGATAAGCAATGAGTCAATGCTTCTGGGTATAAATATATAAATATATGAATAAATGAATGAATAAACAGAATAGCCATTTAATAATTCAAGTATATATGGCTTATTTCTAGGAATCAGAAGGCCAGAAACGCCACCAATCGCTTCTTGGTAGCCAGAGGCAACTTCATCACTCAAAAGGCATCCTTTGTCAGTAGCAAGGCAAGCCGTTGGTAGTGGCTTAGTGTTTCAGGATAGGATTGGCCAATGGCAGAACATTATGGAACTTAACGACTGTATTTGCATAGTCTAGAGATTCATTTTCCCATTCTCAACTATGCCACTATCCCAGATCAGATAAAATGTGTGCTGTTTACAAACCTCAGCATTTAAAATAAAATTCTGGGGCATCTGGGTGGCTCAGTGGGTTACGCATCTGACTTTGACTCAGGTCATGATCTCATGGTCCATGAGTTCAAGCCCTGCTCTCAGCACAGAGACAGCTTCGGATCCTCTGTCTCCCTGTCTCTCTGCCCCTCCCCTGCTCTCTCTCTCTCTCAAAAATGAATAAACATTTTAAAAATAAATAAATAAAATAAGATTCCAACAGCAAATGCAAACATTGTGGCACTTTTATTACTCTGGAATTTGAAACACAAATCAATCTATGCTCTAAAACCACAATGTTGGTGGGGAAATGTCTTCCAAAAGATATCCAAAAGGATTTTTTTTTAATTTATTTATTTAAATTCAAGGTAATTAACACACAGTGTAGTATTGGCTTCAGGAGCAGAACCCAGTGATTCATTCATTGCTTACATGTAACATCCGGTACCCATCCCAAAAAGTGCCCTCCTAATGCCCATCATCAATTTAGCCCATCCCCCCACTCACTTCCCCACTAGTAACTCCCAGTTTGTTCTCTGTATTTAAGAGTGTCTTATGGCCAAAAGGATTTCTTAAAAGAATAAAAAAGAAGTCTAAAAATAGACAAAAATATACAAAAGCAATACTTTTCAATTTCAAAGGAAGAGATAAAAATACACAAAACAAAAATTAATGCCTAAACATTTACTAATGTTAAGTTGGGATTTCATTTTAGAAGGAATTCCAAAATAGTCTCTGAATTATTCATATTCTATTTTTTTTTCCTGGACATACCACTTAACATTACATGTCTTTATTCTAAATAGAATGATTTGATTTAATCCACTCAAGTCTAGAGCATTCATGAACTAATTAATACTGTTTGATTTTCCATGTCTTGAGTTTCTTCTCCTGCTCCATTTAGATACCTGAACTGAGACACGGTAAACTCATTATAATTTCACTCCACATTATATTGGCAATAATTAATTTTACAATATTAGATTAGGGCCTTCTTGCAGAATTTTATTTTTCTTAAGCTTTGATGGAACTACATGGTGAAATCATGCACTAAAATGAGAAGACTTTGGATAACTAGAGATTACACTTACTCATGCATTTCCAGTTGCCACCAGAAACTCATAGAAACAAAAATTTGGCTTTTTTTCAATAAAATTATTAGATGATCACTGCTGAAAACATACTGAAAATTAAAAACAAGCCAAAACCTTTTAAGAGTATAAACTCAATACACTGGATTTATAGAAAAAAAAAAAAAAAACTTTAGGTTATTTATGAAGTATCAAAGATGATCCTTATAGTTGTAGAAAACATATCATAAAGAACAGAAAGTTCTCAGTGGTTTTTAATGAATTATTATTAAAAAATGTGTGAAGATAAGTTGCAGGGAATTTCATCTTTTTTGATCTACACTTCTTTAATCTCTAGATAGAAAAGCTGTTTTTTTATATACTAGAATGCTTACTTTTCATATCATTCTTAACAAAATGTTTTAGTTGAACAAAATATAAACAACTAATATTTTGTTGGAGTTTGAACATATAATATTACTTTCATATACTCTTCATTCTTGGAATTGCAAATTCTAGGGGGCCAGTTTCCGGCATCTAAAACACCACGTGAATGAATGTCCATGTCAATAGATATGACATATACTGTCTACATTCTCTATTGTTTGCCACATCTCTATTTTCTTAATCTCTCTATTCTTTATTTTTCCTCTTACACTCAGAAGACACTTGCATTTGGCAATCTTGCTCTAGATCCTGAAGATTTTATTCTTCCTGTTCTTTGAAAGAAGGCACACAATTCTGAAGCTGAGAGAAACATTACAGATTTTGCAATCTAGGTAATTTAAAGTCACTGGTCAAATGTAATACTATCAACAATGCTTATAAAAACACTTAGAATTATATAATACACTTCTCACCATTTACTGTAAAATCCCATTCTGTTTGTGTTCTGTAATTTTTTTAAAAAAAATGGAGAAAGTAAAAACAAAATGAAAGTTGAAACAAAACGGTTCATACATACTTAATATTTGACTGGAGTGTGATTTTACATAACCTACATATATCCCTATTGACTTGTACTGATTTAACTTTTTCTTAATGCTTAGTTATTTTTGAGAGACAGAGACTGAGCATGAGTGGGAGAGGGGCAGAGAGAGAGGTAGACACAGAATCTGAAGCAGGCTCCAGAGACATGGGCCTCGAACTCTTAAGCTGTGAGATCATGACCTGAGCTGAAGTCGGATGCTTAACTAACTGAAACACCCAGGCACCCTGACTTGTATTCATTTTAAATAGTATCTCTACTTAAAGAAAAAAGACTACTTTAGCATTAACAATCATTAATTTATACATCAACGTTAGGATTTCTTCCACTTATAAATGTACTGAATAATAAACTGCAATACGACATTATAGCATACCATCATATTCTAAGTAAAAAAATGATAATAAATCAGTAGCGCTTATTGAATGCTCGCTACATGCCAAACATGATTATTAACTTTGCATATATTAACAACTGAACGCATCACTACAACCCTAGGAACGATTTACTGAAATTATGGCAATTTCATAGATTTTGAAACTGAGAACTAAATACTCACCTAAGTTAACATATGCAGTAACTGATGGAACCACAAAGAGCACTGTGTGACTCTAGAGTTCAGTTCTTACTATGCTACACTGTCAGAGCTTAAACACTGAAGACATTTTGAGTAAATGATTAATACATTCCAAGTTGTCATTACAGAACAGAAATGTTAATGGACAACTGTTTTTCAATAATTATTTTTAAGTGCATATAAAGCAAAAACATTGTGTAACTGCTTAAAAATTATAAACTATTCTAGAACTTACAATAATGGTGCATTGTAAAATTATATATATATATATATATATATATATGTATATATATATATACACACATATATATATCTGTATTATATATATACACCATATGCTATAATTTTATATTGTTATAAAGTATATATTGTACTACACATATAGTTGTTATTTAGCATACTAAATATATACATATATAAATGTATTTATATATGTGTGTGTTTGTATATGCACATACTAATTTATTTTCTGATACTCTGAGTTTTCATTCCTTTTAAGTTTATGTATTTATATTTGGGGAGAGAGTGAGAGAGACAAGAAGAGAGAGAAAGAGAGAGAGAAAGGAAGGGGGGGAGGGGCACAGAAAGGGAGAAAGAGAATCCCAAGCAGGCTCCTTCTTGCCAGTACAGAGTACAATGCACAGCTCCATCTCACGAACTGCAAGATCATGACCTGAGCCGAGCTCAACAGTTAGATGCTTAACTGACTGAGTCACCCAGATGCCCCTACCATGAGTTTTCTTTTTGATGAATGTAGATTTTTAAAAATATTTTAATTGTTTTAAATAACCTCTACATCCAAAATGGGGCTCGAACTCACAACCCAGAGATCAGAAGTTGCATGCTCTACTGACTGAGACAGCCAGGTGCCCCTGAAGGTTGAAGTTTTAAAAGGGCATTTAAATTTACATAGTTTTGAAGCATGATATCCAGGCATTGGTGAGCACTCAGAAGACATGGTAGAAGGTTTAAAAGCACAAACGAGCCATGAACAAAATAAATAAATACATACATACGTACGTACATACATACATACATAATTTCTTTCCTGAAACATTAAGCAAAAAAAACGAACACACAAACACTACACAGAAGGGCAGCTAGCTGCTGCGATGATGCTGTTTTCTTTTCTCCCACATTGATTCAGTAAGATGTGGGAGCCTGTGTGATCATAGAGTTCAAGCTCACTAGGCTTGAAAGAAGCTGGCAAAATATTTCCCTGTCAGTGCCTTCTTGTGTGGAACACAAAAGATTCAAGACTCTGAATTTTTTTTTGTTGTTGTTATTTTCTTCCCTCAGTGTTCAGAAATAAATCACACAATTCGGGGCCTGGAAGGGAGGTCAGACACACACACACACACACACACACACACACACACACTCACACAGCCAAATATATATATATATATATATATATATATATATATATATATATATCTCCACTATATGTGTATATATATATACACATATAGTGAATCCCTTGAGAAATTTGGAGATTCAGTCTTACATTCTCTTACTATTGGCTCCTAGCAGTTTGATTGTCCTATGTTTATGTTTGATACTGACTAGATCTTATTGAAATCAAATTAATAAATGAGGAAACCACCAAAGATTACCTGACCCAAAAGTTATAATAAACAACTCACCTCACATTCTGCTTGCTTTTCATGTGAACTAATTTTTTTAAAATGTATGATATAATATCATAATGTGTAACATAAGATTTACTGATATCTCATTGAAAGTTCAATATGTTTATTTATTTTTTAAGCTACTGGTTTTTTCAGTGTCAATAAAGGTGGAAACATTGAACACAGAGTTTTTAAGGTTCCCTGTAGTTCTGAAGTAGTAATATAAAATGTATTACTCATTCACTATTCCTTAGACTCCCTGAGACCATACATTTATATGTTTATATTATATATTTATTTTTATGAATACATTAAGAGTAATACTACATAAAATTTCTTTATATTTAAGCTAAGGAATTGTTCCCTTCTGGCATGTACAATAGATCTATTTTTAAGACGCATTAAGTACAACTATAATCCTTTTAAACTGATTTTTTCTAATCTTTATAAAGCAGTATATAGCAACCAAGTTATTAGACTAGTGTTCGTGGCTACCATACAGTTATTTTTTCTCTATCTTATTTCCGACCTGGTCTATTAGTACAATACAAGTAAATCTGAAAGCAAATATTGAGCCATAAGACCATAAATGCTCTGTATTATCTTGATCTATAAATATTTTTCTCACAATTATTAAACTTGGAGAATCTTATAATAAACACAGAGAGGCTAACAATGTTCTCCAACAGACCAAACTTACTACTTTATAGAAGAAACACAAACTGTGAGAAGAAGAAAAAAAAAAAAAAAAACACCTGCTAAACCTCCACGTTACAGACGTGTAAATTACTCACTATCACAATGCATAAAACAGCAGCCTGCAAAACTGTCTGCTTTCCACTTATTACTACATTCGAATGTTTTCAGAGTTAAATAGATGAGAAAATATTTGTATGATGCTATTTCTAACGAGGACTTTTCCCTCTCATCTGTGACAACTTTGCTGCTATGAAAAGTTCATATATCACACATGGATACTCTTAGAGAAAGGTATTTGTCACACTTGTTTGGTTGTACCCTTTACTATGAAAATATAGTAATCCTAAACGTGTGTAAAATAAAAAAAAAAGAACAGAAATTTCACATTGTAAAACAAAAGAAAGCAAAAAATATTTTTGGTCAACTTTACGTAAGTTTCCAAGTTTTCTTAGCAGCATTCTATTGTTTTGTTACATTCTTTATTTCCACCTTCAATAAAGCTGTATAAGACATTTTATTGTAGTCAAATGATAGCCGTGGACACTGGAAAACATCCTACAGTTTAGAATATATTTTTCCAATTCATTATCACATGTCATCCTTACCAAGACTATATGAACATCATTAATTTACTTTGCAATAAATAACCCAAAGCTCAGAAATCATAAGTGATTTGCCTAAAGGGCTCATCCAGGCAAAGGCAGATTATGTTTAAAGAAAAAGAAAAGTGAAATGCTTTTTTTAGTTATTAATAGGTGTACTTCTACGATATTCAAAATAGTTGGTAATTTGGTGCTCTGAAATTAAAATAAAGTAGTTTAGAAAACAAAACAAAACCAAAAAAAAGGACACTAGGGGTGGCTGGGTGGCTCAGTCAATTAAGCTCTGACTTTGGCTCATGATCTTATGGCTTGAGGGTTCAAGCCCCGCTTCAGGGTCTGTGCTGACAATTCAGAGCCTGGAGTCTGCTTCTGGTTTTGTGTCTCCCTCTCACTCTGTCCCTCCCCCATTTGGACTCTGTGTCTCCTTCTCTCAAAAATAAATAAACATTATTTTTTTTTTTTTTTTAGAAATGACACTTAGTTGCATTAGTTTTCTATTCACCAAAGCTTTGGAAAATCTCAAGGAAAGGTGAAAATCTGTTTGTACATGTTTGTGTTTGGTGCAGTGCCGGGGGTAGTAGGGGCGGAGATGTGGAACAGAAGTTGTGTTCAGGGTTGTATGTCAGGCCAGAGGGAAAGAAAGAAAATCTGGGAATGGGCAGCTGAAAACAAAAAAAATTACAGGGAAAAAAGCTCATTTTCTTTCAGCTTTTAATTCCTTTTTTTCTTCATTTTCCCTGCTCTAGTCAATCATTTTTTTTTGTTTTTATTTCTCTCTAGTCCTCATGCATTTTTCTAATGTGCATCTCTCTTAGTCTATTTTATCTTCTTTTAAATTTCTTTTTCCTTATTTCTCATTCCCCTTGTTCTTTATAGGTCCATTTCCTGGCACTAAGCTAATACTAGACTGTAAATTATAACCACCTGGTATTCTTAAATTGTAGGCTTTGGTTATTGCAGTAGTTTACCCACTTCATTCTATTAAAACAAACAATAAAAAAATCTAGGTAATATAAGTAAAATGAATTGTAATTTATTTATATTAATTATCAGCTCCTGTATAGAAACATGTTCTTGCAAATCCTGGAAAAAACTATAAGCAAAAAATAAACAATTTTATCTACACCAGTCACAGTAAATACATACTAATTTAGACTTTCCAATGGCTTTGTGTAGACCAGAAACTTCTTACTGCAGAACCTATTAGCATATGGTTAATATTATTGGGTTGATTTGAACATTATTATAAGGTAAATCATATCTTATAAAGCAGAGAAACAATAAATGGCAAAATCCTCATATAATGGTAAGTCTATAAAGTTGTCTCAGTAGTCTCTTGGGAATAATAACACAAACCAAATTATTAAGAATAATAGTCTCAGAGTTCATTCCATCTATTCCATTTGTTGAATCCTTATGTTATACCAAGCACTCTTTACATTATCCTGTTCACAAGACTCCTATAAGGTAGATATTACAGGTAAACAGGCTTTTCAAATAAAGTTTTCACAACATGTACAGTTATATGGATTATGAGAGTTAGCGGACTGATGCATACCTATGTCTGATTAATTCCAGAACTTACTATTAGCTATTTGTAAACAGAAGACTGTGAGGTTTAAAAATTCTATATAGCAGCATTAGTTTAGATTATTACATGGTTTTCTTTACGTAAACACTCATCACAATATCAAAATTTTGCTATGCCCCTCCATTTGTGATAATTTAAAATCTAAAGCCATTTAACCATTTCTTTCATATAATTTTGATGGTTTCTTTTTAGAAGAAATAACATAACTTTATTTTGTAGCATGAATCTATGACAGTAGGTAAGAAAAATTTTAGCTTCCAATCTGTATTTTTATTTTCAAAACAGATGAATTGAGTCGCATATAATTGAATTTTAATAGTGTATGTTGAATAGACATTTTAAAAGCTTCCCTTGTAAAAAAACCAAACAAACAGTATTTCAATTTTATACTTGCCATAATTCTAAAAGTTAAGTATACTGATAAAACAAAATAAGCCATTTTATACAGGTCTCAAGTGCTGACCACCAAAATTTGTTTCCTAGGTGTTTTGTTTTTAATATTTTTAAAGTTTATTTATTTATTTTGAGAGAGAGACAGAGAGCAGCATAAGTGGGGAAGGGGCAGAGAGCAAAGGAGAGAGAGAATCCTAAGGATGCTCTGCACCATTAGCTCAGAGCTTAATGCAGGGCTCAAACCCATGAACCATGAAATTGTGACCTGAGCCGAATCAAGAGCCACTTACAGACTGAGCCACCCAGGCCATCGAGTTTCCTAGGTTTAATGTATGTAGCCTTCTTAATCATGATAAAAAAAAGGTGAAATTAGTTAGGAATCTACTTCTATTGGCTATCTTCAGAGATAGTAAACTAATAACTAGTGACCTAGTGTTTTCGGTGTAAGGGTTTGCAGGCGCTACATGGGTCAAGAGTAGGCACTGCATTCGTTGACTAGAAGATGAAGCATGAGAAAACTGGAATTCTCTATGGACAGAGACTACTGTGGTACGCAACCTGTTTTTGTTGGCTGCAGTGGAACCTAATTCAATTACTTGCTTATTTCTTTCAAAAAAGTACTGAATATGGGAGTCCAGAAGCAGTGAAAAACATGGTCCAAGAGTAACACCATTGCATCCATTAACTGTCACATTCATATTGAGGATAAAATGCCTCCATGGCAAGAGCATTTCTTAAGTATTAACTAAATCCAATAAATAATTTAATGAAACTTTTAAGAGCTAATATTCATGGTTTTCAATCTAGATAGCACATGGGAGTGAATTTGAATGATTGGAATAATACATTTATGCCCGTTTAATACAGGTCTGGCTAATGTAGTTAATGGAAGTGAATAAGCAAAGGAATAGGACATTGGAAAGAACAATAACTTTACTGAGAGCTTATTCGATGCCAGGCATTATTCTAGATATTATACATAGATCTTATTTAATTCCTACCACAGTTGAAGTTTGAATCATTTCCATTCAGAGCCTGCTACATAACCTCTGGGCTCCAAGACAAATGAAAATGTATAGCTCCAGATGGGGTGGGGAAATCAAGGCCTTCTTCCCACTGGCTTGCCATCCCAATGCCTGGTAGACTGATGGTTCCAAAGGGATTGCTAGATTGCAAACTTCCAACCCAAGTGCACTCAGTACCTGGGTGAAAGTGGGTGAAAACTCCCTGTTAAATTGCTTACTGAATGTGCAGTGCTGCTGCCAACCTAGTGTGGGATGTCCACAGCCTTGCTCTGCTCTGAAACACCATTCATCACGCGCTTAACCCCTCCCTGTCCTGTGCCCATATCTAGACCCCTGGTGAGAAAAGAGAGCAGCAGTGGAACATGGACCTCTTGCAGCTACCACTCCTGGTGGAAGATGGCAGGAGTCATACAGCTGGGGCCACAGAAGTGGAAGTGGAGTAGAAGGAGGCAGATAAGAAGATATCCCAGACCCCAGGAAAGCAGGAGGTGGAACACTGCATCAGTAGGCTCCAAGCACCTATAGCATGTTTCGTTTTCCCCTAAGACTTTACTCACTAAATGCAAATTTTAAGATAAAATTATTATGCATTTCAAGACTACAAGTACGGAGGAGCGCCTGGGTGGCTCAGTCAGTTAAGCATCCGACTCTTGGTTTCAACTCAGGTCATGATCTCGTGGTTTTTTAAGTTCAAACCCCACATCAGGCTCTGCGCTGACAGTGTATAGCCTGGGATTCTCTCTCTCCTTCTCTCTCTCCCCCACCCCATCTCGCACTGTCTCTGTCTATTAAAAAAATTAAAAACAAAAAGATTACAACTACAGTATATTAAATCCCAAATGGGGCCTGTGTGACTACACTGTTCACATGCCCACAGAGTCAGCTCTGTGCTCTGTTCCCATTACACAGATTTAAAAAAAAAAAATGTCCAAAGTCACATTCATCAGCATGAGATAAAATGTGTGCGTGCAAGAGCAGAGGTGGAATTGGTAGCTAAAACTCTAAACTTTGTTTTTACTGTGTCTAATTGTCCATCTATATTGACCACTCGCCAAATTAATTGAACATGTTTTACAGTGTATTCCTCATAGTTCGTATACTTGTAGTAGATGGAAAGGTGTTAGAATAAAAAACAGACATAAGGAATATAGAGTTTTGAAGGATTAATAAAATATATGTATACACTTGGCCAACCTGCCAAAACTCTGCCTTATCAACAAATAGACAATGATAATTTCTATATATACATATTTTTATGTTATCAAGCTCAATATTGACTACCATGAGAAGTTTATAGGAACATTTATAAAATGGAAGCTAATATCTTAACTTTTCAAAGTAATTTTACATCATACTTGCAGAGTTGTTTTCATGTGGAAATCAGTTATACATATTTAGTTCATTATTATAATCTCTGGTCTAGTGTGATTTGAAGAGAATTGAAATTACACATTTAGAAGCACTGCAGAGAAAAGTGGTATGGTAGTAGAGAGTTGTAGCTTCTACAAAGCAATCGAAATAATGAAAGATCAAGCACGATCTTGGATTGAAAACATGTTGTACAGCATTATACAAATACACAAATCAATGGTCAAATATTCCTCAGATGATTATAACAGGAATAATTTAAATCAGCTCTATGATCTGTTTTATATTTATGTAAAAATTATTTTAATTTTATAGTTAAAAGTTATTCTTCTTTCCCCAATAAACTTCTCAATTTCACATACAATTCTACCATGGGAAAGCTATTCAAGACTTAGCTCAAAGATCAGTTTTCTTAATTTAATTTGCTTATCAACCTCTCTCTGCTTTCAGAGTAAGGAGCTCTTCTTTAATTCTGCCTGGGAGACTTGTGCACATCCTTAATCCTGTATTAGCACCCAACATTATGGTTTTTCATTATCATCTCTCTTCCTCCCAGCTCTCAGCAACTTCAGAGAAAAGATGAATCTGTGTTTTTATTTGCTTGCTTGTTTCTTTTTTTTTTTTTAATGTTTACTTATTTTTGAGAGAGAGCAAGCAAGCAGGGCAGGGGCAGAGAAAGATGGGGACAGAGGATCCAAAGCGGTCTCTGTGCTGACAGCAGTGAGCCCAATGTAGGGCTCAAACTCAAGAACTGTGAGATCATGACCTGAACCGAAGTCAGACACTCAAATGACTGAGCCACCCAGGCACCCAGTTAAGGTTTATTTCTTTTCAAAGACAGAGAGAGCACAAGAGGGGAGAAACAGACAGAGATGAAGAAGCCCAAGCAGGCTTCGCCCAATGTTGGGCTCTGGAATTTAGGAAACTATGAGATTCGGACCTGAGCTGAAATCAAGAGTAGGATGTGTAACCACTAAGCCACCGGGCACCCCTTTACTTGCTTGTTTCTATAATATCTGTGCTTATAGTATGTCTGGGAGATTGAAAACACTAATTTAAGGAAGGAAGGAAGGAAGGAAGGAAGGAAGGAAGGAAGGAAGGAAGGAAGGAAGGAAAGGAGGAAGAAGGAGGGAGGGAGGGAGGGAGTGAGGAAAGAAGGGGAGAGGGAGGGGAGAAGGAATGAAGAGCAAGCAGATTGGCATTTCTTTTCTGCCTAAAATCAGAGTTAATTCCTGCCTTGCCTGGCCCTACATGGGTATAGACTGGCAAGGAATTTCCTTACGTATTATCAAATCTTCACAATTCAGGAGTAATGTAAACCCTTCTTGGCCACTCAAAAGAATCTAGAAATTGTTCATGTTGCTATAGCTCCTTAAGGCTAAAGGAAAAATTCTGTTTGTAATACAGGGGTCATTTACTGTACTTTTAGGTTCACTATGAACAAATGATTCCTCAAAATCTAACTACTAAATCTAAATCTAAAACTTAAAAAAACACAATAGAGAAAATATCCCAAATTCTAGGTAACTTGCTTTCAAATGAAATCTTAGATGACTCATTCTCAAGGAAGAGAAGAGATCTGTACATCTATGGAAATTACTCTTCAAGTAATGGGCTTGTGTCCAATATTAAGCCTCAAGGAGGGTTTCCTGTTAATGTTCGAATACTTTGTTTCCACATTTTCTTTCTTAAGTCAATTAGGGAAGGCACATTCAGAATTGAGAAAGTGTGTTGCTTTATCCACAGGGTATTTTTATATATTAAACACTGAGCATTGGCCAGCCTTTAGGTTAAATATAGATTGTCATCTGGATAATAATGAGCATTAGTCTATTCTGTGTCATAGAACTGTATCAGGTGGTGTTACATCCACAGGGTATTTTTACATATTAAACACTAAGAATTAGCCAGCCTTCAGGTTTAATATTGATTGTTATCTGGATAACAATAAGCATTAGTCTATTGCGTGTCATAGAATTGTAACGACTATAATTAACTATAACCATGAAGCTAAACATGTTAAATAGAAAGTTATTTTTCAAATATAAGGAAAGCCATTTGAGCTACTCCTAAGGAACAGAAAATATTTGTCATCATCTACCTACTCTTCACAATTTTTATAAAGGTAAAATTCCTCTAAAAAAATCCTCTAAAAAATCAATGCTGCATTTCTTTTTGAAAAAGAAGGGGAAATTAAAAAAAAAAGCTTTAAAAAAAAACTAAAGAGAATATATATATACACACACACGCATATATTTTCTCTATATAAATGATAGTTTTATATAGAGATAGTATATATTTATATATGTATTTTATATTATATAGAAGTATAAATTCTATATATTGGATATGCTCACATATTATATATATAAATAAATACAATGCATATATTCTCCATGTGTAGCATATACATATACATATATGTATGTTTATATTCATTATAAAAACATGTACCTACACACGTACATATACATGTATATAGACACACACGTATAGGTGATACACACACACACACACACACATATATATATATATGCACATGTTATGTATACAAAACTATTTTCAAATTTATGTTCTAAAATTAAAATGCTAAATTAACATTATATTTATATTAGAATATCTTCAAACTATAATTGCAAAATAGTGAGTACTGTAGCAATGGAAACACACTGACAGAGGCATTGCTTCTTACATAATTCTTCAGTAGTTGACATTTCACAAAGACTAAAAACTAAGTTTGATATTTTCAGATACATGAGATCAGTACCAACTGGTTTTAAGCAATGAATGTGATACCAGAACAAGGCAAAGATAATTTTTAATTGTATTTCACAAGCTTTGATATTCTTTCATTACTTTACTGGTATATATTTTGGATCCCCATGGCTGGTAACCCATTTTATTCCTGAACAGTGTACTTTCAATTCTCTTGACACCAGTGTCTTTCATTTATAGACTGAGGCATTACTCAAAGACTTGATAGACAGTACTTATGAGGTGAGAATAGTTTAGTGTTTTCAGTTACAGAAACAAGCCTTTGTCTGCCTTTACTGTCCCTAAGTGGTAAAGTCTTCACTGTTACCCAAGCTTACCATGCTATCTGTTTTAATGGTTAGTTACATGGGGATCTATGTGTGTTGTGATTTGAATTGTGTCATCTGAAATCCCTATGTTGGAGTCCTAACTCCCAGTATCATAGAATAAAATCTTTTTGTAAGTAGAGTTATTGCAGATGTAATTAGTTAAGATGAGATCACTCAAGAATTGATTGAGACCCCAATCCAGTATGAGTGGTGTCTTAAAAGAAGAAATTTGGATACAGGAATGTATATAGAGGAAACTATGTAAAGATAAAGGCAGAGATCAGGGTGAGACATCACCTGTCAAACAATATTAAAGCCAAGCAATGTTAAAGATTCCAGCAAACCACCAGGGCTAGGAAGGCAGAACAGAACAAATTATCTCTCTGGGTCCTCAGAAGGAAGTAATTCTACCAACATCTTGATCTCTTTTTGGACTTCTAGCCTCCAGAATTATGTGACAATCAATCTCTGCTATTTAAGAAACTCAGTGTGTAGCACTTCGTTACAGCAACCCTAGCAACCTAATATGATCTGAACCTGGAGAACACACTTCTGACAGTAACATGGTTCTACTCATATAAACCCTCACGAAGCATTGGGATCTGAGGGATGTGTTTGTAGTTCTCTGGGCCTTAAGGTTTAATCTCTTTTCTTTTTAAAAAAAATTTAATATTCATTTATTTTTGAGAGACAGAGACAGAGACAGAGAGAGCGTGAGCGGGGGAGGGGCAGAGAGAGACAGAGACACAGAATCCAAAGCAGACTCCAGCAAAGAGCCTGACGTGGGGCTTGAACTCATTAGCCGCAAGATCATGACCTGAGCTGAAGTTGGATGCTCAATAAACTGAGCCATCCAGGCTCCCCTAAATCTCTTTTCCATCTAACGAATATGACCTAACCACGTAAGTGGTGACCAATTATTTTCAGATTTGAAATCCAAAATATTTTTTGGTTGTTGTTCTTTAGAGTTTCATCCTAGCATTTTTGTTTTTTTGGTTTTGTTTTAATTTTTTAAAATGTGTTTTCTTTTAAGGGTAAAAAATAGCATATAAAACCATTTTCACTATGTGTATCAAAACGTAACAGAAGCTTGCAGTTTTCTATCCTTACTTATTTGGGTCAGTTGTAGAAATGCACTGTTTAGGCCAGAGTGATTCTAGCATTCAAAGTTTATTTTGCATATTTATGCTAATAATTATAAGTTGTCATACATCTTGATACATAATCAGAGAAAAATTTGTTTGAGGTTCCCTTAATTTTCTAGGATGGTTACGAGGTGAGGGTTGTTGGTCATTTGCCTTTCCAAGTGTCCATGGAAGGTCCAGAACACTACGTGAAATAGAGAAATTTCACAAGCTAACCTGGTAAATCCCAGAGTCCCCGATGATGGTAAATTATAAAAAAAAGTAGCAGTTAATCCTACCCTGTATTTTGGATTTCCTAAGACAAGTGTGATTTAGGAATGAATAGTTTCATGCAAGGTGAAAAAGGAAAAAAAAAAAATCAAGCTGAGATAAGAAGGGATAAATAAGAGAAAGAAAATGAAGAAAGACTGGTAGCAAGCACAATAGAGAGAGCCTGTGAAGGGACAAACACTCAGAAAAGAAAAATTAAAAATGGATGGGTTCATTGGAAGGAATAACCAGAGGTTGAGTAAGGTAGAAAAAGAAACAAAAATTCAATTACAAAAAAAAAAAAAAAAATCAAAGTATAAAAGGGCAACCTGTTATCACGATGGTTGTAAATTTCAGGTAATTATTTTACACTCTCTGATAAACTAGGTCATGAGGTCTTGGAGAGCAGAACTGGAGTGTCCGATTGCAGGCGTGCACGTGTGTATGTGTGCGTGAAAGGGTGCATATGCAGGTGTGTACATTTTTGTATGCATGTGTGTGCCTATGTGTCTCCCTCTTTGTATCCTCAGCATGTAGGCAAATCATCTGACACAATAAGTGTTTAATAAATGCTTGTTTAAGGAATGACCTTTGGTTAGCCATTCATAGCTACTCAATTTGTTCTGATCTGCAAATCATTAGAAGAAATGTTCTTAATGCGATAACTGAAACATCCACTAATCCAGGCATAATTCTCTTCTCTAGAGCATCAGAAGAAAGAGAATATAACAGTGGGGGCTGGATGAAACCAAATCTCTTCCTAGATGTGTCCCATTTCCCTTTTAGTTCCTTAGAAACAGAGCTCCTGGGACACCAAACAAAAGTCTGGCGCTTGAGTAAAGGAACAGTACAACAAAGCATCACTTTTACTAATAGGTTTTTCTCATATTCAGGCCCTGAATGTTTGCAAAGTAAGCTTCCAGCAGATGGCAGCGTTTTGCATACATAATAAAGATGTTCACATCTCCAGAGTTTTGTAATTACCTTAAGAATTAGGAGAAGGAAAATAGAAAAAAAAAAAAAAAAAGAAGAAGAAGAAAGGAGTAAATTCCTTCTGCTTCTTCTCCTTTTCAGTTCCATTATCATAATCTGTATCCCATTTCAGTTTTCATGATTCTCGGAAGAGTACAACAGGCCGATAGGCAATGAGTAGTCTGTTATTGGAAAGACAATTTAATTGCTTTGCTAAAAAGAAATTTAGCTCACACAAAACAGGGCCAACCTTTTCCATTTGATCTTACAGCTCAAATGTCAACTATGCCATACATTTTATGTAACTTGAAAGACATAAATGGAAACAAAGATTTTAAGCATTCCATTTTGCTTTGCTACCATTTTATCCATTAAAAAAAAATTCCTCAGTGGCATTTAACAAACTTAAAAGATAACAGTCCTCAGGAATATGTCAAGGTCTCAACAGACTAGTCTAGTGTGTGTGAAGCTGTTTGACTGTTTTTAGTTGAATTCATTGAAGGTGTTGTGTATTAAATTGCTGGAAGCCTTTCAGAATTCTGGCTTACAGAGCACATGGAAAATAAATAATGTGGCTACTGTTGGTGCATTCATTTGCATACCAATGCTGAGAATTCTGTCAGTTTCATAGAAATGATAGTGATTGAGGTCTAAGAATGAAAGTGAGTGGTTTGGATGTACACAGGGTCACCAGAATTTTCTCTGCTTCCATGCCAATATTTCAAATGATTTTCCCTGTGGGATAAGCTGGGTCCCTCACTGTTTTGTGTCCTCAGAGGCAGTATTATGGATATCTAAATAGGGCTAAAGAGGCGGATGTTTTGAATTCTCATCCAACAATTTTTTTTTTCAGAGAAAATAATTATCTGCCAAAATTTCAAAGCCCAACAGCTTGAGATCTCTCTCTCTCTTTTCCTTTTGGTTTAATTCCTTTCAAAAAATTAAATAAAATACGAACACTTTTGTTCAGGAAAGCCAAGTTATGAGCAATAGTTTACCAAGAAATGGACAGATTTTTTTCTCTCATTATATTTTACTTGCCAAAAAGAATTTTGCTTCCCATAAAATCTACAACTAAGTATATAGATATTATTAGTTCTGTCATGAATGTGAAAGAACATTGGGAAACCTTAAGATAGTTTTTCAGATTATGTCATACTCAGTCTAGAGATTAGTATGGTAGAAAATCTAATACATAGACTATATTAAAATACTTGAACATTAAATAAAAGCATAATTTGAATAAATATTTCACACACAAAAAATGGGTGGCTCTAGAAATATATCTCAGAAAAATCAAATTAATTTACCTTACCTGAAATAATGCGTACATGTATTCTTCTAATTTCTCTTTATTCTTTTTTATTTTT
The DNA here is from genome assembly GCF_024362965.1 of Panthera pardus. Lineage (NCBI taxonomy): Eukaryota > Metazoa > Chordata > Mammalia > Carnivora > Felidae > Panthera > Panthera pardus. The sequence goes on from NW_026526766.1 coordinate 35,471,135, forward strand.
TTTTAATTTTTTAACGTTTATTTATTTTTGAGACAGAGAGAGACAGAGCATGAACAGGGGAGGGACAGAGAGAGAGGGAGACACAGAATCTGAAACAGGCTCCAGGCTCTGTCTGAGCGGTCAGCACAGAGCCGGACGCGGGGCTCGAACTCACGGACCGTGAGATCATGACCTGAGCCGAAGTCGGATGTTCAACCGACCAAGCCACCCAGGCACCCCTTAAATTTTTTTTAATGTTTATTTTTGAGAGAGACAGAGACAGAGCGTGAACAGTGGAGGGGCAGAGACAGGGAGAATCAGAATCTGAAACAGGCTCCAGGCTCTGAGCTGTCAGCACAGAGCCCGATGCGGGCCCGAACCCATGAACCGTGAGACCATGACCTGAGCTAAAGTCAGACATTTAACCGACTGAGCCACCAGGTGCCCCTCCTTATTCTTAATAACCATCTAATGTTTAAGTACAATGAAGGTACTTTCTCCACTGCTGTTGTATGCCTGGAATAGTGTCTGGCATATAGTGAAAGTTTAAGAAACAGATGTTGGATAAAGGAAAGGATTAATTACTAAAAACCTACCTGGAAAGAGATTCAGTTTTGTGAACACCTGGTATTAACGGACACCAAAGAGGCAGTTCCTCTCTGCTTTTCTTCAGCTACAACCATTCTTCCCGAGTCCCAGTTCCCCTTTAATAACTGCCCATAGACCTGTTAGTCCCTCTAACAAAGCCACATTGGCATGTCCCCAAATAAACTTATTATTTCTCCTACCAGGAACATTGCCCTTCTATAGTTAATACAAACACACTTTCTTCATTATTTTTCAATACTGTGAATACTCACTTTAACTTCTGGAGGCTACCCAATAATTCTGTTATACTGTCCCCTCTTCTTCCTCCCCTAATCCCCTTCATTCTCTTGCTCAGGGTCTAATTTCTTATTCCTTACAGAAGAATTAAATACAATTTTTAATTATTCAACTTCCCTCAAACTTTTTTCTCTTCTAATCCATTCTATATAAGAAAAAAAGTATGTGTGTGTCTATACATTTAATTGTCTCACTTTCCTTCTTAAAATTCTCAGCAGTCTATAAATTTCTACTGGATTCCTTATTATGTCCCCAACTATTGTAGGCACATACTTTGAAGTCTAATGAGCCTCATTCTTTGATACTCTATGAACACAGACTGCTAGGCTTTCTTCCCTCCCTTCCTTTGCTTATGTTCTTTACTTCTCCTGAACACTCTTCTCTACTCTGTCATACCTCTTAAGATATGATTCACTTTTTAGGCTTAATGGCCTTAATTCAAATGGCCTCTTAACATAAAGCATCTCAGAAGGTCAGTATCAGGGGTTTCTCCTCCGTTTGTCGAAGAGTATATATATACTTCCCTTATCAAGTTTCTCATGTACTGCCCCACATTACACAGTTATGTGTGTATATTTCATATCTGTTGCTAATTTCTAAGTTCTTAAAGATAGAGATGATGTCATACTATTCAACTTTACAGTCTCCTGCATACACGCTTGCTCATAGAGGGGGTTAATTATCAAATTACTAAATCAGTCTAACCATTTATCTTCTAGAGAATGAAACTCAATGTTTATATCAGGCATTAAAATATTGGATTAAAGTATGAACAATTTTTACATTGTCATCTTGTACCTAGAGGTTAATTATTATAATTTTTTTAACATTTATTTATTCTTGAGAACAAAGAGAGACAGAGCATGAGCAGGGGACGGGCAGAGAGGGTGGGAGACACAGAATCTGAAGCAGGCTCCAGGCTCCGAGCTGTCAGCACAGAGTCTCAAGCGGGGCTAGAATTCACGAAACCGCGAGATCATGACCTAGGTCGAAGTTGGACGCTTAACCAACTGAGCCACCCAGGCACCCCTGAGGTTAATTATTAATACCAAGGAATGCAGAAGGTGTCTTGCTGCTTCAAATTTTTATATTATTAGAGATAAACTTGATGGGAGTGAATTTAACACTTTTCCTGTGCCAAAGAATAGCTATTGATTAATATCACATGATTTTGTTAATACAATCATTAGTCACCCAGCAAAAATAATGAAGATGGCAACATGATTTCTTCATCATAATGAAAGTGCTGTAGAGCTTCAAAATTTAATTGATTAGGGAATGATGAAATAAGCACTGTAATACTGACATCCACTATAGATTGTGATCAAGAGAGCATTAACATTTACTCTAGACCAGTAGTTCTCAAACTTTAGCACACATGAGAATGATTTGTCTTGAAAGACTGTTAACACAGAGATTACTTGGCCTGACCCCCGAGGTGATAAGGGAGGTCTAAAGTGCGGTCCCAAAATTTGTATTTTTAGCAAACCCCTCGAAGTTGATGCAGCAGGGATTCAGCACTGATATAGAGTGAGCAAAAATGATGGTCCACGTGATCACAATTCTGGGTACATACATGTGTATTGAAGTGGATTGGACCCGTGAGTTGAAACCAGCATCTAATGGGCAGATATAACTGCAGTGTTCCATCCAGCACCCCTTTATTGTGAGGTATATTCAAATTCCACCTACACCAAATATTTGGAATCTAGAGACCAGTGTGTAACAAAATAGCAAAACCATTACAGCATAAGGATCTTTTATATGTTGCTGATCACTGTATCCCAGTGTGGTCTGAGATATAGAAAGTTCTCAATATTTAAAAATACAAGAGTGAATAAAATTTAAAGTGAATATAATGCTGAATTATTTCATAATAATAATAACAGAGAGAAACTGAATGGAGGTATGCATCAATATTTTAAAAGGCCTGAGGAAGAGGAACTGCCTTGAGGAAAAACATCGCATGTGAACTTAAAGTTTTTTTCCATGCCAGGAATCTTCCCTGAATCTCTGCCATGGGATATGTCTTGCTAGTAAAGTACCAAATGCTAACTTCTAAATATGTTGGGTAACATCTGGCTATGTATGTCTTTGTTAGAGATGATACATGATTCTACTGAGAAAAACATATTAACTCTAAAACATAAAGATCCCTCTCAATCCTGGAATATCACCTTACACAACCATTTTTAAAATGGACACATGAAGAACACATATAGGGAACACATATTATGGGAATACTCTGATAATTTTTGTCAGTCTCCAAACCAGCCCAAATCTAAGTTTGATTATTTTTTTCTTGACATATATATTTCTCTCACCTTTCAAATTATATCTAACATACAACTTTAGTTTTACCTCATTGATCCCTAGAGGGCAGTAGGGATTCCCTAGAGGGAATTGTTTATATTTACACTTATAATTGGTTATGGAGTTATCAAACTAGTTAAATATTTGACAACAGAAAATTAAACAACAAACAATTAACACTTTACACAATAATTCAAGAAATTTAATGAAGGTATGAAAATTGACAGAAACGCACCACTGAATTGCAAACCTGTAATTGTTGTTAAGTAATAGCTCTTCTGAATATTTTGATAAATATTTTTAAATGTCGTTAACTTTGTTTAAATAAATGAATGATCAAAATTGTTTATTTTACTTTTTGGGTCAAGTTGTGGTTCTGTGGAGAATAAATACTAATTGTTTTGTTGTTGTTGTTGTTGTTGTCGTTGTTTTTTTAATATATGAAATTTATTGTCAAATTGGTTTCCATACAACACCCAGTGCTCATCCCAAAAGGTGCCCTCCTCAATACCCATCACCCACCTTCCCCTCCCTCCCACCCCCATCCTAGGAATTTACCCAAGGAATACTAATTGTTTATCTCAGCAATAATAAGAGTCAAACTGAAATACATTTTAGTTATCACAAGAGATTTCTTTTTTTCTTTTTATCACAACATATTTCTAAATATAGTTTGGAAGATCAAGAAATGCACTATTGAAAGTCTGAAATTTTCATTACATAGGACTTCTGATATGTTTTCCTAATTTATGAAAACATGATTATAATAGTTACAGTTAGGTCATTAAAAATAGCTTAAGGCAACATATGTTGTTATGCGTGTGAATATATATATATATATATATATATATATACACATATATATATGGATTATGTCCATATAAATAGATATAAACATTTAGAATTGATCATTATACAATATTTAAAAATAATCTTTTGTTTTGAGACCATCAGTGATTATAATTTTCTATCCCTTGCTTTTTCTCTCTTATATTCTCTACAATTATTTTTAAAATGAACATGCATTATTTTAATAGAAAGATGTTTAAATATTGCTAATGTTAATTTATTTAATTGGTGATGATTACCTTAGTGGATTGCATTCTTCTTCTACAAAGCCTCTGAACTTCCATGACCTTAGTTTAATAATGCAACCTAAAAGGCCATGTGACACCCAATATGAAATAATTTAAGGGAGCCAAAATGTACTAGGACTACCTATAAACAATTGCATGTGCTCCACTTCCTAACAAAAATCCCTCTGTTGTACACCAGAAAGATTCAGTGCTATAAAGAGTACAGATTGCTGCTCATCTAAAAGTGGGTGGAACCAGGAAGGTTATGGCACTCTGTTTGACCATTAACCAGCACATGAGGAAAAATCTAAAATTAGGAGACACTTGGTGAAATCACTTAAGCCTATTTCTGGACTCCTGCAGGAAAACAAATGCAGGCACAAAAAAGAACTGCCAAATGAGTCAAACACCAGCTGGTCTGGTAGTCAACACTCATGAGCTGTTAGAGTTTTATAACATGTCTTACATGTGAGAAAAACCAATTGTCTTTAAAAGCTTCCATCCACAGGTGACTTCACTTTACAGATTACATAAGAGCAAATGTATCCCAACAATATATGCAGGCTTAAGTAATTAATGGGATAAATTGTTCGTGAAATTGTAATATAAAAATGTCCCATTTTAAGGCTACTTTAAAGATAAGTAGGTTAATCCTTATGGCGGTAGACTGACATATACTTTTGATATTATTCTAGTGCATTCCAGACTCTCAGGATCTGTATTTGTTCTCAACCATAGTGGCTCCAGTAACTAGCCTACCTGAAACTAGAAAACGAGATTTGTGATTTAATATGAGTTTCCACTAAATAATCATGAAAGCTTCCCTACCACTAATACTGCCCTGAAAGTCATTTTTTTAATGTTTATTTATTTTTGAGGAGAGAGAGAGAGAGAGAGAGAGAGAGAGAGAGAGAGAGAGAGAGAGAGAGAATGAATGGGGGAGGGGCAGAGAGAGAAGGGTACAGTGGATCTGAAGCAGGCTCTGCACTGATAGCAGTGAGCCTGATGTGGGCTCAAACTCACAAACCGTGAGATCATGACCTGAGTTGAAGATAGACACTCAATTGACTGAGCCATCCAGGCACCCCCTGAAAGTCATTTTTATAACAGGGTATTTTCAACTTTAAGCTTTCATTCCGAAGACCATTTTGTGCCCTAACCTCTGCCTATGTGAAAGATAGAGATATGTCTGCACTACACAACAAATTCCAGGAAGTGAAGTCGTTGCCAAGGCCATTTGAAAAACTGAACTGGGTCAAGTTTGATGAGGGTTTAACGGCAAAAATGGGCCTCACTTTATTCTAGTTTTTGGTCTACCTTTTGGGCTTGCCAAGTCATTCAGAGTAGAGAAAGATAATGGTGATAAGAATGTTCAAAAGGGGTTCCTATCTTCACAGTTAGCCTTAAAATGTATGACTTTTGGCAGGAATGCTTGGAAAATATTCATTCTTCTCCACCAATCCATGTTATCCCAAGGATTTGTTCAACAGATGGGCACAATTTGCATATGTGACTGCCACCATTTTCATCATTGCATTTTCCCAGCACACTCTATTATATTTGCAGTCTATTAAGTTTCCCTTAGAACTTCACTCTGAAAGTATACTCAACATATATTAGTTACTATATGTCCTATATGGTAGATCTGCATGCAAAATCTAGCACTAGGCAGCTTCCAGCATTAGGATACATTGAAAATCTATTACCACACATTAAGCTCAACTATACCATCTCTCAAGCTTATTTATTGCTTCTGTTTTATAAACCTTCACATTTTAGCTAAAATTACTTCATAATAGGTTTTTATTTTACGATATGACATAAATCAGTAAAAGGTGCATAACTCTTAAAAGGTGCATTTCTGAAGAGCTCATGAGAGTGCACTATATTAAAAATATTTTATTTATTTATATATATTTATTTTTTAATTTCTTTATTTAAATTAAAGTTAGTTAATATACAGTGTAGCATTGGTTTCAGGAACAAAAGCCAGTGATTCATCACTTACATTCAATGCCCAGTGCTCATTACAACAAGTGCTCTCCTTAATGTCCATCATCCATTTAGCCCAAACCTCCACCCACCTCTCCTCTAGCAACCCCCAGTTTGTTTTCTGTATTTAAGAGTTTCTTAGGCTTTGCCTATCTCTCTGTTTTTATCTTATTTTCCCTTCCCTTCCCCTATGGTCATCTGTTTTGTTTCTTAAAGTCCACATATAAGTGAAATTATATGGTATTTGTCTTTCTCTGATTGACTTATTTCACTTAACATGGAACTCTGGTTCCATCAACGTTGTTGATTTTAGAAATATATTTTAAATATATATATTTACAACATTGTTGTCTATAAGTTATAGGAAAGGAACCAAGCACTTTGAGCTATTTCTAAAATCTGGTGTTTAATTCTCAAATAGAAGTATCTTTTACTGGGTGTAATGTTGTATTACTTCACATGAGACATAGTTTTTTTAATGTTAAGTATCAAAAGCATGTACTTTTTAAAAAATTTATAAAAATTCATTAGGATCCACAAAGAGGCTCATTCACTTATAATCATGGGACTAATATGTAGATATAAAATAAAACCTTACATAAAAATAGTGAATAGCAATATTCAGCAAAGTATATTATGTCTAGATAAATTCTCTTTTCAAAAACTCAATTTGTTAATTGCCAGCTTTGAAGAAATGATCACAATGGGATAAATCAGTAATGTAGGTTCAAACGTCATTTTATTTTTTTTTATTTTTATTTTTTTAAATATTTACACGGAAATGATTTTATTCCATCTACATAAGAAAGTTTAATTATTGTAGACAGTTTGAGCTCCCAGTGGCCCTCGTCTCATGCTCCTCTCCATTGTGTGTGAGCTGGACATAGTGACTTGCTTCTAACAAGTAGAATATGGCAAAAGGATGGGATGTCAATTCAAAATCAGACTACAAAACACTGTGACTGTTTTTTTTTTTTTTTTTAGTGTTGCCCAGACTAAGACATTTTTTTTTAATATATGAAATTTATTGTCAAATTGGTTTCCATACAACACCCAGTGCTCATCCCAAAAGGTGCCTTCCTCAATACCCATCACCCACCCTCCCCTCCCTCCCACCCCCCATCAACCCTCAGTTTGTTCTCAGTTTTTAACAGTCTCCTATGCTTTGGCTCTCTCCCACTCTAACCTCTTTTTTTTTTTTTTTCCTTCCCCTCCCCCATGGGTTTCTGTTAAGTTTCTCAGGATCCACATAAGAGTGAAAACATATGGTATCTGTCTTTCTCTGTATGGCTTATTTCACTTAGCATCACACTCTCCAGTTCCATCCACGTTGCTACAAAAGGCCATATTTCATTCTTTCTCATTGCCACGTAGTATTTCATTGTGTATATAAACCACAATTTCTTTATCCATTCATCAGTTGATGGACACTTAGGCTCTTTCCATAATTTGGCTATTGTTGAGAGTGCTGCTATAAACATTGGGGTACAAGTGCCCCTATGCATCAGTACTCCTGTATCCCTTGGGTAAATTCCTAGCAGTGCTATTGCTGGGTCATAGGGTAGGTCTATTTTTTAATTTTCTGAGGAACCTCCACACTGCTTTCCAGAGCGGCTGCACCAATTTGCATTCCCACCACCAGTGCAAGAGGGTTCCCGTCAAACGTCATTTTAAATTAAAATTCATTCCAGTGAATATTCACAGAAGCAGCACCTCCTTCTAGAGAGAATTTTGAAAACTTGAATGGTCATGAGTTTTCAGAATGATTTAGGGCAAATGGGAATTTCAGTAGGGAGAGCCAGGACTGTCCTGCAATATGCAGGACACAACATACAAAGCTACCACATTCTAGATGTTTGCAATGTCTAACATCAAAGGTTACCTGAGTCTAACCTTTAACACTGTTTGGAATTTAAACACAGAACACTTTTCCACATTTTAAGTCTACATTGAATTTCTAATAAATAATTTCTGCCTAAATTAAGGGAAGATTAAACTTAGAAAAAAACTTATTTTTATTCTATTCTATTCTATTCTATTCTATTCTATTCTATTCTTCTACTCTGTTCTATTCTATTTTATAGAAAGAGAATGTGAGTGGGGGAGAAGGGCAGAAGGAGAGCCTAAGACTGGGCTAGATCCCATGACCCTGGGATCATGACCTGAGCTGAAATTGAGACTCAGACACTCAACTGACTGAGCCACGCAGGACCCTCAGAAAAACTTTTTTTTTCACCAAAATTTCTTTTCAATTAAGCATAATCATGTCACCTACATGGGAATACTACTCAAGATGTTTGAGTTGCAATGTGATAAATCCAAATTTGTCATTGGCCCTCTAAAGATTTTCTATATACAAATGTAAGCATGTGATTATTTCATTAGATTTTCATAGTAATATATCCACTTGTTAATAAAATAAACACAATTGTTTCATTATCAATTGTTCCCTATTTATGTCTCCTTTACATTACAATTGCACTATTTGATTCATGTACTTTACTTATGTTTCATTTCAAATAGTGAAAGGGAATTACAAAATATATGTAAAATAAAATTCATCAGGTACACTAGGGTTGAATAAAGCTGTTATAGCAGAATAGTAACAATGGTTTGAATATCTTATTATGTATTAGCATTGCTGAGAATTTAGTGGTGTGAGTCCATTGGAAATAGGATGACTTTTGAGTCCAGAGAATACAGAAGGCAACAGTTAAAGTACAAGCTGGCACTAAAGAGTACATTATAAAATATTACCTATTGTGTTAAACAGGTAAGAAATAAACTTCTTTACAAGACAAGAAAATTAAACTACAGGACTTTATCTTTAATGAACACAGACATAAAATTAGTAAGACAATTTAGGAATTCTATAGCAATCTGTAAAACAAACAAAAAAGATAATACGACATGTCCTGGTGGATTCACGTCAAGAACTTAAAGTAGGTTTAGCATGCAAAAATCCACTATTATAATTCACCATAAGAGAAAAAAAGAGAGAAAAATAAAACATTTGATGGTCTCAAAAGAAGCATTAGAAGTATATTTAATAGAAATCCCAAAGACATTCATGGTAAAAACAATCAACAAAATATAACCAGAGAGAAACTTCCTCAACATCATAGAAAAAAACCTATGGAAAACTTTAGTTGACAATATTGTTTAATGAAGAAAGACTAACTGCTTTCACTGTAAAATTAGGAAAGAGGAGAGGATGTCTGCTCTCGATACTTCCATATTGCACTGGAGTTCCCAGCCTAAGTAATAAGGCAGGAAAAAGTAAAAGTTGCACAGATGTAAAAGGAAGATATAAAACCAGGTTTGTGTGCAGACAATATGATCACTTATCTAAAAAAGCTAAAGAATTTGCAAGAAAGTTAGATCTAATAAGTAAGTTTAGAAAGACTTCAGGATTTAAGAATATACCAAAATTAACTTTATTTCTATACATTTGCAATGAAAAATAGGATTGAAATCAAAAAACGATATCATTAAAGAATAAAAAAAAAAAATGAAATGCCCAGAGATAACTTTAACAAAAGACATACAAATTGTGGTATACCATAGAATGGACTGTTACTCAATAATAAAAAGTAACAGACTATTTATACACACAACACAGGTAAATATAAAAATAATAATGATAATTGAAAGAAAATATAAAAAAAATATACTGCATACTCCAGGATCCTATTTATACAAAATTCTAAAAAAATGCAAATACTTTACAGTGACAAAAGACAGATCAACGTTTGCCTTGGGAGTATGGTTTGGGAGGGAGGGAGTTTATAAAGGCAAACAACAAAACTTTGGGGGATGTATATCTTCATTATCTTAATGTGGGTATGGTTCATAGATCAATATTTATGTTTAAAATTATACAACTATATCCTTTAAATTAGAGGTATTTTTTTTCCATGTCATGTATACTATAATAATGCTGTGAAATTGATTATTTATCAAGGTAAACTGAAAAGAAGTCAAGTATTTATTATAAATAACGGTGAATGAAACCATGGCTGTACTTCTCATTTGCAAATTGACCCACCTTATTGGAAGTTTATTTAAACAGCAAGGCTGTTTTTTGTCTGCACTGAAGTATAAGGCTAATGAAGCCAATGTAAGGGAATAAGAGGTTTTGGATTTATGACTATGATACTTGAAGGAGAAAACCTGAAAATATAAGACAGAAAAAAGAATATGATCAATTTAGAATAAATATTGTTCTACCACTAGCTTTATTTATTTATTTATTTATTTACTTATTTACTTATTTATTTAAATTTTAGAGAGACATAGAGCATGCACTAGCAGGGGGGAGGGGCAAAGTGAGAGAGAGAGAGAGAGAGAGAGAGAGAGAGAGAATCTTATGCCAGGTTCCAGGCTCAGCTCAGAGCCCCATGCAGGGCTTGACCTCCCAACCCTGGGATCATGACCTGAGCTGAAATCAAGAATCAGTCGCTTAACCAACTGAGCCACCCAGGTGTGCCAGAATAGACTCATTTTTAGTCCTCTAACTTCTTTTCAAAAACAGAAGTGCTGTTTTTCACTTACTTAATTTCTTTAAATTGCCATATGAAATTTCATCTCAGCAAATCATGGTGGGCTGATATATTGAAGCTATTTGACTATACTATGCCTAACACAGCATGACACCAGAGCAGTACCAAGACTCGTTTTAGATACATTTATGTATTAGTAATCAGTTCTCATAGAAGTTAAGGATACTGTGATTTGGATGGATCAAATCATTAGACCAATATTCATTTATTAAAGCAACAGATATATGAGTCCCTACTATGTGCTAGGCACTCAGCTAGATCCAGGGAGAGTGTAATGAATGTAGCTTTACTTCAATATTAGAGACAAGGATTGAATACAAATTTATCTTTGCATTGCTGATTATAGCATACTGCCTCTTTAGTATCATGTAAAATCAATCAGCTTGAGGATTTTCCTGATTTACAAGAATATCTAATTTTAGAGCTTAGAGAGGATCAATGGACATTTTTCTCTCTGCTGGTTGAGGAAACAGTACAATTTACCTCTAATTAAGTGAGCTGATGACTATAAAATTTATAACCTTGCTACTTCTCTCTGGATGTGATCAAGAGACTTGCCATAACATAACATTTGTCTAGTAGAAAATTGGCAGAATATGCAAAATGTCACCACATCTGTGCCGGAGAAAAGAGAGGGAGTGAAGGAGAGAGAGAGAGAGAGAGATGAGGTGGTGGGGGAGAGAGAAATGGTTATCCTTCAAAAATGGAGTTTAAAAGTTGATACAAATTTCTGCCTTTTAACTAGGGCTTCCATTTTCAGAGCCCGAGGCAATTTAGTCTCTACTGTCCCTTTACACTTTGTAAATGGTTTTGCCTGATACCTTTAAAAAATCCAAGGGTATTCACTCTTGGGGAGGGAGTTATTCAAAGAAAGCCTTCTTAATGTCATGCTTATTTCTTCTTCAGGTCACTGGTTTGAGTATAATAGTTTCCTTTGATTATGAAAACTGAGTGGTTTCCACATTTATATTCTGCCTTGTATCAGCATTTGGCCACAGCTGAAAAGGCTAGTGTTTTTAAGACAGGTTTAATTTTATTCTCATATTAAATGTTAATATTTTAATGTTTATCGCTTTGTTTGCTATGTGTGTTACAACAATTGCTCTTGACTGTGGAAGTTTGAGCATAAGATATATTTTGTGGTGAGATCTTCTATTCCATATCACAGACTTGTGTTTACTGTTTTAATGGAGTTCTCATCAGTACTTTCCCACTAATAAAATTACAACAGCTCCACTTAACTGATTTCCAACTAATACTCTCAGCTTTTTTTTTTCCTGTAAGATCTACACTTCACACAGCTACCACAGTTTCATTCAGAAATCCCATTAGATACCCCCCCCAAAAGATATACATCTTTTTATCATCAACGAATATACACACGATAGTAGTAATAACTACAAATGCCTACCATATAAAACTCTTCCCAATCTGGCCCCAATCTCTACCTTCAGCCTCCTATTTTAGCTGTGCTACATATCAGTCATCTAGTCTTTGAATTTATAATCTCAAACCTAAAGACATTGTGTCTGTATGCTGTCCCCATGTCCTCAATTAATTGATTTTTTTGTTCCTATTTGGCATCAGGCCCTTGCACCAAACTGCTAGATTTAAGGTTACAAAATTTCAGATTTGCATCAAGGTTTTATCACTTAATGTGTAACATCGGATATGTTAAGCTTCCTACAGTTGGCTCATCTAAGTTGAAATCATATTGACACTATCTCACAGCTTTGGGAGGAATAAATGAGGTAAATATATGTAAATTGCATGGCATTAGACTGACATAGAGAGCCTTCAATAATTACTATTCTTTCTCACTGTTATAAACTATTGGTATCTCACTCATACTTTAAGCCCCAGATCAGAAGCAACCTCTCTGTGAATCACTATGTGGCCCTTAGAGGGTTAGTCATTCTATTCTTGCATTCTAAAAGTACATCTAACCTACAGCTTTACTCCCTTCAGCGTGCTGTAATATTTGTTTCAAGGCATCCTCATTAAACTGCAATCTCCCTCCAAGCAGAGATATTGATTAATGCAGTTCTGCATCCTTTGCGCCCATCACCATGTCCTGTACATGATAGATGGTTAATAAATGTCTGTTAGATACTGGATTCAGGGTGCAACTTTTCAAATATAGTGAAGTGCATGTCATAAGAGCACAGCTGAGCAAGTTCCTATGGACAGTAAAAAGATACGGGCACAGAGATAAGAGTTTACGGTCAATGTAGATTTCTTTTTCATACCAAAGCTACTTATTACATTGAACAGGAATAAAAGTCCCTCTTGCGTTCTCTATATGAATAGGAAATCATCTCATCAAAAGATAAAATTAAAAATGTGTTTCCAGCTAGTTCAACGTGTAGAGCCCTGTTTAAAATGTAATGTTCTATGTGAACAATGTTGTCTGAGGAACTGAAATTCGAACAATGTTTAAAACAGGAGAAAAACTATGATCGCTGCCTTTTTAATTGGACAATAATTTGAGAATGTCTGCCTCTCTTATCAGAGCTCTACTTATGTAAGCAGTCTTTTCCCGCTGATTCTGTATTGACTTGTTTAAGCTCAAGCATAATCCTTTAGACTCAGACATATGGTTTAAGTCTGTGTGACAGTTCATCACACAATTTGTTTTAATTAGCAGTATATTGGGAAACTCTTCTCATCCTATTGTTTCCTAATAATTAATAATAAAAATAAAGCTATAAATGAAAGTATATTAGAACATTAACACAATGTATCTGACTGCCCAAACAGGAACGTTATTTACAATTATGACCCTATTTAAGGTTTGGCATTTTCCATTTCTTGGCAAAACATATTACCTTAAACACAGTGAAAAATAAAATGCAATTCTACCATACTCCAGCTGAGAAAAACACAGAGTTCAGCGTTTTTCTGGGTCATTTTTCCTCCTAAGACACATTAGTCATATGTTTTAGAATGTGTGTGCAGTAAATATGTCATTAAAAATAATGAACATATATTCCTTTAAGTACAGGATGACCAGAGGTTATGATGTAAATCCATATGATACATATTTAATATATAGTAAAAATAATAATTTGAAATATTTAAGCATATCATGTTACCCATGATACCTTAAGTATAACTGTAATAGCATTTTCCATAAAATGATTGCTTACAAAGAGCATAACTGACTATTCAATGAAAACTCTTTGATAGTCTCATATGTAGATGATATGCTAGGTGACCCCACTGACACTACACTATAAACATTGGTGTACTAGTAGCCCTTTTCTCTCATTATAAGGTACAAACTTAGATTGAAAAAGGAGTGGATTGTTTTTTAATGGTATGTAGCTACTATAAGTTTGTTAGACATAGGGATGAATGCATGCATGCATGAATGAATGAAGGAATAATGAAATAAATGAACAAGCTATCAAATAAGAAATAGTCCTTCTGGGGGCAACTGGGTGACTCAGTCAAATATCTGACATCGGCTCAGGTCATGATCTCGCAGTCTGGTCCGTGATACTCTTCCCCTGCTTGCACTCTGTCTCTCTCTGTCTCTCAAAAATGAATAAATGAATAAATTGTTAAAAAAGAAAGAAACAGTCCTTCTCCTGAAGGCATTAATCTGTCATGTGTGAGGGTTGGGGGTGTGAGATGGGGCAGGGAGATTGATCACGTAGGTGAGGCAGTATATAAGGAATCCAAAGTTAAGTAAGCTCAAATAAGAAAAAGAAAATATAAAATCACTGAATTAAAAAAAAAATCCTTCAAAAATGGGAGATGGCATATGAGATATTTTGAAGAATTAAATGTGTAAAAATATTACAAGACAATTCAATGATACAACACTTTCTATCAAAAAGCAAGCATTGAACATTGAAAAAATATAAACCATATTGAGAAATGAATATTGCTTATTTTTAACATTTCTACTGGTCTCCTGACTATTTTTTTCTCTCTTCTTTCCTTCCAAACCTTCTAACAATTGTATGGTCATAACAGAGGTTAAGAAAGTAACCTAAGGTTGGGGCACCTGGGTGGCTCAGTTGGTTAAGCATCTGACTTTGGCCCAGGTCATGATCTCATGGCTCGTGGGTTTGAACACTGCATCAGGCTCTGCACTGACAACATGGAGCTTGCCTGGGATGGTCTCTCTCTGCTGTTACCCCACTTGCTCTCTCTCTCTCTCAAAATAAATAAACTTTTATTTTTTTAAAAAAGAATAACTTAAGGTTGAAACAATTATGCAAATTACTAGGTATACATGCTTTGGAAGTTGAATTAATCTTTCTAAACATGAATCTACCTATCCAGAAAATAGAGAATGCTAAACTCCTTTGGTTGTTTAAAGGATTATCTGCAAAATACATGAACAATACTAGACATAAAGCAAAACCTCAAGAAAATATAGCTACTTTCTTCCTTTTCCTCCTCTTCCTGATCCCCTTGCTCTTCTTCTTCCCTTCTTCCTCCTCCCTCTCCCCTTCTCCTCTCCCTCCCTCTCCTCCTCCTCCTTCTTCTCTCCCTCCACCTTCTCCTCCTCCTTCTCCTTCCCCTTTTCCTCTTCTTCATCCTCTTCCTCCTCCTCCTTCTTCTATCACCATCACTACACACTCTTTCTACTCTAATTAGTTATTTATTTTAATTCTGCAGGAATTATAGCTATTTAAAACATATATCTTTAGGGGCACTTGGGTGGCTTACTTAGTTAAGTGTCTGACTCCTGACTTCAGCTCATGATCTACCGTTTGAGAGGTCGAGTCCCTCATTGGGCTCTGTGCCAACATCATGAGGCCTGATTGTGATTCTCTCTCCTCCCATCTCTCTGCCTCTTTCTCTCTCAAAATAAATAAATTTAAATTTAAAAAATAAATAAATAAATAAATAAATAAATAAATAAAACATAGATCTTTAAGCTTTTAATGCTGGTGGAGTTATATGAGCACAAAATAAATACTCACTAACTGCAAAGGTAATCTGTAGACACACAAAACTGCTCTAAGAAGAACATCTTTTCTTTGCATTCATAAAATGTAACTTAAACCTTACTAGACAATTAAACATTTTTAATCTTTTTTTAATGTTTATTTATTTTTGAAGGATAAAGAGACAGAGCATGAATGGGGGAAGTGTAGAGAGAGAGGGAGACATAAAATCCAAAGGGGCTCCAGGCCCTGAGCTGTCAGCACAGAGTCTGATGTGGGGCTCGAACTCATGAATTGCGAGATCATGACCTGAGTTGAAGCCAGAAGCTTAACTGACTGAGCCACCCAGGAGCCCCTAAACATTTTTAATCCTTGATTAAAAGGTGTTATATAAATAAAAAGTAGTTTCATTAGTCATTGTCCTTATTAATGAAAAATCTATATACCTAGAGGGACAATGGCATCTTAAATTTCCAGGCCTAAATGATAATATTCTGAGTTAGACTCCATTAAGTTGCAACTTGAATTTAATCAGAAGTGATTAAGATACATGCTTCAGAACTTTGAAAGGTAAGCTATGCATATTTTCCTCCCAGATAAATTAAAATAATAAGATCCCTATTAAAACACTATTAATTCTCTGAAAAGTTAATCCCAAGACAGTAAGTCAGGCATAAAATCTATTTTTCCACAGTAACTTATAAACAATGTTTTAGTAGAATTTTTACTTTCACAGCTTACACATACATTACCATATACTCTGAACATTTTATGGATTCAGCATTATTCCCAGTTATAGTTGCTGTCACATTTGTATCATTTCCACAGATAATTTCCCCTAAAAGACCTGACATTATTTGTGCATTTAATGTTGGTTTATGGGGTTATAGAATTTTTTTTAAAAATTCACACATCTCATCGTTTTTCATATTTATTTGCATTCTGTTTTGGTTGCTTCCCTAGAATCCAGAGGGGAGAGAGCAGAGTGCACAAGAGAAGAGGGTTGTGTTCCATATGGTAAAGGAAGGAATATAGCAGAGATATAAAAGGAGTGATGGGAAGTCTTAGTACTAAGTAAAGGTAAGCAGTAAGGGTTAAATGCTGTCAAGAGGAGGCAGACAGGGGACTGAGGCTCTGAGTCAATATTTTTTGGGGTGGTCCTAGGTAATTTGTAAAGTACGATTTCCCTATGAAGAACATACATAAATGTATGCCTGGGTGGCTCAGTTGGTTGAATATCTAACTTGACTTTGGCTTTGATTATGGTTCATGGGTTGGAGCCCTGCTTTCAGTGTGGAGTCTGCTTGGGATTATCTCTCCCTCTCTCTCTCTGCCCCTCTCCTGCTTCATGAAACTAAGGGCATATCCTCTTATGTAGGGAGATGGTTTTAGAGAGTCTGGGTTAGTTCAGAAATCTTATGTCACACGCTGGGGATAAAAAGTTGACTAACACATGACCTCCATCTATAAGAAGTGTGTTCTTCTTTAGGAATACTGACTCTCCATTTCCTCTCAAATGCAGGTGTGTACCTCACTGCAGGGAATTGGAACTCCTAAGGGTGTAATATTGCATGGTAGCCTAGGAACCTGGTCCCTTGAATCATGCTATGCATTTCTACTGCTTTTGTGCTCGCTCCTTTTTCAAGTCAAGATATTACTTCTGCAAATCTTATTACTCTGAAGTCAGTAAATTCAAGCTGCATTTAAAAATCTTCACCATAAGGTGAGTGATTAAAACTATTTCAAGACCTCTCTGCTTTTATCTCCCCTGCTATGCCTGCACTGAGAGTAGCAAGAGGAAACTCTATAGCTGTTAGTCACTGCAGAAAAGGTCAAGTGACCATGCTTCTTGTGAAAAGGAAACTTAATTCTGATCTCACAACAACAAAGACATTATCGTTCTTGAATTTTTCTGAGACTAACAGTTTTGGTAGCTCTCAGTTTCTCTTGTTTCAAGATTTGCAGGAGCTAGGAGTAAGAGTTTAAAATTTGGTAGTAAATTTTGGTAATAGCCAAGAGTAGACCTAAAAATATCCTTTCCATGTGGCAGGTTTGATCCCATTAGTGAGAGCAAGGTATCTAAGTAATCACTCTCTCAAGAAAAAAGAATGGAAATTTGACCAATTTTATAAAGTAGGTAGAGGAACATACCTGAAATCCAATTCATCACCCAGATTTAAAAATCAATATTTTATTTTTAAATCTCATTGTATTTTTTCTAACAAATTTTCCCATGTGTTTATGATAAGTTCTAATACTAAGGACTTTACTTTCTGCAATTAGACAACATGGAAATGGTGCTACTATAAACTCAGTTGTCTTACATGTTAAGGATTGGTACTTAGCTACCTACAAATTCAACTCCATTTGCATGTCAGCATCAGTTTAAAGATAACAGTGTCTGCAATAAGCTATGGAAATTGGCTGCTTTCAAAAAATAAATGCTCAGGGGTCCCCAGGTGCCTCAGTCAATTAAGTGTCTGACTCTTGTTTTCCACTCAGATCATGATCTGTTTGCGGATTTGAGCACCACTTCAGGCTCCGCAGCTGGCAGCACAGAGCCTGCTTGAGATTCTCTCTCTCTCGCTCTCTCTCTGCCCCTTCCCCACTCAAACCATCTCTATCTCTCTCAAAATAAATAAATAAACTTAAAAAAATAAATGCTTAAATATTTCCATTTAAACACAATTAGAGACAAAGATGTTTGCCAATAGAAAGAAAATGATGATTTTTAATATTGATACACATTTTCTAAAGAAAAGATGGCCACATCTAAATCCTTCATAGATTTGTCTACAAAGAACACTTGGGGAAAATAACTCAGCTTTCATGCTAGTTGCTGCACTTGTCAAACTTTATTTGAATTAAAGTACTTAGTATATAATTTCAGGGTTATAATAGCTTTAGCACAGCATAAAGAGAACATTCATTGTTTTAAAGCATTTACATCAAGAGAAAAGAAATAAAGACTCTGATAAAAGAGACTATAAAAAGTGAAAAAGTAAATAATTTCCTTCAGTATTCAAATTTTGGATAATAAAATATATGTCATGTATGTTCTACGGCTTCTCATTCATTTATATAACCAAATTTTAAATTAAACTCAATAATTTTATGAGACATCTGAACAGGAGCTTCATTTTTGGGTTTTTGCCAAGACAAGATGTACTAGAACCAAATTCGGTAATGTCAAAAGGCCTAGAAAGTCTTTATAAGGTTTAGTTTAGCATACGATCAAAATTAGAGTCTTAAATGGGGCTTGATCATTTTCAAGCTTTTCCAAAATGATATTTAGCAAGAGACAATTCAGAGATAATCCTTCTTTAAACTTAATCTCAGACCTAAAATCCTTTGATCAATCAACAAACACTTATTGAACATACAACATTCTAATTACACAGGAAAAAAAATCTAAGTCAAAGGGGGAAAAAAGGAAAAAAAATTCATCTTAAATCACTTAGTGTCTGTCAGAGAACTATAAACTATATGCTGGTTTATGTCCCTAATATGCCCCAAGAATAAAAAGAGGGTCAAAGAAGAAACCAGTTATATGTGTGTGTCCATGTATATATGTATGATACATACAATTGCACGAGATTATATGTTATATATGTTACATATTAAATATTTAATATATGTACTTAAAGGGACAAAAAATATCTGTACACCTAGTCCATAGCCTTCCTGGAAAGCTATCAGATTACACACACACTATAGTTCAGTGTTTAAAAAATAAAAGTATCTCATTTGTTACAAATTTTAATGTTTATATTATCATTTATAATATCTATCAATACCAATGTAGTTCAATTAGTGGGCTAAATAGGAGACCTGGAATAAGATGGAATTTAGCACTATCCATATATCTATATGTAATGACTTGAAATGAAAGAAAAAATATTGAAAAAAATCCTAAATGTATACAACATAAAATTTATGAAATAACATGTTCAAACATTCCATTTCAGACAACAATTATGTGACCAGCACTGTGCCGGGCACTTTTTTGTGTGCATTAAAAATTCACCTTGATGATCACCCTAAAGATCTATTATTTTCATTCAAATTTTTAGACATGAATCTCTAAGGGTCACAGATCTAAAGTACGTAAATCAAGCTCATATGTTTTTTTTTTTTTTTTTTTTTTACATTTATTTTTTTTGAGAGGGAGAGAGAGAGAGAAAGAGAAAGAGAGGCAGGGAGAAAAGGAGAGAGAAAATCCTAAGTAGGCTCCATGCTGTCAGGGCAGAGTCTGAGACAGGGCTCAATCTCAGGAACCATGAGATCGTGACCTGAGCCCAAAACCAAGAGTCAGACTTAACCAACTAAGCCACCCAGGCACTCCAGAAATACATGTGGTTGAACAGTAGGTCCTCTAAATTAAGATATTAAACTTTTTCCCAGTCTATTCATTTCAATTGCCTAGTAAGAATCAGAATAGAATTAAGAATAGAGCTTAAGAGCTTGGTATCTGCACGTTCAGTTCAAGCTGTGTGACACTGAATAAATTGTTTAGCTTTGTTTTCTAATCTTTAAAATGGGGAAAACCAATAGTATTCATATTAAATAAATGAATGTGGTGAGATCTGAATAATAATGTTAATCATGTAGAATATCACAGAGCAAATGGTAAGTATATAATAAAAGTTATCTAACATTACTTGTATTACCATGTATTCATTCTGTGATCCTTATGGAGTCATTGTGGCAGATATGCCATAAAAATAATTCACTTGCTCCTCTCACTACTTGACCTCACTTTTTTCCATCAAGGGTTAGAGTCTATGTCTTCTTCCCTTTGAACTGGGTGCAACTTTGTGACAGACACAACCAACAGAATTTGATGGAAATAAAGTTATAGGATTTCCAAAGTTAGGTCATAAAAGGTAATACAGTGCCGTTCTTTGTGTCTTTGCTGTATCACTCCATCTTTTTCTGTCTCTGTCTCTTTGTCTCTCTGTCTTTCTTTATCTCTCTATGCTTATTGTTGGAACCCGATCATGAGGCTGAGAGTAAGTCCAGCCATATATACAGGTTATATATAGGCATTCCAGGCAAAAACTCCAGCTAAATCCCCAGTCAACAGATATCATTAACTCCCAGAGATGTGAGTGAAAAATCCTTTGGAATAACACAGGTCTCTGCTATGATCTGACTCAATTTCTATGCGGTAAGAGCAAGAACCACCAAGCTTAGCCCAATCACGTCCATGATGATGAGATACACACACGAGGAATACAAATAAACAGATACCACTGTTTGGTGGGGTGAAATGCTCTATAGCAATAAATAACCAGTCCAGTCACCAAGTTTCCTTTTTAATTTTTTTCTGATAAAAATAGACTGATTAAATAAATATATTCCTGAATTTGTTTGATTTAAAAAAATCTAGTTACAGAGCTGAAACATTTTCTTTTTTCTAAACGAATAGATCTTATGGAGATACAGAGATTCACAATTAGGCTTAATGAAAATTTTCATTTTTCTGCTACCCAAAAAGAAAAGGATGATCCATCACTACTCCAAGCATGGTTTGGCATAAGAGGATGAATAAAAGAGCACATGTATATCTTAATGGGCTTCTTCCTAAGGTAGAAAAGAAGAACATTTCCATCATCAATCACCATGGTACTACCAGGAATTTGGGATCCTTCCTCTTATGGGGCCACCTGGAGGGAGTTCTGATTCTTCTAGAAGACAAGGCATGCAGCAACCAAATTGCCCAGACACATTGAGGATGACCATGCACTTAGGGTCTTGGCTGCTTGGGTAAATGTAATCAACCAACTCTTTTAACACAGAACTAAAAACCAATCCCTCTCGTCTGATTGAAATATAGCACTGGAGGGGCATCTGGGTGGCTCAGTCGGTTAAGCAGCCGACTTCATCTCAGGACATGATTTCATGATTCACTAGTTTGAACTCTGCATCAGGCTCTGTGCTGACAGCTCAAAGCTTGGAGTCTGCTTTGGGTTCTGTGTCTCCCTCTCTCTCTCTCTGCCCCTCCTCTGCTGACTCTCTCTCTCTCTCTCTCTCTCTCTCTCTCTCTCTCTCTCTAATCAATAAACATTAAAAAATTAAACATAGCACTGAAGTCTGAGTTCAAACTACGACATAATAACTCAGTCGCATTGCCTAGCTTTAAATGTAAAGACTAGAAGCTTTAACCATTTCAAGAACAATGTGTCAGACAAAGAAAAACCTCTCAAAGATTGGCATTTGCTTGGGTAGTATCAGGCTCCCAAAGTGCACTATAGAAAGAGAAAAGCTTACTACATTAAATACACTGAAGAAGGGGAGATAATCCTTTAATATAGGGCTACACAGTATTTCAAAAGGCAAACTATAATTTTTGCAGAGGATTAAATGGGCTAATTTTTCTTTCACTTTGAGAAACTGTTCTTAGAAAAGAAGTCCACAATAACTCTATAAAGTAGAATATCGCCCTTGTCAGCAATTTGACTTTTTGAAAAGAAAAATGTCAAAGGAAAGAAAATAACACTTTAAATAAGATAAATTAACCCTAATTATATAGCTATAGAAATGTAATCATGTTGAAGATAATAAAATGTTTCCATTAGAGCTTAATGTTAAAGAAAGCATCTTGTCTCAGCAAATTAAAAAAAGGCTCTAACTAATCATCATACTGTCTACTTAGAACAAGTCCAACACAGTCATATACTCCCCACCCTGTTCGAAATTGTTATTTATATTATATAGTTTACAAATGGATATTTGTTGTAAGCTGGTAAATCATTTGCGAGATCATATAAAAGTAAAAGTAAGTAACTGAACAAAAAGTCAGTTATTTAAAATTCAAAAGTAATAACATTAAGGCTTTGATTTACCAAAATGTGCTTAATAGTGTTTTGAATATTTCCCTTGGTGATAAATAATATAAATTACATAATGAAGTATATTTGTTTAATATCTGGGCCAACTTCTTATTCAGGGACAAATGTTCCGGTTTGTCAAATAGCCAAGACTTTATCTATTTTTTTTTTACTGTTGCTAGGCTGATGGCCATCTCTGTGTGTACGTGTGTATGTGTGTGTGTTTTCACATCTTCACTGATGGCAAATGGATAAAGGATAAAAGCAATTTAGGCCCAGCTAACTTCTGTTTCAAGAAAGTTTGTGCTCACTAACCATAAGGATGACTGAAGACTTTCAATTATCTTTGTGGTCCTTGCTATAAAAATAGATCCAAAGTTTTCCAGAAGAATGAGGATTTTTTTTGACTGCCAGATGTAGAAAGGAAAGAATGAGGCTAGATACCCCTCTGAACTAATACCCTGACACTATGTTCCTCCTGCTCTGAGGCCACAAGGACCAATTTGTAGACAGAATTTTTGTAAACTATGGTTCACATGTGTTTGCTATGGCTGGTATCTGTCTCCTAGGAGACTCTTGGCAAGCATTAACAAATGTAGTCTCTAGTGATCAAAAGGACCAAGTCTTTGACCTCGGATGACTAAAAACATGCATTACAATCTTTTCACTTGCCCCCATATGCTCTATAAAATCTCTTATTTATTAAAATATCGGTAGCTATTGTACATCTTGAGAAAATATCGGTAGTATCATACGTATGGCCTTGGAGATATGATGCAAAGAAAAGGAAGGAGAAAATGATAATAACAATTGACAAGAATCTTTCATTCTGCCAGGCACAGTACAAAGTGTTCCATAAGCCCTTCTAACTTCAAATTGTTCCTATTTTAATGAAGTGATGCTTTTTACATTACTCCATCAAGTGTTTCTTATTATTTGGGCTGTCTTTGTCTCATACTTTGTGTCAATGTTAAGAGAAATTCAACTCATCAGTTAAGTAACTGACCAAGTCGTCTTCCTACTAAAAGCCTTTAGTGACCACCATTGCTCCTATCATACAGGACAGAACCCTTAACATGTCCTATCTAATTCTACAAGCTCATTATGCATCAGGTCCCTCTTGAAAATGTCAGATTTTTCCCCTGCCACTGAACTTTTGCCTGTTAGTTCCTTTTACAGTAATTACCATCCCTAACTCACCTCTTAAGCTGCAAATACTCCACTTCACTTACTCTACCCAAAGTTGATCCTCACATCTCAGTTCAATCACTTCCTCAACCATTCCTTCCTTGTTATGTTCACATAATGATAAATATAGATCACGTACACCATTATACACTCTCACATCAATAATTCCATACATTGGATCATCAATGTTAAAGTGGATTTTGGTTAGTATCTGTCTCTTTAAGACAAAAAGTTCCACAAAGACAGGAAAAAGGCTATTTTTTCTCCAATTAGTAGGGTGGCTCACATAATGCTCAAAAAAGATTATTAAAATTAAGAGATAAATTATGACTGGGGCACCTGGTGGCTCAGTCGGTTGAGCATCTAACTTGGACTCAGGTCATGATCTCACAGTTCGTGGGTTCAAGCCTCGTGTTAGGCTCTGTATGGACAGCTCAGAGCTTGGAGTCTACTTCGGATTCTGTGTCTCCCTCTTGGTCTTCCCTGCCCATGCTCTGTCTCTCTCTGTCTCTCAAAAGTAAATAAATGTTGTTTAAAAAATTAAAGATAATTTATGACTGAAGGAGTTAACATAAACTGGCTTTAAACAGGTTTTTGCTTTTCTATTAACTGTCTGAGATACAAAGAAAAAAAAATAGATTGTATCTCACACCCTGTCTATACCTCAAAGGCCCAAGGCACAAAGTTTCTTTGCTGGTTATGGCAAAATCTTTATATAATTAACTGTTAAGCCTGCAACTGGGAAGGAGTCACTGGTGGAAATGGGCTCCCAGGGAGCTACAGAAAACCAGGAGCATCCTTCAGGGCAAAATTGCTAAAGCAAAGAGTCAGGATCACCATCCGAGAAATGAATTCATAGCCAGGAATAAAAGAATATGAATTACATCCAATTAGTTAGGCAAGCACAGAAATGTGAGAAAGAGCAAAGTCAGCAATATCCCAGACTACTGGAGGGGTACAATTTGGACAGACTGCCTACTTCAAAAAGATTTCCATGGTGCCATAATATATTTCCTCCTTCCCATGCTTCTCTCTGCTAGAATCATTAAAAGTTCCAAGAGGAGACCTCACCTGGACCAGTCATGGTACTCAAGCTCCTAAACACCTTGAGTGGTCAATAGATAAACACGTGACTCAAGCCAGGCCAACCTGAATTCTCTCCTGCCAATTTAAAAACTTAGGATAAGAGTAACTGGCTAGCTGATTAAAGACAAAGTAAAATGTTAGGATGTTAACAGTCATATGCACCCATGGAATTAAAAAAAAAAATGAAACAACACTTTCTGTTGTAGAAAATAATGAAAGAGGCATGTGTAGAGAGTGAAAGGTGTGCCTGTGCTGGGTTTAGGTGTGTGTGTGTAAGAAAGTGAACGAATAGAGGGAAGGAAAGACGAAGGGAGGGAGGAGGAAAGGGAGATGGAGAAGGAGAGAGAGATTTTTTTTACAGAGATTGAAAAGGCAAACTTAATACATCTCTCGTCTTGCTTAACCTAGCTTCAGTTGGGTTTAGAGCGAACAGAAGGACCAAGTGGCATAAACATATTAATTGAGGGTCATGATCCAGAACTCAGGTTCTGATGAATTTCTGCTGATGTGGCCCTCATTCTTACTTCCCTATGCATGGTCATGGTGGCTGAGGGGTCCTGGAGGACAAGAAATGTGGCATTAATGTGGTTTCACCAGGTTGAACCATAAGAAAGTATGAAGGTAAGATATCAAAATATAACAGAGCAGATGAACATGGTACCTTGCTATAAATACCTCAAACAGCACTGACCACCATTAACATGTTTAGATCATCATGAAATGATGCA
Organism: Panthera pardus; assembly: GCF_024362965.1. Taxonomy (NCBI): domain Eukaryota; kingdom Metazoa; phylum Chordata; class Mammalia; order Carnivora; family Felidae; genus Panthera; species Panthera pardus. Next base: position 35,496,684 of record NW_026526766.1, read on the forward strand.
ATTTATGTAATGAATCTAGGTATTTTTATGCACACATTTTCACTTAGCAATGCTTATAAAATCAGCAATAAAGAAAGCAATAATTTTTATGCATGATATTCGCAAGCCAACAAACAATCATCTGGATACTTACTTCAAAATATTTACCTGCACCTAAATCTTTTTTATACCAAATTTGTATTAAGTATACAAATAGGCAATTGAGTGAGGTTTCAGTTTTGTAAGATGTTGACTTCCCTCTCTCCAATCTCTCTCCCTCTCTCTCTCTCTCTCTTTCTCTCTCTCTCTCTCTCTCTCTCTCTCTCTCTCTCTCTCTCTCTCACACACACACACACACACACACACACACTTAGAGATAACAATTTGTGGTTAAAAATTCAAAGAGTAGGGAAAACAACTGAATATGCCACAGCTTTCATGTTTTATGTTTAATTTATAATTCATTAAAATCATTTGCTGTATGATGGAGAATGGATTCTTACAAATAGAAAAAAAAATAAACAACTTTAAAACAGTATTGTTCAGCTAATTCTTTGAGATTGTTGAAAGTATCTGTTTCTTACGGGTAGGAATACATAGTGGAGCTCATATGCTTGGTCCTCCTCACTGATAATCACTTGATTGCTGACTGAAAATACCCTCAAATCCAGGGATGATGCCTTGTTTATACAAAGCCTCAAAGCCATCCATTGCACTCTTGACCCCCTTGGCTTGGGAAACCCTCCAAGTAGGAAGTTCTGCTGTTTTCCCTTTTTGGATGTGCCCCATTCAGTTCTTGAGCCAATCTGATTGGAAACTGTGTCAGAAGTTCGCAACACCATCTGGTGATCATTTTTATTTCAATTAATTAATTTACTGCCTTTTTCCTATAACTTGTCCTTAAACTGTCAAAATTTTGGTTGAATTAATAAAAGGTGGGGATCTACCTTAGTTTTCCCCCATCAAACACTCCTGTTCAATTATAAAACCACCCAGAAACTCAGCTTTATGGCCTGGGTCCTGATTTTTTTTTAATGTTTATTTTTGAGAGAGAGGGAGAGCATGAGCAGAGGAGGGGCAGAGAGAGAGAGAGGGGGAGACAGAGGATCCGAAGCGGGCTCCGTGCTTACAGCAGAGTCCGTGGCAGGGCTATATTTCACAAACCATGAAATCATGATCTGAGCTGAAGTCTGAAGTTGGATGCTTAACTGACTGAGCCACTTAGGTGGCCCCTTATCTTCTGCTTGGTTCCTATGAGTAATCTTTACCAGACACTCAAGTCTAATATATCTCAAGGCTAGCTGTTGTAATATGACAATTATGGAAACATATTTTTACTAAAAGATCTGTCCATCTGAAATTAAAATTTAACTAGGTGCCTTACATTTTTATTTGTTGATTCTGGCAGTGGGTAGTTGGGTCCAGACTATGAACCAGTATCAAATAAACAGAATCCCTTGGATTGTTCTGAAACCTTATCTACCCCAAGAAAACATTTGGTGTAATGTCAGATCTCACATTCCTATCCTAATTGAGTGCCTCTTTTACTAGCAGCTACTTCTGATGTTTTATTGAATTTTCTCTACCTCAAGATATAATTTTTCAACAGATATAGAATCTCAACAAGGTAGTTTCAAAGGTGCCTTCCAAGTCTAAATCGTGTCTCAAATACTGGCATTCCTAAACACAAACCCAGGTTTTATCATGCAAGCCTAAATCTTTGGATTACTTACTCCTGTGTTATCCAGAGTGAGCTCTTGAATAATGTCTAAGACTGGCATATTGTATTAGTGTGTTTGCAAATGTGACTATAAGGTGACACTCTTACACTTACCCTGTAGAATACAAGAATATTCTAAACTCCTGATTTTCATAACAGAAGAAAAGCATTTGAGCTTCTATTAAGATAATTAACAAAATGGAGGTTGTACTTGCAGTTGGAAATTTCCTTTAAACACAGCATGTGTTTAGTAATAGTCTATAGTAATAGCTTTGTTTGTCCCTTGCCAGCAGTTTAGAAAAGGAACGAAAATTTTAAAATTCTTACATATTCAAGGGAGTTATTTTACTTAGGGCATACATATAGTTATGTTTCTAAATAAGCCAAAGCCTCTGTTATTAAAGTGAAACTAACTTTATAGACCAGTTCAAATTGATCAAAACAATTGTAGAGGAAAAAAAAGAAAAATAAAACAACAAAAAAATCCCTAGAGGACGCTAGAAACAAGAGATATGCTTACAAATTAATCTTCTAGCTCATATGACACATGCTTTTTCAAACAAACAAAAAAAAAGCATAACGTCATTTGAAATAATATATGTAAATTATCGCAATGACACATATTGCCAAGTTCACAAACACTTGAAACTGAGTTTCCTCAGTAGAGCATTGAAGTGACAGCAGTGGAATCGGATATACACTCAAAGATGGAGAAAGAACATTACAAAATAATGTTTCAAAAATAAAATAATGTAAATGCTTAATAAAATAATTGGGAACAAATTCAAAATGTTTTTGACAGTTGTCATTTATGTTGATTCAATCTGAGCTATGATAAAGATATTATATTTATTTATTATCCAACTGAAATAGTGATTCCTGAGTTTAAAAAATCAAATCAGAGTATCTAAATGATTATGCCAATGATATGGTTTAACACTGTAAGAAAGAAATGAAGTTTACTCCTTGAACTCACGTATCCTTTATAAAAAGTGATAATGACAATAAAACAATAATAAATGTATAGAAGTAACAAAACAGATCTATTTCTACACTAGGTATCAAAGTAGATGTGGAGTCTTGAGGTACCCTGGTCTGCTGGGCATGAAGAAATAAGATGTACCTCCTAGAACCTAGTAAACTCAGTAGCTGCCTTGGAAGATTCTCATGCAAAATTGTGGCTTTAGTTCAACAAATAATGTCTCCCCAACAGAAAATATGCCTTGATCAAACAGAAGTGTTGAAAGGCCAAAAATGTTACTTTATATGATAAAGCTGCCTGTTATCTACATACTAAAGCATTTAATTGACAAACTAGGCTCTAAGGATGAAAACTTAGGTTACTTGAAAATCAGTGTCCAGAAAGGTGAAATGCGAGAGAAACCAATTTGTAGTTTGAAAGAAACAATGATAAACTTTAAAAAGCAAACAACATATTTGATACAAAAAATGGCACAATGAAATAAGAAATGAAATAGTAACACTAAAGAAGCTAGCGTTTTTTGAGCACTTACACTGATTTGGTACTTTGGTAGTACCTTACAGAATTCATCTTTTATGCTTATCAAACATGCTTATAATGTAAGCTCTGCCATCTTTACATGCATAGGAGAAACATATTCATAAGATTTGAGTCACTTGTTCAAAGTCACCTACAGAGCAGTGAAGCCAAGATTAAAACTGAGGTTTAAAATCCAAGATAATGCTGTTAGCTGTTGTACTATACTATCCTTGTGTGTTACATAACTGTTTACAGACAATGAGCTAAAGGGCATTTTAAAAAGAATAAAAAAGAAGGGCGCCTGGGTGGCTCAGTCGGTTGAGCTTCTGCCTTCAGCTCAGGTCATGATCTCACACTCCATGAGTTTGAGTCCCACATCGGGCTCTGTGCTGACAGCTCAGAGCCTGGAGCCTGCTTCAGATTCTGTGTCTCCCTCTCTCTCTGCCTCCCCTGCTCATGCTCTGTCTCTCTCTGTCTCAAAAACAAATAAAAACATTAAAAAAAAAAATTTAACAGAATAAAAGAAATGAACACATTGCTTTTGGAAATCAAAAGATTCTGTGTCAACTACAGACTTAGACACTGACTAGCTATATGAACATGGGGAAAACATTTTAATTCTCTGGGACTCATTTTTCCTCATCTGTAACATTAGGAAATGAACTGTGGTAGATTTTTGCAGCGATAATCCCCAGTTTGTTCATGACTTTCTATATCCACACATTTGTATACATCCTTTGCACACTGATGCAGGGCCTCCCACTGTGACTTGCTTTGGTAGATGAGAGAATAGAAAATGTGATAAAACACAGGCTTGAAAATTCCTTGCTCAGTGGGGCTTACCCTCTCTTGCTGCTTCTGGGATCACTGCAAGAGCAGCAATATGAATCATCTCAGGCTAGGCAAACCTGTGACTCAGTCATCCTTTCCACTGCACACGACAGCCAGCACCAACCATCAGACATGTAAATGAGGTCAGCAGACTATAGCCACATGAATGAGTGCAGAAAAAGCCATCAAAAGAACTACTCAGCTGAGCTCAGCCCAAACTGCTGACAGATACAACTGCAAGCTAGTGGGTGACTGTTGTTTTCAGCCATGGGTAAGCAAATATTTTTTTTCAGTATAGGGCCAGACAGTAAATGTTTTAGGCTGTGTGGGCCATACAATCTCTATCACAATTGCTCAATTCTGTTGTTGTAGCACCAAAGCAGTCATAGCTAATAAGCAAATAAATGGGCATGGCTGTGTTCCAATAAAACTTTATTTACAAAAACAGGCATCAAAAACAAAAACAGAAACAAAACACAGGCAGCACTTGGATGTGGTTCAGGCAGTAGTTTTCCAACCCCTTTTTTAAGCCAAAAAACTTTAAGGTGGTTTGTTATACAGCAGAAGCTGATAGCTTGCTCAAGATGGGCTCATTAACATTGAGAAAATCAATTCTGTAATTAGAATTTGAATTACAAGTGAAATCATAATTACATTATTCCAATTAAAATCTGTTCCCTAAATACCAAGTATTCATCATTGAATAGAATACAAAATATTTTTTCCTCTAATTCAAATTTATTTTTGGTGGAAGTGATTGCTTTAAACGTGGGATACAATACTAAAATTATATTAACTAGAACAATAAAAATATAACTGAAATTTCACATAATACCTCTTCCATGGCCCTATGAGATCAACATTCTTCTGCATGCATGTACAAACACAGTTAAAGTTTGAAAATAACTAGTTATATGTGCTTTAAAAAGCACAGTTGCTAAGCAAGATGATAAGCCCACTGATCTAAGGAAAGTTAAGGAGAATTAAATAAACCAAAATTTTGCAAATATCTTATTATGCATATTATATGTATTATTTAATGTAAAATGTTAAATGTGATCCTTCATGTGATGTGCCAGTTGTAAAGGCCATCTCTAAAATATGAGAGTGAAGAGAATGGATGATGCTGAGGAATATGGTAGTTTTAAAAGATCTATGTGTCCTTGAATGCTGAATGAGGATAATTTTGACCCAAATATGTCACTGTTAATTTATGCAGAATATATCTCAGAAGAAATTCCATTAATGTTATTAACTGACAGAATTTTAGTGTAAAAGAGAACTGATAACATCAAAAGTGTGTATATATGTGTAGAATGAAGAGCAGGAGCAGAATGTGAAAGTAGACAGTAGAAAGAGAGGAGAGTAGAAAGAGAGGAGAGTAGAAAGACAGGAGAGTAGAAAGACAGAAGGAGAGAACACTTAGCAAAGAGTAAAGTTTGAACTGAACTTCAGAGGAAACTTCAGTTTAAAGCAGAGTGAGAACAGTTCTGTGTTGAAGGTTAATTTTAGAAAGAAAAAAAAAGTCTAACCTAGATAAGTTACTTCTCTAACTTATGTGGGTTAAAAATTCAGAGTATTAGGACCATTAAGAACATTCTAGAAGCTGTCAAAATACTATCATAAGAATTCATGATGGAACTAAGGAATAATTTCTGTCTTTATGAGTAGTCAGGGATACAGCAGATAGACTTAGGACAACATTCTTAGTAGTAGGTGGAATATATATAAAAATACATGTACAAATGATAGGTCCCTAGCATGTCAAAAACACTGATAATCTTAACACTAAGTGTTAAGATCAATAATTATATAAGAAGCAACTATGACTTAAGCAATGAAGAATTTGTAGATTAATTTCTTATTAGAATTGTGGTTTATGAATAAATGCATTGATTCACAAGTTATTTTTTTAATGGTTAAAATTTTCAGACACAGATAGCAAATGATTGGAACCTAGCCTATTTGCAAAATATAGGAAAAACAAAATTATTGCCCAAGGCATTCCTTAGTGATGAATTATTTTAAATTTGGAGGCACCTGAATGGCTCAGCAGGTTGAGTGTCTGACTCTTGGTTTTAGTTCAGGTCATGATCTCACGGTTTGTTTGATCAAACCCCACATTGGGCTCTGGGCTGACGGTGTGGAGCCTGCTTGGGATTGTCTCTCTCCCTCTCTTCCCTTTCCCCACTCTCTCTCTCAAAATAAATAAACTTTTTTTTTAATTGTCTTAAATTTTAAGAATAACTAGGAGTAATTTCTGTAGATTGCTGAAAGTAATATAAATTGGTACAATGTTTCTTAAAACATCAAGATTCTTAATTGTTTATATATTTCATGTAATTCTATTCATAATAATCACTTATAAAATTTTATGCACAAGTATATTTTTTTTCAACTTTTTTTTTTTTTTTTTTTTGGACAGAGAGAGACAGAGCATGAACGGGGGAGGGTCAGAGAGAGAGGGAGACACAGAATCGGAAACAGGCTCCAGGCTCCGAGCCATCAGCCCAGAGCCTGACGCGGGGCTCGAACTCACGGACCGCGAGATCGTGACCTGGCTGAAGTCGGACGCTTAACCGACTGCGCCACCCAGGCGCCCCTATGCACAAGTATATTGATTATAGTCATTTTATTTTTCTAAACTGACAACAGGAAGGCCAACAATAAGGAAATGGTTAAATAAAATATGGTAAATAAAAATAACACATTTTATGTGACCGTAAAAATTTTTAAAAAGTGTCATCAATCTGAGAACCTCATTATCCTAGTTGAATAGTACAAAAGTGACATAAAAATCACACATGCATAATGCATATGTGTATGAATACTTATTTGTAGAGAAAAATCTGTCAGAAAATATGCTAAAACAATAATAGTAATTATTCCTGAAGTGGTAGCATTTACTCCTTTACACTTTTAAAAGTTTCTAAAATTTGCAAATATGAACCAATATTGCTTTTATAGGGATTAAAAAATATGGTGTCAGGAAATACTATTCCTTCTAGCTCAAAAACTCAAATCTTTCTTACTTTGACATGCAAGGCTGATCACAATCTATTAGCAAGTATCTTTTTTATCCACGTCTACTCTTCCTTTCTACTTATTGCAAATAGATCACACTTTCTTATTTTTATTCTTCAGTCCAGTGCCTTTGTTCTGTTCTGTTTACCTAGAACAGTTCACCTGTTTCTCTCGATGTGACTCCTTCCTATTCTGAAACCCTCTTCCTAGTGCAGATCTTCCTTACAGTGGAGTTACATCCCAAAAAACCCATCACAGGCTGAAAATAATAGTAAATCAAAAAGTTTAGCTTAGCCTATCTTAAATGTATTCAGAACACTTACCTTAGCCTACAGTTAGTTGTGCAAGATCATTTAACACAAAGCCTTTTTTATAATACAATGTAGAGTAGCTCATGTAATTTATGGAATACTGCACAGAAAGTGAAAAACTGAATGATTGTATGGGTACAGAATGGCTGTAAGTGTATCGGTTGTTTGCCCTGGTGTGGCCAACTGGGAACTGTGGCTCACTGCCACTACCCAGCATCACAAGAAGGCATCACACCACATATTACTAGCCTGGGAAATGATCAAAGTTCAAAACCTGAAGAACAGTTTCTACTCAATGTGTATCACTCTCACATCATCATAAGTCAAAAAACTGTGCCTCAAACCATAGTAAGTCAGAGGCGATCTGTACCCTCACATTCCAGAGACCTTAAATAACCACTCTCCTGAACAATTCTCTTAACTTCCATTGATAGTAGAATGTCACCTACTCAACTGTCAGGGATAGAAATCCAACTTAAGCCAGCTTTTACCAAAGATGGGGGCAGGGTGAAAAAAGAGGGAGAGGTTAAAATGTTTCCTCATTGTAGGCAGGATTTTTCAACATCAGTGTTACTGACAGTCTGTGTTGCGGCAACACCGTGTCCTGTGCATTGTAGGACGTTTAGCAGCATCCCTGGCCTCTGCCCATTGGATACCAGTAGCACTCCCAGTGTCACCAACAACATTTCCAGACACTGCCAAATATCCTCTTGGAGGCAATATTACCATGCTGAGAACCACTGGTTTTGGAGAAAATGGAAAGGCCTGTCGGATCCCAAAGACTAAAATCACATTCTCAAAATTAATTCCTCCATCCAAAAGGCTGTCACTTCACAAGCTGTTCACTGTCCACCCCAGACTTCAAAACTACCAGATTAAACACGCTGGGGGGAAAATACATTGTTCAAAATAGTAACTCTGATGAAAAATCTGATACAATCTCTAAATGCCCTAACACTGAACTAATAATCTCTTTGGATGGGGTAATAGAGTTCTGAAGAGACAAGGGCAAGGCCACTTATTCACCCTGACGGGTAATATTACTGTTGTCACTAATCAACCATCTGAGGAAAGAAGATATTTTGATTCTAAGAAGTGAGAGGGTATTCAGCTGTTCCTTAGTTTTTTTGTTTTGTTTTGTTTTTTGTTTCTTTCTCTGCTTAATAAGACTGTAAGCTACTTAAAGGCAAGCGATATCTTTCCAACATCTTTTATCCATCCACAGTTCCCACAATGTTGTCTTGTAGAAAGTGCAATACATAGTGACTTATTAACTAAAACTTTTTAAAGGAAGTTCCAGTTTTTTTTTAACTCATGGAGACTAAACTGATCTCATTTTTTTGTGTTTCAAAAAAGTATCTTATAATCTATATAGAAACCTTCTGAATATATTAAATTAAATTTGTTCTGTAACTTTTAAAAATAAAAAAAACTGCTTTAATTGTGATTAATTTGATATGAGTGCACAGTAAATTTGCCATCTAAACCCAAATATGCAGTGTGGCAGAACTATAGGACAGAATTAGGAAAATGTGAAAGACTAAATATAAACTTTTTGAGATGAGAAATTATATTTCTAATGACTAATATTTATTTCTATGTGTGGAAATGTGCATAGGTTTTAAATAATGATGAGCATCTGGCAACATACATAAACCTATGAAGAGCTTTATAAATACATATACATTTTAAAATGTTTTAAATTTATCTTCCTTAATGAAATTATCCACAGGACATACTATACTTAAAAAAAGCTTTTTAAAAAATGTCTACAACATTTTGTTTGGAAATAAAAATGTGTTATGTTGATCCAGCACTCCTTTAACATCATACTTTTTAAAAACAGAATGCAATAAAGCAATGGATTTCGGGTTAAGGATACGAGTCTCAAGTCAAGGAAACACAAATTCAAATTGGATTTTAAGGAGTTTGAAAGCAAACTAAATGAGCCTTGTTGTATATACTTTTTGTTTCCTATAATTTTACAAAGCAATTTTTATCTGTCAGTGAGGGCTGTGCCAGCTGTTGAAAAAACCTAATTTGAATAAGATGTAAAATGCAGAACTGCCATACAAAAACCACAATAAGACCCTGACTTTCATACCAGATATATTATTTGATCTTCAGCTCCGTGGAAAACATTTCAGCCTAAATAATGACAATTTACTCTAAATGGAATTATTTTTGACCATAAAAATGTAACATATAATGCATTAATCTATCTTAGATATATTCTTCTTTTAAATATACTACTAGAATAAGACTTTCATGATCCTGTGAGAAATTGCCTGAAATTTATAATTTAAAAATTTTTCCTAAACCTATTCAAATTCTTGAGCCTAATGTTTTAATGGACAAAACTTAAGAGAAGCAATATTTCAGCCATATTTTCTCGCACTTACATTTAAACTCTCTAAATATTTTATATATTTAATTCACTTTAAATATAATTTTTAAATTTTCATATACGTTATTAGAAAAAAAATAATGTTTTTAAAGATTGCAATGACATATTTTGGTGTTTACAAATAATATGTAACACAAGTAAAGGTATGCAAATGGCACATTTAATCAACTGTTGATTTCAGAATAACTGAAATATAAAGAGCAAATAAGGATCTCTTGATGACATCTGAGAATCTAATACTTCTACGAATGTTGCACTTCACAAAAATAACAATGAAGCAAAATTCATAGTTATCAATCTGAGTAGTGTCTCATAAATTAATAAGCAAATACCACCCAATACTGATAAACACAAATGTTTCCAATGTTACATAATATTTCTTTGGTTTGTTGTATTTTTATTTTTTTATTTTTTTGTGATTTTGCCTTCAGTCTGTTGTCTGGGCATTTTTTATAACAGTTTAATTAATATATCATACACTTCACTCACAATTCAATGTTTTGCTATATTCACAGTTATACAACTGTCACTATAATCAGTTTTGGGATATTTTCATGCCCCAAAAGAAAGGCCATACTCTTAGTCATGACCTGTCATTTCCCCAAAACCTCTTCTGAGCTATAGGCAACCACTAATTTATTTTCTGTTTATATTTATTTGCTTTGTCTGGACATTTCATATGAAAGAAATCACAGGATATGTGGTCTTTTGTGACTGACCTCTTTCACTTGGCATGATGTTTTCAAAGTTCACCAACATTGTAGCATGTACAGATACTTTATTTTGTTTTATTGCCAAATAATATTCTATTTTATGGGTATACCACATATTATTTATCTATTATGTGCTGATGGATATTTGAGTTGTTTTGACTTTTTGACTATTGCGAATAGTTCTTCCATGAACAAAATTTTGTTTAGGCATACGTTTTCATTTGTCTTAACTATACACCAAAGAGTGAACTGTTTTGTTTTCTGAAAAGAGAAGAATGCCTTGCTAAATGGATCGCTTTTGTATCTTATATTCATCATGTAATTTTTATTTTATTAACAGCTTGAACGAAACAACTGCTTTTTGAGACAACACTATATTTTGTTCTTGTGATATCTGTTAGACATAATTTCAAATGATAACTTTTGCTTTTCATTTTATAAATACCACCAGTATCGAAACTCACATAAATAGTGGCTTACATTCTATTTTCATTTGAGACCCTGTTTAAAAAGTAAGTAAGTTAAGTAAGCTGATATCCAACTTGACATTTTTTTCTCTAAATGGAAATATTTGGCCATTTAAAATTTTAATATATGGCTAAGAAACTGAGAGTATGAAATGTCATGTGAGAATTCTTTCAAGTCTACCTATCTTAACTTGTAATAAATGCCTTTCTTCTGTGTGGCAAGCAATTGAAATGTTATCCATCAGTATTCTGTTTCAATTCAGTAGAAATGAAAAATGCCTGATGTCACTGTCAAACATACTCAGGAAGATTTGATGAGCAAGCCCATAGGAAAACTGTCTTTTCTCAGCAATGCTCTGATGATTGGCACAATTTGTGTGCAGATGTTTTCCTTTAATTTACAATTCTGATATTCAGAGAAGAACTTACCTTTTTCAGATGATGTATCCGTAATATAGCAAGGGAATTCATCACTAAAAAATTATCCATGTACAAGAGCTTTGAGGTGCCTTTAGAGACCAACTATAGCTCTAGAACCAGTGTCCCTCTGCTTGATCAGTTTATAGATCCACTGATTTCACAAGCCACACCATGGAGTACATATTAGATTTCAAATATGGAGGGAATGCTGTTAATATTTTTTTACAATCCAATAAGAAAATTATTTTAGCACAATCCTAGGAATTAGGACTTTTATAGTGACAAACTGTATTAGATGTGGCATATTAGAGATAAGAAAGATAAGAGAGAAAAAAAAGCACACATGAATACAAATTAACATTTAACCTAACTGAAGTTTAAACCAAAGTTCGATGCACTAGAAACACCTTTGTTTTGCCAAAAATATCTTAGTGTGGCTTCTAGGTGTAAATCAGAATTTTACCAAGGTCACATGCAATCCACAATTCCTGGTCCATTATGAAGTTGTTTTGGTGAGTTGATCAAAGTGTATGTGTTTTCTCTAACCAAAGAACCATTAAGAAGAGAATGATGCACTAAACTGCCAAAGAAATGCTGCTGATTCCTAGTGTGGGACTGAGTTTGTGTGATCAAAATTAAATTCCTTGGTAGTACACAAATAAACAACCTAACCTTACACTTTAATGGAACTAGATAAGGAACAATAAATGAAATCCAAAACCAGCAGAAAGAAGGAAATCATAAAGATTAGAGAAGAAATAAATGATATAGAAACTAAAAAGTCAATAGAATAGATCAATGAAAACAGGAGCTGGTTCTTTGAAAAGATCAACAAAATTGACCAACTTCTAGTTAGATACATTAAAAAAAAGAGAGAGAGAGAGAGAAGGAACTCAAACATAATCACAAATGAAGGAGAAATAATAAGCAACACAATGGAAATACAGTTATAAAATAATTTTATGCAAAACTATATGCCAAAAAATTAGACAACCTAAAAGAAATGGATAAATTCCTAGAAACCTAATCTAGAAACTGAAGTAAGAAGAAACAAAATTTAAACAGACTGATTACCAGAAAGAGGGTGAATCACTGGGACACCTGGGTGGCTCAACTGGGCTGAGTGTTTACTTTGGCTCACGTCATGATCTCATGGTTCATGATTTCCAGCTCCACATAGGGCTTGCTGCTATCAGCATGGAGCCCATTTCGGATCCTCTGTCCCCCTCTCTCTCTGTCCTTCCCCTGATTGTGCTCTCTCTCTCTCTCTCTCTCTCTCTCTCTCTAAAATATAAATAAACATTTAAAAAGAGAGACAGAGAGAGAGAGAGAGAGAGAGAGAGAGAATCAGTGATCAAAAAACTCGAACAAACAAAAGTCCAGGACCAGCTGATTTCATAGGTGAATGCTACCAAATATTTAGAGAAGAGTTAATAACTATTCTACTTGAACTATTCCAAAAAAATAGAAGAAGAAAAACTTCAAAGTTTGTTCATGAGACCAACATTACCCTGATACCAGAACCAGATAAAGACATTACAGAAAAAGAAAACTACAGGCCAATATCTCTGTTGAACATAACTGCAAAAACCTTCAACAGAATATTAGCAAACTGAATCCAACAAAACATTAAAAAAATCATTCAACATGATCAAGTCGGATTTATTCCTGATATTCAAGGGGGTCTGATATTTGCAAATCAATATGATAAATCATACCAACAAGCAAAAGAACAAAATGCATATGATTGTTTCAAGAAATGCAGAAAAAGCATTTGACAAAGGACAATGTCCATTTATGATAAAATCCCTCAACAAAGCAGATTTAGAGGGAACATACCTCAACATAATAAAGGCCATATGTCAAAAACCCACAGCTAATACCATACTCAATGGGGAAAAACAGAACTTTCCCCCTAATGTAAGGAACAAGACAAGGATCTCTATTCTCACCACTTTTATTCAACATAGTGCTGGAAGTCCTAGACCCAGCAATCAGACAAGAGAAATAAATAAAAGGTATCCAAATTGGTAAGGAAGAATTAAAACTATTTGCAGATGTCACAATATTATATATAGACAATCCTAAAGACTCCACTAAAAAACTACTAGGACTGATAAATGAATTCAGGAGAATACAAAATTAATGTGCTGAAATCTGTTCCATTTCTACAAACTAGTAAGAAGAAAAGAGAAATTAAGAAAACAATCTCCTTTACAATTGTACCAAAAAAATAATAAGATACCTAGAAATAAACTTAACCAAAGGGAGGAAAGACCTGTACTCTGAAGACTATAAAATATTGATGAAAGAAAATGAAGACAACACAAAGAAATGAAAAGATATTCTATGCGTATGGATTGAAGGAACAAATATTGTTAAAATGTCTATACTACCAAAAGTGTAAAATAAATTTAATAAGTGTAAAATAAATTTAATGCAATCATTCTCAAAAACTCCACAGAATTTTTCACAGAACTAGAACAAGCAATCCTAAAATTTATATGGAACCACAGAAGACCCCAAATAGTCAAATCAATTTTGAAAAAGAAAGCAAAACTCAATGCATTACAATTCTAGACTTCAAGTTATATTACAAAGCTAGAGTAATCAAAACCACTTAGTATGGACAAAACATAGACACAGAGATCAATGAAACAGAAAAGAAAACCCAGAAATAAACCCACAATTATATGGTCAGTTAATCTTCAACAAAAATGGAAACATTATCCAATGGCAAAAAGACAGTCTTTTCAAGAAATGATGCTGGGAGGAGAGAGGGAAGATGGCAGCGTAGGAGGACGCTGGGCTCACTGCGTGTCCTGCTGATCACTTAGATTCCACCTACACCTGCCTAAATAACCCAGAAAACCGCCAGAGGATTAGCAGAACGGAATCTACAGAGCCAAGTGCAGACAAGAGGCCCACGGAAGAGGGTAGGAAGGGCGGCGAGGCGGTGCGCGCTCCACGGACCGGCGGGAGGGAGCCGGGGCGGAGGGGCGGCCCACCGGCCAAGCAGAGCCCCCGAGTCTGGCTGGCAAAAGCGGAGGGGCTGGACGGACTGTGTTCCTACAGCAAGCGCGACTTAGCGTCTGGGAGGTCATAAGTTAACAGCTCTGCTCAGAAAGCGGGAAGGCTGGAGAACAAAGGGAGGGAGACCTGCTGAGCCCCCGGAGGGCAGAGCTCAGCTTGGCGGGGAACAAAGGCGCTCGCCAGCGCCATCTCCCCCGCCCATCCCCCAGCCAAAATCCCAAAGGGAACCAGTTCCTGCCAGGGAACTTTCTCGCTCCGCGCAAATACCCAACTCTGTGCTTCTGCAGGGCCAAACCTCCCGCAGCGGATCTGACTCCCTCCCGCTGCCACAGGGCCCCTCCTAAAGTGGATCACCTAAGGAGAAGCGAGCTAAGCCTGCCCCTCCTGCTCCCGTGCACCTTGCCTACCCACCCCAGCTAATACGCCAGATCCCCAGCACCACAAGCCTGGCAGTGTACAAGTAGCCCAGACGGGCCACGCCACTGCACAGTGAATCCCACCCCTAGGAGAGGGGAAGAGAAGGCACACACCAGTCTGACTGTGGCCCCAGCAGTGGGCTGGGGGCAGACATCAGGTCGGACTGCGGCCCCGCCCACTAACTCCAGTTATACACCACAGCACGGGGGAAGTGCCCTGCAGGTCCTCACCACTCCAGGGACTATCTAAAATGACCAAACGGAAGAATTCCCCTCAGAATAATCTCCAGGAAATAACAACAGCTAATGAACTGATCAAAAAGGATTTAAATAATATAACAGAAAGTGAACTTAGAATAATAGTCATAAAATTAATCTCTGGGCTTGAAAACAGTATAGAGGACAGCAGAGAATGTCTTGCTACAGAGATCAAGGGACTAAGGAACAGCCAGGAGGAGCTGAAAAGCGCTTTAAACGAAATGCAAAACAAAATGGAAACGACGACAGCTCGGATTGAAGAGGCAGAGGAGAGAATAGGTGAACTTGAAGATAAAGTAATGGAAAAAGAGGAAGCTGAGAGAAAGAGAGATAAAAAAATCCAGGAGTATGAGGGGAAAATTAGAGAACTAAGTGATACACTAAAAAGAAATAATATACGCATAATTGGTATCCCAGAGGAGGAAGAGAGAGGGAAAGGTGCTGAAGGGGTACTTGAAGAAATTATAGCTGAGAACTTCCCTGAACTGGGGAAGGAAAAAGGCATTGAAATCCAAGAGGCACAGAGAACTCCCTTCAGACGTAACTTGAATCGATCTTCTGCACGACATATCATAGTGAAACTGGCAAAATACAAGGATAAAGAGAAAATTCTGAAAGCAGCAAGGGATAAACGTGCCCTCACATATAAAGGAAGACCTAGAAGACTCGTGACTGATCTCTCTATGAAACTTGGCAGGCCAGAAAGGATTGGCACGATATTTTCAGTGTGCTAAACAGAAAAAATATGCAGCCGAGAATCCTTTATCCAGCAAGTCTGTCATTTACAATAGAAGGAGAGATAAAGGTCTTCCCAAACAAACAAAAACTGAAGGAATTTGTCACCACGAAACCAGCCCTACAAGAGATCCTAAGGGGGATCCCGTGAGACAAAGTACCAGAGACATCACTACAAGCATAAAACATACAGACATCACAATGACTCTAAACCCATATCTTCCTATAATAACACTGAATGTAAATGGATTAAATGCGCCAACCAAAAGACATAGGGTATCAGAATGGATGAAAAAACAAGACCCATCTATTTGCTGTCTACAAGAGACTCATTTTAGATCTGAGGACACCTTTAGATTCAGAGTGAGGGGATGGAGAACTATTTATCATGCTCCTGGAAGCCAAAAGAAAGCTGGAGTAGCCATACTTATATCAGACAAACTAGACTTTAAATTAAAGGCTGTAACAAGAGATGAAGAAGGGCATTATATAATAATTACAGGGTCTATCCATCAGGAAGAGCTAACAATTATAAATGTCTATGCGCCGAACACCGGAGCCCCCAGATATATAAAACAATTACTCATAAACATAAGCAACCTTATTGATAAGAATGTGGTAATTGCAGGGGACTTTAACACCCCACTTACAGAAATGGATAGATCATCTAGACACATGGTCAATAAAGAAACAAGGGCCCTGAGTGATACATTGGATCAGATGGACTTGACAGATATATTTAGAACTCTGCATCCCAAAGCAACAGAATATACTTTCTTCTCGACTGCACATGGAACATTCTCCAAGATAGATCATATACTGGGTCACAAAACAGCCCTTCATAAGTTTACAAGAATTGAAATTATACCATGCATACTTTCAGACCACAATGCTATGAAGCTTGAAATCAACCACAGGAAAAAGTCTGGAAAACCTCCAAAAGCATGGAGGTTAAAGAACACCCTACTAACGAATGAGTGGGTCAACCAGGCAATTAGAGAAGAAATTAAAAAATATATGGAAACAAATGAAAATGAAAATACAACAATCCAAACGCTCTGGGACGCAGCGAAGGCAGTCCTGAGAGGAAAATACATTGCAATCCAGGCCTATCTCAAGAAACAAGAAAAATCCCAAATACAAAATCTAACAGCACACCTAAAGGAAATAGAAGCAGAACACCAAAGACACCCCAAACCCAGCAGAAGAAGAAAAATAATAAAGATCAGAGCAGAAATAAACAATATAGAATCTAAAAAAACTGTAGAGCAGATCAACGAAACCAAGAGTTGGTTTTTTGAAAAAATAAACAAAATTGACAAACCTCTAGCCAGGCTTCTCAAAAAGAAAAGGGAGATGACCCAAATAGATAAAATCATGAATGAAAATGGAATTATTACACCAATCCCTCAGAGATACAAACAATTATCAGGGAATACTATGAAAAATTATATGCTAACAAATTGGACAACCTGGAAGAAATGGACAAATTCCTAAACACCCACACTCTTCCAAAACTCAATCAGGAGGAAATAGAAAGTTTGAACAGACCCATAACCAGCGAAGAAATTGAATTGGTTATCAAAAATCTCCCAACAAATAAGAGTCCAGGACCAGATGGCTTCCCAGGGGAGTTCTACCAGACATTTAAAGCAGAGATAATACCTATCCTTCTCAAGCTATTCCAAGAAATAGAAAGGGAAGGAAAACTTCCAGACTCATTCTATGAAGCCAGTATTACTTTGATTCCTAAACCAGACAGAGACCCAGTAAAAAAAGAGAACTACAGGCCAATATCCCTGATGAATATGGATGCAAAAATTCTCAATAAGATACTAGCAAATCGAATTCAACGGCATATAAAAAGAATTATTCACCATGATCAAGTGGGATTCATTCCTGGGATGCAGGGCTTGTTCAACATTCGCAAATCGATCAACGTGATACATCACATTAATAAAAAAAAAGAGAAGAACCATATGATCCTGTCAATCGATGCAGAAAAGGCCTTTGACAAAATCCAGCACCCTTTCTTAATAAAAACCCTTGAGAAAGTCGGGACAGAAGGAACATACTTAAAGATCATAAAAGCCATTTATGAAAAGCCCACAGCTAACATCATCCTCAATGGGGAAAAACTGAGAGCTTTTTTCCTGAGATCAGGAACACGACAGGGATGTCCACTCTCACCGCTGTTGTTTAACATAGTGCTGGAAGTTCTAGCATCAGCAATCAGACAACAAAAGGAAATCAAAGGCATCAAAATTGGCAAAGATGAAGTAAAGCTTTCGCTTTTTGCAGATGACATGATATTATACATGGAAAATCCGATAGACTCCACCAAAAGTCTGCTAGGACTGATACATGAATTTAGCAAAGTTGCAGGATACAAAATCAATGTACAGAAATCAGTTGCATTCTTATACACTAACAATGAAGTAACAGAAAGACAAATAAAGAAACTGATCCCATTCACAATTGCACCAAGAAGCATAAAATACCTAGGAATAAATCTAACCAAAGATGTAAAAGATCTGTATGCTGAAAACTATAGAAAGCTTATGCAGGTAATTGAAGAAGATATAAAGAAATGGAAAGACATTCCCTGCTCATGGATTGGAAGAATAAATATTGTCAAAATGTCAATACTACCCAAAGCTATCTACACATTCAATGCAATCCCAATCAAAATTGCACCAGCATTCTTCTCGAAACTAGAACAAGCAATCCTAAAATTCATATGGAACCACAAAAGGCCCCGAATAGCCAAAGTAATTTTGAAGAAGAAGACCAAAGCAGGAGGCATCACAATCCCAGACTTTAGCCTCTAGTACAAAGCTATAATCATCAAGACAGCATGGTATTGGCACAAAAACAGACACATAGACCAATGGAATAGAATAGAAACCCCAGAACTAGACCCACAAACGTATGGCCAACTCATCTTTGACAAAGCAGGAAAGAACATCCAATGGAAAAAAGACAGTCTCTTTAACAAATGGTGCTGGGAGAACTGGACAGCAACATGCAGAAGGTTGAAACTAGACCACTTTCTCACACCATTCACAAAAATAAACTCAAAATGGATAAAGGACCTGAATGTGAGACAGGAAACCATCAAAACCCTAGAGAAGAAAGCATGAAAAGACCTCTCTGACCTCAGCCGTAGCAATCTCTTACTCAACACATCCCCAAAGGCAAGGGAATTAAAAGCAAAAATGAATTACTGGGACCTTATGAAGATAAAAAGCTTCTGCACAGCAAGGGAAACAACCAACAAAACTAAAAGGCAACCAACGGAATGGGAAAAGATATTTGCAAATGACATATGGGACAAAGGGCTAGTATCCAAAATCTATAAAGAGCTCACCAACCAAACTCCACACCCGAAAAACAAATAACCCAGTGAAGAAATGGGCAGAAAACATGAATAGACACTTCTCTAAAGAAGACATCCGGATGGCCAACAGGCACATGAAAAGATGTTCAACGTCGCTCCTTATCAGGGAAATACAAATCAAAACCACAGTCAGATATCACCTCACGCCAGTCAGAGTGGCCAAAATGAACAAATCAGGAGACTATAGATGCTGGAGAGGATGTGGAGAAACGGGAACCCTCTTGCACTGTTGGTGGGAATGCAAATTGGTGCAGCCGCTCTGGAAAGCAGTGTGGAGGTTCCTCAGAAAATTAAAAATAGACCTACCCTATGACCCAGCAATAGCACTGCTAGGAATTTACCCAAGGGATACGGGAGTACTGATGCATAGGGGCACTTGTACCCCAATGTTTATAGCAGCACTCTCAACAATAGCCAAATTATGGAAAGAGCCTAAATGTCCATCAACTGATGAATGGATAAAGAAATTATGGTTTATATACACAATGGAATACTACGTGGCAATGAGAAAGAATGAAATATGGCCTTTTGTAGCAACGTGGATGGAACTGGAGAGTGTGACGCTAAGTGAAATAAGCCATACAGAGAAAGACAGATACCATATGGTTTCACTCTTATGTGTATCCTGAGAAACTTAACAGAAACCCATGGGGGAGGGGAAGGAAAAAAAAAAAAAAAAAAGAGGTTAGAGTGGGAGAGAGCCAAAGCATAAGAGACTGTTAAAAACTGAGAACAAACTGAGGGTTGATGGGGGGTGGGAGGGAGGGGAGGGTGGGTGATGGGTATTGAGGAGGGCACCTTTTGGGATGAGCACTGGGTGTTGTATGGAAACCAATTTGACAATAAATTTCATATATTAAATTAAAAAAATTAAAAAAAATAAAAGTTTATTTCCACTTAAAAAAAAAAAAGAAATGATGCTGGGAAATCTTGTCAGCTACATGCAAAACAATGATACTAAACTACTCTCCTACACAATACACAAAAACAAATTCAAAATGGACAAAATGTTTCTATGAGACAAGAAACCATTAAAATCTTAAAAGACATCACAGGCAGCAATCTCTCTGATATCAGCCATAGCAACATTTTTCTAGATATGTCTTCCAAGGCAAGGGAAACAAAAGAAAAAATAAACCACTGGGATACATCAAAATAAAAATTTCTGTAGAGTGCAGGAAATAATCAACAAAACCAAAAGACAACCTACTGAATAGGAGAAGATATTTGCAAATGACATTTCCGATAAAGGGTTGGTATCCAAAACACCAACCAAGAACTTATAAAACTCAACGCCCCCAAAACAAATGATCCAATTAAAACGTAAGCAGAAGACATAAACAGGTATGTCTCCAAAACAGATATCCAGATGGCCAACTGACACATGAAAAGATGCTCCATGTCACTCATCATCTGGGAAACAGAAATCAAAACTACACTGAGATATTACCTCACACCTGTCAGAATGGCTAAAATCAATAACACAAGAAACAATAGGTGTTCGGGAGGATATGGAGAAACAGAAACCGTCTTGCATTATGGGTGGGAATCCAAACTGGTGCAGCCACTGTGGAAAACAGTATGGAAATTCCTCAAAAAGTTAAAAATAGAACTACTCTATGATCCAGTAATGGCACTACTGGGCATTTACACAAAAAAATACAAAAACACTAATTCAAAGGGATTCATGCATCCCAGTGTTTTTGCACCATTATTTCAATAGCCAAACTATAGAAGCAACCCACGTGTACACTGATAGATGAGTGACTAAAGAAAATGAATGAAATATTATTTAGCCATAAAAAAGAATCAGACTTTGTCCTTTGCAACTACATGGATGGAGTTAGAGAGTATAATGTTAAGTGAAAAAGTGAGTCAGAGAAAGACAAATAACATGATTTCACTCACGTGGAATTTAGGAAACAAAACAAATGAGCAAAAGAAAAAAAAAAGGAAAGAAAGAGAGAGAGACAAATCAAGAAACAGACCCTTAATTACAGAGTTTGTTACTGGCAGTTACCAGAGGAGAGGTGGGTGTGGGCATAAATAAAACAGGTGATGGGGATTAAAGAGGGCACTTGTCAAGATGAGCACCAGGTGTTGTATGGAATTGTTGAATCACTGTATTGTACACCTGAAATTAGCATGACACTGTATGTTAACTATATGGGAATTAAAATTTTAAAAAATCCTTGGTAGCACAAATAATGGCTACTAGTTAGCATATTATAAATGGTAACTATAACTTAGTTGTTTATATATACTTTTTATTAAAGTAATAAAGTATTATTGCTTTTATCAGTTTATTTAGAAATATAACACATTTCTTTTTTGAATTTTTTTTAAAAACTGCCTTGATGACTCAGTATAACAATTGTTGTGCAATGTATTAAAAAAATCTGCATACTTTAAGTCATGAGACAAGTGTTCTTATTTTAGTCATGTCCCCCTAAAAGAACTTCAGCCTTGAGAAATCTATTCAATGTGTGAGTTTCTGTTCTCTCAACTCTAAAATGAAAGCTCTGGCTACCAGCTGACCCCTAAGGTCCTATGCAAATGTGATATGCTCCCATTACAGGGAACAGCATGGAATAAAAATGGATGGTATGCCAGTCACATTAAGATTTGATAATAGAATTGCATTTTGGACTGTATATTAACAACTTCTGCATAAGATGTGGAAGGGAATGAAAATGGACTGACATACTAGGAATCCCCACAGAGGGCAATGGTCATAGTTAACATGTGACTGTAACTATTGGTACCCCTGCATTCTTCCATTTAAAAAAAAGAGAATCTTGAGGCACCTGGGTGTCTTGGTTAAGCATCCAACTTTGGCTCAGGTCATGATCTCAGGATTCATGGGTTCCAGCCCTGCATTGGCATCTCTGCTGTCCGTGGAGAGCTTCTTTCAGATCTTCTGTCTCCCTCTCTTTCTGCCCCACCCCCACTAGCACTCTGTCCCACTCCCTCCACCCCCTCTCTCTCAAAAATAAAATAAACATTTAAAAATAAATTAAAATAAATTTTAAAAAAGAGACTCTGATTTGCACTAGTATGACCTAAATTGATTCTCAAATTAGTTAACAAGTATGGCTTTGGCAGAAACACAGACAATCTAAAACAGATACTGGTTGACTATTAGGCCTACATTCACACCCTTTTCAGGAACTTTCTGTCATCATGTGCTGTGGTTCATAGTTATGAGTGTCTAGTAGCTTAAGAAACAATGGAGCTTGATTTTCTTTTTCTTTTCCCCATTTTTGTTGAGTTTTGAAGAAAGAAAAGGTCTTCCATTTAATTCTTAGATAACGTAGGAGCCTGATTTATGTTTTGCCATAACTGCATTTACTTTGTCATCTCTCTTTCTAAAATTCCTTTGGTCCTCAGGATGTTCAGGAGCTAGACAGCAACAATGTGAATATGCCCTCAGAATTTCTGTGGTGGACTGGAATACAGGTGTAACTGTAGTGACCAGGGATGGGAGCAGAAAACATTAACGGTTTTACCTACATAACTTACATATACAATGTGACAGTGTCTTGTTAGATACTTCTGAGTTTATGTCAAGTTAGGCAGAAGGGCTCTGAACTCCAAACAGTTTTCAAACCCTATTAAAGGCTGCTGTGTTTGTGCAGATTCTTGACTTCACAAGGACAGCACATCTAAGGAGACACCACTCATGTCATAGCCATCATAGATGCAGAGACTACATCACAACTTTCCTGAAGGTGGCAGTGAAGTATGTTTTTCTTTTAAAATATATATTCATATTCTGGTAATTTTTTGAAAGATGAGAGTAACTTGGGAAAAGGGAGCTCTTTTTATTTTTCTTATTTGTACAAAGATACCATATGGAGTACAAGTGGCCCTGCATTTCAAATCTACTATTTTCAAGCACCAAATCTTTTAGATCATTTTTTTAACTTTTTTGAAACTTATTTTTGTCCTTGGTTAAGAAAGAGAGTTAATGTTCTTATAGATTTATTTGAAGCTTAAGTCATATTGTCTGCACACATTAAGTACTCCATAAATGGCATTATAATCTGGTGTTGGTAATAAACAGTGCTAGGCTTGTTACCATTTTGTGAGAATTAAGGCAAGATTCTCTTCTATCATTGGGACACACTGCCAAAAAGGAGGCATTCTTCTTCAATGTCACATAGAGGTAGTAACATCTGTCATCATAAAGGTCAAGGTCGACTGTCCCAGAATTGTAGGAGATGATTATTATAGAATATGCATTAAAAGTATCCCTTTCAGAAATAGGAAGGACAAAACTGGAGTTAGGCAATGGTAGAGACAGAAGTACAACAAGACTTAGGAATATCTGAGATAGCCCAAGTAGAGAAAATCCATGAAGGATATTACAATAAAAGAGGAGAATATCAAAATTAAAATGGCACATGGGTTTCGGGGCACTCTAAATTGGGGTACTTTGAATATGTGGCTCATTTGGTCTCTCAAGCTAAAGAGTTGAGTACATTTAGCAACATTTAACAATTTCCAGTTATCTTCCCCCTTTCAATTGGACCTTAGTGACCCACTAGCAATGCATAGCACAGACTGACTGGGGATGCCTAAACTTGAATAATGATTTGCAGCAATGGCATCAGGATGAATAAAATGGTGAAAAATAAATATTATAAAAAAGTAATTAAAAAATAATTTCTACAGAGGATCTCACATTAAACACATGGAAAGGCCTTAATTCAGCCATTGCTTTCATTTGCATATTTAATTTTCCTTGGGAAATGCCATGGGTTCAGCTCATTAACTACTACACGACACAAATGCACAAATGCACAATCCTGAACTTTCTTTCCTTTCTTTGATGCCTCTTCCACTTACCCCCAAGGACAAGGCAAGAAAAAAGTAGCTAATTTTCTCATTAAAAGGGAACGTAGGTACAAATTATAACTAATTCCAGTCATTTGAGAAATGATCAGATCTCAGTATGCAGAGTATCTTGATAAATCGACAAAGTCACTAAAATTATTGTAAAAAAAATCATTTGAGAAACATATCTTTAGACACATTCATTGTATTAGTCTCTAGGTACTTCTATAATCTAACAGAAAGTTGTAGTAGATAAAGGTATGGATTTTAAGCCTATAAAATTCACTCTTGTATATCATATACCTACTGAATTGATTGAAACACATATATTGCATATGGCATAAGCGTAGAAACTATTCCCATGGTTTTAAATAGTATGCTTAATCCTTTCCAAGTTAGGGATGGGAACTGCATAAATTCTAGCTGTTGGCCAGATCACCAGGAGTATCTCTACTCTTCTTTGAGTGCACAAGCTGTACTAAGTTCAGTCCAATCAAAATCTAAATGTAAGGGTGCCTGGATGGCTTAGTCAGTTAAGGTCCAACTTTGGCTCAGGTCATGATCTCACAGTTTTTGAGTTCAAGCCCCGCGTTGGGCTCTGTGCTAACAGCTCAGAGCCTAAAGCCTCTTCAGCTTCTTTGTCTCCTTCTCTCTCTGTCCCTTCCCTACTTGCACTCTATCTCTCTCTCAAAAATATATAACCATTAAAGAAAAGAATCTAAATGTAATGTAAAAATATACCAATGGGATATAGTTAATAAAGAGTAATCAAATTATATAGCCCTTGATTCTTTCAGCATAGTGCATCCAAAAGGTGAGCACAGGAGAAGGACAGAAATGGAAAGGAAGTACCAAAGGGCCATCCACCAACCTGGTGCCATCCAAAGGCCTTGGTTTCACTGAGTTCCTATTCCTTTTATAAATGAAACATCATTTAATATTTCACACAGTGTCACTCTCAAATTTTATAAACATGACCTCTTGGAGCAATTTATTTAAATCTTAAAAAGCAACAATAACACCTTAAATCATAAACACATTGGCCAATATAAAATACAAATATTTCTATTATTTCAAAATTGGATTTTGACATAAGTCCCAGAGATTTCATGCAATACATTTTCCATAGTTTATTCTACTAGATAGTTCTTCATAGCAAATTAACTTGATTATAACTGTCATCATTGATATGTATACTTTTAAAAAAATATGGCAGAAGTTTACATACTGTCTGGTGCCTTTATCATAAATCAGTTTCTTACATATTTTTTTCTAATGTAATCTTCCAAAAAAGTTCACAATTTCAAAAGGCAGAAGACAACAATGATTAATAGCCCTCCTCTGAAGTCAGCCTGGGCTCTCTATACCATGGCCAAGGACTTTAAGGAAATCCTTTTATTTCTCTAGTCACAAGTTTTCTTAATTGTAGATTGGAAATAATCACAGAACCTAACATATGAGGTTGTTGTAAGTTTAAATGAGATAATTATATAAACTGATTAGCTGAGTATCTGATAAGGAATGTTTAATACCTGCTAGCTTATATAATAATAATGGAGACCTAAAATCCTCTGGCTCTTATACAAATGCTGCCATTTGAGTTTGTTTAATATAGTCTTCATGGTAATAATTTGTTTTTGATATAGTTACATATAGATCTCCACTTGCTATGTTTTTATGAATTTTAGAGACAGAGGGAGAGAACAAGTGCAGGGGAAAGGGGCAGAAGGAGAGACAGAGAATTCAAATCCCGATATAGGGCTCAATCCCATAACCTTGGGATCATGACATGAATTGAAATCAGTCAGACACTCAACCAACTGCACCACCCAGGTGCCCCTCCACTCAATTTTTGAGATTTTCTTTATCTTTCTAGAACAAAGAATCAGAACCAATTTCTGGGAATTTCAAGGTCAGAAACTTACATAGAAATGTTTCTGCTTTATTCATTTTTAAAAGGACCAAAGAGAGTGTGAAACAAAGAGTCTAACTTCATTTTTTGATGTTTTACAGCTAGAAGCTTTCAGCCTCACAACTTTCTGGTCCACTTCTTCTCCAATCTCGAGAAGCAGCAAAGAATAGGCCAAGGAGTCCCCTCCTTTGATCACACAAGCCCTGGCCGACAAATGCAGTAACACTGATGCTGACCTTGCTCCCTAACCACAGTGAAAACCCAGGCTCATCTCCTTTTCCTGCTCTCCCAAGCCGTTTTTGGGCCAACCTCAGACACATGCCTTGCTCTATCCCAAAACCTCATCATGCAGGTAATAAATCTTTTTATACCCTCTGGGTTGTGTGTGTCATCAGTCCTGACACCTGAGCCAAATTTTGTCAGGGGGACGCATCCTGTGTCTAATGAGTGCCCACACAGCGAGTACATTCAAGTATAAAGTCTGACTGAGTCAATTTGCAGGTTATTTTCAATTACTTAAATGACTGAAATTCAAGTAATTTGTGCTAGCAATCTTTTGTGATCAATTTTATAAGAGAGATCTCCATAAAATTACGTTTCAAAAAGCCTATATTTCTTATACATAATGCATTAAAACAAACTTTGGGAACAAACATGGACAAGAATTTTTATTTAAGCTAGTCTCACAACATACACATGGCAGACGGCCATTTTGTACAACAAATAAAAACATAGATTATTTTAGTGGCTTTATTTGAGGTTTTGTTCTCTTTTGGCCATAACCAAATGCAGGAATGGGCATTATATATAAGAAAATTATTTAAAATAGCATCCTAAAACAAAAGGTATACAGGGCTTATAGGATAATGTATGTCCTACGATATATTTCCCACCCAATCACACCCAGGAAAGAATTTTTACTAATTTTCCCAAAGGGACATTACTTAAATTAATTTGATGTATAAAAATTTTGATTCTCCAAAGTTTTAGGAATCCATGTATTGTTAAAGGTGAGATATACTTCCATATTCTCACATTTTTAAAATTGAGAGGAAAAACATAATTTTATATACACAAAGGTTTTTTTGTAAATTACAAGTTTAAAAATAAAAGTGTTAGTATATTTACACATATCATTGTAATGGGAATAAAAAGAGCTCTAAATTTGTAATGGACAAGAAAGTGATATATGATCGCTTCTCGGCCTTTTGGCTAAGATCAAGTGAAGAAAGTGATATATGATATTTAATTAAACTCCAAACCATTTGTTGAGTGCCTCCACTATGCAAAGCTCTGTGTTATGGTGGCTATGGAAGTGAGAAATGGGAAGGGGCTTGATTCTAAGGAAGCTAAAATGACTGTGGAGCAGCCTTACATCACTCCAGGTGCAATTCCTTACTCACACTGTACTATCGATTCCATCCCTGCTGATTCAACTAAAACACACTCTTTGGTGATATTTGTATATTCTATATATCCTAGCCTCGCATTCAAAGAATCACCTACAAAGTGGAGTTAAATGAAATATACAAGGAGATCAGGCACCCAGTACTCAGGTACCATGTCTTACAAGTACTTTAAAGGTGCATTTTGATCAGCTTGTAGACCCTAGATGCAAATACGAAGTTACCAGAAAACATATAGGAGAAAATAATTTAACACCCTTTTATCCCTTATATTAGATTTCTGTTTTGTCGGTGTAGCGTAGATAGAAGAGTTGATGTGCATCCTCAATATGAAAACACAGGCTTCCTGGGAGCGCTGTATACAAATGAAGTGTCTCAGAGGTTGAGGGACAGTTTGAGGTTAGCAGAGTCAGGAGCTCAGGGTTGCTCCACTACATTTCCTCTTCAAGCACATAGCTTCTGGCTTCATTTGCCAATCATTCCATTTAAAAATATATGTAAACTTGTATCTTCTCTTCATGTATGGAAAAAGGTTTTACTATAACTTTTTGCTTCAGTCCTCACTCGTCCTTGGATATTCAATAATTATTCTCACCATTCTCCAATGTGTTCCCCCATTCTGGCTAGTAGTAAGGGTATACAACAAATTTATATCAAGGGCATATGGTCATCCGTATGTAATAAAGCTTAAGTGATTTTCTTAAATGTAGAAACTGAAGAAAAAGATGGCACTGTTTCATGAAAGCAGATGTACTTTTTAACTATAATTGATATAATATTTTGGTAATTTAAGAAATAAAACAGAAATAAATGACATCTTTTGCCCCTAGACCTTTCCTAGTCCATAAGACTTTGTTAATTACAAGTCTCTCGAATGATTTCTTGGTCTCTCTCTCTTCTTTGTTCTAATATTCCTTTCTGCTATTTCTGCATTCCCACAATATCACTTTAATATGTAGATAAAGCCTATAGAATATTACCTAAACTCTTTTGCTGAATATCACTCTCCTACTCCCGAGTGACTGCTTAATCTTCATTACATGTTCTAAACTATTTATTAGGTATTTACTCTGTGCCAGACACTGTACTAGCTGGTGGATATACAGTGTGAAACTAAGGGAAAAAGCCTTTGCTCAGAAGACATATACTAAACTATGCTAAAGTTTTGGAAAATATAAGTAGTCCCCAAAAGCCATAGTCAAGAGTCATGAGTAACACTGATTTGTTGCTTTCATAATTTTATTCCTATGCCTTTTTCTAGGAATGGCCTCTTGTCTTCACCTGTACAAATTCTTATCATCTTCTGAAGCCCAGTGGGAACTCTCCATCCTATCCACAATCCTCCTGTTGACCACATCTGACCATATCTTTCATCGTGAACATTCAGTTTTTTTAAATCCCAGATCTAGTGTCTTATGAATTATGAGAATAAGAACTGCATTCTATAATTGATACAAATTTTATGGGTATGTATACGTTGGTTATGATGAACACTCTACAGACATAACTGAGGGAGTCAAATGAATCAGGAGGTCCATCTTAGAAAGCCTAGAATTTCTTTTCTTATTTTTACCATTTTCCCCACGGTACGTATTTCTTTCAGAATTACATAGATTTTTGTAAATGAAGAGTAAATTTAGCTAAATCCACTAGTGATTGATTGATTATCTGAAGTTGGATTAGTTCCCAATTTTCCGAAACATAGCGAAGAAGATGAAAAGGGATGAAATGGGAGAAAATATATACATATTTGAAGATGCCTAAAAACATACAGCAATGCCAACAGGTACATGAAAAACTTCTCAATATCACTAATCATCAGGAAAATGCAAATCAAAACCACAATGAGATATCATCTCACACCTGTTAGAATAAGTAGCATCAAAAATAGAACAGATAAATGCTGGCAAGGATGTGGAGAAAAAAGAAACCCTTGTGCACTATGGGAGGAATGCAAAATTGGTGCAGCCACTGTGGACAACAGTATAAAGGATCCTCAAAAAATTAAAAATAAAACTACCATGTAATCCAGAAGTTCCACTTCTTGAGAATATATCTTAAGGAAATGCGAACACTATGTTGAAGAGACATCTGTGCCTCCATGTTCATAGAAGCATTATTTAAAATACCCAATACATGGAAACAACCTTAATGTTCATAAGCAAATGAATGGGTAAAGAAGTTGTGGGATAGATAGATACATACATGATAGATAGATAGATAGATAGATAGATAGATTATAGATAGATGATAGATAGATAGATAGATAGATAGATAGAATGAAATATTATTTGCCCATAAACAAAGAAGGAATCTTGCCATATGTGACAACATAAATGGACTTGAGGGCATTATGTTAAGTTAAATAAGTCAGAGAAAGACAAAGATAATTAAATAAGTCAGACTTAGGAAAAATAATCTGAAAAAAAAAAAAAAAACCTCATACAGATAGAAATCAGATTTGTAGTTACCCAGGGGGAGTTAGGAAAAGGGAAATTACAAGAAAGTGGACAAAAGTACACGTTTCCAGTTATATGATAAATAAATACTAGGTATATAATGCACAACATGATGACCATTGTTAAAACTGATATATGGTATATATCAAAGTTGTTAAGAGAATAAATCCTATGAGTTTTATCATGAGAAGTACTCATTATTTTTAAAATTTTTTAATGTTTATTTCTTTTCGAGAGAGAGAGACAGACCATGGGGGGAGGGGGGAGCAGAAACAGGAGACACAGAATCTGAAGCAGGCTGTCAGCACAGAACCTGATATGGGGCTCGAACCCACAAACTGTGTGATGATTACTGAGCCGAAGTCAGATGCCGAAACGACTGAGCCACCCAGGTGTTCCAGAAGGACTCTTTTTATTTTTTTTTTCTTTTTTGGTATTTCTATGAGATGATAATCATGATAGTCATTTTATTATATATGGAAATAAAAACATGTGATACACCTTAAACTTATATAGTGCTATATATCAACTATAGCTCAACAAAACTAAAATAAATAGAGCAAGTCTCCACCAATTGCAGAATAATTATAACAGTAAGAATAAGTTCAGAATAATTAAAATGATAGAACTTTAAAAGTTAAGGTCTACAGTTCTCAAACTTTAGTGTGTTTTAGAATCACCTGGAGATCCTGATGATTTGGCCCAACCCCCAAAAGTCCTCATTTAGTAAGTCTGGGTATGGTCTAAAATGCATTTTTAATTTTTTTTAATTTGTTCACTTTTGAGAGACAGAGTGAATGGAGGAGGGGAAGAGAGACAGGGAGACACAGAATCTGAGGCAGGCTTCAGGCTCTGAGCCTTCAGCACAGGGCTTGAAGCACGGCTCAAACTCACCAGCTACAAGATCATGACCTGAGCTGAAGTTGGAAGCTTAACCGACTGAGCTACTCAGGTGCCCCTAAAACACATTTCTAACAAATTCTCAGATGATACTGATGCTGGTGGCTCAGGGATCATATCCGAAAACCAATGACCCCAAAACAACAACAGTAACAACAACAACAACAACAACAACAGCAAAACAAATACTACAAATAAAATTTAGTACACTTGTCTGATGGTTTTTGTTTCATTTATGGTACTCTCATTTTCACAAGAAAACAGTAAACTCCTTAAACTTTTATATCTCCAAGAATAGTATTCTATATTTAGAGGGAATCAAGATAATCTGTGGGAATTTTTTTCATAAAATAAGTTATAAGCCAGGGGATTCTGGTGGATTCACCTTGAAGAGAAAATATTCTCTTATATTACTTACTCACTTTCCTATATGTTAAGCATTTTACTGTTTCTCTATCTTTTTAATATTATGATATCCATATTTCCTAGGATGGCCCTTCAGTCTGCCACCACTCAGGACTGATTAATGGGGTACAAAATCTGAAAGGGTCATATGTATATATGAATTTATAAGAACTGCCAAAACTTCTGAAAATGATTCAAAACAAGTCAGGAATAATAGCGGTTGAAGTTACTCAGACATTGAAGTACATACTTAGGGGGAAATGGTGGCTAGTTTAGATGCTGTTAATACTAAGCAAATATTCATACCAATATTCTTTTTTTTCAGTTGAATTCATTTACTATGTCTTGAAATAATGGTATTTAAAAATTAAGGTTTTTTGTTATATTTCACACACTTACTAGATGAAACAGGTAAGAGGAAGCCAACACTGCATACATGCTTTGTTTTATTGTAATTTCTAAATCTTCCCTAATATTCCATAGTGAGAGTTGCTTGTGAGAACCCACTCACAAAGAAACAGTGGCTGAAGGGAATGAAGATTCAAACCATGGTTCATTTTAGACTATGTATTTTCTTTAACTTATGATACTTAAACAAAAATTTGGATGAAATCCAAATTCAATTTTAGAATCCATAGATGTGCAAAATTTAGCCTGAGCTAGTCATCGACCATACATATGTAACAAGTTCTGCTATTTTATACTAAAATTGTTAAATCCTTCATAATACTTAGAATTAAAATGACTATCATATGAAAACTCATCCTCATTAAATTTTGAACAAACCTGTTTAACACTTACTAAAGGTCAGGATAACAATTTAAAAAATGACTCAAAAGATTTTTTAAGTGAACATTCTGAAGTTTTCCAGAACAAGGATTAGTATTCCATTGCATTTTTAATATAATATAAACTATTTTAGAATTATTTAATACTTTGACACTTCTGAGTAAGTCTTTTATGCTAAGATAATTACAACAATATTAGGGTTCTAAGCAATTAAAATAATCAAAAATTTGCAAAATAAGCCTTTTTAGGAAATGTTGAAAGAATCAAGTAATTTAACTGATAGGTAATGTTAGGCAGATGAGGAGACATTAAATAAGCCCATGGAAGCAATAATTAAAAGATCACAGATTTCAAATCTGGCAGAAATGTTTTTGAATACTGACTCTAATACTTATTGGCCCTATAATTTATGGAAATTACTTAATATCCTTTAATCTCTAAAATGAAAGTGATAACAGTTTACTTATATGATCAGTTATTAACTAAAGTGACTTAGCACAGTTTGACTAATAGTGGATACTGACTTATTTTTTAAGAATGAATTTAATTACTCTATATAAAGTTTCATGTGGACTATGATTTAAATAGGTTTAATAAAAAGAAACAAAACTACTTTGCCACCCTAGATGAGCCTTCAGTCTCATCTATAAAATGTAGGAATTGAATTAGATGATTCCCAAGGGCACTTATGTATTATTATTCTATCATATTCTAAATAGCTGCCGTAAGAAATTCTAAATTCAAATGATTTTAACATTCTGTAACAGATAGATTACCCTAATGTTAGCTAAGAAAGGTCTGGAGGTTGTGGTTCTAAAAGCTGGCTATACATTAAAATTGGTTGAGTGCCTTTAAAAAATACTGACTCCAAAAATCAGATCAGAATCTTTGTGGAGACAGCCTGAGTACCAAAGATCCTTTACAGTAGTACAATAATTCCAATGGTAATCAGGGTTGTGAACCACCACCTTGAAGTAAAGTTGTAAGTAATTTATATGTAAGGGAAGTTAACAGCATAATCAGTAGGAATCCTGCTCCATTTCCCAAACTAAAGACTCTCTGATAGAGGTGAGCCTCACAAAACCGTTTATTCAATTTTCTCATCCAAAATCTATTCTCTTAATTCCATCTGTCTGGAACTAACTCAGTTTGCCCATAATTAAATACATTTCATTCATTAATATCTCTTCTTTAGCATGATTTTCATGTTAAAGAAACCTCTGTTGTCTAATTTCCCAAGATCAAAAAATCACAGAATGAAATTTAAGACTTTTTCTTGTATCACAAAACATCTATATGTACACACACACACACACACACACACACACACACACACATTCAATCTATCAATTTATATTTCACTTTTAAAAGTCACTTATTCAAGAAAGTCCCCCTCTGCCCCCACCACCACCTCTGACCTCCTTAAAATGAGGTTAGATGGGGGAGGTGGATAGGGCAAGATGGTACAAAAATCCTGAACTCATCTCCTCCCATGGACACACCCAATATACTACTACATATGGAACAATTCTCTGTGAAAAACAACTAAAACCTAGCTGAACAGCTTCCTAGCAAGAAATGATAAGAGGGTCACATCATGGTGGGTAGGAGAGTCTGAGACATGCTCTCGTCACAAACCCCAACCCTGGCATGGTAACTCACAAATCCAGGAGCTTCTCCCCAAAGAGTAAAGGGTTCAAATCCGACATCCAGGCACTTCAACCCCTAAGACTTGCACTGGAGAGATGAACCTCCAAAACACCTGGTTTTGAAAACCAATGGAGCTTATACCCAGGAGACTCAAACAGCTAAACGGAACTGAGATATGCTCTAAAAGGGCTTGCACACATATCCCAGGGCCCAGCACAAAATCAGCAGTTTGAAAAGCATCTGGACTATATGAGAAGGAAACTCATTTGTTAACCTTACAGAGTCTTCCAAAGTGGCAGGGGTGTGTTGGATATCTCCCTGAGGACAGAGGTGCTGGTAGGCATCATTTTTGCACTTTCCCTCTACCTTGACAGTAGTGGCAGGCATGCAATGTCTGTGCTCTCCCACTGTCTTCTTGCTAATTCTGGCAGTTACATACATTTCCACATAGAAGACACTCCTTAATTGGCTATGGTGGCCAGAGGAGCTTGTGTTCCCGGGTTTCACAGGACTGTGACAATCAGAGAGACAGTTCTTGGCAGACTACCACCTCCAGGGCATTGCACAGACGGTAGACTAAAACACATCCCCAGTCTTTCTCTGTCAGAGGCCCATTTGCTTGTATTAGAACTGAAGCTGATGTGCAGGCTTCAGGTTTGTTATACCTCTAAACACTACAAAAGTGTTCTCAGGGAATGTAGACAAGGAGACACCATCTTTGGGTTCCCTCCTACTATCACTAAACCTATAGTACCTCCAAGAAAGGAGCTTATATACAAATGTGGGGCCTTATTTTTCCAATTGTCACTCAAGAGGCACTTCCAGATCTCCTAATCTGAAGGGCAGCTAAGACTATGATTGTGGTCTTACATGACTGCATATATTTGCAAACTTTACAAGTAAGCAAATATTCGTAAAGCTGTATGAAGGTCTGGCTTCCTATCACCCTGTACCAAAGTGCTGACAGAGATCCTTCCCTTTGGAACACTGACAGGTCTTGACACACTCTCAACAAGGGGACCTATTAAAATAAATCAGGCTGTTTAAAAAATCACAAAGGTTTGGGGCACCTAAGTGGCTGTTGGTTAAGTGTCTGACTTCAGATCAGGTCATGATCTCACGGTTCGTGAGTTTGAGCCCCATTTCAGGCTCTGTGCTGACAGCTCAGAGCCTGGAGCCTGTTTCAGATTCTGTGTCTCCCACGCTGTCTTTGCCCCACCCTCTCTTGCACTCTGTCTCTCTCTTTCTTAAAAATAAACATTTAAAAAAAATCACAAAGGTTCAAGAGACAACAAAGAACTAAGGCAAGGTTGAATGATAAAGTTCATCTCCTACACAAGGACGCTTCTTCAAGATTGGAGAGGTAGTTGTTCTGCTTAAAACATAGAAATGATTTAGGGGCGCCTGGGTGGTTCAGTCGGTTGAGCGTCCGACTTTGGCTCAGGTCATGATCTCGCGGTCCATGAGTTCAAGCTCCGCGTCAGGCTCTGTGCTGACAGCTCAGAGCCTGGAGCCTGTTTCAGATTCTGTGTCTCCCTCTCTTTCTGACCCTCCCCCGTTCATGCTCTGTCTCTCTCTGTCTCAAAAATAAATAAACGTTAAAAAATTTTTTTAAATAAAAAAAAACATAGAAATGATTACAGGATCAAGTATATGAGGAAACGGATGAATATGTTCCAAATTCGAATTAAGATAAAACCTCAAGGGGAAAGTAAACTTAAAGAGATGGGGTTGGTAATTTACCTGATAAAGAGTTCAAAGTACTGATTATGAAGATGTCCAAAGAACTTGGATGAATGGCTATACAAAATGAGCACTTCAACAAAGAGATAAAATAGATAAGAACAGTTCCAAAAAGAAGTCACAGGGCTAAAAAACACAATAACTAAACTCAAAACTACACTAAAAAGGTACAACAGCAGACTGGATGAAACAAAAGAAAGGATCAGGGACCTAGAAGGCAGGACAATAGAAATCAACCAAGTAGAACTGCAAAAAAGAAAAAAAAAAAAAGAATTAAAAAAACATTTTTAATGTTTATTTATTTTTTGAGAGACAGAGCACCAGCAGGGGAGGAGCAGACAGACAGGAAGACAGAATTTGAGGAAGAGTCCAGGCTCAGAGCTGTCAGCACATAGCCCAACACAGGGTTTGAACTCACAAGCTATGAGATCATAACCTGAGCCGAAGTCAGACACTTAACTGATCGAGACACCCAAGCACCCCGAAAAAAAATAATTTTGAAAAATGAAAGTAACTTACCAAACCTATGGTAAATCATCAAGTGAGTAACATTTGCATTATAGGGGCTCCAGAAGGAGAAGAGAAAGTAAAAGAAGCCAAAAGCTTATTTAAAGAAGTCATAACTAAAAACTACTCTAACTTGGGGAAGGAAACATACATCTAGGTCCAGGAAGCCCTGAGAATTCTAAACAGAATGAACAAAAAGAATTCTACACCAAGGTACATTATAATTAAAGTATTAAAAAATTATGAGAGAATATTAAAAGCAGCAAGAGAAAATCAACTTGTTACACATAAGTGAACTACATAAGACCATCAGTAGATTTTTCAGCAAAAATTTTGCAGGCAAGACGGGAAGCGCATGATATATTGAAAGTGCTGAGAGGAAAAAAAAATCACCCAAGAATATTCTACCTGACAAAGTTTGCACTGAGAATTGCAGAAGAGATAAGGAGTTTTCCAGACAAGAAAAGCTAATGGTATCCATCACCACTAAACTAGCTTTATAAGAAATATTAAAGGCGTCGGGGCACCTGGGTACCTCAGTTGGTTGAGTGTCCAACTTCAGCTCAGGTCATGATCTCATGGTTCATGGGTTCAAACCCCACATCAGGGTCTGTGGTGACAGGTCACAGCCTGGAGCCGGCTTCAGATTCTGTATCCCTCTCTCTCTGCCCCTCTCCTCACACTCTGTCTCTCTTTTTCTCTCAAAAATAAATAAACATTTAAAAAAATTTTAAAGGAATGTTAAAGGGAAGTCTTTTAAAAAATATTTTTAAGTTTATTTTTTGTTTTGAGATGGGAGGGAGAGAATCCCAAGCAGGCTCTTTGTTGTCAGCGAAGTGCCCAATGTGGGGCTCATTGCCATGAACCATGAGACCATGACCTGTGCCACAATCAGGAGTCAGACACTTAACCAACTGAGCCACTCAGGTGCCCCCAAAGGGACTTCTTTAAGCTGAAAAGAGAAGGTGCTAATTAGTAGCAAGAAAACATGAGAAAATAAATCTTACTGGTAAAGGTAAACATAAAATTAAAGGTATTGAGTACATCACTTATAAAGCTAGTAAGAAGATTAAAAGACAAAAGTAGCAAAATTAACTATAACTACAACAATTAAAGGACACACAAACGAAAAGATATAGAATGTGACAGCAAAATATAAATATAAAAATGTAGAATTTTAGAATGTGTTCAAACTTAAGTTTCTATTTGCTTAAAATAGAGTATTACATATAGAGCTATTGTAAGCCTCAAGGCAACCACAAGGCAAAAACCTACAGTGGGATACACAAAAGATAATGAGAAATAAACCTAAGAATAACACTAAAGAAAGTTATCAAACTACAAGGAAAGGGAGCAAGAGAAGAAGAAAGGAACAGAGAAAAATTCAAAATAACCAGAAAACAGTTAACAAAAGGGCAATAAGTACGTATCTATTAATAAGTATTTTAAATGTAAACGGACTAAATTCTCCAATCAAAAAACAGATTGGTTAAATGACTAAAAAAAAAAAAAAAAAAAAGACTCATCCATATGTTGCCTATGAGAGATTCACTTCAGCTTGAAGGACATACAAACTGAAAGTGAAGGAATGGAAAAAATATGTTCCAAGTAAATGGAAACCAAATGAAAACAGTGGTAGCTATATTTAGATTAGGCAAAATAGACTTCAAAACAAACACTTGAATAAAAGACAACTCAGGGTATTACATAATGATAAAGTGGTCAGGTCAACAAGAGGATATAACAGTATAACATTTGTAAATATGCACCCAACATAGAAGCACTTAATTTATAAGGTAAATGTCAGCAGACCTAAAAAGAGAAATAAATAGCAATATGGTAAGTAGGAGTTTTTCATACTTCACTTAACAGCAATGGGCATATCAACCAGACAGAATTTTAATAGAGGATTATGGGCCTCAAATAATACATAAGACCAGAGTGACATAACAGATAAATACAGAACATTCAACCCAAAAGCAGCAAAATATACATTCTTCTCTAGTGCATATGGAATATTCTGTAGGACAGATCATATGTTAGGACACAAATAAGCATCAGTGCATTTAAGAAGATTGGAATCATATCAACTGTCTTTTCTGACCACAATGGTATTAAACTAGAAACCAGCTACAAGAAAACACTGGAAAATTCACAAATATGGAGACTAAACATGTTACTGAACTGATTGGGGTCACTGAAGAAATCAAAGGACACATAAAAAAATACCTTGAGACAAATAAAAATGCTAATATACCAGTATCTATGGGATGCAGCAAAAGCAATTTTAAGACAGAAGTTCATAGTAATTTTTTCCTACCCCAAGAAGCAAGAAAAGTCCCAAATAAACAATCTAACACTACATTTAAAGGAACTAGAAAAACAAGAACAAATGAAGACCAACATTAGTAGAAGGAAGGAAATAATAAAGATCAGAGCTGAAATAAATAAAATAGATTAAAAAGACAACAGAAAACATTAATAAAGCTAAAAGCTATTTTTTGGAAAGATAAAAAAATGATAAACCTTTATACTCATCAAGAAAAAAAAGAGAGGGCTCAAAATAAAAATAGCTATGAAAAGAGGAGACATTACAGCCAATAACACAGAAACACAAAAGAAATTACAATGAGTAATTATAGGTCAACAGATTAGACAATGTAGAAAAAATGAAAAAATTCCTAGGAACATACATTTTTCAAGACTGAATCATGAAAAAAATAGAAAATGTGAATAGATCAATTACAAGTAAGGAGATTGAATCAGCAATCAAAATTCTCCCAACAAACTAAAGTCCAGGACCAGATGGCTTCACTCATGAAATCTATCCAACATTCAAGGAAGTTTTAATGCCTATCCTTTCCAAACTCTTTCAAAAAATAGAAGATGTGGTAACTCTTTCAAAATAATTTTAAGAAACCATCATTACTCTGATAATAGTACCAGACAAGGACACCACAAGAAATGAAAATTAGAGGTCAATATTCCTGATGAACATAGTGCAAAATCCTCAACAAATATTAGCAAACTGAATTCAAAGATAAGTTAACAGAATCAAAAACTATAATCAAGTGAGATTATTCCAGGGATGCAAGAATGGTAAAAATCGTCAGTGTGACACAATGCATTAACAAAATGAAAGATAAAAATCATCTCAATAAATACAGATAAAAAGCATTTTACAAAATGCAACATCTATTTGTTATAAAAAAAATCTCAGCAAAGTAGGTATAAAGAGATCATACGTCAACACAATAAAGGCCATATATGACAAGCCCACAGCTAACATCAGACTCAATGGTAAAAGCTGAAAGTTTTACCTCTAAAACTAGGAACAAAACAAAATGCCCACTCTCACCACTCTTATTTAATATTGTACTGGAAGTCCTAGCCATAGCAATTAGGCAAGAAAAAAGAAAGTAAAGCCATCCAAGTTAGAAAGGAATAAAGTATGACATGATGTCATACATAGAAATCCCTTACAGATGGTTGATACTAATATACAAATTCAGGGATGTTGCAGGGTACTAAATCAAAATACAAATATTTGTCCCCTTCCTATTCACTAACAATGACTTATCAGAAAGAAAAATTCAGAAAATCATCAAATTCTCAATTGCATCAAAAATAAATACTTAGAAACAAATATAACCAAAGAAGCAAAAGAACCATATGCCAAAAGCTATATGACATTAAAGAACGAATCTGAAAGACCACCTGGGTTGCTCAATCGGTTGAATATCTGACTACTGGTTTTGGCTCAGGTCTCGCAGTTCATGCTGTACTGGTCTCCACACTGTCAGTGGAACCTGTTTGGGATTCTCTGTCTCTCTTTGCCCCTCCCTTCCCTCTCTCAAAAATAAATAAATAAAAACTTAAAAAAAATTGGAAGAAGAAACAAATAAATGGAAAGGCATTCCACATTCATGAATTGGAAAAAAAATAATAGTTTTAAAATGTGCATATTACCCAAATAAATCTACAGATTCTAAATAATCCCTACAAAAATTACAATGGCAGTTTTCACAGATATAGAACAAACAATCCTAAAATTTGTATGGAACCACAAAAGATTCCAAATAGTCAAAGCAAACTAGAGGAAGAAGAACAAAGCTGGAGGCAATACACTCCCTGATTTCAAACTATACTACAAAGCTATAGCAATTAAAACAGTATTGGCATTGAAAAGAGACACACAGGTCAATGGAATAGAGTAGAGAGCCCAAAAATAAATTCACAAAGTTATGGTCAATTAATTTATGTCAAAGGAACCAAGAATATACAATAGGGAATGGGGAAAGAACAGTCTGTTCAATAAATGTTGTTAGGAAAATTGAACAGCCATATGTACAAAATGAAACTGGACGGCTGTCTTACACTATTCATGAAAATAAACTCAAAATGAATTAAAGACCTAATGTGAAACCTGAAACTATAAAACTCCTGGTATAAAGTGGCAAATTCCTTGACATCAGTCACAGTGATGATTTTTTTTAGATCTGACTTTAAAAGCAAAGGCAACAAAAGCAAAAAATAAACAAGTAGCACAATATTAAACTAAAAAGCTTCTGCATAGCAAACTAAACCATCAACAAAACGAAAAGCAACCTACTGAGTGGGAAAAACATTTGCAAATAATTTAGCTGATAAGAGATTAATATCCAAAAATGCATAAAAATACTCATACAATGCAATAGTAAAAAACAAAACAAAAAACTATCGATTAGAAAATAGGCAGAGAATTGAAAAGATATTTTTCCAAAGGAGCCATGCAGATGGCCAACAGACACATGAAAAGATGCTCAACATCACTAATCATCTGGACAATGCAAATCAAAGACAGCAATGAGATATCACATCACATCTGTTAGAATGCCTTCTATCAAAAAGACAAGAAATAAAAAGTATTTGCAAGGATGTGGAGAACAGGAACCCTTATGCACTGTTGGTGGCAATGTAAATTGGTGCAGGTACAATGGAAAACAGTATGTCGATTCCTTTAAAAATTAAAACTTATTTATATGATCCAACAGTTCTACTTGTGTGTATATATCTGAATAAAATGAAAACACAAACTTGAGAAGATACACATTATATATATATATATATATATATATATATATATATATATATATATATATATATATAACATTAAAAAATAAAGCTTGACATTTGCAACACATGGCTAAACTTTGAGTGTATTACACTAGGTGAAGTCAGAAAAATACTGTATGATCTTACTTATATGTGGAATCTAGAAAACAAAACAAAACAAAACACAAAACTCAGAGATACATATTGGTGGCTGTCAGAGGGGAAAAGGTAAAGAGGTTGAAGAAGTACAAACTTTCAGTTTTAATCTAAATAAATCATGGGGATGTAATGGAAAGCACAGTGAGTCTGGTTAATAATATTGTATTGCACATTTGAAAGTTACTAAGAAAATAAATCTTAATAGTTCTCATCACAAGAAAAATATATTTGTAACTTGATACAGTTTCAGATGGTAACTAGACTAATATGAAGATCATTTTTCAGTGTATACAAATATCAAATATTTTTGTTGTACACATGAAACTAATATGTTATATGTCAATTATACCTCAATATTTTTTTCATTTAAAAATAATTTCAAAAAATAAAGTAAAACTTGATCTCACATTACACAGGAAAAAATAAAAAAAAACAGATTAGGTTAGATGTTATGCTATATGTTCATAGCTCCCTGGTCCTTTTCTCCATGGGACTTACTGTGGATTCAATTTTAAGTTTGTTTGATCTGTTGTTGTTCAATGTCCATATCTAATGCTAGAATGTTACCCCATTAAGTCAAGAATGATGTTTTTGCTAGTTATTCTCAGAAACAACACAAAGGGCCTAGCATACTATAAGCACTCAATAAATATTTGTTAAATAATAAAAGCTAAAAATAACCTTTTTGTTATCATTTTTTGCACTTAGACAGTAATTGACAGTCTGAGCATCTTTTCACTGGATGTGGATTAGTTTCACTAAGGTATAATCTTCCTGACTCATTCAAGCACTGCAATCTATTTGTCTGAAGATAGAGATCAGGTTTCAATTGACACAGCTGAGATTTAAACTGTCTGTTTGGTGTCAAAATGTACAGTTAATCATTGAGAACTGCCATATGATATAAAAATGTCCAGCCAATTGACCTAATATCTCCAGGTTTGTGTATGTTGTGAAGTAAAACCCTTTCAATCCTATTCATCACAAGATTACACAATCTCATTTTTACACATAATAAAGATGAGATATCTGCCATTCTGTATTGGTTTGGTGCAGTCTGACTAGATTCCACAGCACTTGTACTGGGAGGAAATTGGTCTGTTTCTGGGGACACGGACAGGGCTATTACCCCAAGACGTCCTTTGCACTTATGGTCAATGCTTTGTATTGACTTATGGTCAATGCTGGTCAAATGCTTTGTATTTTTGCTGTTCTTATTTCTAAACAGTTAAATAGTGTAGACATAGTCTCCACTCTTTAAATATGACATTCTATGATTATTAGAACTTTTATTTTATCATTATTGATTGAAATGGATTTTTTGTACAAATTCTG
This sequence comes from Panthera pardus, assembly GCF_024362965.1. Classification (NCBI taxonomy): domain Eukaryota; kingdom Metazoa; phylum Chordata; class Mammalia; order Carnivora; family Felidae; genus Panthera; species Panthera pardus. The sequence continues at coordinate 35,539,097 of NW_026526766.1, forward strand.
AGGAATTACATGTCTTAGACTTGCATGCATGTGTGCACATATTTGTGTGTCTGTGTACATGTGACAAAACATTATCGAAGTAGAAAGACTATATTACTGAAAAATATTCTACTTTTTTCCCTTAGAGATAGTTTGCTGCATTTGTTTTCTATTGCTCTATAAAAATTACCATAAGCATAGCAGCATAAAATTATACTCATTTATTATCTCATAGTTCCTGTGGATCAGAAATACAGGTATGACTTAGTTGAGTTCTCTCTCTTAGGGTCTCAAAAGGGTATATGCAAGTGTTGGCTGGAATTGGAGTCCTGTCTGATGCTCAATATCTTTTTCCAGTCTCCTGTGGTTGTCAGCAGAATTCATTTCCTTGCAGTTGTACACCTCATGGAACCTTTCTCCTCAAGTCCAACAGGAGAGAGGACTAGTTTTTGCTGCTTCCAGTCTCTCATCTCCTGGTCCCTTTTGGAGATGCCACCTGATCCAGCCAGGTCCATCCATAATGTTCTCCCTTGGAATTCATTTAAAGTCAAATGATTAGGGACTTAATTACATATGAAAAATGCTTCTACTTTGCCAATTTATGTGGGTGAAAGCAATTTCAGGTTCAATTTAGGTTCAAAGAGGGTGGGATTACACAAAGATATATGGCATCGAGGTTCATCTTAGAATTCTGCATACCAGATTCATACATGGTCTACAACACAATCTGCATGAGTTTTCTATACAAGAGCTTCATTTTGGATAGTATTCCAAATGGTATTAATGTTTAATTCTAATTGTTATTTTGAACATTTTATGAAAGCTATTAATGTTTAATTTTAATTACTTACTGGAACTAAGAATTTACTTTTAATTGGGCTAGTAAGTACAATAAAGGTTTTTGTCAGTTATTAACTCTAAGTATCTCTTGAAACAGTCTCTCAAATTAAAATGTAAATAACTAAGTTCTGAAATAGACTTGTTTTTAGCTATTCTATGTGATGCTACAAAAACTAATGTTTTAAAAGTCAGACTTAGCAAAAAAGAATTTATTTATTTTCACATGAAAGAATAAATAAATTAAAAGTGTACAAAGAAAATATTTGCAAAATGATTGCATTTTAATTTATTTTCCCTTGTATTAACATAAGAAAGTATTTTGTTGGGGCTCAGTATATTAACTTCAGCTGAATTTCATTCTTTTTAATTTTTTTTTAATTTTTTTAATTTTTTAAACATTTATGTATTATTGAGAGACAGACAGAATCAGAGAATGCACAGGGGAGGGGTAGAGAGACGGAGAGACACAGAATCTGAAGTAAGCTCCAGGCTCTGAGCTGTCAGCACAGAGCCCGATGCGGGGCTCAAACTCACAAACCACAAGATCATGACCTGAGACTAAGTCGGTCACCCAACCAACTTAGCCACCCAGGCACCCCTGAATTTCATTCTTTATGGTGAAATACCCATAATATCATCTTACTATGAATCTAAATTTAATTCTTCTTATAGAAACACCATATTCTAACGAACAAATCACAACATTTGGAACAGGACTCCTGGGCTTGAATCCCAGTGCCAATAGTAACCCACCAGATGTGTAACATTAACATGTTATATAACATTTTCTGGTCACGGTATCCTCATAAATAAAATAGGCATAATAATAGGTACCAGCCTTAAGAGGATTATGGAGAAGATTATATTTGTTAATTAAATTTGTTTCTATACACTTAGAGCCTGGCACATGAAATTTGTGTGTGAGTATGTGTGTGTGTCTAATACATATTTAAATGTTTTTAATCTGTATAAACATGAAATTATGTCTTTCAGTTTGGACCTGTGTGTGTACATGATGATAAAGAAATCCCTAAACAAGTATTAAAGCACCGAGAGACAAAAACAATGACTACTGTTTTTTAAAACCCCTAACGTTGGGGCGCCTGGGTGGCTTAGTCAGTTAAGCGTCTGACTTCGGCTCAGGTCACGATCTCGCGGTCCGTGAGTTCGAGCCCCGTGTCGGGCTCTGTGCTGACCGCTCAGAGCCTGGAGCCTGTTTCAGATTCTGTGTCTCCCTCTCTCTCTGACCCTCCCCTGTTCATGCTCTGTCTCTCTCTGTCTCAAAAATAAATAAATGTTGAAAAAAAATTTAAAAAAATAAAAATAAAAAAAATAAATAAATAAAACCCCTAATGCAAAAGGTTCTTAGGCTTGGAGATGCAGAAAAGAATACATATCCTACCCACTACTGCAAGTAACAGTATTCACAGAACCATACTACTATGAGTTCTTTTTCTCATGGTCAGGATCAATCTATACAAAAAGTACTAATGACTTGGAGTGCCTGGGTGGCTCAGTCCCTTAAGTGGCCGACTTCAGCTCATGTCATGATCTCACTGGCTTGTGAGTTTGAGCCTTGCATCAGGCTCTTTGCTGCCAGCTTGGAGCCTGGAGCCTGCTTCAGATTCTGTGTCTCCCTCTCTCTGCCCCTCCGCCACTCATACTCTGTCTCTCTCAAAAAATAAGTAAACATTAAAAAAAAATTTTAAAGTATTAATGACTCAAACATGGTAGAAAAACAATATAAGTTTAACACATCTGAAAATGTAAGAAAAGTTAGATCTTTCAGGAAACAGGGAAGGAAGTAGAAACATATTGATAAAAACACCATATTCTCATTTAATATAGTAAAGGTTCTCAGTAGCTGCACACATTGATGGTACGTGACCCAAAGTTCAAATGAGTCATATAAATATGCAGAAGTAACCAAAAGAATAATTCAAAAAAGTATGTCTGTATCAAATATTGAGAGGAGTGAGGAAGGCTAATAGAATAATATAATTGCACAGAATGATTTTTCACAGGTAAGTGTCAAGGGATTTTGTTTAAAGTTGTTAAATTGAAAAATAGACTCATATGTTTATTATTTCAACATACTTAAATTCTTTTAAAAGATAAGCAATATTGGCAAACCTTTAGCCAGACTTTTCAAGAAAAAAAAATCAAATAAATCCAAAATAAAAGAGATCAGTTACAATTGATACCAGAGAAATATAAAAGATCATAAGTGACTACTACCAACAATTACACACTAATAAATTGAACCGCCTAGATGAATTAATTCCCAGAAACATACAACCTATCAAGAATGAATCATGATGAAACAGAAAATTTGAACAGTCCAATTACTAGTAAGAAGATTGAATCAGTAATCAAAACCTCCTGAAAAACAAAAGTTCAGGACCAGATGGCTTCACTGGTGAATTCTACTGAACATTCAAGGAATATTTCAGACTAATCCTTCTCAAACCCTTCCAAAAAATGTAAGAAGAGGAAACTATCCCAAGATCATTTTGTGAGGACCCATTACCCTGATATTAAAACCAAAAAAGGATGCCAGGAAAAAAAAAAGAAAATTACAGGCCAATATCCCTGATGAACATAGATACAAAAAATCTCAACAAAATATTAGCACACCAAATTCAACAATACATTAAAATGATCATACACCATTATCAAGTGGGATTTATTCCTGTGATACCAGAATGGTTCTACTTCCACAAATCAGTCAAACTGCTACACCACATTAACAAAATGAAGGATAAAAACACATGATCTTATCAATAGATGCAAAAAAGATAATGAATTATCAGAAAGATAAATGAAGAGAGCAATTCCAGGGGCACCTGGGTGGCTCAGTTAAGCATCTGACTTCAGCTCAGGTCATGATATGGTTCCTGAGTTCGAGCCCTGGGTCGGGCTCTGTGCTGACAGCTCAGAGTCTGAAGCCTGCTTCAGATTCTGCGTCTCCCTCTCTCTCTCTGCACCCCGCCCCCCGCTCACACTCTGTCTCTCTCTCTCAAAAATATGAAGATTAAAAAAATAAAAAAAAATAAATGAAAAAAGAGAGCAATTCCATTGACACTTGCATTAAAAAGGATAAGATATCTAGGAATAAACTGATGCAGCCCTTCTGGAAAATAGTATGGAGTTTCCTCAAAAAGTTAAAAATAAAACTACCATATAATCCAGTATTTCTGCTTCTAGATTTTTACCTGAGAAATATGAAATACTGCCGTAAACAAGAATGAAATACCACCATTTGTAACAACATGGATGGATCTCAAAGGCATTATGCTAAGTAAAATACATCAAAGAAAGACAAATACTGTGTGAAGTCTCTCTCTCTCTCTCTCTCTCTCTCTCTATATATATATATATATATATATATATATATATATATATATATAAAACAAAATATCTATATCAATATCTAGCCAGCCAGCAATTGAGAAAGAGCAGTGAAAAGAGATTGACAAGAGACAGCAGGACACATTATTATGTCAAGTATGTTTTACCCAGACCACCAGCCTATTGTTGTAGTCAAGGAGCTAATTAATTGTTAATTGCACACCATGGTTCAAACCCTTAAAATTCCTATTCTGGGTATAAGGAAGGAATTGACAAGATCATGGCCATGTTAGCACATACTTATCATGTGGCTGTTGGACTACCTTTAGATAAAAGTGTCCCTAAATCTAGACAGGTGCAGTTAGCTCCTATAGCAAAGCTTGATGAGTGGGCCAAAACTGACTTCCAGAAATAACTTAATGACTCGTTGGGTGCTTCTGCACAATAAAGCCTATACAATTATAGCAGAAATAAGTTGTCTCTTAACATGTCATTCCTTCTGCATCCACACAGAAAAGACAGTTTCTGTTTAAATGACACTATGCCCTCCCAAGAGCACTATTTAAAAAATGCACATACTGAGGGATCCAACATGGCAGAGAAGTAGGGGAATCCAAAGTTCTCTCATCTCTCAAACACAGCAGTGTTGAGGCCAAAGGACTTTGAACTCCAAGAGTCCTGGCAGGAACGTGACAGAGACATCTCTAGGAACCCACCAGGATAACCTGTGGGCCATAGGTTCATGATTGTGAACTGGGAGAGAGAAAACTGTTAGTGCAGGAATGGAGGGGAGGTAACCCCTTCTGCAGAGAGACAAAGGGAAGAGAAAGGCTGGGGAAATGTTGGACCATATCTAGACAAGAGAAAAAACACAGACTGGGACAGAGAAACATCTAATCTCTAACTGTGGGGCTTTCTCTGGACTGGGGCTGGCTGCCATGTTCACAAACCTGGCAAGGAGAGGTGCCAGTCTGGGCTCTGTAACTAGTCCAGAGGCATAGTCCACAATGGGAGAAAGTAATTCCCTCCCTGGAATGTTTTGGGAAGAAGACATATAATGATTCAAAGGACAAAGACTGCCTACACCCACAGCCAGAGGCAATATATTAGGCAGCCCAGAGTGGCACTTCTCCAAAACCGTGGTGTAGGCAGTGGGAACCTTTAAGACATTGGGGTTTAAGTCCCAGCCAAGTGACAAGGAGGCACGGGAGTTGGTGGAGTGGGACAAATAACCTCGTTCACTCCCACAGCACAGACAGTACAGCCTAAACAGAGTGGTTTGGGACACCCGGTCCATGGAGACAGACTGAGGGGGTTGCCATTTTTCTCCCCCTCACCAACAAGGTGGGGCTTAAGGAAGCAGACAATGGGCCCAGAGTGGAGACAGGACCCACCTGCACCAAACGACACCTCTTCTCACCTGGTAACTGAGTATCTACTGGAACAGAATTGTCGCTGACTACCCAGACAGCTTCTCCTCCAGACCAGTGCTGTTGCATTGCCTGAATTAATTTTCAGACAATTCTTATCATATATATATATATATATATATATATATATATATATATATATACTCTTCCTTCCTTTTCTCCTTATCTTTTCCCTTCTCTAGTCTGGTTATTCTGGTTGTTGGTTTGTTTAAGCAGACATATTATGATTTTGATTTGTTTAAGTAGACATCTTTAATCTATTTTCTTTATACATATTCTACACCTCCTTTATTTTCCTTTCTCTCTGTCTGGATTAAGCAGTATAATTTCTCTGTCTGGTCAATTTTATTTTATTTTATTTTTCCCTTCCCCTGTCATTTCTATCTTTGTATGGGATAAGGCCTCTTCCATCAGCACTGCTTCCACCCTGTTGTTTACTTGTAGCTGGTATTTCTGGTTTTTTGTTTTTGTTTTTGTTTGTGTGTGTGTTTGTTTTTCTTTCTTGTTTGTTTTTTGTTTGTTTGTTTCCCTTTCCAGGAAGACTTCGATGAACAAATCAAAGCACACCTGGTGGAGGGCCCAAAACATCTTTAGGAGTAAGGACATAAAGTAACCAAAGTCACAACAACAGAGAGCAAGTAACACACTCCAAAGAACAACTCCTGAAGGGCCAGGCCCTGGACAGTGTATGACCCCTCTTTAATAGAGTAGTGCTTGCAGGTGCAAGGCATATAACAAGCTTTTAAAACACATAAGGGACAGAAAACTAGCCAAAATCAGGACACAGAAGAATTCTCCTCAAAAGAAATTCCAGGAAAAATTGACAGTTAAAGAATTGATAAAAACAGCTATAAACATATAACTGAACAAAAATTTAGAATAATAGTCATAAGATTAATTGCTAGACTTGAAAAAAGCAAAGAATACAGCAGAGAATCTATTGCTGCAGAGATCAAGGAACTAAGAAATAGTCATGATGAATTAAAAAATGATGTAAATGAGGTGCAAAATAAACTAGAGGCAGTGACAGCAAGGATTAAAGAGGCAGAGGGGAGAAAAGGTGAAACAAGATAAAATTATGGAAAAAGATGGAGCTGAGAAAAATAGAGATAAAAAAATTCTGGACCATGAGGGGAGAATGAGAGAACTAAGTGATTCAATGAAATGGAACAATACCCGTATCACAGGAGTTCCAGAAGAAGAGGGCGGAGAGAAAAAGAGGCAGAAGCTATAGCTGAACAAATCATATCTGAGAACTTCCTCAATCAGGTTAGGAAAGATACACTGAAATCCAGGAGGCACAGATAGCTCCCTTCAGACGTAACTTGAATTGATCTTCTGCATGACATATCATACTGAAAGTGGCAAAATACAAAGATAAAGAGATAATTCTGAAAGCAGCCAGGGATAAATGGGCTTTAACATACAAGAGTAGACATATAAGGGTAGTAGCAGACCTATCTACTGAAACTGGGCAGGCCAGAAAGGAGTGGCAGGAAACTTTCAATGTGCTGAATAGGAAATACACGCAGCCAAGAATCCCTTATCCAGCAAACCTGTCATTCAGAATAGAAGGAGAGATAAAGGTTTTCCCAGACAAACAAAAAGAGAAGGAATTCATCACCACTAAACCAGGCCTACAAGAGATCCTAAGGGGGATTCTGTGGGTGGAATGTTGCAAAGAGAACACAAAGGACCAGAGACATCACTACAAGGATGAAACCTACAGATAACACAATGACTCTAAATCCATATCTTTCAATAATAACACTGAATGTAAATGGACTAAATGTTCCAATTAAAAAACACAGGGCATCAGAATGGATAAGATCCATCTATTTGCTGTCTACAAGAGACCCATTTTAGACCTGAGGACACCTTCAGATTGAAAGTGAGGGGGTGGAGAACCATCTATCATGCTACTGGAAGTCTATAGAAAGCTGGAGTAGTCATATCAGACAAACCAGATTTTAATCTAAAAGCTGTAACAAGAGATAAAGAAGGGCATTTTATAATAATTACAGGGTCTATCCATCAAGAAGAGCTAACAATTATAAATGCTTTTGCACCGAATTTGAAAGCACCCAGATATATAAACCAATCACAAACATAAGTAATGTTATAGGTAGGAATGTGGTAATTGCAAGGTACTTTAATACTCCACTTACAACAATGGACAGATAATCTAGACAGAAAATCAACAAAAAAACAATGGCCCTGAATGATACACTGGACCAGATGGACTTGACAGATATATTCAGGACTTTTCATCCTAAAGCAACAGAATACACATTCTTCTCAAGTTCACATGGAACATTCTCCAAGATAGGTCATTTACTGGGTCACAAAACAGCCCTCAAAAATGTAAAAAAATTGAGATCATACCATGCACACTTTCAGATCACAATGCTATGAAACTTGAAGTTAACCACAGGAAAAAGTTTGGAAAACCTCCAAACGCATGGAGGTTAGAGAACAGCCTACTAAAGAATGAATGGTAGGGGTGCCTGGGTGGCTCAGTCATTTAAACATTCGACTTCAGCTCAAGACATGATCTCAATGTTTGTGGGTTTGAGCCCCCCATCAGGCTTTGTCCTGACAGCTCAGAGCCTGGAACCTGCTTCAGATCCTGTGTCTCCCTCTCTCTCTGCTCCTCCCCTGCTTATGCTCTGGCTCTGTCTCTGTCTCTCTCAAAAATAAATATTAAAAAAAAATTAAAAACAAAGAATGAATGGGTCAACCAGGAAATTAAAGAGGAATTAAAAATATATGGAAACAAATGAAAATGAAAACAGAACAGTCAAACCATTTGGGAAGCAACAAAGGCAGTCCTAAGAGGAAAATACATGGCAATCCAGACCTATCTCAAGAAACAAGAAAAATCCCAAATACAAAATCTAGCAGCATACCTAAAGGAAATGGGAGCAGAACAACAAAGAAACCAAGGCCAGCAGAAGAAGAGAAATAGTAAAGATTAAAGCAGAAATAAACAGTATAGAATCCAAAAAAAACAGTAGAACAGATGGATGAACCTAAGAGCTGTTTTTTTTTTGAAAAAATAAACAAAATTGATAAAACCCTAGCCAGACTTCTCAAAAAGAAAAGAAAGAGGACCCAAATAGATAAAATCACGAATGAAAATGGATTTATCACAACCAATCCTTCAGAAATACAAGCAATTATCAGAGAATACTATGAAAAATTATATGCCAACAAACTGCACAACATGGAATAAATGGACAAATTCCTAGACACCCACACACTACAAAAACTCAAACCGAAAGAAATAGAACATTTGAACAGATCCATAACTAGTGAAGAAATTGATTCAGTTATCAAAAATCTCCCAACAAATAGAGTCCTGGGCCAGATGGCTTCCCTCAGGAATTCTACCAGACATTTAAAGCAGAGTTAATACCTATCCTCAAGCTGTTCCAAAAAATTGAAACGGAAGAAAAACTTCCAGACTCATTCTATGAAGCCAGCATTGACTTGATTCCCAAACCAGACAGAGACCCCACAAAAAAGGAGAATTACTAGCCAATATCCCTGATGAACATGGATGCAAAAATTCTCAACATGATACTAACAATTCTAATTCAAGAATATATAAAAAGAATTATTCACCATGATCAAGTGGGATTCATTCCTGGGCTGAAGGGCTGGTTCAATATTCACAAATCATCAATGTGACACATCACATTAACAAAATAAAGGATAAGAACCACATGATCCTGTCAATAGATGCAGAAAATGCATTTGACAAAATGCAGCATCCTTTCTTAATAAAAACCCTCAAGAAATTTGGGATAGAAGGAACATACCTAAACATCATAAAGGCCATATATGAAAAGTTCACAGCTAATATTATCCTTAAAGGGGAAAAACTGAGAGCTTTCCCCCTGAGTTTAGGAACATGGCAGGAATGTCCACTCTTATCACTATTGTTTAAAATAGTGATGGAAGTTCTATCATCAGCAATCAGACAACAAATGAAATAAAAGGTATCAAAATTGGCAAAGAAGTCAAACTTTCACTTTTCGCAGACAGCATGATACTCTACATGGATAACCTGAAATATTCCACCAAAAGACACCTAGAACTGATACATGAATTCAGCAAAGTTGCAGGGTACAAAATCAATGTACAGAAATCAGCTGCATTCCTATACACTAATAATGAAGCAACAGAAAGACAAGTAAAGAAATTGATCCCATTCACAATTGCACCAAGAACCATAAAATACCTAGGAATAAATCTAACCAAAGAGGTAAAAGATCTGTATGATGCAAAGTATATAAAACTTATGAAGGAAATTGAAAAAGACAGAAAGAAATGGAAAAACATCCCATGCTCATGGATTGAAAGAATATTGTTAAAATGTCAATACTACCCACAGCAATCTACACATTCAATGCAATCCCAATCAAAATTGCACCGCCATTCTTCTCAAAGCTGAAACAAACAATCCTAAAATTTGTATGGAACCACAAAAGACCCCGAATAGCCAAAGTAATATTAAAGAAGAAAACCAAAGCAGGCAGCATCTCAATCCCAGACTTTAGCCTCTACTACAAAGTTGTAATCATCAAAACAGTATGGTATTGGCACAGACACATAGACCAGTGGAATAGAATACAGAACCCAGAACTGGTCCCACAAAGGTATGGCCAACTAATCTTTGACAAAGCAGGAAGGAGTATTCAATTGAAAAAAGACAGTCTCTGTAGCAAATGTGCTGGGAGAACTGGACAGCAACATACAGAAGAATGAAACTAGACCACATTCTTACACCATACACAAAAATAAACTCAAAATGGATGAAAGACCTAAATGTGAGACAGGAAACCATTTCTCCTAGATGAGAAACCAGGTCACAACCTCTTTGACCTCAGCTGCAGCAATTTCTTGCTTGACACATCTCCAAAGGCAAGGGAATTAAAAGCAAAAATGAATTATCAGGATCTCATCAAAATAAAAAGCTTCTGCACTGCAAAGCAAACAATCAACAAAAATAAAAGGCAAATGATGGAATGGGAAAAGATATTTGCAAATGATATATCAGATAACGGGTTAGTATCCAAAATCTATAAAGAATTTACCAAACTCAACACCCAAAAAACAAGTAATCCAGTGAAGAAATGGGCAGAAGATATGAATAGACACTTGTCCAAAGAAGGCATCCAGATGGCCAACAGACACATTAAAAGATGCTCAATGTAACTCCTCATCATGGAAATACAAATCAAAACCACACGAGATACCACCTCACACTGGTTAGAGTAGCTAAAATTAACAACTCTGGAAACTACAGATGCTGGAGAGGATGTGGAGAAACAGGAACCCTCTAGCACTCTTACTGGGAATGCACACTGGTGCAGCCACTCTGGAAAACAGAGTGGAGGTTCCTCAAAAAATTAAAAACAGAACTACCCTATGACCCAGCAATAGCACTGCTAGGAAGAGTGCTGATGCATAGGGGCATTTGTACCCCAATGTTTATAGCAGCACTTTCAACAATAGCCAAATTATGGAAAGAGCCTAAATGTCCATCAACTGATGAATGGGTAAAGAAGTTGTGGCTTATATATACAATGGGATATTACTTGGCAATGAGAAAGAATGAAATATGGCCTTTTGTAGCAACATGGATAGAACTGGAGAGTTATGTTAAGTGAAATAAGTCATACAAAGAAAGACAGATACTATATGTTTTCACTCTTATGTGGATCCTGAAAAACTTAACAGAAGACCATGGGGAGGGGAAGGGTAAAAGAAAAAAGTTAGAGAGAGAGGGAGGGAGGCAAACCATAAGAGACTCTTAAAAACTGAGAATAAACTGAGGGTTGATGGGGGGTGGGAAGGAGGGGAAAGTGGGTGATGGTCATTGAGGAGGGCAGCTTTTGGGATGAGCACTGGGTGTTGTATGGAAACCAATTTGACAATAAATTTCATATTAAAAAAAGATGTGGTATATATATATACAGTGGAAGACTACTTGGCAATGAAAAGGAGTGAAATCATGCCATTTGCAGAAATGTAGATGGAACTGGAAGGTATTATGCTGAGTAAAATAAGTCAGTCAGAGAAAGTCAGATATCGTATCCAGTCATATGTGGATCTTGAGCAACTTAATAGAAGACCATGGGGGAAGGGAAGGGGAAAACAACAGTTATAAACAGAGAGGGAGGGAGGCCAACCATAAGGGACTCTTAAATACAGAGAACAAACTGAAGGTTGATTGGGGGGGGGGCAGGGGAAATGGGTGATGGGCATTGAGGAGGGAACTTGTTGGAATGAGCATGGGGTGTTGAATGTAAGCAATGAACCATGGGAATCTACCCCCAAAATCAAGAGCACACTTTGCACACTGTATGTTAGACAGTTTGACAATAAATTAAATTTTAAAAAAGTAAATTGAAAAATTAAAAATGTACATACTGGTGCCACCACTGCTATTGTACATGTCCTAAACTCAAGCCTCACACTCCCCTTGGGATGGTATCCATGCATCAAGCAGGAGCCAGTAGAAATATAACACAGGCAGAACAGGAAGCCTCACAGTGCCATCTGTTCTTTCTTCTGCTAGACGGGATTTTGTTGGTTACCCTTTCCATTTGGGATCTAGCTCCTGACATGTTGCTGTGTCCCTCTTCTCCCACCTTTGATGTCTTTTCTTCTATTACTTAACGAAACAACTATCCTAATTTAGGAGCATTCCTTTGGTAGGAAATCTTTACCTCCTCCTCACTTTCAGATCACTGCACAATATATTGAAGGCTATTCCTTAGCCTTTTTATTCTTCTAGTACCTATGCTACATGATTTGTTTTAAGAAGCTCAAATAGGGGCACCTGGGTGGCTCAGTCGGTTAAGCATCTGACTTCAGCTCAGGACATGTCCTCAAGACATGTTCTCATGATTCACAAGTTCAAGCCCCACATTGGGCTCTGTGCTGACAGCTCAGAGCCTGGAGTCTGCTTTGGATTGTATGTCTCTCTCTCTCTTTTTCTCTGCCCCTTCCCCACTTGTGCTCTGCTTCTCTCTCTCTCTCAAAAATAAAAAAAAATAAATAAATTAAAAAAATTACCAAATAAAAACTTGACCTCCACTTTTTTTCTTTGGGGGGGGGGGCAGGCATTGGAAGGTAGTTGATTTGGCTTTATCATTTTAAAAACAGATTTTTAAAATTAACTTAAAACTTCCATAACCGTTTTAACAAAAATGAAAACCCGTTTATATTATCTTGTTAAAACTATTTTAGAAGGAAAAGTTCTATTTATTATGCAATGTCTCAATTAGCTTCTGGGTCATTAGTTTTAAAAACAATTCTACAGTTGCCCATTTTCAAATATGTTATAAGATTACTCTTTCTATTTTCTGTACAGAATTTAAAACATCAATTTATCTGTTAACTTACTGAACTAAATAAAGAAATGACACAATTTGGCTTTTATTTTCAGGAACACAGAAATCTAGAATTCACTTTAGTTCAAGCATAGGCTGAATGAACAAAGTCTATAATTTGTAAAAGTTCATTACAACTAATATATGAGGCATACAAATATAAGATATTTTTGAGGCTAGGAAAGGATAGGAGAATTTGCTTAAGAGATGCGGTTCTTATCCTATCTAATTAAAGAATTAGGAGAAAAACGAAACTCAGCAGTAATGACATGCCTTTGGTATTTAAAAGCATTTCTGGCATGAAAGCTTCATCACTGCCTCATTTACTTTACAATTTCTAAAATACAGTCATGGCAAGAGCCCAGATTAGAACTGGGAAATTAAAAACATTTTTTTTCTTCTTGAGGAGTTTATTTCAGAGATACTAAAACTGGGTTACAAGAAAATATGCAACAGAAAAGATCCAATCTTGCTTTCATCTGTACTCAAAGAAATTGACCATATAATAGGGCATTTATAAGGTACCAAGTGGGAATATATGATGTAGAATAACCGAAAGATTTCTCACTTACTTACTCTAAATCAATATAGGCATTTTTTTTAATTTTTTTAATTATTTTTTACTGCAGTCTCTAGAAAACCAAAGACTAGATTCAAATTTGAAGAAAAGGTTGCCAGAATGGGACTAATTTAAGTGTTGTTAAATTAATCAAGGAAGCTTTTAGGCAAGGTGGCTCTAATGTTGTGTTGTTATATAAGCAAACCAAAACAGTTTTCTGCTTTGCTTCCACCTTTTCTCTAGAAGTGTCCTTTCCAGAGCTCCTGACTGTGGAGCTTTCAACCATGTCTGGCTTGGTGCTGCCTAATCAGTTTTTGCTCAAACTCTTAAAAATGTTACTACTTTCAGTTTATCCTTTAAGAGAGTCCATACTATAAAGCCCAAAGCCCCCAGAAATGAGGCACATTCACATGAAGTTTGGGCAGATATAACAACCTAGTTATTTCTTATTTATCCATATATAATTTCATTGATGTATTTATTTATATATTTGTTTATGTATTTATGCATTTATTCATAGGCTTTAAGTGGCATCCTCTCTATTTTAAGAAAGCAATAAATCAACTTTATATTTTCATAACTTATGTTTCCATACAATACACACCAGTTACTGAGTGTCAACAACAAGAAAGTTTAGATGTTGTGTGAACACAGACAAGATCCTTGCTCACACTGATAAGACTGTCTAACATAAGAATGGTATAAATGATTTCTCCCAAATGTCTATATTCACACTAATGAGAGCTTTACATGGTTTTTTTGTTTGTTTTTATTTAATCTGAAGAGTAAGTGGAAGTAATAATCTGGCAGTGTTACTGTCCCTCATCCCTTAATCCTAATACCACACCTGACCTTCAATTAAGAGGAAAAATAGAAGAAAAGGGGGAAAAAAAAGGAAATGACTGCATATGTAGAAGCCATATGTTCTTTATTCACCACAAAAGTTTATTAGGGCGTTTTAAAAACGGTACTGAATGGGCAATTCTACAATGTCATTTGGAACTAAAGTATCCATTGTGTGTAGGACACTCTTTATATACATATGAGATTTAAAATAAAGTAAGGGTAATAAAAGATGCATAAGACCAGTTGTGATGAAGAGTAGAAGGCACTGGGTGGGAAGGAAGGTGCAGAGAAAATGAGTATTTAGATAAAGAAGGATCTCTTAGGACGTATGTGTAGGTGTTGAGGAGGGATAGGGTAAATAGGGTTGATTACACTGAAATTTTCACATATTCATTTATTCTGTTGAAATTTAAGTCAGCATTCTAGTCAATTTGAACTTTTCCTCATCCTTAGTCACTTATTCAAATCGCAAAGCAAGAGCTACTGGTAAAAATCTTTTCTGATAGGATGACCATGATAAATTGTTGAACTTGGTGTCTTTGGGTCAAATGTAGGAGCCTCTCCACAGGTGTGGGAGGAAAACAGTAAATAGTGATAGCTAGTTGCTGCTAGGAGCAAATTGCATGCCTTAAAAGCATCCAAAATACTGTTAATTTATTCAGTAAAAGTCAGGATTTTTCTTTTCCGCATACCTCATCTATCTCATCTCCTTTGTATGACTTTTCCAGAACTGTTAACAAAGACAATCTTAAGCTGGCTGGTTTACTCTTTTTAAACTGCGACAGTCTAAAGGAAGCACTGATGCAGACATAAACCCACAAATCAGGTTCCAACTTAAGAAAGAGAATGTCAGACATTTGCTTTCAGGATTACAGCACTACACATGAAAGCTGTAGTCATATCACAGTGCAGCTTAATTTTGGAAAGCTTCTCTTTCACTTTCTTCTCTTTCACTTTCTTCCATATGTTTAAAAATGACATATCCCACTAATATACATTATAATATACAAATGGATTAAGAAAATAGGAAATTGTATTACTGACTCCCACATTGGACTGAGCTTTCTAACGTTCCTTTCATCCTTGGTTTTAAACAATAAGACCATAGGGAGATGTGTTATTTGAAAACATATTTAGGTTGCATTTATAATACCCACCACACATTAAATTTAGAGTAAAAAACCCAAAATATAGCATTCCATGAATGCTTAAATATAACGAATAAGGGTCCAAGTCATGAAGGGTCAGTGTTATTACAGGATTTAGTGTTAGCCAGTATCATTATTAAATAACATGAAAATTATCTCAACAAAGGAAAATTATCTCAACAAACACAATACTCTACAGATACTTTTGCATATGAATAAACTCTCTTGATACAGAAATGACAAGCAAATGCTAGAGAAATGTAAAAGAAGTATGGGTTGTTTATCTAATATTGACAGCACTAAATAGTCTGACCTTCCATTTTTATAACAAATGAAATTTGTTATCAGGGAATCTGTATTAATTGCCCCTAGATACTGATTTATTCAGGAATGAGCATGTACTGACATTTCTCTTCAAGTGTGAACAAAGCTTCTTGGAGGACTCCAGAGGCAGGTTTCCTTGCTGATATATATGAGTGAAATTAGTGTCCTTATCAGAAGAATTATAAGAATGAAGATCTCTCTTTCCCTACCAATGTTGTAAGAATGAAGATCTCTTTCCCTACCAGTGTAAAGAGACAGAAACAAGGCAGCTTTGTGGAAACCAGGAAGACAGTCCTTATCAAGAGCCAATCATGCTGGCACCCTGAGCTCAGACTTCCAGTCTCTGGAACCACGAGAAATAGTTTGCTGGGACATTTGGGAGACTCAGTCAGTTGAGCATCTCTTGATCTCAGCTCAGGTCATAATCTCACAGTTCGGTTTTTGGTTTCAAGCTCTGCTTTGGGCTCTGTGCTGACAGCGCAGAGCCTGCTTGGGATTCTTTCTTTCTCCTTCTCCCTCTCTCTCTTTCTGTCCCTCTCCCATTTGCGTGCTCCCCCTCTCAAAATAAATAAATAAACTTAAAAAAAAGAAAGAAATATTTGTTTAAGTCATCTAGTCTAAGGCATTTTTTGTTATAAGAGCTCAATCCACTTAAGACATCTGTGAAGGAGTATTATTGATTTCATCATAAATGTTAGAATTTAAGTAGCATGGCCAAGATCCTGCAGAGAGTGGCAGACGTAGTATTCCATGCTTGGTATCTCTGGCCTCAAATTCTGTGTTTTCTGCTTCCACATCAAAATGAAATGTCACAACCTGAAAACTCAACAAAATGTTGAGGATCCCCTACAAGAGCTATAGCAAAAAGAAAAAGAAATGGAAATACTCAGTATTTATCTTGCAAACAATCATTTTATTTCCCCTAGACTAATTCATAGGACTTTTGTCCTCTGCATTTCAATTAAAAAAATACTGAAAATGGTAATTGTTTCAAGATATACACAATTATCAAAATTTTGAAGAAGGATCTAGCATTTGACAAGAAATTTAGTTTAAGTACTTCAGAGAGTAGAAAAACAAAAAGCCTAAAAGAAGTTAAGCCTGAAGAATATTAAATCAAATTACATAAATTTTATTTTCCTTTGCTCCATCATTAAGTTAAGGACACTCCTAGAGTTTTTACGAAACCTCACATTAAATTGAAAGGATATATTTCATGATAAGGTGGGCAGTAACTTTAAAATGTCCTTTCCCCAAAGTTAGTATATGCTGAAGGGATATATATTACAGAAAAATTCACCAATAAGTTATGATACTTCAGAATGTTTTGAAATATGGCTCTAGTTCCTGTTGGTAGAAATCACACAAATCCCCAGGGTGACTGATGATGTCTCTTTCAGAGATACCAAGGTGAGACATAGAGTTAGACAGATCTTAGTACTAATCTGTTCAAAATATTCTACCTTCTTACAAATAGCATGGAATCAACAATGTGGTGAATTTTTTTTCTGCCATTCTTACTGTGGTTGTTCAGTGATATATAAAACCACAATTTAAAAAGTGATGGATTCTCACTCATTTTTCCATTACTTATGGCATATTGTATAATAACTACCAGGTATGATAAGTATCCAGGAATCTATAAAACTTTCTCAACATTATTATAAAATACGTGAAACATTTTACCAGAATTTGGTGCCTTGGTAGTAAATTGGCCATATCTCATTTTTATACTGAATATTTTGGTAAACACTTCCCAAACAATTTTTTGTTTGGGTGGGGTGTTTTTGTTTTTGCTTTTCCTGCTTCCCCATGCTATCTAAAAAGGGGGAGATATCAGGCAGGCTAAACCTCAAATGAATTTGATGATGTTCAGTGGTTCTAAACACAAAGAGATGTTCATCTACTGAAAACACAGAAAGAAAAAAATCCCATTAAGATAAAGCATCTAATTTGAAAGAAGCAGAAAGATAGGGAGAAAAAGTCACATTATCGAGTGGTTACAAGCTAAAGTATAATAACCATTAAAAACAATTACTTTATGTGGTGTATTTCCAATTTTGGAAAGTGACTGTAAATCAAGTCAACATAAAAGCATTGTTTTCTGGAAAACATTTTCACTTTTAACTGGGAAATAGTTGAAGTCTTAAAAAAGGCTTTAGATATCAATTTGTTTTCATTTTATGCATACATTTTCTTGGATATTTTGTTACCTATATTTTCAAATTCTAAATATTTATAGTATGAAAAGAGCTTAGAGATTGTTTAATCTAAACCTCTCTTTTACAGGGATAGAGAAATATGTTCAGATTGCTTAAGAGGTAAATCATACAATTAAAATATATCAGAAATGAGATGGACTTTAATTCCTGTCTACTGATAATAAGCTACTTTCATTTTACTCTACCAACTATCTTTAATATGTGTATCATAAAATATCAATGAAACTAAGACAGACATTTGAGCTAGACAAATTTTACTTGATAAATTTATGACTATTTAATGTACTGAAAAAAGAAAAAAAACTTTTAATTATTGAAAATATTTACAAATGTCCTGTTATAAGTCTTGAATCAGCCTTAAAAATCTCTAAAAAGACATTTGTATGAAGGTACTACCTTACTGACAGGTATATGAAGCATCTTTGCATGGAGTTTCTGGGTTATCATTTTTATCTTCTAAAGTACCATGTATTTAATTATATATATGCTGTTAGCTGTTTTCCCCTGAAAACAGAGAATATTAAGCAATTCTGGATATTTGAAGATTTCAATTGCCCTTCACTTGTATAGTTACAGACACAAAATAATTTTTTTCCTATAAAAGATCATGAGTCATAAAAAGTTCCATTTTCACCCAAGCTATAAGTGACTTGGATATTCATTGAGAAATGATGTGACTGCCTTTATCAACAGAGAAATTATGAAGGAAATCAACTAGAGAAGAAATAGTTGCTTAAGTATTTGTGATAAGCCAGAAAACCAGCTCAGCTGGTTACACCAGTTTGACTAAGAGATGCTTTCTCTTCATTTCGTGGCAAAACAGTGATATGTTCTTGTCATACTGTGTCATTACCAGGAGTAACAGAAGTTTTACCTTCCATTTATTATGATGAATAATAAATGTTGTGTGTGGATAAAACTGAATTTCCTTTTTAATCTATTTTGATTATTTGCCTTTATTTTCTCAATATATACTTCTGAGTTTCTCCTGTACTGATCAATAATTTTTTTACGTGTGATTGCATTCAGATATTTTTATTAAAGAACTTATTTATTTATATCACTCTCTTTTTCATTACAGTATGATTGGCAGAATGTCTCCTCAATATATACCTACCTTAATTCCCGAGTCCTGTAAATATTCTACTTTACATGGCAAAGAGGATTTTGTAGAAGTGATTAAAGTTATGGATTTTATGATATAAAGATCATCCTGTATTATGCTTACCTGGCTGGGCCCAAACTAACCACATGAGCCCTCAAAACAGAACTTCCTCTGGCTGTAGCAGAAGAGATGTAGTGGCAGGAAAAGTCAAAGAGGTAAGAAGTGTAAGAGGAGCTTTATGCACCTTTGCTGTTTTGAAGATGAGGGGGCTATGTAAGCAAGCATGCAGGTGTCCCTTAGGAGCTGAGAGGGGTCTCTGGGTAACAGCCAGCAGGTAACAAAGACCTCAGGCCTAGAGCCTCAAGAAACTTCATTCTACCAACAACCTGAATGAGGCTGAAAGAAGATTCTCCCCAGAAGTCTCCAGATAGAAGCCCAGAAAGGCAAATGCCTTGACTTCAGCCTTGTAAGACCCAAAGAAAAGGAATTAGTCAAGCTAACACAACACTCCTGACCTACAGAACAGTGAGATAATATATCTGTGTTGTTTTAAGCCAGTAAATGTCTGCTGATTGTTTCTGCTAGCATAGAAAACCAGATTTACTTTTATAAATACAACGAAACACAACTAGATTTACTTCTCTGGGGTCAGAGGTAATTTCTTACTCATCATGGTATCCTTATTCTTTTTGCAGGGCCTTTCACATAAGAGATGATCAATGAAGTTTATTGATTGACTATAATGCTCTATCATCTTACATCCTTGATCTTATTTTAAGTTGATTTATTTCAATCTATGTATTTTCAAGAAGGATATAAGATGATTTACAATAAAAGCAATGTAAAATAAGATCCAAAGACAGAGGCAAACAAAATATGTTAAGACATAAAAATAAGATAACAAAGAACAGCATATCCTAAACTTGATAGAGTAGGTTACAGGATTTGAATCCAAATTTAATGCTGAGCAGCCTATCAGGCAAAACAAAAAAGAAAATACATTTTCTTACATAGCTCTCATCATCTACACATAATAAGTATTCAGGGGCGCCTGGATGGCGCAGTCGGTTAAGCGTCCGACTTCAGCCAGGTCATGATCTCGCGGTCCGTGAGTTCGAGCCCCGTGTCAGGCTCTGGGCAGATGGCTCGGAGCCTGGAGCCTGTTTCCGATTCTGTGTCTCCCTCTCTCTCTGCCCCTCCCCCGTTCATGCTCTGTCTCTCTCTGTCCCAAAAATAAATAAAAAACGTTGAAAAAAAAAATTTAAAAAAAAAATTAAAAAAAAAATAAGCTATTCAATTCATCTCAAAACATGTATATATTTTTGCATATCTCTGTATATAAACAGCATTGAATATCATAATAAAAATTATCTTTTGTAATGGCAGAGGGATTACATATACTTCTATTTCGTATATCAGCTCTCAGTTATGGCTAGATATTTTATTTAATCCTTATTTACTATGTTTTGTTTTATAAGTACATTTAAGATAAGCCTGACTGATATAGCTTAGATTTGTGAAGTTTACACCAAAGCTAATAAACAGATTATGCTCAGGAAATCCTTGGGCCTTGTTAACATGGCTCCTGACACTGCCCTTCAAGGCTGTGCCACTTCTGGGCAAAAATTAATCAGCTGCTTGCTCAGACTGCAGACTAACTGTCCATATTTTACTCTAAGGCTCCTTAAAGGCAGGGTTTACCAAGGAAAGACCTTTGTGGCAACATAAATACACAGTTGTGTGACTGATGACCTCCACTGAACCTGGACCACAGACAGAAGAAAAACAATGAATTCATGCCTTATGCAGACGACTGGGTGTACACACTCAACTCACTTCATTTGTAGACACATTAATATTATTTCTTCCCAAATTCATTATTTCCTCTTCAAAAAATCACTTTATGGTTCTTTAAATTACATAATTAGGTAATATTGTTAATATAGGAAGAGGTCTCAGTCCAGGTATCTCGACGTGAGACAGAAGCAGGTCAGCATCTCTAGAATTCACTTTAATATATCAAATTCCAAGTATAGTCTTCACTTGTTTTGCTTCTGGGGTATCAAGAATATAAATACTGTGGTGTCTGGCCTGTTTTCGATTGCTTCTTTCTTCCTAAGTGTTGTTGATCTCTCAGGTTCTTCTGAATTCACCAAATGTGCCCATTTTATTTCTATTTTTAATCTTACAATATTTCTCATCCTCCATTAGAATTGAATATGATAATAATGTCCATCCACTTAGATAAGAATGTCCATACCCAAGCTTTCTGACTGAAAAAGTGCTAATAGTAAAGTATGGGGAATTTGAAGTCCTCCTACAATTCCTAGGGTACAGTCCAAGAGAGTCTGCAGGAGAAAAAATTATTTCATTTCTTCTTATCATTTTGTGGGAATATCTATAGCATTATTTCCCATAAATATTTGAGTAATATAAATAAAAATAAATTTGGGAAAGACGTACCATTTTGTTCTTCAGTTTTATGTACTCCCGTACATACCCAGTGTGTGAGACACAGAAAGTGAGTTACTGGGGTGAGCTTGAGTAATATTAATGATTAAAGTTTGGAGATGGCCCATCTCTACAAGCAGTATTTCTCTAAAAATAAATAAGTTGCCCGTGTAAGCTCAAAGTAAATTCAGGTATAAATAAATAAATGAATGAATAGTCAATATCTCAAACAACAAATTGGACCTGTATATAAGAGTGTAACTGTTGTTGGTTGTGTGTTGAGGGTCAAACCAAGACTTTAAACTTTAGTTCTTTAATCAGAACTATGGGAAAGTGACAAGGAATGTTGGTATGGTAAATATCTGCATGAATAAATACTTCTGGTTGTGTGGGCTTTAGTCCCATGATTTGAGAAGATTTCACACCTGGTAATACAGCATTTCTAAGTCATCCTTCATATTAAAAAGCTCTACTGGTATAGCTGCCATTTCCTATGACACAGTTTCAAGGCAAGTAGGACTAAAGAATTTACGCATGAATGAATGCAGTGATCTATAACATCAGGCAGAAAAGATGGCTCCTAAATTAACAAAATATAAGGAAAACACAGAAAATGGAAGCCTGAAGTGTCTCTTTAATTTTGTGGTTCCTTTATTTACAAGAAAAAAAAAAACTAAACTATTTAAAAATTATCATAAAAATATTTTATCACTACTAAATCAAATAACAATCTTTACTTCTTGTGAGTGATAATTCTTAATAGATTTTTTTATTCTGAAATCAGATGTAACTGCTTTTGTGCCCTAAAATGGAAATCAGCTTATTTATCCTGGAAAGTTAACCTTAAGAACACATTACAGGTTCCAATAGAAATATATTCTAAAATATCCATTACTCAATAAGGAAGACTACTTGCCAAATTAGAGTTCCACTGGTTCCAATTGTACTAAAGATATGTTCCTTGCCAAGCCAAACATTCAATTTTCAATAATGATAAAAGGATTTGTTAGAGTTAAGATCAAAGAGAATTTTTATAGCCTGGAGTTTTAAATGTGTTAACTAACTAGAATTTAATTTTTTAATTATTTTTTAATGTTTATTTATTTTTTGAGAGAGAGAGAGCACAAGAGGCAGAGGGGCAGAGAAAGAGGAAGACACAGAATCTAAAGCAGGCTCCAGCCTCTGAGCTGTCAGTGCAGAGCCCAACATGGGGCTTGAACCTATGAACTGTGAGATCATGACCTGAGTTGAAGTAGAACGTTTAACTGACTGAGCCACCCAGGTGTCCCAAGAATTTAAAAAAGTAAATGTTCAATAAATCTTAGTCACTAACATTTTATGTTTCCCATTGTAATATTTACATTTTATTATTATTAACACTTTATAGTTTATTATTATAATGATTCATATGTAGTGATCCTGCAATAAGCTTGGGCAGAATTACTTTAATTATAATCATCAACAATAGATAATTGTTGAGAATCCATTAGCTGCAGAACATTTTAGACTATTGCCTATTTTTTTGACCGATGAGTTTTAATTATCAAAAATCTGAAATCTGTGTGCTTTGGACAGCAGAATAGGCACGACAAAGAACATTTTCTGGGAGGCAGGGCACCAAGATACTAATTTCATCTATCCCACAAACCAGCTATATGATAATGGAAAACAAAGGCAACCTTCTCTACAAATTATAATCCTTCAATTCTATTTTAAGGACATTAAAGAGATCTTAGAAATATGTGTGTAAGGCTTGTAGTGAGGCCAAGGTGTTTGTAAAGGAAGACTGTCTAGGCTTTCTAATGGTAAATTCACATTATAACTGCGAAATAGACCTCACATTAGCCAGAAGAGGGTATTCTCACCCTGGAGACCATAGGTGAGGTAAATAACTCATCGGAAGTTTGCTCAGTAGTTCTGGAATCATTACAGGTAATAGCAGCTAGTTTTGATAGCTGAAACAGATATATCCAGAATTAACAATGCTCTCAAGCAGTCAATATTTGCATTTCTTATGTTTGCACTACCATAATTTATCTATCACTATTGAGAGATTTTCCCATTAAACTTACCTATACAGTCAAGGAACTGAAATCCAATATTGACAGCTAGCTTCCATTCCCTCTCCTCTAGGAAACTTGGTATATTTCTAATCTAACTCATTACATAATGAGTTCATTTTATAATTTAATTGAAGGGACAGTATTCTGTCCACCACACTATCAGTCCTGTATAGTGGCTATAACCATAAAATTACATAAAATTTTAAGTTAACAATTCTATATGCTTTAATTCCATCTCTGTAGTCTCTGTCAATAGCTGGTTTGTCTTCTGAAAAACAGAAGCAGATTAAAAACCCAAGAAAACAAAACCCACTGATGCAAGTTAAAAATCTGAATAGGGATATATGGTTTGTTGTAACTCCTTCCTGTAATTTTCCTGTCATCATTCAGAGCAAGAGTTTTCAAAATTTGTATCAATCTGTAGAAAATAAGGTAACCCTCTAATAACTAGAGTGAAAACGTTCCCCAAGCATTTTTTCTCAATAAAAATTAGTAATAATTGAAATACAGAAATCTTAAATTGTTTAGAAATCTTCTATGAGCATATTCTTTGCCCTTCACATCCCATCCAGAATCTCAAAATATTACTTCTTGATTTGAATTCACTTGCTTCAAGTATCAATAGTGCCTTGTAGAATTATTTTGTGATATAATGTCTACACGCTAAATGAATTCAGCTGTCCAGTTTCTACAGGTGCTACTATAGCATTCTAATTCTAATTCTGCTGTTACTTATTAATTTTTTCTATATGATTAACTAATTTTATCATAAAAATAATAAGACTTTATGGCAAAAATGCAAACAATTCATCTCTATCATTTATTTAACTTCTGCGTTGTATTTCACTACACAAAAGTAGCAGAATTAATTTAACTAGTCCTTTATCAATAGATATACTGTTTCCAGTTTTTGCTACTATAAACAATGCTGCATTCAATACCCTTGTGGATAATCATTGCATATTTGTGAGAGTATATTATTACTGACTGTGGGAACAAATCCTAAAACTACATTATTTTTGATATCTTTATCACATCCAACATTTGATTATATGTGTGTTTGTGTGTGTATGTGTGTATACATATATATATACATATATATATATACATATGTATATATACATATATATATATACATATATGTATATATATACACACATATATATACATACAATATATATACATACACATATATTATATATATGTATATATTCAGCATTAATTTTTCTCCACAAAAATAAGGGAATGGAATAGCTTTTAAAAGGAAAAGAAGAAACCTAAACTAAAAATGGTACAATTTTCCAGGCTAAAGTAGTATTTCACATTTTTTGGAGTTGCATAAATACCTTATCACTGGGTATCATTGATTTTGACACTTCTCTTTTGTTCCAAAAAGTGCAGCATAACATAAAACTTTTAATGAAATATTATGTCAAGAATTTAATGCTTATTGAAACAACTGGAGATCCCCTGGGGTATCACAGGCTGGGAATTCTTCTTCCCAATTATTAAATGGTGTTTCACTAACACATTATTCTCTTTTTATATAGACAAGAAGCCTGTTTAGAGACTTAAAATGAGCAAGAACAGTGTAAATCAATAAATTCTACCTGAGACTTTCAAATTTACCTCAGGGTCAAACTCAAGAATCTATGAGAAGTGGGGTGCCTGGCTGGCTCAGTCAGTAGAGCATGTGACTCTTGAACTTGGGGTTGTGAGCTTGAGCCCCTGGTTGAGTGTGGAGATAATGTAAAAATAAAATCTTTATAAAAAATGAATCAATGAGAACAGATGTATATAGGATTTAAGAGAAAATCCAGTAAAAGGAAAATATTAACTAATGCGTAGTCAAAGAAATGCCAAGGCATGTATTTATTTTCTCCTAGTCCCTAGTAACTGATAAAAAATAGATTTCAGAAGTATACAGGCATATCAAAAAAAATACAGTTTATCATGACTATTAGCCATGCCTATTTTAACAAACACAAAGACTTAAAGTTTCAGAAAAAAAAATTATCCAATTTTACAGGTTAAGGAAACAGGATTATGAGGAAAGTAATGTGTCAGTGGCAAAAGAAAGAGAAATAACATGTTCACTGAGAATTAAAAGGAAAAAAAATGTGTGATTGTATTAAAAGGAGAGGAATAATGGAAGTTTGGATCTTTCCCAAATGTTTGGAGAAAATGTTTCCACAAATCCCAATGGATTCTAAAGCTCTTGGCTGAAGTTCCATTGTCTTCCATTTGTCAATAAGCCTTTAGAGTATTTATTCATTCCGGAACAGACATACTTGTAACACTGTCTTCAAACAAGGGACTGGAATTTTGATAAGTCTGAATGATTCTTAAACAAAAAAGAGTGCAAAGATGGTTTCTCCATTAATATGTTGTTGCTCTAGGCAGAGGACATCTGAGTCCAAAACAGCCTTGAGAATAAGCTGTTTCTTCTAGTCACCTGCTGTATCCACATTATTAAATCTCTCTTTGTCACAGAAGAAGCATGTGTGGCAAATGGGAATCATTTTTTACTGCAAACTCCATTGGACCCTTTCCCATAAAAGTGGGTGCAAGATCCAATTTTGGGTATTCAAATTCAGTATATTTATGCTGTGTTTTTTTTTCCTTTTTATTTTGCTTATACTTTATGTAGATAATGCTATACTTTAAATTTGGTATGCAATCCTTAGCCTTCAAAGGGCTGGTTTTTCTTATGCTGCCTTGACTTTTCCCTTCTTAATATTCTAAACTTGGAGGAAAAATATTTAGCTTTCACAGTGTCTTCTTCTAAGCTCAAGGCCAATCTTCATACTGATTATGAAACAACTAAAGAAGTTCATAATTATGTGCACCTGAGTGATAAATGGCAGCTTTATAAATTGGTGGAAATCTAAACTCAAATGCAATATGCTCTAGGAATAAGGACCTGACTATTATTTTTGGTCTTGCTACTCACTTTGCCAAGTAATCTTCATAATATCATCATCTTGCTCTAAGTTCATTTTTCTTACCTCAAAATCAAGATAAATGCAATTACATTGCCTGTCTCTTTGGTTATTCATATATGCATTCCATCCTTCATTTATACATGTATATGTCAGTTGTTTCATTGAACACCTATTGTGTGATAGATACTGACTTCTTGTGAGGATCCCATGAAAGATAAAACATACAACAACCTTAAAAACTAAAAGAAGATGCAAAAAGATGCATATATCAGGTTCTTCTACTGCTGTCATTGCTACTACCACAGCTATAGGCACAATGACAACCATCACTGTTCATGTACTGAAAAAACAGGGGGAAAAAAGCATTCCATTATCTTCAAAGTTGGGTTTTCATTCAGTTAAACTAATATATAACTCGCATCTCTCTCTCTCTCTCTCTCTCTCTCTCTCTCTCTCTCTCTCTGTCTCTCTTTCACACACACACACACACACACACACACACACACACACACACACACACACACAGATATCCAATACTACCAATACTACTTGCATTGTATTGTTCTGTATAAAATCAGACTCCCCTTCAGGCAATATAATAGGATCAGTTTATAGTATAAGAACAACTAAGCTAACTATAATGGGCTTCCCTGTCCTCACTGTTAACCACTCACAGTAATGCTGATACAATAGAAAGCTTTTGTCAGGAAGGGCTCCTGGGAAAGATGTCACAGAGTTTTATTTACTTCTTTTCTTTTTTCTCTCTTCCTCCCTCCCATACGTACAGACACATCTGGTTCTGGCAATTGCTAATTTGGATACCTCACACAGGGACCAATAGGAAAACCTTATCTAACTCACTGTTATTACACACCTCTGACAGCTGTTAATACTCAAAGGAAATAGAAATAACTGGAGTCTAGTGCAGCCAGACTTGTTTTTGAACTGTCATCTGATGAGAGAACACTTGAATGCCTTTATGAGATTTTATGTTATAATTGATTTTTCATTACATACTCCTGTGCTAACATTGGTATAAAAAGGCAAAATCAATTCTTTCTACATATTTGGACTACTCACTCTGCCTCATCCATTTGAGGCTATTTTATAAACATTGATTTCTGAAAAGATTGATTTTATTCTTGATAAAGTAAGCACATATACAATTAAAATAGCATTTTAGTATTGTAGGAATATGGAGCTATTGATTATGACTAATATGAAGTATATATAGCTACCTACTAGTTTTGTTGGATTAGAAATGGATTTTCAAGATAGAAACTCTAACCAGGTATTTTATAACAACTTGGTATTAGAAGTTCTGCAATTTGTAAACTAATGCTTTAAAAAAAGATTTGCCTTCATCTTTTACCTGATATAAAAATATATGACCAGTAGCATCCTTATTTTCTACATTTGTGTAACCAGCTAATATCCTTTATATTGGTATATATCTATATGCCTCCTCTAAAACATGTGTTTTATATATAAAATCACAAAAAAATACAAGCAGAAAAAGGTCATAACAAGACAATAAAAATGAAATTAAAGTAGAAATAACCAAGAAAACAGTCTAAGGATGGGTTTCAAAGGTGCAGTACCACTGACCTTGGAAAAGGAATTTTGTAGCCCCTACACTAAAGTTCCGGAACAAATGTAAGAGATTTAATATGTAATATTATGAAATATAAAATTTTGGGTCACCTATATTGTTTTTTCTGCAGAATAAAAACCTGTGGGTAATTATAAAGATATATATAATAAAAACAGACTCATCTTTTAGTCTGCCAATGGTCTGGAGTGATACATGGATTTAAAAATGAACAGCCATATCATGACTATTAATAATAATTGGATACGTGTCCTCTCCATTCTCACTGTATCCTATGCAGGTTATGCAGTTTATAATCTCTATAGGTGAAACTTTTCCAATCGGACTCAAGATTGGGACAAGATTTTGAAGACTTTCTTCTAAAAAGAGGCTAAGTAGGAGCAGATCTTCCATCATTAGGCAATTCAGTCCAGGAAACCATCCTGATGCTTACACACAGCTTCACAGGGCTAGCTTAGATTGTATCTCCCAGGCACTATTCATACAGGTTATTATAGCTAATAATTGGGGATTTGAAGAATAGAGAGAATGAAAACTTAGAAATGGAGATGTACAATATGTGAAGAAAGGGAACAAGCATGATATATAATTAGAAAAATAATACACAAATCCTTATTTTGTCCACCTTGACATTATATAGCCATTAGTAAGGGTATTCCAAAATATAGCTATTGATGGTTATTCCAAAATACAACTGTTGATAATGGGATTTCAAAATTTTTAAATTTTCAAATAGCTCTTAACCAACCTGAGCAGACATTTCCTAGAAAAAGATACAAAGCCCTCTCTGTGTAGCTAGTAGGTTAGAATCCTGCACAATCCTCCCACCATGTCTGCATACATAAACCATTTAAATCTAGTCCTGGATCTCTGAACATACCACTCTGATGCATTTGCAAGCATTGTTCTGTTTCCAATGTGTTTTCCCAGTTGTCTCTGTGTGCTGAATTATATTCACCTTTCAAAATCCAGCTAAGCTGACACCTCCTTTGGAAGACTTCCATAAGAATTTCCCTATGTATGCAGAGAGAGAGAGACTTATAAATTATGCAAGGTCCATTAGGATATGTATCATAAGAAAGATATAGACAAAACCTGGTGGTTCCAATCGGACATATGGTTTCTCACTGCAGTGGCTTTCTGTCCAGCCTCATGGAGGTGGTGGTCTTTGAGGCGTGGAGATTTGATAAAAGGAGATGAAGACAGAGTGGTGGAGACAGAAGCTGTTAAGTGAGAGATAGGTTGAAAGCAAATTTGACATTAACCTAAGAAATCTGTATTTTAATCTTGAGGTAATGGAAAACTTCAGAAAGTTATGGGACAATGAATATAATCATAATTATCCTTTAGAAATATTAATATATCTGATGTATACAAGATACATTTGTATAGGAATGCATGTATAAATGTGAAGACCAGGAAGGGAATTGTTATAGTAGTACAGGAAAAGGAGTCCCCAACAAGAATAATGTCAGAATAAAAAGAGCAAAATTTCAAAATGTTTTAGAAACTGAATCAATAGAATCTGTCATCTTACTAGATGTGAAGGGTGAGACTGAAAGTGTAGACAAAAAGATTTATTTTGAGTCTTAGGATCAGGAATACAGCAGGGACAAGTAAACAAAAAAGAATTAGGTACTGTTGGGAAGGGAGATTGATGAGCCTAGTTGATGATATAGAAACTTTGAGTTTATCTTGTCATGCCCTATTATGAATAACTGGGAGGCAATTAAAAATGCATTTCTGAAGCTTGGAAGAGAATTTGAGGCTTAAATAAACAAACAAACATGTAAATCATATTGTATAAATAAATATAAATACATATGTGTATATATTTATAGTATATTTATTTATAGTAGTTTGCATAGTGTCAACGAGAACTTATAAACAGATGAGAAAGAGACAGACAGAGGTAGATAGGGAAAGAATCATCAGTATACTGTGAAAGATGCCAAGGGAGGAGACTTTCAAGAAAGCAACTGTGATCAACACTTCCCAATATCCAAGGCACCATCCATTATTGAGAGAATATTTTAAGTAAATGGTTGAGGCAAGATTAAAATTTGTGTCCTGAATTCCAAGTCATCTCTCTTTTGACAATACCACATAGCCCAATATTATACCCACCCTTCCAAAATTACAGATTTGCTCCTGTATTTGAGGCTTTGGTCATAAATTTCTTCTGGGCTCTGAGACACTTTAATGCAAACTTGTACAGTCTAATTCTTTTCCTTTGCTATTTAAATGTTTCTGTGAATGGTGAGAGAGGTAGCACGGGTAGGGAAGATTTGCAAACATATGGAAAGACCAGTACCAAGTTGATATTAAAATGTATGCACATGCAGTTCATTTTCATGGTAAGAAAATATATAATCATGATTCATTTTTTCTATGAGACATCCAAAATGAATGCCTTGATTATATTTGTGTTAATTTGATCATTTAAGACTTTTAAATTCAACCCGACTGTTTGTTTTTTAAACAAGGTCAATCACAGATTCCATGCTTGAGAAGCCTAACGTATGGCATGCATACAAATTGAAATGAAATAAACCTAAATCTAAAGCAAGAGGGATTTATTTTATGCCCACAAAATCTAGTCCCCAGTATCACAAGCAACCTGACTCCATTATCCTCTCCAACACACTTACCTCTTCTGAAATCATAATGTACATAGGGAACTATAGATGTAGATAAGATAAAAAAGTAATTAGATTATAAAAACCGTAGGGATTTTTATTTTTTTAATTTGCAATATGTAGTGCAGAAATAATACAAAAACAAATTTCTAGAATTTTCAAACAACGCATGTGCATTCTATTGCTTTGCATAGTTTAGAGTGTTTCGATCTGTCACAATATTTGTTTGACATTAGGTTTTTTTCTTAAACTTTCCACAAGGTAATCCAAATAATCTGTGGGGATAAAAAGAACATACCCTGTTTCATTAGCCCTTTACTACTCTGCAGGGCACAGCAACAGGCCCCACGGAACTACAGAGAAGAATTAGCCTTCCTTCTGCAGCCTCTCCCAATTTTGCACTCAAGCTGGTTGATCCTCAGAGAGTGGCTCAGCTGTTAGCTGGTGCCTTATGCCATTTATAGAAGTATATTTACAGAGCTGATACCTGCTCAGGACAACTTCATACTGCAATCCATTTCATAATATTTTCCATTTGGATTTCCCTAAATTCTACGACACTGCCATCCTAATCTCTTTTGGGCCCAGATAAGCCACTTTGAAATTTATAAGAAAACAACAGACAGTACAAGACACAGTGTGCTGAACACAGTGTTTGGAGTCTGAATTTACAATGGTGATATATATTTTATAATCACTTTAAAGCACTGGGGTGTTTTGTTTAATTTTTTCAATGCTGACTTATTTTTTGAGAGAGAGAGAGACACACACAGAGCATGAGCGGGGGAGGGGCAGAGAGAGAAGGAGACACAGAATCCAAAATAGGCTCCAGGTTCTGAGCTGTCAGCACAGTGTCCGAAGCAGGGCCTGAACCCACAAACCATGATATCATGACCTCAGCCGAAGTTGGATGCTTAACCGATTGAGCCACTCAGGCGCCCCCTTAACTGGTTTAATATAACTGTTAGATTTTCAAAGGAAATCTCATCTTGAGATAGTATGGCAAGTACCTAATTAGTATCTTTCTTTTGGAGTTGTCTCTGACTAAATACTATAGTATATTTATTTAGTATAGTATCTGGCTAAATATTATGAAGGAAACTAACTCAGGACAGTTCCAAAAACAGGAGACAGAGGTACCGATGAGTATTAGCTTGGTACTACATGGCAAATATGTATGATAATGATCACTGTGCATTATTTTACAAGGTAGAAAAATAGTAGCCTAGTATTCCCAATACCTTAGCAAACAAGATGTTGTCTTTATAAACATCAAGGGCCCTTGGAATTCAGAAAAATACAACTGCAATGATAGTAGCAATAGTACTTGAAGGGCAAATGACTGAGAAAGATCCTAACATAGAATGGCACTTGTATGCGTGGGCTATGTGCTATGATTCATGTTACTAAAGATTAAGTAATGTTGGATGAATAACAGAAATAGAAAGAAAGAACAAAAGAATGAGAGTAATTGTATGTAACTTTTAAGAATGGGAAAAGGATAAAAAGAACTGGGACTACATCTTCGGTCCATATTTACATTTTTTAATTGTGAAAGATTTTATTTGGATGATTTTTCCAGAAAAGTCACTACTGTTTTATGTTGAAACTATATTTGATTAGATTATTATTTCACTATGTTATGTTGTTTATATAATATATATTATAGATTAGATTAGATTATTTTACATCAGTACATTCCTCCAAATGTTAAATTAGATGGTTTTTATGCATCTTTTCCGACAGGACATTTACCTTTTCCCACACCCAGACAAATAAAGTAAGTCCTATCAAAGTTATGAGTAATCCATTATTCTAAATGTATAAAAAATCTTATACTGCAGTTAGAACATTTTCAATCTGGGCAAGATAAGTACAGATTCAACAACAGTGAAATAATTTCCCAGGTGAATGAGAAGCTAACAATATACAATGTGGTTAATTAAAGATCTTGAAGCTAATACTAAGGGCTTCTTCAAAGAGTCTTAACTACTTAGAAAAATAAAAACAAAACAAACAAACAAAAACAACACTTGCATGCAGTCTTAAAGCAAGCACATACTATTTTCTGTACAGACTCCTATTAGTTTGCTAATGCATGGTTTGTAAAATATAATTCCATACACAATGGTTTTATTTCCCTGTTGGGACTGGCTACAGAATTTCACATTTTGAGATGTATTCAAATGCTAATACAAAAAGTTAGGCTCTATACAGCACTTTGTCAAGTAGAGGCAAAAAGTAACAACAACAAAAAAACACATAATTTGAGGGGATTACTTTTGCCAATATTATCTAATTTATTCAATTAGATTTTTTGTGCTGTCATTTAAAATTAGATTTGAATGAGTTTCTCTATTTATAATGATGATATGAAACCTTGCAGATTATAGTATTAAAATATTTTAATTTCACATTCTCTCATAGGCCAAGAAAAGTGAGTAAAACAGTCTAGTGAACCAGAGCCAGAACCAGAAAAGAATTCAAAGGAATAGGTCATGTAAGATATTACAGTAAACTAAAAATAGCATTCAGTAGTTGCTTAGCTACAGCTGAACTTTACTGGAAGGTGGGTTAGTGTTTCTACATTTTTTGATATTTTGTGAGGAGATTGAAAAATCTGGATTTTTGTATAAAATCTATTTTTTTAAATTATGCATCTTATTCATACAAAGTTCAAAGTAACAGACAGAAAACACCCAAGCAAAAACAAAGTTTAAAAAATCACTTTTTGGGGCTGATTCCCATGGCCCCAAAGTGGGCTTCAGGCTAGCACTGTACATCCTCTGACTCTACTATTTAAGATACAAGATTCACCTTTGATTCATGCATGTGATACATATGTATAATGATGATTTTTAACTTTCAGCCACTAATTTGTTCTAAATTGAAGCTTCATTTTTCTAACTGTCAATATAGATGTGGCATTTGAGTCATATTCTTGAAATGTCTCAGGGCACTTGGGTGGCTCAGTCGGTTAAGTGTAGGACTTCGGCTAGGTCATGATCTTACAGTTCCTGGGTTCAAGTCCCCCACTGGGCTCTCTCTCTAAAATAAATAAACTCAAAAATTTTTAAAAAGAAAAAAAAAAGTCTCCCTTGATGCAGTATTTTACCTACAGCTTAACCCATTAGTAATTTCACGTGTGTGGTACCTCTTCGGTTGCCACTGGTTTTCTCCAAGAGAGCTATATCAAACTTGTAAGTGTGGTCTATCGTTTGACAGAATAGGTGTCTGCTTAAAAATCACGACATTTGCAAAATGATAGCACACTTTGTGTTCTTCCGTTGTTCGTATCTGTGTCCATGAAGATTTTCGAGTGGCTGCATTTTGTTAAGTTGACCACTGTGACATAAACATAAAGAAGGTTCATTTTCTCACATAGCAAGGAGTCAGAGAATGTGCAGAGTTTGTTGAGAAAATCACCAGAGGTCTAAACTAGATCAAGGGCCTTGAATTTTGACGTTTTCAGCCCTATGACAATATAACTGCTACAATATAACTACATCCCTAACAGTATAACTACTCTACCTCAAGTATGAAGCTGGGATGTTAGGAAGTAAGATGGAGGTCATATCAAAGAACGGAGGGTGTCTGTCAGCCTTGTCAGTCCCTTTTAGTCAATAAATCAATACCTTTCCCAGAACCCCTACTCAGTATATGTCCTTGCATGTCTGGTAAGCTAGAACTGGGTTATAGAACCACAGCTAGCTCCATGAAAGTCTGGGAGAAAAGATATTTTTAACTGGGTACATTGCTGCCTCTCCAAAATAAAATTCTATAGCAGGAGGGAATGTGCACTTGTCAGGCATTTAGCGGTAGATATCTGCCTGCCATGGTGATTCTACTCCTACCTCTGGAAGTAGAGCTGAGTCTCACGGCAAAAAGACTTCTGAGAGCTATCAGTCAAGCTAAAAACATGTTGCTGCTCCTGCTGCTTTTTTTTCCTTCTTTTTCTCCTCTCCCTCTTCTTTCTTCTCTTTTAGAATCCTATGATCAACTCTTAAGTAATCATTCATTATAGAAAAATAGAAATAAAGGTGGCAAGGCACACTGTGTCTGTTGGCAAGCTACCAGCACGAGCTACAGTAAGATGATTCAAAAGGATGGGCAGGGGACATTGCGTACCTAAGCCATAATGCATTATTAATCAGTTTCTGAGACTGTAATTACCTTCTGATTCTGTATCTTGAAGCTTGCAAACAATTGCACTTAGCCTTCTCCTTGATGGATGAATTAGTGATCATCTCATACAGCGGTTACAGTCTGTTGCTACTTTAGATTTCACATTTGAAATTCACTTAACTAATAAGTACACCTGAGATTTATAATATATGTGAGGCACCGTCACTATATGGATGACAGCTTCTGTGGGTGTTCTCTAGAACCTCACTTTAGAAGCTCAATTATCAAATTAATTTAGAATGTTTCTGGATTATATCTTTTGCAAGAGGAAACAAGTTGAAGAATTGTGACAGAGAAATCTTCTTTTCCCTTCAATTATTTTTTAAAAGAAAGTCACACTTAATATAAAGTAATTTCACTACTAAAGTTTTTTTTTGTTTGTTTGTTTTTTTGTTGTTGTTGTTGTTGTTAACAAATGGATATATAGGTTGGGTAATGAAGGCAGTGAGAAGTATACCTACTCATCTACTGTTTGTTAGGTAGTATGCTTTTACATCCTTTTTATAATAATAATGACGATTGGTAACAATAAATGATATTTAAAGAGACATCATGATGCGGAGAGCTAAAATTGCACAAAAACACAGAACTATAACAAAGGATGTGAGGATAGGGATTCTAGATGAAATATTTGGCAATGACATTTTTTTCCATCATCCTATAATTTAATTCACAGTATTAGCAACCTACTCAGTTCAATCAGTACTAACCTAAAAGATATATTTTCCAGTGAATTATTTCTAGCCACCAAATGCCATTTCCCTTGGAAATTCTAATAAAAATGCCTAAATGCATTATCTGACATTTTAGTGGATCGGTAAGTAGCTTGTCAATTGAGGTTCTAAAATCTTTACATAGTATGGATTTCTGCTTTATGTTCTAAACTCTTGACTTTTTACAGAATAATTTACATTTCAATGTAGCTATTTAGCAAGGGATGTCTACAAAATCAGGTTCAATTATAAATAATGGTTCCAGTTACACATGTACATTGCATTATAAAGAACTAGCAATTGAATAGTTCTGTACTTAATATTGATAAATAAAGTCTCAGACTTGCTTAAGTCAGCAATGCCTACAGCTGAGGAAAAAACAGCTGACTCCATAAGCTTTAAAATCCTCTCTCTTAATCACGCTAAGCCTTATTAATATAAGGATCAAGAATTTAGCAAAACTTGGCCGGGTTTCCGCTTTAAAAGGTAAGATAATTTTTTTAGGGGACTAGATTGTCATGTGCCTGGTAGACACCTTATATCGAAACTGATGAATCTTTTGATATTGCAACATCTCTTTTATTAGCACAGAAATGCTGGTTACTATCACCCAAGGCATTCAACTCTAAACCCACAGAGATCCCACACTTCCCTAACATTGTTACAATGCAAATTATATTGTTTTCTCTTTATGAGTTCTTAGAAACTGCTACTTAGAATACTTCTATTCATTCACCAAATACAGACTTTGGGTGGAAAACAAGACAGAATCAGCACTCATGCACCTTTAGTTAACTGATGGGAGGGTAAACTAATAAGCACTAAGCAATCAATTAATTAAAATGACTGCCCCTTGGGTCTGGGAGGACAACTGTTACAAAAGTGTGTATCAGAAAATGGTAACAGAATTTGTAGAATTGCAGACAAACCTCTCTGAGGCAGTAATATTTAAGACAGAACATGAAGAGTAGGGAGGGAAGTGATTAAGTGAAGAGTTGAATCACAAAAGCAAAGTCAACACCAAGGACAAGAAACAAAACAGAATTACAAAGAACCTGAAAGAAATCTAAGGCATCAAAGAAACTGAGAGAAGCTTTACAAGGTTTGGGAAACAAGAAAAGTAAGATATATCCAACACAGAGACAGAGAAAGACCAAACAGAATGTTGTAGATTGTCCAAGTATAGACTTCACCCCCAATCAGGACAACTAAGATAACTTTGGAGGGGCTTAAAGTAGAGGTAGGGTAGGTAGGGACATAATAGTTAACTATTAAACTATCAACTATTTTATTTATTAAATAATTTAATAGGAATAATGGTAGGATGATATTTATGTACTAAACATTTATGTTTGAAATTGTCATCCAAGTAGGTAGATATACTGCATTAAGAACTAGGTGAATAAAATGGCTGACTCCTAAGTCATTCACAAGATCATTGCAAAAACATTACACAATATCACAAGTTAAACGTTCCAATTTTTCCTAAAGATGAATTCACTTTTCTCTCTTAAGCATTTTAACTTTGAAATAAATGTGTCAAGAAAACCAAGAAGGAAGATTTATCAGTTAGAGATGCATATTAATGTAACAGAAATCTTAAATATAATGACAGAAATGGTAGTGTGGTAAAGACTAAGTCCCAGGAATTCAAAATACATTCATATCAAAAGATGAAGTGAGGGAAATTTATGTTCTGAGCAAACTGTGTGAGGATTATTACATTACTGTTTCCAACAAGCTCAAACCAAAACCCCATTAAATATTTGATCAGTTTGTCAAAGACCAGCAAGTACTCTTCGCAACCACGAATACAAACATCTTGCAGACAGTTTAATGCATGACAGACCCATAAAAAAGATCATGCATGATGATAAAATAGTGCAATGTTGGCACATCCTAACTGCTTGTAAAAATGAAAGTGATGAAAACCACAGAACAAATGAGAGCTGAAGTTTGTTATAAAATAAGCTGTATTTGGAAGACATCATTGCAGGCTAAGCCAGAAGTTTACTAGCTAACACTCAAATCGCACTATTTCAAATTTAAAGTAAGAAGTTCTCCATTGTTCTAGGCCAATTTGTCAAACCCAAAATAAACAGTGATATTTTAGACAAATACTCTGGTCAAGCTTATTCAATTGTATCTACATTTGAGATTTAATTAAAGAAACGGCAAATCATTTTCCACCATCAAACATTACTCTATCATTTTGCTACCATACTTGTGATCGTCACTTTTGGGAATTCTCTTTGGGTTAAAATACTCAGAAATTAGCAAATATGTATTTGAAAAGAGGGAAATGTCAATGAACACCTCAAACAATTCACACACTGGGACCACTTGGTTTACCATCTGAAATTTCACCCAGCAGAGAGTCAGTAGAAAATATTACACTTTTGGGGCGCCTGGGTGGCTCAGTCGGTTGAGCATCTGACTTCAGCTCAGGTCATGACCTCACAGCTCGTGAGTTCGAGCCCCACGTCGGGCTCTGTGCTGACAGATCGGAGCCTGGAGCCTGCTTCAGATTCTGTGTCTCCCTCTGTCTCTGCCCCTAACCCATTCGCATTCTGTCTCTGTCTCTCTCAAAAATAAATAAACATTAAAAAAAAAAAGAAAGAAAATATTACACTTTTAAGGGATGAAGAAATAGATGCATTTAGTCTTGTGGAAGATGAGGAAACTATCAGGAAGGGATTCCCCATGTGGGTCCTTGCAGGAAAATTTTGTTATGTGTTACTTAAGGTGGTGGCCTGAGAAAAATACAATGTGAAGAAATGTTCAGTAAGGGAAGTAACCATGGATAGCATGAGGAGTCCATCAAAAAAAAAAAAAAAAAAAAAGAAGAAGACAAAGAAAAAAAAAACAAAAACAAAAATAAAAACAAAAACAAAAAACCCACAAGCATTATTGAAAAATTATCTCATTCACAATTTTATGTAAGCCATTGAGGAAAGTGTTGCTTTCACTCCTGAGCAATCTATTGGAAAAGATATTTAAAGAGGTAAAAATGGGCATTTTAGCTACTCACTTAAAATCCAATATAAACTATTGGGACACCTGGATGGTTGAGTTGGTTAAGCATCCAACTCTTGATTTAAGTTCAGGTCAACAGTTCATAATTTTGAGCCCCAGGTCAGTCTCTGTGCTGATAACAAGGAGCCTGCTTTGGATTCTCTCTCCCTCTCTCTCTGACCCTCACCTGCTCCCTCTGTCCCTCTCTCTCAAAATAAATGAATAAACTTTAAAATAAAAAAAATCTAATAGAAACTCTAATTCTTTCTGCATTTGCATAAAGATGGAGGCACAGAAAATAAGAGGGGTGACTTAGTTTACTGAATAATTAAAACTGGCAATGTACTACTAATAATGATATATGTTAACAGTTCAATTAGTAGCTATCTAGTTTTGGTCTTATATTCTGTTTGGTGAAAGATAATATATTCCTATAGACCTGGAGTGTTTCTCTGTTTTTAATATCAGAATACAGTACACTAATTATGGCCATTGTATATATGCACCAAAAAGCAGAGAGAACACATGTTTATAAGTGACCAGTGCAGCTATCACCAGAAAAATTATTTTAAGACTATATATAGAGGGACAGGTCAGAAGAACATCTATCCTCTAAGGAAAAATAATAGCCTGAGAGTTTATTTGTATGAATTTTTAAGAGAAATTCACAATAAACTAGAATTTATCTGAATTAAGTTAGCAGCACTAGAAACATTTAAATGGTTATATATATTGATTTATGTCTTTCTATAAACAAAGTAAGCTCTTGGTAAATTGTAATGCCTCCTCTCTCACTTGCCTAGAATTTTAGGGTAAAGTATGATAGCCCTCCTATAAACCTATGAATTGACTGATGCTTCTTTAAAGAGAGTATAAAGCATTCCCAAAGGTATTTTTATTAATGCACAATCCCTTACAGGAAGAATGCCCCATTATTAGATACCCTGATGGCCCCTCCTCTTAGTTGAAGAATCAAAAACCAAAACTTTCAAAGAAATATCATCAATTTTTACAATCTCTCACAATGTCTCCTTGATGGTAGTTTGAGTAATGATTTTTACCATGTCAGGTTTAGGAAATACCATTCATTTTTAATGCAAAAAATAATCAATGAAAATTAAGTGGGTATGACTTCATACCAAGAAAAAATTCAAAGGCAAAGTATATTTTCTGCTTGGCCAATAGACAAACTGTTATTATTATTAATATTACCACTATTTAGTGGATTTGCGGAGTTTCTGTTGAGACAGCTGTCACTTCATTGAGTCCATAGTTGATTAAACTTATCAGGCTGTTTAGTGAGATGATCCATTTTCTCCAATGGCTTTATAAGCATCTCTCTGAGATCTCCTATTCTTCTAAAAGGAGGACATTTTCCGAGATAGAATCTTATGTAATCAAGGAGAACTTATCTGGGAATCCCTGCCTTCAAAGAAGCACTCAGTGGCTTTTTATCTGATCATTATTTGATTTTGAAAACATAACTTTGGTACCTCAACTCTATGCATATAAAGATGCTTCACCACCAAGATCTGCTACCAAAATTTGCATGTGGTCCACTCTAAACTTTGGAAATAATTCAACAGTAAAATGTCTAACTTAACAAGACGAATCTGAATTTCAAATTTTACTAACATATCTATAATCTTAACATGCAAAATGCCTTTACTATAATTTACTTAAATAAGGCTCATAACAATGTTTTGTAGTGGATATTGTTATTAACGCATTTTATAAGGGAGACTCAGATTATTTAAATGACATGTAATTTAGATACTATGTATTAAAGTAGTTACTTAGGCCAGAGTGGCTCTAGATTCCAAATAGCACCCTTTCTTTGCCCCTAAGCTACTACACAGTGTGAAATGCAGAAACACGTGTTCTAGAGAATGTTCTTAAAACTTGAATATGCAGCAAATCACTTGAGGGTCTTCTTGAAATGCAGATTATGATTCAATAGGTCTGGAGTGGGACCTGAGATTCTGAATTTCTAACTAGCTCCCAGGTGATGCTAATGCTGTTGGTAGTACACCTGGCCACATTTTGAGATGCAGGGATAATACACATTATACAATCCAAAAAAGCTTATGTTATATTTATGCAGTACTTGAATCTCTATTCTGCCCATATTTTTTGTTATTGCGTTTTGGGAAATTAATTCAGAGTAAATGCCCACTACTTTGCTATTTTTTATATTATATATAATCTTTAACCCTGTCTTCATAAATAGCACTAAGTTAGGTTTACAGAATTATTTAAAATTATTATTCATTACTTTAAATTATGTAAAACTCTTAGTCCAAATGAGAAAAGGTGTCAGCTGGACTCACCAATTTTTGTGTTCCTTAATAAAAACCTGCAAATAATTCAGGTGAAATGCCAATGTCCAATGAGAAGGCCCTATATGCTGACTTGGCCATTTAGAAATCTGATTATGCTTAGGGACTTGTGTATTACGTTTGTAAGGCATTTATTTGATGGTTTTCTTATGAAAAAATTGATGTATTAATTAAACAAAGTTCAAAATACCTTCATAGTAGAGAACTCTGAAATAAAAATAATTAAAATATATGGGATATCATAAAATATGTTAATGAAGCCAAATCTTTAAAGTTGAATTTTTGTTGTTATTGTTAAATCTCATAAGAAAATTTCCAATAGCACATTATAGGCAGGTTGATATTGTTTCAAGCCTCAACATTTGTCTTTTAGAAAAAACAGTTTTCAACCACAGTATTGAGGTTCTGGTATTAAAGAGATAAATACTCTTTCCAGAGCCTAAATTTCTAACTACTGACTTATACACTAATTATTACAGAGGCAACTTCACATCATTGAAAATTTCAGCTCAGGCTGGCTTTGCTTATCTCCATTCTTTTTTTTTTATGTTTATTTATTTATTTTGAGAGAGAGCATGCTTATTTTGAAAGAGAGAGCATGTGCACATGTGCGAGCAGGGGGAGGGACAAAGAGAGAGGGAGAGAGGAAAGAGAGAATCCCAAGCAGGTTCCATGCTGTCACTGAGGAAATGGCTGCGAGGCTTGATCTCACAAACCTGAGATCATGACTGAGCCACCCAGGCACCCTGCTTATAACCATTCCTTAACAGTATTCACACCTTCCTTCCCATCTATTGTTTATTTTCAAATTGCCTTACATTTGGTTTTATTAGCAAATTAATTATGCAATAAAATACAATGATTTTTGAAACTTTAGGAAATGTAGAAAAGTATGAAGAAAATCATCTGCAAAGTATCAGAAGAAAACACTTTCATTCTTTGATACATACATATTTCAGTGTTTGTTTATGCTATAATATGTATGAACGGAAATATGCTGTCTATATTGTTGTTTTTTTATTTTAAAAATTTATTCTGACCAATTTCCCATTTAAGATTACAACTGGAATATCATCAATAAAATGAGTTCTATAATGTAATGCCCATTCCTTCAATCTAAAATTTTTTTGGAATACAACATCGCTATGGGAGATCAAAACATTAATAAGCACTCTGGTATCTACACAACGGACAAACCTATCTATGTTCAGAGTTCTGTGAGGGTTGTCGAAAATGTTTAACTTCTTTGAATTGGTCAATTGCTGATTCTGTCTAGGTAATTTGGGAGGCATTGAAAACAAACAAACATGCACATATGTATACAATATATATGTTATATAAACATTAGAGATATATGTATATAAAGGTAATGCATTACTATTATCTACTTCTCACAGTTGATTAGGTGATAAAGGTCAGAGACCTTTTTGGTTTTTTTTAGAACTAATGTGACTCTTTTTCCTTAAATAAAATAATATTAATCAGGAAAGTTGATTTACCTGAAGGAAACGGCCAGATCATTCATCATTCAGTAAGCTAACCAATGGATGTGAGATAAATGATTATAAAATGTTCACACTTCTGGATATTATTGCCTATAATGTCTTAATTTTTTATACCTGGAGTTATTTTCGGGTCTTAAATTTATATGTGCTAGGTAGATTTAATGCAATTAACTCCCAGTTTTGCACTAATCTCTGGAATAGTCTATACCATGACAATGAGTTCAGAGACCACTTGCTGGACAAACATAACAAAATCTAGATTTCTTACATAAGGTGAATATGTACTAAAACATCTTAAAGCTTCAAAGAGAGGAAAGCATTCCATTGGCAAAACCTCAGGAGATTTACAATATGTGTTATTTGAAACTAAATTTCCCTTTTCCAAACCTTCCAAGAAAGGATATACAAGGAAGTGATCACTCATTTTTCTATCCCTCAGGTCAGTACATCACTGTCTAGGGCTCAAACCAATACCAAAATTATTACAAGGCCCCATTGTGATGACTGTGTCATAATCTTAGGTTTCCGGCAAACACTCAGCCCCACTCTTCGACATCTTGTGGAAGAATGACTCAAATCCTTGCAACAGGGAACATATTACATTGCAGCCACAATTTCTGGAGTTTTCATTATAAAAATTTCCTGCCAGTACGTTGTAATAGACAATAAAAGAAGGGACTTCAACAGTTCCTGACATAAGCTTTCTGTCTCTGTAGATTAGCTATCATTTTAAAATCAAAACAATCCTAAAGAAAAGAAACATTTTATTTAATTGGCCTTACACAGACTAGGGGGAAAAACTAGAAATCCTAAGGAATAGTAAGAGCCAAACATTTTAATCAGTGGCCTGGGGCCATTCCAGAATACTAAATTAATAGTTATTGAGACATAAATACAGCTTTTCATTTTTGTGTGTTTCATGATGATGACTATTGAATTGCCCTTGGTACTTTTTTTTTTAATCTTTTTTAACATTTATTCATTTTTGAGAGACAGAGAGAGCAGAGCATGAGCGGGGAAGGGCCAAAGAGAGGCAGATACAGAATCTGAAACAGGCTCAGCTGGCAGCACAGAGCCCGACGCGGGGCTCGAACCCATAAACCATGAGATCATGACCTGAGCCAAGGTCGGACGCTCAACCAACTGAGCCACCCAGACACACC
Source organism: Panthera pardus (assembly GCF_024362965.1). NCBI lineage: Eukaryota > Metazoa > Chordata > Mammalia > Carnivora > Felidae > Panthera > Panthera pardus. The sequence continues at coordinate 35,582,937 of NW_026526766.1, forward strand.
ACACTTGGTACTTTAAAATGCTTTTACAAAATAGATTGTTAGAACTAAAAAAAAGAAGAAGTAAAGGGAAGAAAGGAAGTAATAGAAGCTTTTTATATTTTTTTCAAGATTTGAGGGCACAAGAATCTCATTTTTTAAATGTGCATCACACACAGATATGAATATACACAAATACACACACCTATACAAACTTCTCTCTGCCTAGAGAAACTTGCTAGTAACTTAGACAAGTGTATAGAGAAGAATAAAAATTATCTTATATAAGGCCTGTTGCTGTCCTGGAATCAAGTCAACTTAGATACTCTCAGGAGAGTTTTCCTAGGATAATTGGAACAACTTGATGGAGGTAGGCTTTAAAATGTTACTCACCTAGAAAAATTCTTGATTATGTGTTCTGTAGGTTCTGGTCTAAGTGTAAGAAAATTCATTTCTGTGTGATAAGGGAGCATAAGGCAAATTGACACCACACAAACCTCTTCCCCTCACCCCCACCCCCCAGGTGGGATGTGTGTGATACTCATGCACTCCTGGCTGCCCAAGTACAAAGTAAAGGGAAAAACCAATGGTTAACTGATAGAGATCACAGCCACGCAGAGCATGAGTCTCCATCAGTTTACAAAATGTTTTAGTAAATTACAAGAAAAAGGCAATTTTAGCAATAGCCTCATCTCCAGAAACCTATAGACTCAGTTTCCTGAAGCTCCAACACAACCCCCCTCCATAGTGATGGAACAAAGGCAAGAAGGAAAGGGAAGGTAAAATTAAATTTCCTTATAATCTGCAGCCCATGGACAGATACTTGAGACAGGCAGAATGTAACATTTCTCCAGGAACTCCTTTTTGTCTTAATGTTAATGCCTTACTAGAGGGAAAAACAACCTTAGCTTGACAATAGCAAGACCTCCAGTATCTCCTGATTCTTCTTTAGCGTATGAAATTCCTTATGGAAAACTCCCTTTTGCCTTTACCTCCCCCAACACCATAGTATATAATCAATCACTCCTCACAACCCCAGGGCAGCTCTTTCTGCCCAAGGATCCTGTCCTTGTGCTTTAATAAAATCGCCTTTTTGCACCAAAGATGTGTCAAGAATTCTTTCTTGGTCATCAGCTATGGACACCCACCACCACTATAAAACCTTATCATATTCAGTAAAAGAATTATTACCTAATTACAGTACAGAGAGAGGTGATATGAAAACAGGTTCAACTTACTAGAACTTCAAAAGCAGAAGATAGTTCATACTGGTCTTAGGCACCCCATTCTCTTCCAACTTTGTCAGGTCAAATGTCACATAGATGGAGGTCCTCAGAACCTTTAAAACAATCTTGTTTTATTTTGTTCATTTGTCTAGACTGGGTTTCTGTGAGTTCAAAAACTTATTGTATTGCCAATGTAAATAAATGTTTTAAAGGTTTTTGATGCACACTACTTGCAATGCCTTTTATTGTGTCATCTTAGCTAAGCTGGAACTATATTTCCCATAATTTCATCCCTCGTATGGTGTGAGGGAACAAAATGTCACTTAAAAATGTCTCTTTTTGGGACTCTCTTTGGAGAACAAACTGAGGCTTGATGGAGGGAGGGAGGTGGTGGTTGGGCTAGATGGGTGATGGGTATTAAGAAGGGCACTTGTGATGAACACTGGGTATTGTATGTAAGTGATGAGTCACTGAATTCTACTACTGAAACTAATATTGTACTGTATGTTAACTAACTAGAATTTAAATAAAAATTTGAAAAAAAATCTCTCTGTAGTATGTAGATTATTTTAGGCTGATTATTATTACATACTAACCTGTGCTATATTGGAATTCTTGCCTTCTAAAACATGGATGTTTAGGAGCACACTGTCAATTTAATAGCAGCTTTTCAAGTGCAGAAAAGAAACACTCCAAATTAAAATACACCTATCAATTATATGATGTGCCCTGTTTTTAAAATGATTTAATGTGAAAAAAAATGATGTTGGAATCAAGGAAATGTGTTACTTTCTGTTTATATGTCTCATTGCTGTTACTGTGTGATTAACTACTCAGAAACTATATAATTCTTTGTATCCTTCCCTTTGCTTAACTCATTACTTTTCACATTAAAAGAATTCAATAAATATTTTTTAGATGATTGAATGGATGACTGAATATTCCCTGCGCAAAATAACTGGTTGAAGTTCACACATGTCAAACAAAAATGGATCATGATTTTTCAAGTAGAGGGCGTTTCTTAATTCAAAACTGCATGAAGATAGTAAGGATATAGCAAGGTGATTTTTTAAAAACAATATGCATAAAGGACATTTGAAATGTTTCCTTCTGTTGATTTTATGATTGGTTAGGACTCTTTTTGACTGTAAGTTAGAGAAACTCAATTTGGACTAACATTAGGAATGAGGGGGAGTGGTGTCTATAAACATACAGGATTCTAGAAGAAGAGTGTAGAGCTCAAGAGCAGGAATGCAGTGCAACTCTGATTCTTCCACATCTAGCACCGGATTATTTGTGAATCATCTCTTCCTGCTAACAAACCACTTCTGGCTGAGTAGCATAAAACAGCCTGTGGATCAGGAATACAGACAAAGCACAGAGGGGACAGTCTGCCTCTGCTTGGCAGGATCAGGGTTCTCAGCGGGGAGACTTCAACAGCTGAGGATGATTCAAATGGTTAGGGACTGGCCTCTTCTTTAAATCCTCACTGACAGCCTCCTTCATACCAGCAAGGCTGCTGCTAATAGTCTTAAGGCCCTTCAAGCTTCTTTCACTGCTGGGCCCAAAACCAATGCCACATGGTCTAGGGTTTTGTTGTAATAGCACTTATCTACTTCATATACTAATGTATGTGTCATGTCAGTGTCTGGTCAGAGAAGCAGAATCACGATGATATGGAATAAGGGATCTACTATTACACAGATTGTATGGAATCACGGGAGCTGATGGGAACACTTCCACTAGGCTGTTGCCTCTGCATCTGATGTTGAGTCTGAATTTGCTATGATTTGGTTGGGTTATTAGTTAGGTGACTGTGAAGTGGAAGAGAGCAAGGACAAACTGAGTGATATCAGGAGACTTAAGATTGTCACTAGCCGAGATAATATGGAAGGTGTCAAAGCATTTCAACTGAGTCTAGTTGAGGAGACAGCATGATATTTAATAAGGATCTTCTATGATTATTTAATGTGAACTTTCTTATAATCCTGATAATGGCTCTAAATGATAGGAAATATGTTAGTTTTCCTGTTCATACAACTGAGGGTCAGTTTAGCAAGAAGAAAAGAAACATCTTTGAGTTTTCACCCTCAGATGCCTCTAACTTGAGGTGTAAGCTCTTTTCAGACTTACTAGGTACTTGGTATGTGCCCTATATAACATGCACTACATACTATGTTATAAATCTTTTACATACAATATGACTCAGTATTAGCATGGTCCTTACTTTAGAGATGGAGAAACTGATACCTAGAGAAATAAAATTTCTCAAGGTTATACATCTACAAGTCATACAAATGACAGAGCTGGGTGAATTAAGAACCCTCACAGCCTGGTAAGCGTTTGTTTATTAACCACTATGCCACAAGCCTCTGAGGAGAGGATGAAACACTTCTCCCAACCTTCTGACTATCTGATTAAAAACTGCAATCCACTGACTCTTGATTTCTCTTACCCAGCTGTGTAATTGACAGACTTATGATGTATATAACTTATTGTCTGTTTTTACTACCTCCAAGCAATCTCATTAATGGCAGGGATTTTGCCTGTTTTGTTCACAGATACATCTTGACCTGGGATTGTACCTAGCACAAGGTGGGAGCTCCATAGGAATGTGTTCAATGAATAAAAGAATGATTTTTTTAAGAAGATAACAGAGTAAATTCCGTGAGTGAACAGTAATTGGAGAGGAAGAGAGGCAGGGCAGTGGGAGTTGTATTCTGAAACATTGATTAGTTAGTGCGGCATGCCTAAGGTGTCAGGTGGGAGCAGAAGAAATCAGTGAGCAAGCCTCCCAACAAGGGAGGCTGAAGCCACCCAGGCTCATAGGCATTAAGCCTTTGCTCTCTCACATTTTGTTTGTAGCTTGTTCAGCAATAGACACTGGAAAGGAGGGCAGGAAGACATCAAAGTAGCTGTATTGTTCATATTTTTTCCCCCTTTGGCAGCTATTTGCTCTATTTCCTGCTGACACTACAACTTCAGCGATTTAATGATACAATTGTTTCTCAAAACGACACAGAAACAGACACCCTCAGCCATTTAATTGGCTGCACTGACGAAGGGGAATCTACTGTTTTCTAATTTCATTTTTGAGAGGTGTGGGAATCTGGAGAGGCTGGGAGAGACAGAATGTTTACTTCTATGGAAAAGATACAGTTTTAGGAAGGGATATTAGTCTACCTAATTAAGGTCTGCCATTTCTATGACATGCACTAGGATATCTATGAAAATGATTCAATCCCAGCAAAGAATTTGCTCAAATTGTTTATCTTCCAATTCTGTCTGCCCTTAGGTCAATGGAATTTCACTTGCCATAGGAATTCTACATTCTCTATGTCAAGTTTACTGTGAAATAGTTTGCTAATAAATCAGAGCAGGAAACATAACTCTGTTACAAATGTCTGATCCTTTCCTTTGCATAATTTAGGTTTGCATTCTCCACGTCTCCAGGATTGCTGTGTGTTATGTATTGGTTTGATGTGATTTCAATTCCACTTATTTATGACAAAGACCAAGAAAACTTTTTAGAAGTTAAGCTGTTTTGATATAAGAATGAAGTAAATTGGGTCAGGATGTCATCATCTTATCTGTTGTCACCAATGAGAACTCAGTAGCTCAGCTATGGAGGGGCTCCTATTGGGGGCTTAACAATAAAAAGAGGAAGAAGTAACTGTAGCAAGGAGACATTTTGACTATAAACATGGAGATTTTGTGGGACTACCCAAGAATGTACAGTGTGGGCAAAGCTATACTTTGCTGACTGAAAATAGTTCTTTGAAGACCTTAGTGAAATTAGTTCCATAGTGAAGGTGACCCTTTTATTCAAGCAGTGGTGAAAGCCAAGCAGTAGCCCCATGAACATCCTCTTGTCCATCAATACCCTTGCCCTGTCATTGTTCCCTAGCAACATCCTCTAGCAACAGGGTACTTTTACTTTTGCATTGGCAGCTGGATATCAACTATCAGCTGTTTTTAGCTACCTCTCCTGAGTATCACCAACTCATGTAAAGGTATATATACCTCAACTAAATTTGGACTTTATTCCTTTCATCTCTCCTTGCCTTGAACAATAGTGTGATTAATCTATCACTGGTGTGGAGTATGTTATTTCCTTATTTGCTTATTAAGAGACCTTATCCTGTACGTTACTGGTTTGTGAAATTCCCACGGTGAACCTGTGTTAAATAAACTATTGTCAAAGACAATTGCAGTCTCTGAGCATTAATTTGTACCAAAACAAAAGACTGTGTAATCAGCTCCTGCATCTGGAAACTTGAATGAGCCTTGCTACCTTCTCATCATTTGAACTAATGCATTAAATATAGGAAATTTATATTTTCTATTATTACAAAAAATTTCCCTCCTTTTACCATATGATACAGAATCAATTAAAATTGACCCAAGTCTTCCTCATTTTTTCATCTTTAACATACAAAATTAAATACTGGATTTCTAAATAGGCTAGTTTACATGGTGAGTAAATATGGTTAATTCACACACACAAAATAGTGTGTTCTGGAAGCCAAGGTGCTAAAGCTAACTATTATACATAAAAGTAGGTGTGAACTAAATATTGGAGAAGGTATGAAAGTGGTTCATCAATTCAATTAATAAAGACTATTAAAGAGGTTTATAAAAGTCCTATAATACATATTAAATCAATGTTTAAAAGGTAACCCTCCTTCATTCTGGGAAGAAAATGCTTTCAAGCTACTTTTTTTACAGGACTTATCTAGTATTACTTCTCTTTCTTCCAGGAACCTGGAACTTCTTTAAGCTACTAACACACAAATGTTTTTGTTTCAATGTCCCTTGTCTTTCCAATCGCCTCACTTCATGGGCCTCAGTTTCACCCAAAGTGTCACTTAAAATTATTTAGCTTAGTATTTTGTGGATCCCCTTTCCTAGCAAACTAACGGTCTCAAAAGTATACATAAAAATTCCATGTAAATATAAACAAGTAAGCACAAATAAACAAATACAACCCTCCATACAAGGCTAGCGGGGCATCATTCACTTTTTGTCTATGTCTGTAACCAAAATGAGTGACGGTGATGTTCACTAGATACAGTAGAATTCTAGCCAACACTAAGCCAAAAATAGGTGAAAGCCAAAACTGAATCCCAGAGTGTGGATAGAAGGAGACAAGTAAGTGGTCAGAAAAAGGAGACAAAAAGCAAAAGTGTTTTGGGAGAGCACTGATTTTATGTGACTCCCAAAGACATCATAGGAGGGGGAAAAAGGAAGGAGAATCAAACACTGGAAGTTTGTATGGGCCAGGAAGTGGAACACATAGCTTAGCCTATGTTCTCCTGGCCAGAATTCAGTCATAAGTAAGAATTTAACAAGAAGAACTGGGGTCAGTGGGTATGAATGCACCAACAGTTAAGAAAATTAGATCCAGACGATCTTTATATGTGTCCCAGATGATGGAAGGTTAAACAAAATCACAATCAAGAAATCAATAAAAGAAACAATAGAACAAAGTTTTTAACAACAATAAAAGAAAGTTTTATTTTCATCAGTGGCAAAAACAGAATTGGCAAATAACTACAGGACAGTTGTTGATAAGAGCATCAGAAACAAGACACTATGGCATCATGGGGGAGGGGAGATGAGTCCCGGTGATGAAATCAAAGAAGTAATATTAGAAACCAGACTGAAAACGACAACTGGTTGTGGAATTTGGAGACAGAGATGAAGGCTATCCTATATAGACACAGAGATGAGATGTTTCCAGATATGCCATGAAGAAATAACAAACTGCCTGGGAGGTTTTGAATGGGGAGCATCCATATTGAAGAACAGCCATTTGATAAAGCAGACCAGGTGAATTGCTTTCCAAGTGCAACACTGGCAAAAACGGCATATGGTGAAATTTGCTAGAATATATAACTCCCTTTGACAAAATATCTTTTCTTTTCAATTTTATAGTTTCAAAACTTAATGGCCCATATTTGGTTTATTAAATGTGGGAGGGAAGTATTACACTAAAATTATTTTAAGTAAATTTAATAAATGTAAATTTGTAAAACAGAATTTCCCCACTCAAGATCCCATTATATGTGTATGCATTTCATTACAAATTCCAAGTAAAAATTAATGCAAAGATCTTGAAAAAGTTAGGGTTGGAAAAAGAAATATAGAATTACTTACACATGTAGGAAAATAGATATACTACCAAGACAGCATGCTTACTTTTCTTATTGTCACAGTCTAAGGGATTTAGACTTGGTGCCAAAGAATCATATCTATCAACTTGCTGAAATTGATGTGGAAAATATCAGGCAGAGTGTAATCGAATATGTACTAAGTTAATTAATAACATTTTAACATACAGAATTTGTGCTCTTTGAAAATTTAAATACAAAACAAGAGTTCATAATGGACTCATGATTTTCTATTATAATTTGGGAAGTTCAAGAAATCAAAAATTTCAGATGTAATTAATATAGTACTAAGTCAGCAAACATTAACAATAATTAAAAGCTTATTATGCTTACATATCAGAAACTTTGCATGCATTAACTTATTCAATACTTAGAATAACTCTATGAACTAGATGTTTTTTCAGTGGAGGAAAATGAAGCACAGAAACATTTGAAAACTCCAAAATTATACAAACAACAAATGGCAGAATCCATTATTTTACATATATTAAGTTTCCCCAAAATCTTCACTCTTAATCTCTATACCAAACAACCTTCCATAATATGATAATATATTTTATGTAAAAACATATTTTCAACAATCCTTTTTTCTTTTTTTTTTTTTGACTAATTAATGACATTATAGCAGGGAGAGGACTAAGACCTGAGACCGTTGCCTGAAATCTAATGCTAGATTTCTATCCATACCAATGTAATCTTTGACTGATCTGCTAGACTACTTTCACAAATAGACAATGAAACAGACAAAAGGGCTGCCAGTTACAAGCCAATAATGCACGTATTCACTCAACAAATAATTTTTCTGTGTGTCAAACACTGTAATGGATATTCAGTGCTCTTACCAAACCCCATAAGGCTGGCCTATTTTGACTTTATTACATCTATAGATAAAGGTAGAGTGCTCCTTTCCTTTATCACTCAAAACTCCAACTCACCTTTTCATTACAAACATCTGGACAAAATGTCAAACTTACATTTGAGTGCGTGTGTGTTTGTGTGTGTGTGTGTGTGCGCGCGCAGCGCGCGAGCGCGGACGCACACATAGCCTTGAATAGCCCCTACATCAAAGTACGGTTTTCTTAAAAGTTCAGAAATAGTAATATGTATCAGTTTGGCAAAATCATCTCTAATGACAAAGGTATTGCTTTTGAGACTTTGGGAGAGATAGCCCATCTTTAGAAAGGATAAAGAAATATTTTTTTCTCTCTAAGAAAACAGAACAAAGATACAATATAAAGGGGATGCATTAGCAGATATATTGCTTGTATGGCAAATTAATATAAATACAAAGAAATACACTCTTATAGGGGCTCAGGGTCAAAAATGTAATACAAGAGAGGAAAAAGAAATCTGAAAAAAGTTTCATGCGTGTGAAATCAGCTGAGCAAAAAGAAAGCAAATTGTTTGGAGTGCAATTGCAATTACTTGAAAGATCATAGTTAGGTAACAGCAGGGTATTGGGATGATATTGTTTAGCTTCATTAATGGATGCATATGATTCCTGGAAGAAGGAGGGTTCTAAAATGAGGAGAGTGCTGTGGGTTTAAAATGGAATCCTCATTAAGAGCAGAGGTTGCCCTGTATTGTTTATCTAACACAGGGGCAGGCAGCTTTCAGGGCTCTTTCCTGCCAGTTTGGGTGTTAAAACCAAACAGCTGACCTTTAAGAAGCTAAAGGATCCAAAATTTGCATAAAGGCTTTTTCATTGTTGTTGCTCCTTAGTTATCCCAGCAAAATGCTTTAGGATAACACAGCTACTTCCTATTTGTTTATGTCACTCATGAGATGAACAAGTATCCCTTATTTTTTTCCCTTCCTCTATCTGATGTGCAAATTTTAGATAGACAGGGATCCTCAAACCACCTTCAAAGTTTTCACTGAGAAAGACTTCTTTAGGATGTAATAGGGTTCCAGGATAACAACAACAACAAAAGCAATAACAACAACAACAACAAATAATTTTTAAAAAATTATCATGACATTTATCTTCTCCCTTACATGACAGGAATTTTTAAGGTAGATATGTAGATTGAAAAGGGATCTATTATTCACTTAATGAATATCAAGAAACAGGAAACTGAGGAAAAAATGGATATTGGATCAATGGAATTTTCTTGGTTTCTCTGAGTGAAAAATGACTTAACGAATGGTACATAAGATCAGTAATATTTGTTTCTCAAAGTTACTATAGAAATCTGAGTGATTACAGCTACTATGGAGGGGAGATATCTTAATATCTTGAACAGATAAAAATTAAGTAGGGATGCTTGCCCTCATATTTTCACACGTGCTCTTTGGTCTCTCACTTCTGATTTTTCACCCATGTAGGCCATCATAAAGCTACCACATTTTTTCCAAGGTACAGCTCTGACTATACAAACACAAATTATAACAAAAGCCCAACATCTTCAATGACTACTTAATGCTTAAATAGTAAAATATAATTTTTTAAATCAGGTTTCAAAAAATTCTGCCAATGAGTCCAACATTTTGAAATGTCTCACTCTTCCATATAATTTTCTATCACTTAGCCTATACCCTATTGCCAAATGTCTCCACTTATTTCAACCTCCATGTTTCTCCTATTCTCCTCTTGAAAGAAAATGAGTTTATCCAACCCCACATGTCTACATCCTATACAACTGAAAATGTCATGTACTTTGGTCAGCGTTTTCACATCCCAAGAGCTAAAAAAGCTTCCCTCTTTGAAAGGCTCGTTTCACCATATCTTGACAAGTTATCAATCTCTACCTGTAGTGTCATTATATATGTGTTGCCAATATTTTCCCACTCATTTACAGATATCATGATATCTAATGTCTTTATTGCAACAAGCTGAGAGCTGCTAGTTGGGAGTTAGTAGTAAGAGCATATCAGTCTTTTTACAGTGTCAACCCAAGCTGATCTTTCACTATTTAATTTTCTCTTAGCACCTTGAACTGTGCACTATATTATACAACTGGTTATGTCACACCAGTTGGAATTATGCACTGTTTGTGTTGATCAGTGGCTTTGTTTTCTGTGTAAATACAGAATTGTGTACTACACAAGTGGACATCTTTAAAGTCAGAGAGATTTAGATTTGCAATTAGCTCTGACATTAAATAGCTCTATGTACTTGAGCAAACTATCAACAACTTTAGAGCATTAGTTTATTACTACTGTAGGGATAAAATCGTATCTATTACAATATATTTGTGAAGGTCAAATGGAATGATTCATATTAAGCACCTTGAACATGGAAACCCTTCATATGAATGCCAGCTTTTTTTTCTTTTGCTATACCATCTCATGATCTACATTGCTTCTTCTTAAAAAGAACTCCTGTACCACACTTTCTAAGTATCCTCTAAAGTGTATACAAAATTGAATACAGGTGGCATGCAACTAATGCTAGTGACCAAATGTGGTCTAAACAGGGATATAAACAGTTTTATACAGAGTTTTCAACATCATGTCTAAAATGAGAAATCTTTCTGCAAAGCTAGAACTCAGGTCAAATAGTATGATACCTGATTCTAGATCTACAGATACTACTTACTAGTAGTGTGACTCTGAGGCAGGTCCTTTACTTCTTTGATTCTCCATTTCGTCACCTGCAAAAATGAGGACATTGGACTAGATCCATGATTTCTAATATGATTAACACTTGAAAATTTATTGGTTTGTTTATTCTGTAAATAAAGTTTCATGGAAGTGAAAAAACAGAAGTATTAAAAGCACAATACAAAGAGGATGATACAAGGAGAAAATTGAGGACTTCCACCTTTTGGTCTCTTCTTACAGGTCAGACTAATTCTGGCTTAAATCTAGTCAAGGATTTACAGAGTATGCATGAAGAATTGTGCGGGCATACTCAGAATGTATGTGTAAAAAAATATAAGTTTTATCCATCCATCCACTGATGAACGTTTAGGTTGCTTCCATATTTCCTTGTGAATAATGCAGATATATCTTCAAGATACTGATTTCAAATCCTTTGGGATATACATCCAAAAGTGGGATTGCTGGATCATAAGGCACTTATATTTTTTGAGGAACTTCCACACTCTTTTCTATAATGGCACATTTCTAAAATTTCCATCCCAAAATGTCTGTTTACAGATGAATGGATAAAGAAAATGTGATTATACACACATAAATGCACATGCACACGTACACAACACACACACACACACACACACACACACACACACACACACACAAACACACTGGAATATGATTCAGCCTTAAAAAAAAAAAGGTAATCCTGCCATTTGTGACAACATGGATGAACCCGATTACATTAGCTCAGTGAAATAAGCTAGATGCAGAAAGACAAATACTGCATGTTGGTCTCAATTGTATGTGGAATAAAAAATGTTAAATTCATTGAAACAGAGAATAGAATGGTGGTTATCAGGGAGTGGGATATGGGAGGTGCTGGTCCAGAAACACAGTTTCATTTATGCCATATAAATACATTTTGGAAATGTAACATACAATAATGTGACTGTAGTTAACAATACTGTGCTAAAGACTTGAAATCAGCTAAAAGCATAGGTCTTAAGTGTTTCAACACACACACACACACACACACACACACACATGCTAACTATATGAGATGATGAATATGTTAACTAACTTGATTGTGGTGAATATTACACAGTGTACACGTACTTCATATAATCAAGTTGTATACCTTAAATATATATAATTTTTAATTGTCAAAAATTAAGTCAGGTGGCCTTTTTAATTTTGTTATCGAAGGGTGAGAAATTCCAAAGTTTAAACCACTCTATATCTACTGAATATTTTCTAAAGATTTTTTGAAGCTACAAAAGTTTTGTTTATTTGTTTTGTTTTTGTTTGTTTGTTTGTTTGTTTTACCAAGCATGCTCCAGAACATTATTTAATTAGCTAAAAATTCCAAAGTGAAATTTGGCACTAATGCTTAAATAAATAAATAGCATGTCTTAGCTTATAAAAGGTAATACAGCTAACAAATGAGTGATCAGAAACTGATGTTTTGTGTTTTAAAGATGATACTGGATACAAAATTCATGTGGATAAGCTGGTTTTGAGCTTCAATATCACTTAGACCACAACATCAGAATAGTCAATGTACAAAAAGTATTCAAGAAATCATGCAAGAAATTAAACATGTGCTTTGGAGTCAGATAGATGGTTTTAACATTTTAACATTATAGTTCTGAGAAATGTACTTAAAGTCTATAAGCTGTAGCTTGCCTGTAAAATGCAGAATACAATATTGATCCTCCTTGTTTTTCTGTATGTTACTAAGTAATATTTGGTATAAGAAAGCACTAGCATATTAAGTGTCAATGAATATTAGTTCCTTTTATCTCTCCTTTTATATAGTTCCACAATATATAGGAAACATTGCCTGGCATAGAGTGTAAAGCAGTGTCAGCAACTCAACTTTTTAATGGTTTCTTTCACAGTGGTTTCTAACTCTCTAACCTTTTGAAGCTGTTAAAATAAAGTCAAATACTGATACTGCTGTGGCATAAGTGTATGCTAGGATCAATAAATTGTGGTTGTTGGAATAAATTGCAATTAAAGGGGTAGTACTTGATTGCTTGACAGTAGGTAGTCTTTCTGGCCCAAATAAACTCAAGTATTAGTCTGATTTACAAGCTAATTAGTATGGACTTCACAGGCATTTCATTGGGGGACCATGAGATCATATTGACTTCTGCTCACATCATGAGAGCATCCTTCAAGTTGTTCTGTGTCACTGATAGGTGACGACTTCGTGTTTACTTTGTTTATTCAAGAATACAGTTTTAATCATTTTTAATCAAGTAGAATATACAAGAAATTTACAATGTTTGCAAATAAGCACCCAAATGTCTAAACTATTTCACTATTGCCACTAGTCTCACCCTCCCATTTCTATACATTTAAGATAAAAATATACATGCATTCAAAAAATGACAAAGTCATCAATGTAGTACAAAGGATAATTATTACTGAATCTTTGAAGCAATAGAAAAATATATAGAAGCATTAATTTATAGGCTAGAAAGCCACAGGGTAGGTATTTCATAACAAATTATTTGAAAAATCCATAAAAGAGAGACAATTTTTGTCTCCAAATAAAGAAGTATGCTTATCTAAAGTATAATTCTGTTTATTCTTAATTTTCCTATTCAATGCAGTATTTTATATGATAAATTCCAACATATGCCTTTATAATTATCTAGTGAATATGGGACATTCATAGACTAAAACAGGTAATTTAAGCAATCCTTTGAGTTGTAAATTACATTAAGATACATCATGTGCTTTCCTCTACTATGTATTTACTTACTAGTGCATTTCTTGCTAGGGATTAAATACATTTTTGTTGAATGAAAAAATGACAAAAGTGCAATTCCTCAAAAATACATAAATATATATATGGTATGACTGTTTTTAAAATTAACCATCCTTTCCATTTAAATAGCTCTACCCCATATTTCTTGTAAATAAAAAAAAGCAGCAAACAAAAGTTACAAATACTTGAAAAAAATCCCTGATGCTATGTTCTCTGTTGTCCATATTTATGTTAGATATATATTTTAGGTTGCTAGTATTATATCCAGTAAATCTCACATCATACTTATTATGTTTCTGTTATTTAGTTTTCAGGTTCTGAGCCTTATTTTCCTTTCCCTAGCTCTCTTTGAAAGGCATCTTTGTGAAGGCTGAAGAAAAAAGACTAATCTATTTGTATACTGGTGAATTCTAATCACCTACTAGAGTTTCTGACTCATAAATACCCAATCATTATTTTTTGCATAAGGAAACTGATCACAATTAGTATTATAAATTATAAATCCTCATATTTCTGACTTTAATAGACACGTAAACATATATTTTGCTAAATTTGAGTAATCTCTTAACCACTTTTATGTATGACAATGCAAAACTATATTAAATTTAAGGAATTATACAAAAACCAGAATATCAAACTTTAGAATCGATGGTAGCATTTTAAAGAACAAAATAGTATCCTAAGATAAAAATGCTGAAATAAATGTTTCAGTGTCAAAATTAGTAGAAGCCCATGAAAGAAATTATGAAAAGACAAATTAGAAACAAAATCCATTCCCTAGCTTAGTTAATGTCATCCAAAACAAGAACTTATTCTTCTTGAATGCAAAATGTCTATAGGCCTTGTTCTCCCCAGGATTTAACACAATACCTGGCTCATTGTGAGGACTAAATTTGTGTTTTAAATGCATTAATGAATCAATCAATCAATTCCTGATTCAGAATGTCTAATAGTAAAACAGTGTATAAAATACCTGGGAAAAAATAAAGATGAGAAAAATATTAAAATGTATAATAGAACAATTTAACTAATATGGCATAGACTACATATTCTGTGGTTTCACAAGATTTGGTATTATTCTAAGCTGCAAGTGATATTAAAATTCCAGAAAGATAAAATACATCTGAGTAGGTAGGTTTAAAACAAATTCCTTTTCCATTTTAAGTTCAGCGTCATAATATTAGAGATATTATTTGAGAGCATCTTTTCCCCCTGTCTGTAAACTGATTGGTGAGAAGGAGGACAGGAGAATCTTGCTTCCCTGTCCTTGGGTTACATTCTCTGAAGTCAACAGTAGAAAAGGATGCAAAGATGTGGATCTGAAAATGAGAGGTACTGTGATTCCACAGGATGTATGTTCCTGCATAGGCCTTAGAACAACTGCTCAGCTCTGACTGATCTTGAACCTGTCAATCTATCTGATCTGATTATTAATTTGCTTGAAATCTTGTCATGGTTATAATTTTATGTGCTGCACAATTGTAATGTCATTAAGATAAAGCAAATAATTGAAAACTTGTAATTGTGAGGTAGTCAAATCTTAGGCCATGAGGAAAAGAGAATTCTCTGTCTTCACTATAACACATGTCCACACTACCAGTCTCAATTTTTCTTCTCAAGAGCCACATACACATCACTACCACACAGTTGCTTTCTGCTTCTCTTCCTTTTTCCTATTTATCTTGACACTCCACTGCCTGTCACTGGGGCTAGTCTAGACCAGTGCTGCCTTTCATGAGTATCTTTTGTTTTTCCTCTAGGCGTGTTTTTTTTTTCTTTCTCAGATAACTTTTTATGAGGCAATATTAAGATCATTATGAGCTTTTAACTGTAAATTATCTAAAATCACAAATCACATAGGCCTATGATCCACTTTAACACGAATGCTGTTAACTACTTTTTAAAGAATACTGTTGAATTTTACATAAAAGGAGTGTCAGAAAATCATGTTTGGAGGTATAAAATACAATTCTAATGATTTAAAATAGGGATGAGGGGTGCCTGGGTGGCTCAGTCAGTTGAGCGTCCGACTTTGGCTCAGGTCATGATCTAGCAGTTCATGAGTTTAAGCCTAGGGCTCTGTGCTGACAGCTCAGAGCCTGGAGTCTGCTAAGGATTCTTCTCCCTCTCTCTCTCTGCTCCTTCCTCTGCTCATATTCTCTCTCTATTTCTCAAAAATAAATAAACGTTAAAAAATTAGAAAAACAAGCTTATTTCATTGAAAAAAAAAATAGGGATGAAGTGGAGACCCTGGGTGGCTTAGTCACTTGAGCAGCTGACATCGGCTTAGGTCATAATCTCACAGTTCATGACGTTGAGACCTGTGTTGGTCTCTGGCTGACAGTGAGGGAGCCTGCTTGGGATTCTCTCTCTCTGGCCCTTCCCCACTCATGCTTTCTCTCTCTCTCAAGATAAATAAACAACTTTAAAAAATAGCTTACCTCTTCCATTTGTTTTTTTTTTTCTCTTTTATTTATTTATCTTTAGAGGAAGAGAGAGAGAGAGAGAAAGAGAGAGAGAGAGAGAAAGAGAGAGAGAGAGAGAGCAAGTGGGGGAGGGGCAGAGAGAGATGGAGGGAGAGAATCCCAAGCAGCCTCTGCACTGCCAGTGTGGACTCCAACGTGGGCCTTGAACTCACAAACTGTGAGATCATCTCCTGTGCCAAAATCAAGAGTCAGATGCTTAACCAACTGAGCCACCCAGGTATCCCTTACCTCTTCTGTTTGTATGTCACATATGGTCCAATTCATTTTCAAAATCTTATTTTTTTTAACAATAAGATTGAAATGCAATCACGGATGTGAAAAAGCATAAATATACGCATGTATATATTCACACAAATGTGCACACACACATTCACACATCCACACATTCACACATATTCCAGAGAATACACATATTCTCCAGTGCTAATTCCAATCCCTGGGGATAAATCATTCCAGCAAACATCATGTGGTCTATGTTTCCATCAGTTATTTCTGAATAATTAAATTGCTAAATGTGCAGAAACACAAATACACAAACATGTGTGTGTGTGCCTCTCAGATATACTGTAGATTTGTTTCCATGTCTCTAAATATTTTTAGAGTGTCATCAGAATGAGTCATTAATTTGAAGATTAATATATAATTGTTTGAATACATGAAAAGTGGAAATGTGTAGTGTAGGGGATATATGAAAAAACTGTGTACTCTGCACTCAATTTTGCTATGAACTTAAAACCATTCTAAAAGTAATGTCTATTAAAATAAACATTTTATTTAAATAAGATGTTTTCATTTAGCAATATCCATTGAATTTATGCTTAAGTTTAAAATAATCGTTTATAAGTGATTAAAAAAATGAAAAAAAAGTCACATATGGTAGGCAGAAAAACTTCTCCCAAAGATGTCTATGTTCTGATTCCCAGAACCTGTGAATATGTTATGTTACATGGCAAAGGGGATTATAATTAAGGTTGTAGATGGAATTACATGCTAACCTCTGTTGACCTTGAGATGGTAGAGACTATCCTGGATCATTGAGGTGGGCCCTGTGTAACATAAGGATTCTTTTAAGTGAAAAAGATAAGAATCTGAATGGTATGATCTGACAAAGACTCTATTAGCCATTGTCATTGCTGGCTTTGGAGATGGAAGTGAACATCTGGAATGTGGGAAGCCTCCAGAAACTGGAAAAGACAAGGGAACATATGTTCCCCCCAGAGCTCCCAAAAAGAAATGCAGTCACACTATGAACATTTACGTATGAGGTCTTATGGACATATGTTTTCATTTCTCATGAGTATATACCTGGGAGTAAAACTGCTAGGTCATAAGGCAGGTCTACAGTTATCATTCAGAGAAACTGTCAAACTGTCTTCCAAAATGGATGCCCCATTTATATTCCTGTCAGCAATGTATGAGGATTCCAAGATTTCCACATCCTCAAGAATACTCGTTATTTTCTTTTTATGATAGCCATATTTTCGTGGGTCAGTGGTGATATCCCATTGTGGTTTTGATTTGCATTTCTCTAATGGCTAATGATGTGAGAAACTTCTTATGTTCTTATTGTCCATTTGTATATATTCTTTGTAACAATGTCTATTCAGGGGCGCCTGGGTGGCTCAGTCGGTTAAGCGTCCGACTTCAGCTCAGGTCATGATCTCGCAGTCCGTGAGTTCAAGCCCCGCGTCGGGCTCTGTGCTGACCGCTCAGAGCCTGGAGCCTGTTTCGGATTCTGTGTCTCCCTCTCTCTCTGACCCTCCCCCACTCATGCTCTGTCTCTCTCTGTCTCAAAAATAAATAAATGTTAAAAAAATTTTTTTTAAAAATGTCTATTCAAATCATTCATTTTAGTATCTTTTTTAATGTAGTTAATAAAAACAACTATTTGCTTTTTGAGGGGATTTCTTAAAAAATATTTTAAATAGACATTAATTGTAGAGCAGTTTTATGTTCACAGCAAAATTGAGTGGAAGGTATCCAGACTTCCTATATGCCCCTTACCGCAACACATGCATAGCCTCCCCCATTATCAACATCCTTGACCAGAGACCATCAGAGTGGTACATTCATTGCAACTTATGAAACTACATTGATGCATCATTATCATTCAAAATCTATGGTTTACATTAGGACTCACTCTTGGTTGTATATTCATTGAGTTTGAATAAATGCATATTAATATATATCCATCATTAAAATATCATACAGAGTAGTATGATGTTAGTATGATATCCTTTGGTGCCTAGTGTATCCGTCTTTTCCTCCCTGCAGACCCTGGAAACCAATGAATTTTTTATTATCTACACAGTTTTGTCTTTTCAAAAATGTCATATAGTTGTAATCATAGAGTAGGTAGTCTTTTCAGATTGGTTTCTTTCACTTAGGAATATGTGTTTAAGTTGCTTCATGTTTTTTCATGGCCCATTTATTTTTAGCACTATGGTCGTCCATTGGGTGTACCACTGTTCATTTATCCATTCCCCTACTGAAGGGCATCTCAGGTACTTCCAAGTTTGGCAACTATGAAAAAAGCTGCTATCCATATCAATGTATGGATTTTATGTGAGCATAAGTTTTCAACTCATTTGTGTAGATAGCAAGGAACATAAGTGCTGGGTGATATTATGGTAAGAGCATGTTTAGTTTTGTAAGAAACTGCCAAACTGCCTTCTGAAATAGATGTACCATTTTGCATTTCCACCAGCAGTGAATGAGAATTCCTGTTGCTCTATATCCTCTCTAGCATTTGGTATTATCAGTATTCTGGATTTTAGCCAATCTAATAAGTGTGTAGTGGTAACTCACTGTTTGAATTTGCATTTCCCTAGTGACATATGATGTACAACATCTTTTTATATGCTTATTTGCCATCTGTATATCTTCTTTGGTGAAGTATCTGTTAAGAATCTTGTCCACTTTTTAGTAGGGCTATTTGTTTCCTTACTATTGAGTTTTAAGAGTTCTTTGTATGTTTTGAATAAGTCTCTCTAATGGGCTGTAACTTTGGAGCCCCTCCAAATTCATATGTTGAAATCCTAACCCCCAATGTGATGGTATTGGGAGGAAGGGTTTTTGGAAGGTGATTAGGTCCTGAGAATGAAGCTCTTATGAATGCTATACTTGTCCATAGTTCTCTTGCTCTCTTTCTGCCATTTGAAGATACAACCAGAAGATGGCAGTCTAGAAGAGGATCCTCACCACACACTGAATCTGTCCATATCTTGATCTTAGACTTCCTAGCCTCAGAACTCTGAGAAATAAATATTTGTTGTTTAAGCCACCTAGTTTGCATTATTATTTTATAGTAACATGAACTAAGACACATTCCTTTATCAGATATGTCTTTTGCAAATATCCCCATCCAGTTTGTGGCTTTTTATTCATTTTATAGTGTTTTTTGCAGAACAGGTATTTTCAGTTTTAATCAAGTCCAGCTTATCATTTGTTTTTCTATCAAGAAGGGATACTATTAGCATGGTTGTTTCACTTGTAGAGAATAAACCTGCATATCTTTAATACGATAAAGCCTTGGGGAAGAAAGAAAATATATAGTATGGGATTTGTAGATCACCAGAAGTTTACCCTGATAAAACTGGGAAATTTTTAGGATCATGTTGCTGCAATGCAATTTGGCATTCAGATGCTTTATTTTTCAAAAAATGAAAAAAAAAAAAAAACAATATTAATGATGCTTTTTAAGGCAGATGGATAGGTGTACCTAGCTTGTGGTGTGGTGTAAGTTCACAAGCTATGGGATACTATGGATTAAACAATATTTTATGAGTTAATAAATAGATCTACTAAATTAGGTGGTCAGAATAGAGTCCTCCCAACTCTGCATTTTATCATAGGGAAGATGCATGTTGAAAGCCTTATAAATTCATAAATGTTTCAGCAATTAATCAACAAGGAATTTCCTTTTATAGTCAAACACAGTCAAAGGAACTAAAAAATAACATTTAGTACCAAGTCAATTTATCTTGGAAGTAGAAATTCTAAACAATTTTGTTATCTAAAATACTGCCTTTATTTTACATTATATTTATTTTGCATGATATTCCCTGGGATGGCTCATTTGAATATGATTAAAATCAATGAATCATGTCTTATCCTGGCTCTCTGCAGTCGGCAATAATCAATCTGTTTCTCTCGGTGCCCAATTATACTTTGATAGAGATTAAGAGTCAGACACAAAACCTCTCTAAAGAAGAGAGAATAGATTTGATGAAGGAGAACTTCTTATTCATCCCTAAGAAAAGATATTGTATTGAAGCAATGAAATAATTACAGGGTGCTAAATATCTATGTTGAATTCAATCATGGCTGGGACCCTTAACTTTCAAATATGCAGTGGTATTATGGGTTAAAAGTCATCATTCATCCAAGAAATGATACTGGGAAATCAGGGGTTAACATCTTCTAGATGTTTGAATTCAAACTTCCTTGTCAAGTAGAGGATCCTTAAAATTTTATTTCACATTTGCACACAAAAAAAGTGTCTTATATTTTCCCCTTTGTTCATTAATTTATTAAGATTTTTCAGGAATGAAAATTTGAGGACCTAGGAAAATACAAAGGGACATCAAATAATTGATATGTTCACTTCCCAGATGGTAGTAGAGGTAGGTGGGCTGAAAATCCAGACCTGCATAGGTGGTTCAACAACTCTCTTTAATCCATCCTGGGGCACCTGGGTAGATCAGCCAGTTAAGTGTCTGACTTCAGGTCAGGTCATGATCTCATGGTTCATGGGTTTGAGCCCCACATCAGGCTCTGTACTGACAGTTCAGAGCCTGGACCCTGCTTTGGATTCTGTGTCTCACTCTCTGTCTCTGTCTCTGTCTCTCTCTCTCTCTCTGCCCCTTCCCCACTTGTGCTCTGTTTCTCTCTGTCTCTCAAAAATAAATAAATGTTAAAATTTCTTTTTAAAAAATGCATCTTGGGGCGCCTGGGTGGCGCAGTCGGTTAAGCGTCCGACTTCAGCCAGGTCACGATCTCGCGGTCCGTGAGTTCGAGCCCCGCGTCAGGCTCTGGGCTGATGGCTCGGAGCCTGGAGCCTGTTTCCGATTCTGTGTCTCCCTCTCTCTCTGCCCCTCCCCCGTTCATGCTCTGTCTCTCTCTGTCCCAAAAATAAATAAAAAACGTTGAAAAAAAAATTAAAAAAAAAATTAAAAAATGCATCTTACTAGAAAGATTGAGTTTTGAGTCAATATTAGGTACCTGTGTTAATTTTGGAGGCATTGATAGGTAAACCCAATTTCATTAAGCCTCACTTTGAGAAGAGAATGTAGTGGAAAGAGGACATAAGGTGGGTTATTTCATCAGTCTGAGAGCTCTGCTTGAGTTCCAGTGCAACCCAGTTTTATCTCATTAACCTTGGCAGGCAGTCCTTTTTCACCTCCTTTTTGAAACTACTTAAATTGTGTTCACTAAATTTGTAAGCAAACACTGCACTAAAATCAAAACATACAAAATTACTTTATCCTATTTTACTATCAGTAGATTAGTATGATTATACAAACACTCCTGCTGATCTGAGTTCTTATTTCATAGCTGGAGGTACTTAACCCAATATTACTTTTTCATTACTTCAATTGGGCAGATTCTTATACTCAAGTTTGTTTCTGCCATTCTCATTCCTATTCTTCTTCCATCCTACCAAGTTTCATTTGACTAGGGCTGAATTAACATGATTTACATTGCTATTCAAGTAGAAATTTTACATCACCTCTGTAGATAGAGCAGTTAAGTTCCTGCATATAAAACAGACAATTGTTTTACATATAAGGTTAAAGTAATGAAATATGGATCACAAGTAGTAATAGCTATATAAGTGTGAGTATTTATAATCCCAAGATCATATGTAATTGAATGTATTGCTTGTTCAAGCATTTGAGGTCTTGTATATAAACCTTTCTCACAATCTATTAGTATTTGATTATACAATAATGACACTCTCTTATTTTTATAACTCTATTTTGTCACTATAATATTTATATTTAATGTGTTATCTAAGTGACTTAAAGTAAGTACAAAGTTTACAAAATAGGATATAACCCATATTATCCACAGAAATCTATATTAACTCTCATCTCTCTGCTTCTCTTGTAAAATATCTATAATACTTATCCTTAAATGTGGCAAAATCTTCAGATGGCTTTTGTATCATGAAAGAAAGGTTAACTTATATTCAAAAGAATTTATTAGAATTGAGTAAAATCAATTTTTGATTTGATAAGCCACAAATTTGATAAGCCACACCAAGTTTGCATGTGAGGCAAGGTAATTATGGTTAATTTTTCTTCAATAAGATCCAGAAAACCTGAATCTTCACCTAACTTATCAGTTTGTTTACCTAAATCCAAAATAAAAGAATCACCAGTGAAGTAATCATTTTCAATATATTGAGCTATATTACAACTTTATATTTGAAACTCTCCCTTTTAAAAATCCCCTTTAAAAAACTCTCCCTTAAAACCAGGGTTTTGGAGGTGGAGTTGTGGTCAGGGTAATTTGTTACAGTAGTCCTAAAGTTTACACCAAAAACAGTCCCTGTGAAAAAAAAAAAATTACAGTAATAGCCCGATGATAGTGATGGAACCACTAATGACAAAATCAAGTGCTTTTCTTTCCCTGTCATTTGACCATCCCAGAGCTTTTTTTACTCCACTTCCAAAGAGTACTTTTCATTCCTCAGTACTAACTGAACACTTTGTTTGTATGAGTATACTAACAATTATTTTAATTCCACTGTCTGCTATCCTCAACAATACAACAAGCTCTTACCACTCCCTTCAACATCCTTTCAGAAGAGATGATTTAGAGAGCATGGGGGATGAGTGGAAACTTCCAGAAGAATGATCCTAAAGTCATTAACAGAAAATTTCTTAAAGCATGAAAAGAAGATTAAAGAATCAAATAACCATATGCTCTGTAAAAATCAAGACTTTTCTTTACCTCTCACAAAATGAGAACAAGCTCTTAATAGTTAAAGTCAGTGACAAATGTATGACAAAAATCATCTATCAAATACTAAATTCATTTATTTTAAACTCATGTTCAAAAAAGGAAATTTTAATCATGTGCTAGAAAATATTTTTGGTATCTTTATCTGTATTATATTGTATAATATATGTATAAATCACAACCAATAACTGTTAAAATTAAACTATTAGGACTTCTTCAAGACTTCCTCAGGAACGAATTTATTTATTTATTTATTTATTTATTTATTTATTTATTATTAAATATCTGAATCATAAGAAAGACATGAAGAATAATAAAGTAAACTTCCATGTACTTATAATTCTGCTTAAAAATAGAACTTAAGCAGTACAATTGAAACTTACTGTATTGTGTTTCCAAACTACACCATGCTCTCACCTTTTCAAGGTACTAGCCACTTAATTAATAATTATAATTTCCCTTATCTTCCTACATATACAAATACCTCTAAACTAGAAAGAGTATTGTTCAGTTGTTTTGATACTATGGAGAGGCTTAGGGTAGGCTCCCCCCAAATATGCCATTTTGGAGTATTGATTGTTTTAAATTAAAGTTACTTAAGAAACAGTACCAGGAAAACACTCTGACTCCTCCCCTGTTTCCAGAAAGTAGGAAATAAATCTCCAATATAAAAAGTACCTTCTCTGTACCAGGTAGTAAAGGGACATCATCAGAGATAAGGAATTCAGAGCTAAGGCTATATACATAAACCGTGTTACTTCCACTAATTTACTACTCCAGCCCAAATTCCGTTTTAGAATTCCTTATTAATTGAAACTCCTGAACATACATTTTTCTTTGTCCTGTCAATTCCTCACAGTTTTATGGCCTCTTTGTCTAAGAAAGTATAAAACCTGTTGCCTTGCTCATTTCCTTGGGTTTCAATTTCTTTATTGGGCCTCTGTCTATACATAATTAAATGCTGGTTCTTTTTGTTTGTCTGTTTGTTCTTGTTCATCTGTTTCATGTCAATTTAATTCTTTAGAAGAGCTAGAAGAATCTTAAGAATAGAGAAAAAAAAATTCTTCCCCAACAATTGCATATAAAGTAGCATCCTTTGTTAATAATTTAGCATTTTGCTCAGCCTTAAGCCTATGGAAATCATCTATTATGTATATTGTATTATATATGCTTACACATATATATATGTATACACACACACACACACACATATATATATATTTGTACATAAATATTGATAGACATTTAAGCTGATAGGCATTAGAATATCTCCATTTTTTGACTATTAAAATGCTAATGCATGTGTATGTACATTTTTGTATGAGTATATGTGACAGTCAATCTAGTTTAGGGTAGAATTCTCTGAAGCTAGTTTAGCGTTGAATTTCCCATATTTCACAGATATTGCCTCTTATCTGTTTTATACCCTTTACAACCAAGTCTATAGATTTCCGGTGTTGACAAATGTGCACAGAATAGCTACAGTTGATTCTAATTACTCTTAAGATTTTGTCAAAAGTTTTCCTTGAATTCCTTGACTCTAAGCTATGAATTTACAAAAATATTTATTGCATTTCATTCAGCAATTGTTTTGTATCCAGTTTGCACTGGGAAGGTGACTGAAATACCTTGTCTGTCATTCTGCTGGAAGGGATCATATGAAGGTGATGAATATGAGGCTACAGCTAGTGTGACATTATGTCCTTTTCTGTCAGCTCCATTTTCATGTCATGTTTACTGAGTGTGGGAAGTACATCCAGTAATTCTGGTAGAGGGAAGGAGGACATGAGAGGGATGTGTGCTGTGTGCTCTATGTGTGTATTAGATGTCATGGTTTTGGATGTGGTCATGATACCTTCCTCTGACCTTAACACCTATCTTATTGTTATTTGTTAGGAGCATGGTTAGGTCAATTTAAAAAAAAAAAATTTCACTAAAATAGATGCACATTTTCACATGGAAGGCTTATGAATACATTATTTCTCATAATTAAATAATCCAGAATACACCAATTTTAGAATTAATTACTAATGTATATTTATACTGTAAATTTTGTTTTGGTAAGGTAGCCAAGTTGTTTTGGCAAAATAAAAATCTACAAAATTTCATCTTTGCTTTGGCATTTTCTAATCTCCTGATTTGAGTTACTACAGAAAATATGAATGAGAAATCTATATTTTTTATCCTGTTTTGTAAAATTTGTTTCCCTGCTTTGTTAGGCAACACACAAAATACAAAATGCTTTCTTAGTCAAATAAATTTGGGAAATATTCAAAGTACTTAGATTTCTCAGGTTCAATAATATGCTAAAGTAAACTTCTATATTTTGAAAACATGTTTGATCATGGAATGCTTTATTAACAATAGAGAGCTTATAGGACTAGTGTTCTATAGATCATTCTTTGGGAAAGGCATATGTATTTCAACACTTTAAATACAGAAGTTATAGAAAATGAAAGAAACTCTCTACGGTATGCCTAATTTAGCTAATATGCAGATTTGAGATACTAAAATATAGGTTAATATTGTCAGTAGAAGATTACTAATTATACTTACTAAGCTAAAATCTAAAGTGATATTAGATAATACATTCAGGTGTGCGCTGGAAATGGTGTGGACACCTTCAAGAAAGATATTGCTGTTCACTGGATATATTCACATCTCAAGTTATTAATTCATTTGATTTCTTTTTGACTTTCAACACAAGGGATCTTTAAAGAAAAACTACTTTATTACTTTTCAGATTTTGTTTATTTATTTGAACCAAGCTTATACCTGGCCAGAGGCTAGTGCAGCTTCCTAGAAATCTATTAATGCATTTTGGAATATCACCAGCAGGAACTAGAGTGGCAGAGACAGTGTCTCCCAGGAATTGTCTGTTTTATGCCAGCCAGGCCAAAAATCAGCCAGATGACTTAACCATAAGGGAGCCCAGAAGATTCCCTGCACAAAATGTCTCTCACATGCCGTTTTACTCAAAATGCCATTTTAATGTGATGATGAATAATACTTGAGTAATTAGTAGTCCTGTAGAGATGTATGTATGTATGTATGTATGTATGTATGTATGTATGTATGTATTGTTAAAAAGGCTCCATGCCCAATGTAGGGCTTCAAGTCACAAACTCAAGATCAAGAGTCTCATGTTCTACCAACTGAATCATACACATGCCCCAAGATTTAGGCTTTTAAAAAGTTCACACACCTCTTATTCATTCAGTCATCACAATAAAACTATAAAGGTATTTAATATTCCCATTTTATAGATAAGGAAAGGCATCTCAAAGAAATACATAACTACTCTAACACATTCTACAGAGAATGCCATATGCCTTATTACCCTAAATATTATTTTTCTTTAAATTCTGGGTAGTTTCTATAAGATGATTATTTCCCAATGTTACAGCTCATATGCTCATAAAAATATTTTGAAGTATACAGGCAAAAATATTTTGAAGTATACCAATACTTGTATATTACTGATTTATAAATCGCATAATATACTACTACACTGTAACAGTGTTTACATATTAAAAAAACTAAAAACACCACCAAAATTAAGAAAAAAATACCTAACAAGTATTACAGAAACAAATTCTATATTTTCCTCCTAACCCCCAGTAGATCATCTTATGTATGCCTTCACTGTATACCACTCACTTCTGAGAACACTGCTTTAAGCAGTTGTACACATTTAAGTTTTTGTGTGTTTGATTTAACTATGACAAAATAAAATTTTGGGAAACTCTACCAGCAGTATCTTCAGGAGGAATCATCCTTAATGAAAATTGGCAGTGTTATATAGAAAGAATTCTAGTGTCCAATGGCCTGATCTCAAACCTTGTTCTTAGTTGCTATACGGCCTTGAGCAAATTATTTAGCCTTTTTGCTTCGTTCCTGTAAAACATGGATTAATAAGATTAATATCTACATCATGGAGTTGTGAGGATTAAATCAGCTGACGGAATATGTCATTAAACAAAATAGCCCATACAAAGTGCTTAAAGCAGAACTTAGCACATGTAAGTGCTGCAAACATATTGATTACTATCAAAGTGTTATTACATTATTTTGTAACAGTAGGAAAGAGGAAATTGTTTTTAAATAATTAAAAAATGCCTACTATGCACAAAGAGCTGACATAGTCACTGAGTGTATACGAAGATAAAATATAAGTTCCTTGATATTAAAATAACTTGCAATCATGAAGAGAGCCATGAGATCATTGGGGACATTTCCATTAATCAGAGGCTAGTATTTAGTGCTTCATTGTATTACCTAAAGATAAATTTTTAAAGTGTATTAGAAAGATAGTTCCATGTAAAAACTATTGACACAGCAATATTGACCACATTGACCCAATAACTTAATGATGCATGTTCAAATGCTCTATAGTCAGTAGCCTCAACTACAGTGCTCAAGACTTGGATTGGGAAAAACCTCATTAGAAAGCTAGCGTATAAAATTCAAGAAAGCAATATATAGGGAAGAGGACAAAAGAGAATGGTGAGATCAGGAAATTCCACATGATGAATTAACAGGTTTGTCTTCATTAAAAGGTCATATCTTTGGTCAGAAATTCTTCAATAAGAAAAATCAACTACATTTAATCATGCAAAGTGAAATAAATACAATTCATGGTAAACCTATTTGTGAATAAAAACAGCAAATAAATAATGCACTAGTTTTAATTATTTTTACAATCTCCTCCTTGAAGGCAATTAGAATTTCATTGATTACTGAAACGATCTTTAAGTATTTTAACATCAAATTAAAGAGAGTGGAGTCATGTTTACTTTATTTTGGCACACTTTAGTGTATAAAACTTAGTTAATAGCTGCGATGTCTGTGGGTTAATTTTGAAAGATCTGTGTATTAGCTTGTTCAATATAGCAATCTAACTGAAAAATGTTAGGTTTTAAAATATAAAAAATGTTAAAATTCTTATAATATCATATAATTGATTTGATTATTATATTCCATCATTGGTATGGTATATACTATCTTAAGTGCACGTAGTACATAATAATTCTTTAATCTGAAATTTTATTTACTAATTTAATTGCATTTTGTGCTCAATACAATTAATTGTTCATTTCTTTAACAGGAGGCTATGTCATTAAATATAGTTGTCCACTAAAAAGTATGTATTTTTGAACTTCATTAAGTAATGCACTTTCCTATCATGGAGAATATTGTTTTCTATAAAAGTATTGTGCTGAATTTGTAACTTCCAAGATTGGGGGTTGATATATGCTATGCAGATACTTAGGTCTCTTACAAACTCACACTTTGCCATGGGGAATCACATCATTGTTACTGAAAAGTGTTTGGTTAAGATATGGTTTTGTTGCCCATATGTGTACACTTTTATAAATCTAGTACTTAATATCAACATAATGCCAAAGAAAGGGTATTTTTTCTAAAATTAGAATTTCTTAGATATATTTATATCATTTTATCTGTCTTTAACATTTGAACATTCATTGTTCAGCCACCCTTTCTACATAAATCAAAGTAGAAATGTTCAGTGTCAGAAAGATTATGGGTGAATATTGTTTTCTACTATTGTGTTAAGGTACATGTACATTTTCTTATATTTCATTTTTAATCAAAGTAGTATATATACAATTAAAAATAAAGTAATAAAAAAAGCTTATGATAAGAACAAAAAAATTACTTTCCTCCTCTTTATTTCTCCAGTTTTGCTCCCCAGAGGTAAATGTTATTATTATGTCCCTAAACAGTTTCTTCTGCTAGCTTCCTAAGTAAGTATGTATTTTAAATAAGGCCCAGAAAGCATTTTGTACCTTTTATATTTTGGAGAATGTTAAAATTAAAATACACATAAACTTTTCAGTAACAAGAAGATTATGGCACAAATTATTAATCTTTTTTTTTAAATTTATTTCTGGAAGCAAGGAAGAAAAGCAGTATTAACCAGCAGTGTGATGGGTTGAACATAAATCTCCAAAATATCTATTTTTATGATTAAAAATAATTGTGTGTGCTGCAGCGAACTGAGTTCTGCAGTGTAATTAAACATATTTAACATATATTAACTCTATAAGTAATTTGCATAAATTATTCTGCTTAACAATTTTAGTGCACACCAGGGGATACTGTGATTTTTATCAATGTACTCTATTAACTAAATGGATAATGATATCGTTTTAAAAGTTGAGATATAATTACAAGCCCCTAGAATCTCTGAATGAAGGGTGTTACAGGCTATTGAAATAGTTTGCTGGAATGATAGACAGAATTGCATACGCTGTTTTGAAAGTTGAATTTGAACCTCTATACCTAATCTTCTGACAAATAACAACTATATATTTATTTATATTTTCTCAATGTTCCTTTTCAGATTTATTAGTTCATATGCTAGGTTTTTACTCTGAGAAGTACTATTATGCATATAGTTCTACATAATTATCATAATAATTTACCTTAATTGAAAATATGGATAAACATTCAATTTTATGACCTATGTGGCAAACTCGAGGCCAGGAACTTGAGTTCTGATTCTGGATTTGTCACTAAGAGACAAGTGACTCAGAGCAATTTCCCTCATCAACGTTGGCTTCAGTTTCTTTGCCTATCAAATGTGATGGATTTGGTTGGACTCATATTAAAATTCAAAGAGGCTCCTTCAAGTACTTCACATAATCAATCACAATCACACTCAATCATCTTTATTTGTGATTCTATTTATTTTACTAAATCAGTACATAGTATAGGCACTTGATTACCTAGAAAGGAGACTTTTATCCACTTCGCATTTTACCTTTTCCTTGGCTCACTCTATCTTTCCGTCCCTTACACCCTGCAAAAGCAAAGCCTTGGGAAAGGTATAGAAATGTCTTTACAGTCCAGACAGGATGGGAGAGAAATAACTACATAACAAGCACCACCTTCTCCCTTGTTTCAACCATGCCAAGAAAAAAGTGTAGATTAAAAATTTTCAAACACTTTGGTTTTTGACCACTTTACACTCAACAATTATTGAGGACCCCCCAAAAATTCCATTTACATGGTTTTCATTTAATGATAATTATGGTATTATAAATTAAAACTAAGCAATGAAAACACTTATTTTATTAAATATTTAAAATATTCTCTATTAATATTAATCTAAAAACACTTTTCATTAAAAAACTTTATTTTTCAAGCCAAAAAATAAAAAAGGTGCGAAGAGTAACATTATTTTGCATCTTTAAAAAATCTCCATAATATCTGACGTAATGGTGGATAGGTAGATTCTCATGCCTGTTTCCAATTCATTATGAAATCATATGTCAGAAGAATTGAAAAAGGAAGCAACTCCCTAGTGTCACAAAAATACTTTGACCTCTCAGATTTTCCATAGGAGTTTCACCTCCAGACCACATTTTGAGATCTGTTAGTTGTTGTAAACATAGATATGGGGATATTATACGAAATGCTGTGCTTTGACTAGCACAGTACTTAGATGGGAGTGGAGCAGGAGATATGGGGGTTGGTTGACCAAGCCCAGACAACCGTGAACTTGTATGCCATTGTGTATATTATACACCTTGGTTTATATGATTCTTTAAGTTCTTGATTTCAAACAGAGGTTACTTCAGAAACATTCCAAATGTTTGAAGAATTAGTAAGGAATGTGAATTAACTGAAAGAAATCTTATTTCCACTTGTACAAGAAGAAAAAAAAATGCCTATGAATAGAAACACTATTTTGATTGCTTAGATGGTTTCACCAGTTTTGCTTTGTTTTGATCATTACACTCTTAAAAAAAAAGTCATCACTTGGAAAGATTTCACTAAAACACATGGGAAAATTAGAAAAGAAACCAAAGTAAGCAAGAATTAACTTCCTGCTCATTTACCAACAAAGTTGACCAATAGGAAAGCTGAGATTAAAGACTAAGATCTTGGGGATATGAGCAAAGTTCAAAGTGAATTAGATGGCCATGCAAACTTTCTCTCCAACTGTGCAAAATGCAGGAACCAGACAAGGGTTTAGAATTCAGTATCTTCTTATCCAGGTTTCCAGTCCAGGATAAGACTATAGAAGCTCGTCTTCTCCACCAGAATCTAGTTAGCATGTACTTCAGTTTAATTCAAGTACTTCAGAATTCATTCATAGCTTATTTTGGTTTTTGGTTGTTTGTTTGGTTGGTTGGTTGGTTGTTTGTTTTCACACACTGTCCACATGTTCCAAAACTAAAGCTAATTTCTCAAAACTCATATTCAGGGAAGAGAAATGTATCACTAATAACTTTTCACTGACAACAATAATCTCTCACCCTTACATAGTGCTTCCAAAATTCCAAGCACTGCCTTGAATATGTTCTGTATACAAATCTCATTAATCTCACAACAATGTCCTGATGTAGACACTATTATTTCCCCCATTTTTCAGATGAGGAAACTGAAGAACACAAAGGTTGAGTGTTTTGCCTAAAGTCAGGGAGTCAGGATTTGAAGCCACGCAACCTGGACCCAGAATCTGAGCAAGAACTAAGTAGCAACTAAATCTATAAAAACTGAATATATAAAATTTTTTCAGGAAAAATTTCACATGTGTCAAGAAGCCCACTTCTTTCTTTCTTCCTTTCTTCCTTTTTTCCTTTCTCTCTTTTTTAGTTTTTTTAAAATTTTATTTATTTTGAGACACAGCACACAAGCTCCAGTCTATCATCCCAGAGCCCGATGTGGGGCTTGAACCCATGAACCACTTCTTTCTTTCTTCATTACTTTTTTCCTTTCTCTCTTTTTTATTTTTTATTTTTTTTAATTTTATTTATTTTGAGAGACAACACACAAGCTCCAATCTGTCATCCCAGAGCCCGACGTGGGGCTTGAATCCATAAACCATGAAATCATGACCTGAGCTGAAATCAAGAGTAGGATGCTTAACGTACTGAGCCGCCCAGGTACCCCCAAAAAGCCTACTTCTTTAAATTATTGCTCTGGGTTTGTTTGTTTGTTTGTTTGAGAGAGAGAGAGAGAGAGAGAGAGAGAGAGAGAGAGAGAGAGAGAGGCAGAGTATGAGCAGAGGAAGGGCAGAGAGAGAGGGAGAGAGACAATCCCAAGCATGCTAACAGCATGGAGCCTGAAGTGGGGCTCGATTTTATGAACCGTGAGATTATGATCAGAGCTGAAACCAAGATCTGGATGTTTAATTGACTGAGCCACCCAGGAGACCCTAAATTCTTGTTCTTAAATAAGAATTTCTTGTGGATCACTTGGACCTCAGTATAATATTAACACTTCAGTATAAAGAATTTTCTCTATTTTCTTCACCACTGTATCTTTAGAACCCAGAACAGTAATTTGCACAGAATAGGCTTCTAATAAATACTTGTGGGAAAAAAATAAATGTAATGATTATAGTTATAAAGTGGGTTTATTTCAGAAATTCAGTGTAGTGGAGCTAGAGGGAGGGTCGTTTGGTTTGTTTTTATTCTCCCACAGTTCTATTTATTGTCAATCTGTTACTGATTACCAGGTGTCTATTATTCAGTCATTTTCAAATTTAATTTTTATAAAATCTCTTGGGAATCCTGTTAAAATGCAGATTGTGATTTAGAGGGACTGACATGAAGCCTGAGCATCTGCACTTCTAAAAAGCTTCTAGGTCAGGACAAGTCTTTGCTCTAAAGACCATTCTTTGAATATCAGAGTCTTTAGGTGTGACATTCAGATTTCAGTAATAAAATTGACTTAAAAGTCAAAACAAGTAACAGAGAATATAAACATTATGAGTATCATGATTCTATTTTTTACATACTATCCTTCTCATTTATACTGTTGCCATTATTTTAGGACAAACTGAAAAGTGACATTTTTCACTGCTACAGGAATGATAGTCACATAGAATGTTAAATTCTTCAAGTTTCATTCAGGGACATGCTGTGACACTTTGTTTGGATATCTCCAACTGTCAATGTTTTTCCTACGACCTTTCCTATGAATTAAACACAAATAAACACATATTTAAAAAATTGAAAAAGTGAGCTATCTTACAGCTAAGATTAAATGGAAAAATGCAGAGGGGTGCCTGGGTGGCTCAGTTGGTTAAGCGTCTGACTTCAGTTCAGGTCATGATCTCACTGTTCATGATTTTGAGCCCCGTGTCAGGCTCTGTGCTAACAGGTTGGAGCCTGGAGCCTGCTTTGGATTCTGTGTCTTCTTGTATTTCTGCCCCTTTCCCACTCGTGTTTTCTCTCTCTCAAAAATAAATAAACATTAAAAACATAAATGGAAAAATGCAGAAACATCCACATCAACATTTCTTGGATTCATTCGTCATTCCAGGATTTAAATAGCTAACAAATGTCAAAATAAACTAATGAAAAAGTGATACATTATATTTTTGCAATGATAAGGTCAAGCTTGATTCCCTTCATTTCATACATGTAGACAGAGGCAATGGGAAACTATTAAAGTAATCATTATTTACTTAGCAAACACTTTTATTGCATTTAATTTGTTCCAGATACTATTCCAATTGTTATATAAATATTAACTTGCTCAAAATGCATAACATCCCAACAGATAAGTACTATTATTATTATCTCCATTCTACAGATGATAAAACCAAGGCCCAGCAAAATTAAATATATTCCCAAGATCTGTCTATTTTAATGGAGTAACCAGGATTTGAAACCAGGCAGTCTGGCCTCAGAAGCTGTGCTCTCAACCACTGTCCAATACTGCCTCCCTCTATGAATTTCTAAGGGAAATATATACTTGAGATTTCCAAAGACTTGAAAAATTATAACCAATTATATTTTTGATTAACCTCAAGAATCAAACTTCTTTCAGTAACTTACAGTGTCACAAACAGAACAGTGGCAAATAAATACTTAATTAAGATGTAGAATGATTAAGGCTTTAAGAACACCAAGGGAGGCGAGGCATGGCAGAGGCAAAGAAGGACTTGGAGGAATAAGTTCTCGGTCTAAGCAGAGGTGAGACCAAGAGAGTGTTAAGTTATTTGTGTGAATTGTATCAGAGAGGGTGATGAGGATAAGGGCTGATTCTTGACAGACTGCCTAAAGGAAGGATGATGGGGAAAATTTCATGGTAGACATTACCCACTATCTACACAGTGAGCCTTACCCTCACATCAGTATTGCATTTTTTTTACTACAGATTTAAAGAGAAAAGTAAGTAAAAAATGCCTATCTCTTGTAATCCTCTGCCCCATTTCCCACTTTTTACCATATTTTCTTGCTTTCAAATTGCATTTGATTTTCTACATGTAAGATGTATTCCTGGCTGGGATATTATTGATCTAAAGTAAAGCTGAAGCCTGTTGCTTTCTAGGGTCAAAATACTACACAGAAATGTTTCTTCTCCTGAAGTCTTATGTTGGCTAATGATGTTACCATCTGCTCATTAATATAATTAAGAACCTCAAAGACAATCCCAACAATGCTGTCTTGTTTTTCCATATTATATTTAATCGTTCACAAACTAATATTAATAGTACCTCATCATAGGACATCAGCTGAAGTCCTCAGCATCTCTCCTTTGGACTACTGGAGTACCCTCCAAGCTTCTCATGATTTTCACTTCTACAATTATTTTTTAATACTCTCATTGGACTTCTTTTTCTAAAGCATATATAGACAGTCTCATGACTTGCCAGTTTAAAGACCTACGTCATCCAC
This sequence comes from Panthera pardus, assembly GCF_024362965.1. Lineage (NCBI taxonomy): Eukaryota > Metazoa > Chordata > Mammalia > Carnivora > Felidae > Panthera > Panthera pardus. The sequence continues at coordinate 35,617,752 of NW_026526766.1, forward strand.
TCTCTGCTTATAGATTTAAGCTCAAACTACTTAGTGAGGTATATAAAGCCATTTCTAATTTAACCCCAGACTACTTTTCCAGCCATAGTCACAACTATTTCTTTCCCACATAAGCTTCTTACTTTAACAATGTCATTAAAATCTTTTTAATGTATACTTTCTCTTCTGTCAAGAATGTTCCTGTCCACATCTGTAACTTGAAAATTTTTATTCATCCTCCAAAACGAAGTCTTTCATAGCATTCTTCTATTTCCTCAACAAGAATAAAGTTTATTACTCAGAATTCTTATGTACTTGAGTGTATTTTGTATGAGATGCTCTAAATTATGGGCTTCTTGAAGGTAAGAAAATCTCTCACAGTTTTTGGCATACAGGGGAAGCTCAGTAAACATTTACTAAAAAAAAATGGGGAAAATGGGCTTAACCAATACTTTTACATTAATAATTCATGGCATGATTTTGGATATAATTTAAATAATAATTGAAGAATTAATAACATTCATAATATTAATTAGTGCATGGCATTTGGTCTCACACACACTTATATCAATGATTTCTTCCTTTCATATAAAAAAGGATGCTATGTGTAGTTAGCAGAACAACGGAGGTAAAAATATGTAAACAGTCTCAAAAATACCAAGCATATCCTCTGCTCTATTCCCATAGTCATGCCTACGGAGAGAAAAGAATAATCTGAATAGTCAAATGCAAGTTGGTGTAAATTGTTCAGTGCCAAAAAAAACGAAAGCCATTCTTGTTGAGTTCAACATGGATTTCATTATCAGGAATGTGCTAAAAAAACTGACACCACTGTGGTCCTTCTGTAGGTGGTTTGTCTCACATATGGGAGGCTCAACTTTGGTAGAATTATGTTGTAATGCTACTGATACATGATTCTAGGATTTATGCTTCCCCATGCCATCTGTAGGTACAGGTGGTTCCTACTTTGTGCTATGATCTCTTTCTGGAAACTCAACTGGAGAGAAAGCAGTAGCAAACAGATTATTTTCACCACATTCACATTAACAGCCATGTATATTTAGATTTCAAAGCTTATATACGGCTCATTTAAGTGACGAACTTTGCAGTTATCATTTCCACCTCTAGATGGTGATGCAGTGCTAGCTTGATATTTGCACTACAACTCACTTTGTGGGAATTCCACACCGTTCTCCAGGGTAGCCAGAAACTGTGGAACAAGCACCCCATTTCAGACTAAGTGGAAGAAGATCTATTAGTCATGTATCTTAAAAGTGAACAAAATAGAGAGCTGTGGAGTAGATTAGTGAATGGCTATGTTTCACACCGAATAGTGTTGTTACTGATATGTGCTGAGACAACATAAAATTGCCATATGTTATACGTTTGATATTTTAATAATTATAAGAATTTTCTAAAATACTCGAAAGTAAAGTCAGTGATATAATCAAACTCCATATATTCTTAACTCAGCTCAAGCAATGACCTATGTTGTTCTCATTTGTTACCACATACACACAACACGTTCTGATGCCACATATATGAATGCATTAAAACCTCATAATTTTTCTTAACAAAACAGCTTTATGAAAACATTCTGACTTGACAATAACCTTTGAAGGGAAGGCTAAAGTTGTAGTGATTAATAAGAAACAAGAGGGTAGCTTACTGGACCCATCTGTTAACTTGCGTAGGTGGGTTCACTTTGCTGTAATTCCTCTAGTTATAGTCTTATAAAACATGTACTTTTCTGTCTGCATATTGTATTTACAAGAAAGGGAAAGAAAAACAAAAAGATAAGCAGGAAAGAGCACAGGCCTTATAAATACTGGCTCTTAACAGATATAGGTTTAGATTATGGAGTAGTTTCTCCCTATTGACAACTGGAATCAGAGTAATGATGGAAAATTTTAACTAACCTGCAAAGTTTAGGGAGGAATTAAAAAGTAAATTCAACTGTGCCAAAGCATTATAAAGAGATCCTTGATGTTGTTACATCAGGAAAGTTCTTAAAGTTTTAGAAAGTCATCATCTTGATCTGGGAGCTAAGTGGGAGATACCATAATAATAAGAAGAAAGGGAAGGCTGACCCATTAATCTACACCTTTATCTACTGCAGTGTCCTCTGAGCCAGCCACGGCCATCGGGGTGGTATGCATCTTTATGGGGATAAGAACCACAATTACTTCACTGAACTGGAAATTATGGAATCCTTGTCTTTTGGAAATCCACCAGGAGAATAAGTAATAAACCAGTGGAAAAATAAAAGTATAATCAATAGTAAAGTAGGAAGAGATAAAGATATATGAATAGAAACCAAAGAGGAAAATTAGCAAGTAGGGAAAGCAGAGTATATAAAAGCTTTTCTCACTTAACCCAGAAGGCTTCCTTTACTACTCATTGATTGTCCTCCTCTAAACATCTAGAGTGTTCAAAGTGTTATTTTATGTCAAGAAATGTATAATAGGGTGCAGAAAGTACCTGCTTTAAACTCAGACAGATTTTGATTAGAACTTGAGGAAAATAGTTAACTCCTTTGTTGTAGTTCACCTATGTGTAAAATGAGGTAAAGAATATCTGAATTTCAGGGATATTTTGATTATTAAAGATAAGATATAAAAGATATAATATGATCACAAAGTTAGTGATCAATTAGTAGTCATCATTATAAACATTATAATTTTTATTAAGACATAGTACATATTATTATTAGATTTGTTAATATTGTATCTGTATCTAGAAATAAGTCTAGGTAATAACAGGTGTTAATGGATACTTGTTAGCTTGATGGATAAATATGGTGTGAGTGCAAGCAAAATTAGCCTTGGGACAGCTTATTTTGCCTTTGTCACATAATACGAAGTCTTCTCTAAAATATTTAAGATTAAAAAATGTGATTTTTCTTCTACATACAGTCTTTCTATTAGTGTACATGACTAATAATGGCTCATTTTAGAATATACTAATAATGAAGGAAAGTAAATATAATACAAAATTATGTCATATGACTCACAGGTAGCAGATGCTACACCTTCAAATATTTAGTGGAGACTCGGATACAAACTGCATCTGGATACAATGACGGATATATATAGCCCAGTTTCCCCTTTACTTCTTTTCTAAGTTCAGCTACTAAAACGAAATAACACATGATTGACAACAAACATCATCTCTTGCCTTTCTCAGAAATAAATTCAATCCAATAGATTTTGTTTAAACTGATGAATTAGAGGTACTTCTATGAAAGCAATGTGGTTAATATAATATGGTGTTAACGTAGGATAGAGATACATTAGAAAGAATAAAAAGTGTTGTAATTGAGTAGTGTTAAGGAACTTTGCTACCTTAGAGTTAGAAAGTAATCACTAGATATCCATTTCACTTATAGGGAGGAACTGAAAAAACTAATCTTTATGCAGACATATGGTCAAGTTAATGTCATAGAACAAAGGCTGGGTATAATATATACCTATTTTGGAATGGTAATGAAAGAACATAATGACAGATCATGCTCCAAAAATTTATTGATTCATAGAAAGAATTTTAATCATTAAGTTACCTGATAAAATTAGTGATTTCCTTAAGTATGGGGGGGAAAAAAGTAACCAGAGAGTATGATTAAACAGTAAAATGCAACAGGACAGGGTTACCTTACTCATTTTAGTGGCTTCAGTAGTATTTACTGTCAAGAATGTGTTTTTTATTAGACATGATAAAACTAAACAAAACAATTAAGGCTATAGTACCACATGTCTCAACTTTAGTAGGCAACAAGGTAAAAAAAATTGTGCTTATGTTGGATTTAAAAGATCCATATATTACTTCTTGTTTTGCCCTTTACTAACTATTCAAACTTGTGCAAACCATTTTGTCTCATGGAATCCACTTGCTTATCACAAAGCATTTGGGTCTCAGCAAATACTTTCTAAAATCCTTAGCAGTTTTAATGTTTTAGAATCCCATAATACTTTGTACTATATTCAATTAGTAAACTGCATCTGTTTTCTAAAAGATCAAACATGAAATGACAAGCATGCTTCAATTCTAGCAGCCATGAATGTCCTTGTCCTGGTGGTATGGTGGCAACGATGGGGGCTATGTGGAGACAGAGGAATAGAACAAAGAAAGCAGGAGAGATCTGGCTGTATTTCTCTGAACAGCTACCGTTATAGTAAGAAGCACCTAGTAATGCCTTTGAAAGCCAAGTTTTTGCTGGTATGTATAAGAATGAGGCTAGTGGAAATGATTCTCAATGATTTTTAAAGAAACACTCCTTGTGTAAAAACCTTTCTTCTATCAGCCCCTTTAACTTATCAATTTTAAGTACTAACACCTGACTGCTGCCCTTCTATCCTATGCTGTGTCTCTATGAACTGAATATTTCACAGGAATAAATTATCTGGATCAGATACTAATGGTGGAAAAGTAATCATCAACACCCTTCCAAAGAATAGTATTCAGTGAGCTACACAGTCCTTCAGAATTTTGTTTTCAAATGAACAACAGAAATTCTCAGTTAAGAAAGACATGTAGCATGTCAAAAGGAAACTTAGGCTTAAGAAAAGAGCAATAATGATAGCTACTAGTTATCTAATGTTTAATTATGTGCCAAGCATTATCTTAATACATTACATATATTATTTCATCAAATATTCATAGGCACAGTTTGACACAGACACTACTATTATCCCTCTTTTATACATGTTGAAACTGAGGCAGAGAAAGATCAAGTACACACACTGAGGTCCTACAGCTCAGAATGGCAGATCCAGAACTTGAACAAGAAACTCCAGCCATTACACCATGCTGTTTCTCAGCAGTATTGTCAAATCACATATTTCAGAACATTCTTTATTTTCATTGTTCTTCATGTGTTCTACAGCCTCTGACTTACTTTTTTCTCCTCATTAAAAAAATTTAATTAAAGTAATCAATGAAAGAATCACAGCACATGTTCACTACCGAGTCACATAACCAACCTCAATAAAAATTTCTACTGAGAGTGAATGTATTAATTTAGTTTTTAATAGAAGCTGTAACACCATGAAACATTTCACTTTCTTGGGGCTATTCTATTTTTAGTGCAAGTATTCACTGACACTGTACAATACCTATTGTTTCATATCAGTCTAAAAATCAAATGTTCTCTACTAACTTTCTGCATGTTTTGCCTTGGGAAACATTTATGTAGAATTTTAAAATATGTGGAAATTAGACTAATCAAACCATTAATTAAATAAGACTCAATTTTGCATTGAGGTATAGAGAGAATAGGGTTTACTCATTTAATTATAGAAATCCTAAAACATACTATATTTAAGTAATATTTAATATAATAAGAAGCCAGTACGTTTTCTAAAGTGTTAAACATATTCCACCTACATGCATCCTTTTCTCATATTAGTCACAAAGGCCTCATTTCCCTCCTTACTGCTGTCTTTCAATAAAATATCTATCTCCTTTGATCACAGATGCAGACATGTAATGAGTTTCTCTCTAATCAATAGCCCTTTCCCTGGTCAGAGTGAGCATCCAGAGGAGTTGGGAATGTGATCTTTGCCAGAACTGTTTCTGTCTGTTGAAGCTATCAGAAAAATTGTATCTTTCTTAAAAATGCATTAATTATTTTCATTATTTTTATCAAAATAGAATACGTAAAGAAATTTAAAAGTTGAATTTATAATGAAAAACAGCAGTCCTCCAATCCAACCCAATTTATGCTTCCCAGTGACTGTACTCTTCAATGCTTTTTGATAATATGCTCATATATGCGTATTTCTAAGTGATATTTAATTTTTGTCAATGTTATATATTGTATATCAAATGATTAATATGAAAGATGAATATTTAAATATTTTATAGTCTTTGATCCTCTGATCCTCCTCCTCTATTCAGCCCATATGATGTTGTGTTATAATAATGTCAGGTTACTATTCAGTGTTTATTCTCTTACAGTTGGAAAATATGATTGACATTTGAGAAAACTGCATATTAAGATTTTATTTCTTTCCTTGTATAATTTTTCCCTGTTCACCTTTTCCATGTTAGTTTTTAAAATAATTTGGTTCCAGGGGCACCTGAGTGGCTCAGTCAGTTAAGCAATCTAACTCTTGACTTTGGTTCAGATCATGATCTCATGATTCATGAGATCAAGTGCCCCATCAGGCTCTGCACTGATGGCACGGAGCTTGCTTGAGAATCTCTTTCCCCCTCTCTCTGCCCCTTCCTCACTTGCTCTCTCTCTCTCTCTCTCTCTCTGTCTCTCTGTCTCTCTCTCTCTCTCTCAAAATAAATAAACATTAATTAAAACAATAATTTGGTCCCAAACTCTCTAATACCATTTAAAATGCCCTTGGTTGTTGACTTTTTTCCCCTTTAGATCTATCCCTTTGCAGTACTTTATCCACCTGCTCTAGTCTAGATAAGTTATTTCTCTTGCTCTATTGAGCAGCTCTTCTCTCGGAACTTCCAATTATCATTACCTTGAAATTTTCTTCTCTCGTGATGGATACCCTGTTCTTTGACTTTACCTCTTCCGCTTCCTTGATTTACAGCTTCATTTTGGTGAAGGATATCTCAGTACATCTTCCTGAGAAAGATGCAGATGGGGTAAATTTTGGAGACACAGCATTATAGAAAACTGATCATTGTATATGATTAAAAAGTTGGCTGAGAATATAATTTTAGGATAGAAACCTTTTTCTTGGAATATTTTCTGAGCATATGGTGTTCATTTCAGAATTACATAACCACTGCCTTCTACTTCTCAGAGTTGTTGGTGAAATGTCTAAATCCATTTTGATTCCTGATTCCTGATCTACTTTATCTCTTGGGTCATAGATATGACCCATCTATCTCTTAGTTGGAGAATGTGATGCTAATGGTTAGCCACCATTTTATCAACCACATTAACAGTGTGGAGTGATGGGGAGGAAGAGAAGTTTGGAAGTCACTGGTGGTAGGAGAGGATTGAGCCAACACAAAATTAGAAACAGAGCTGAGAAATGTAAAGAAAGAGCAAGAGAGTAATCACACAAGTCGTGGATGTAGCCCTGCCTAATGCAAAGTGTGCAAACTATCCTGCCCAGATTTATCCTCCCTTTTGCTGTTATTAATAAGCTAGTTTGAGTTGAGCACTAGTTATTTCAAAGAAAAATAAACTATAGTAACAATATATAAGATTGTAAAGAATAGTTTTTAATACAGCCGCCTTCTTGAGAGAAAATAAAATAGGCTTCAGACTGTTAAGATTAAAGGGGGAAGTATTTTGAGAAATTATAAGGAGCAGAACATTCGGGGTAGAAATAAATTTGAGACAGATTCGGCAACTTTGAGGACCTCATTGTATAGAGTGTGTATGTGTGTGTATGTGTGTGTGTGTGTCTAAATATTTCTTTCATAAATGCAAAGCATCTACTTGTTCTACCAAGTTTTACCTAGTGCATTACTTTTTAATTGACTACTTATTAGAAAAACTGATCTTAATACAATCTATTCAGTTTCTTTTTCCATTTTGAAATGCATGAATGCATCGGCTTTATTAAAATTGTCTATCCTACCCACTTATTTTTGTTTCTTTAGTTGAAATCTGCTTATTTTTATTCTTTCTTTGTTGGTGTTGAAAAATGCTTAAGCTATAATATTGTTTGTGTTCAAACCTGGTTACATCCTTTTATGTAGAGTGGTACCATTATTTTTCCTAGATAGCTAAATAATAAATTATTTTTCCTTTTGACTGAATAATGGCTTACAAGGGAGTTTTTTTTAAATATCCAAAGAATTAAGTAGTTGACATTTGATATTTGTTACACATTTTAAAATTTTTGGCTTTTAGAAATTTTATGGAAGTTTTTTTCTGCCCTAATGTATGAAGAATTTTTTTTAATGTAATGAAGATATTCTCTTTTCTGCCCCTAGGATATCCAGGTATGCTTATTAGTATTAATAATATGTAATTGTATTAAACTATTCAGATCATGGTCCTCTGCTCTTTTGATATTTACATTATTTGATAGCTCTTGATAAAGTGTGAAATGTGTCAGGTGTCTTCGTATTTCTGCTAATGTTTTCCTTTTTTTTGTTTCCAGAAGTTTTTGTTTACATATTTTCATATAACTCAACATTTCAAATAGTTAATTATATCTATCTGAATTGTAGCTCACAGTACTTTTTAGAAAAAGGGGACCCTCTTATCCTGTTTGTACACTTTACCTTGAATTCAGCTTTGTCTAACATTACACTTTCATCCCTATGCCATTTTCCTCTTGCCTTTTGCACTGCTACCTATCATTTTACTGTAAACCACTCCATACTCAGCATCTAGCACAGTGCCTGACTCATGGTGAGCACACAGTCAGTATGTTACAAAACGGATAAATGTAAACTTCAGATATTTCATTAGTTTTCAATAAGCTAATGTTGTCATTAATATTTATATACATAAAATCTCATTACAAACATAGGCCTAATGGTAGAACCGCATATATTATACACAGTGTTCACCTTCTCCATTTCAAATAGATGAATTTTTATAAAAACTCAACATAAAGTAGTACACATCAACCAAGTTAAAAATGAGGTTAACCTTCTTAGAATGTGAGTAAACTCAGTAAGAGAACTCAACTTCACAGAGTCAAATATGAGATGTCATTTGGGGAACTAACTTGAATTTAGTCTCTACCCAAAAACCTAATAGTGTCTTCAAATAACTTTCCTTGTTTTCTGCATTTGCACAGCTCCTGGCATCCAATCTGCAGATTACAATGTATTTGAATACAAGTTTTATCAGCCTCTCCTATGTATTCATCTGGCATTAATTAGATCATCATTTTACTCAATGAAACAACATATAAGTGTGTGAAGTATGTAACATAGACTGGACACTAGATTGCTAGTTAAGATAATACCTTTCAAACAGCGTCGAAAATGGAGACTTGTTGTGTCCCTTGTGGCTAGAAGCTATGGTCTTCCCCCATTCCCTACTGCTCCTTGATGTATGTTTCAATTTCTCCTCTCTCTTTTCTTTCCTTACTATATTTGTTCCATTTACCCTTTTCCAGACACATCGTTTTTATAGCCGTCCCATCTTTCTCGATTTACTTGAAAGTCTGATTTGGCAATACCAAGCCCACATTTCTGCATGTCAACAATTGGCTGGAGCTAAGCAGCACTGACCTCTGGAGTCAGAAATATACTTCCATTTCTCTACATTTTATTCCTGATCAACTTTATTTACATTATCATTATGTTCCTTTAGTTTTGAGTTCACATCAATCACAGCATATCTACCAGGCTGGTGTTTGGTCTACACATCTTCACAAACACCTTTGTTTACATCAAACGTGCATGCCTTTATGTAGTGCAAATATCTTCTATGCTTCCTCAGCTGTGAGATATTTGACAATAGTTATACATAAATAGGAATTCTCAGGAAAATCCCTGTGGATGAGCTTATGTCCTCTAAATAAATACTTCCTTATAAAAGAGTTTCTCTTTCCGGTCACCAGACGGACTTTTTAAAAAGTTGATGCTAGAGGTTCTATTTCATAAACACAATTGTGTTAGAATATCGAAGTGCAAATTTGTGGGCAGGACAATGTAAGAATTATGATTGTGGTTTGTTTTAGTTATGCTGCTTTATCTAGAGGTCAATTATGCATACAAACTCATGGCTTCTCCTGATAAATGCCATCACTAGATGAGTTAGTCACAAAAAAAGGCAATCTCCTTGATGCTCTTTCAGGAAACGGCTAATCCAACAAGGCAACATCTCTGTTCCATGCTCAGGCTGCTCCACCTTTTGGAACCTGTCCATAGAATGATGAACCAGATGAACCAGATCACAGGGTCAATGCCCAGATTAGGAAAGCTAAAACTATTGATTTCTCCAAGACTCAGAATCCTCTCCCTCTTCCCTGTTCATTTTAAAGAGGTGGGAGGTATTGATAAAGTGTGATTTTAAATTTTTTTTTTTAACGTTTATTTATTTTTGAGACAGAGAGAGACAGAGCATGAACGGGGGAGGGGCAGAGAGAGAGGGAGGCACAGAATCGGAAGCAGGCTCCAGGCTCTGAGCCATTAGCCCAGAGCCCGACGCGGGGCTCGAACTCACGGACCGCGAGATCGTGACCTGAGCTGAAGCCGGACACTCAACCGACTGAGCCACCCAGGCGCCCCGATAAAGTGTGATTTTATTTTCTGCCATCTGCTGGTTTCACTTTTCTTGTGTGAGGGCCTACTTGATTAGAATAAATGAACTTTTCTTTAGTTTATATCAAGGATATCTATCTTTTACAAACAGCTGACTTTCTGGTTGGTGTATATGACTATTTGCAATTAATATTAAAGTAATTTGTGAGCTCTTACTAAACATAAGCTGTTATTCGATGTTCTGACATAAAAATTCACCTTCTGCCCACAATCTGAAGTGCTGTGAAACTGGGTTAAAGCAACATGGGCAGTTTATTTTAGATAATTATATTAAACTAAAGGTATACTGAGCAACTAGATAAATAATCTTTTGAACTTAAAAAAAAACATATTTACAGATCTGGTTTGCTTATATCAAAATAGGTTCTTTATGTAAAATGGCTAAATCAATGATCGAAGTTTAAAATTTTTGGCAAAAAAGAAACTACTCACCTTTTGTTTGGTAAGATAGATATTTCCAGTTCAAAACTAACTGGGTCATTCAATGGGCAAGTGACTGAGTTTCCATGTTAAGTAGAGCCCTGAAGTTGCACTATTATGTTCCTGCAACAAGGTGATGCTGTGTGCTACAAATTATTTCCAGAATGCTTCTGGGGGTAATTCTGTGCATACAGAATTAGATCTATTTTAAAACTGCAACTCTGATCCTTTTATTTATTTTTTCTGTCTACATTATTATGTGCATTGCTGGTACAATTTCACAAGTTACAATGTTCCTTCATGTCCTCTGAATTTTATAACACAGACACTACTTAATTATCATTTCAACCTGTTTATAGGAAGTAAGGAGAGGATATATGAAATATATTTTTAAATACTCTCTAATCAGACATGTGATGAATCCCAAAGCAAAATCATGTTGGTGTGTTCTATCTTTGCTAATAAGATTCCCTTGAAAATAACAAACAGAATAGTTCAGTAATTTAAAAACTGGCACATTATTGCTTTAATAGCAATTGTGAATATTTTATCATCATAATCCCCAATGAATAATTCTGCTTTGTTACTATCCCTTCAAGGAGAAGAGTATTTGAAGTTATGCTATGTGATGAGTCTCTCAAAAACCTTTCAGATTCTTTGCCAGGTGACTCTGAAAATCCTCTGAATACTAAGAGATAGTGCTCAAAACGTGAAGCAATTATTTGTCAAAATTCTCTAAATATTGAGATTAGTTTATCCTGCCCTCTTTTGAATTTGCAATTTATCTTGTTCATTTGTTTTAAATATGTTGCATACTAACTAGCCTTCTTTTAATTCTAGGATTTCTTCATTAACATCATCTCTCTGCCTTTTGTTACAATGTCATATGCTCTAACTTGCATAACATTTTCATCAAAGACACTTTAGATTGAGAACCTACTATGGCAAGATGATACGACAGACATTGCATGAGCTTCCGAGACTAGTTATGGCCAGTACATGAGGAGCCAAAATAATGTATGCCATTCCCTAGCAGATATTCTTAATTGCAGATCTCCTACCAGTATGTTCTTTGTTAATTTTTCCCCTCATTTTACTGAGATATAATTGACAGGTAACATTGTCTATGTTTAAGGTGTACAACATGTTGATTTGATACACTTATACATTGCAAAATGATTATCACAGCAAAGTTAGTTAACACCTGTAACACCACGCATAATTACCATTTTGTGGGCGTGTGTGTGTGTGTGTGTGTGTGTGTGTGTGTGTGTGTGGTGAGAATATTTACAATTTACTGTCTTTGTAACTTTCAAGCATATAATATACTATTACCAACTGTAATCACCATGCTGCAAACTAGATACCCAGAACTTAATCATCTTATAACTGAAAGTTTATACCTTCTGGCCAAGGTCTCCTAATCCCCCCTGACTCCCAATTCCATCCCTGGTAATCACCATTCTTCACCCTGTTTCTATGAGTTTGGCTTCTTGAGATTCCACATATAAGTAATATCATACAGTATATATCTTTGTCTAACTTCACTTAGCATAATGTCCTTAAGATCCATCTATGTTGGCATAAATGACAAAATTTCCTTCTTTCTCAGGCTGAATAATATTCCATTATATATATGCTCAATAATATGGTAATTCTATTTTTAAATGTTTATTTATTTATTTTGAGAGAGAGGGAAAAAGAGAGTATGAGTAGGGAAGGAGCAGAGAGGGAGAGAGAGAATCTCAAGCTGGCTCCACACTGTGAACACAGATCCTGACATGGGGCTCAGTCCCACCAACTGTGAAATCATGACCTGAGCCAAAATAAAGAGTTGGACACTTAACCAACTGAGCCACCCAGATGCCCGTGGTAATTCTATTTTTAATTTCTTGAAGAATCTCCATACTGTTTTCCATAGTGTCTATACTAATTTACTTTTCCCCCAACAGTGTAAAAGGGTTCCCTTTTAGTCACATCTCTGCTAACATGTTATGTCTTTCTTTTTGATGACATCCATCCTAAAAGGTGTAACGTGATACCTCATTGTAGTTTTGACCTGTATTTCCCTGATAATCAATGATGCTGAGTACCTGTTTATTTGCCTGTTGGCAATTTGTATTTCTTCTTTTAAAAAAAAGTGTCTATTCAGTTCCTTTCCCCATTAAATTTTAAAAATATATTTATTTATTTTTGAGGGAGAGGAGCAAAGAGAGAAGGGACGGAGGAACTAAAGCAGGCACTCTGCTGACAGCAGTGAGCCCAATGTGGGGCTCAAACTCATGAACTGTGAGATGATGACCTGAGCAAAAGTCAGACACTCAGCCAACTGAGCCAGCCCCAGGTGCTCCTCCCCACTTTTAAATCAGACTGTTTTTTTTTTTTTTTTTTATGTTATTGAATGTATGACTTTTTAATGTTTTAGATATTGACTCCATATCCGATGAATGGTTTCCAAATAGTTTCCCTTCATTCTTTAGGTTGCCTTTTCATTATGTTGATTGTTTCTTTCACTACGCAAAAGCTTTTTAGTTTGATGTAGTCCTGCTTATTTATTTTTTGCTTTGGTTGTCTGTGCTTTTTGTACCATATTCAAAAAATCATTACCAAGACCAGTATCAAAAATTTTTTTCTCTACAATTTCTTTGGGTCTAGGAGTTTTACAAATTTGGGTCTTTTGTCCACTTCAAGTTAATTTTTTGTGAGTAGTATAAGGGGTCTAATTTCATTCTTCTGCATGTAGTTATCCAGTTTTCCTAATACCATTTTTGAAGAAACTATCCTTTTCCCATTGAGTATTAATGGTCCCCTTGTTAAATATTAGTTGACCATATATGTGAGGGTTTATTTCTGGGCTCTTAATTTTGTTTCATTGGTCCTTTTCCCCCTATTTTTATGCCAGTGACATACTGTTTTGATCCCTATAACTCTGTACTATAGTTTGAAATCAGGAAGTCTGATGCCTTCAGCTTTGTTCTTTCTCAGGATAACTTTGACTATTGAGCTTTTAAATATCTTAGCTTTTTTTAAATTTTCCTTGTCAAAAATACCATTAGAATCCTGATAAGGATTGCACTGAATCTATAGATGGCCTCAGGTAGTAAGGACAATTTAACAATCAATTCTGACATAGAATATGAGATATCTTTCCAATCATTTGCATTTTCTTCCATTTTTTTCATAAGCCTTTTACTTTTCAATGTGCAGATATTTCACCTCCTTAATTAAATTTATTTTGTAAATAGTTTTTGATGCTATTATGAATGAGATTCTTTTCTTTAAGTTCATCAATTTATTTTGAGAGAGAGAAAGAAAGAGAGTGTGAGTGGAGGAGGGACACAGAGAGAGTGAGGGAGAGACAGATTCCCAAGCAGGCTCCACACCATCAGTGTCAAGCTCAATGCGGGGCTCGAACTCATACCACTCATACCATGAGATCATGACCTGGGCTGAACTCCGATGCTTAACCAGCAAGGTGCCCCCAAATGGGTTTCATTTTAAATTTTGTTTTTCATGTATTTTGTTGTTAGTGTACAGAAATACAACAGATTTCTGTATATTGATTTTGTGTCTTGTAAATTTACTTGATTCATGGATTAGTTCTAATGCTTTTTTTTGATCAATCTGCAAATAAAAACACTTCTTTTTTTCTAATTTGGATTTTTTTTTTTTTTTTTTTTTTTTTTTTTTTTTGCCTAATTGCTCTGGCTAGGACTTCCAGTACTGTGCTGAATAGGAGTGGTGAAGAGTGAGCACTGTTGACTTGTTTCTGATATTAGAGAAAAAGCTTTTAAGCTTTCACCGTGATTATGATGTTAGCTGTGGGATTTTTACACATGGCCTTTATTATATTAAGGTATGCTCTTTCTATACCCAATTTGTTGAAAATTTTCATCATGAAAGGATGTTGAATTTTGTCAAATGTTTTTTCTGCATCTAATGAAAATATGATTTTTATTTTTTATTCTCTTAATGTAGTGTACATTTTATTGAATTGTGTATGTGGAACCATCTTTACATCCTAAGGATAAATCCCATTTGATCATGGTATATGATATTTTTTTAATTCAGTTTTTAAAGTTGATTTATTTATTTTCTGAGAGAAAGTGTGTTTCTGCAAGCAGGGAGGTGCAGATAAGGAGGGAGGGAGAGAGGGAATCCCAAGCATGCTCCACACTGTCAGTGCAGAGCCTGATGCGGGTCCCAACCCACAAAACGTGAGATCATGATCGGAGCTGAAATCAAGAGTCAGATGCCCAGGATGCCTGGGTGGCTCAGTCAGTTAAGCATTCCACTTTAGTTCAGGTCTTGATCTCATGGTTCATGAGTTTGAGCCCAGTGTGGGGCTCTGTGCTGACAGCTCAGAGCCTGGAGCCTGCTTCAGATTCTGGGTCCCCTCTCTCTCTCTGCCCCAACCCCTGCTTGAGTTCTGTCTCTCAAAAATGAATAAATGTTAAAAAAATTTAATTAAAAAACAAGAGTCAGATACCCAACCAACTGAGCCACCTGGGCACCCTGGTATATGATATTTTTAATGTGCTATTGAATTTGGTTTGCTATTATTTTCTTCAGAATGTTTGCATTCATATTTCACCAGGGTTAGTAGTCTGTGGTTTTCTTTTCTTGCAGTCGTTATCTCACTTTGGTATCAGGGTAAGCCTGGATTTATAAATGTGTTTGAAAGTGTTTCCTTCTCTTCAATTTTTCAGAAGAGTTTGGGGATTGGCATTAATTTTTCTACACATTTGGTAGAATTCACCAGTGAAATAATCTGGGCTTGTACATTTTTGTTATGAAGTTTTTGATTACTGATTAAATCCTCTTACACATTATTGATCTGTTTTGATGTCTATTTCTTCATGATTCAGTCTTTGCAGATTGTGTGCTTCTAGGAATTTAACCCATTTCTTCTAGATTATCCAATATTGGAAGCATATAATTGTTCACAGTAGTCTTTTATGATCCTTTGTATTTCTGTGATATCAATTGTAATACCTCCTCTTTCATTTCTGATTTTATTAATTTGACTCTTTTTTAGTCTAGTTGTAAGTTTGTCTATTTTGTTTACCTTTTCCAAAAGCCAGCTCATGGTTTTGTTGATCTTTCTATTGTTTTTCTGGTCTCTATTTCATGAATTTTTGTTCTGACCTTTGTTATTCCCTTCCTTCTGTAACTTCAGGTTAGTTTGTCTTTTTCTATTTCCTTGAAGTGTTAAGTTAGATTGTTTATCTGAGATTTTATTTCTTAAAATATGCATTTATTGCTATAACTTTCATTAAGAACTGCTTTAGTGACATCTTATAAGTTTTATGTTATCGTTCCATTTCAATTTGTTTCAAGGTATTTTTCACTTCTTCTTTGACCCACACATTGTTCAGAAGTGTCTGGTTTATTTCCACATTTGTGAACTCTCCAGTTTTCCTTCTGTTATTGATTCCTAGCTTCATACCATTGTGCTTGGGAAAGATGCCTGATATGAATCTATTCTTCTTAAATTTATTAAGACTTGTTTTGTGGCTTCACATATGATCTATCTTTCCATGTATGCATGAAAAAAATGTGTGTTCTGCTGTTATTGGTTGGAATGTCCTGTATATGATTGTTGGGTCTATTTAGTCTAAAGCATAGCTCAAATCTAACATTCCCTTATTCATTTTCTGTCTGGATGATCTATACATTGTTGAAAATGGAATATTGAAGTCCCCTACTGTTATTGTATTGTCATCTCTTTCTTCCTTCACATCTGTCAGTATTTCCTTCATAAAGTTCGCTGCTCTAATGTTAGATGCATATATATTTGTTTGTTACATCCTCTTGGTGAACTGACTCTTTACACTACATGATGACCTTCCTTACCTTGTGTTACAGTTTTTGGTTTACAGACTATTTTATCTGAAATAAGTGTAACTGCCTTTGCTCTCTTTTGGTTTTCACTTGCATGGAATGTCTAATCCATCCCTTCACTTTGAGCCTATGTGCATCCTTAAAGCTAACATGAGTCTCTTGTAGGCAGCATATAGTTAGGTGTTGTGTTTTAAATTCATGCAACTACACTATGCTTTTGATTGGAGACTTTAATCCATTTACATTTAGAGTAATTAGTCGTAGGTAAGGACTTCCTAATGTCATCTTATTGTTTTTTGGTTAATTTGTATTTCCCTTGTTCTTTTCTCCCTCTGCTCCCTTTCATTGTGAACTGATGATGGTCTATATTGGTATGGTTTGATTCCCCTCTCTTCATCTTTTGTGTACCTACTATAGGTTTTTGCTTTGGAGTTACCATGAGGCTTACACTGAACATATTATAGGTATAAAAATGTATTTTATTTTTATAACCATTTAATCTTGATGGCACAAAAAAATTCTACTCCTTTACTCCCTTCCCTTTTATGTTTTTGATGTCATGATTTACTTTTATGTTGTATATTTATTAACAAATTATTATAGCTATCATTACTTTTAATACTCCTGTCTTTTAACATTTATACTGTGGCTAACATATTAGCATATCATACTATCATATCACAGTATTAGAGTAGTCTAAATTTGACTATATATTTATTTGCCTTTATCAGTATAGTATATATTTTCATGTTACTAATTAGTTCCTTTAATTTCAGCTTAAATAACTCCTTTCAGCATGTCTTATCCAGTAGATCTAGTGATAAATTCCCTTAGTTTTTGTTTGTTTTGGAGTCTTTATCTTTCCTTCATTTCTAAAAGACATCTTTGCCAAGTTAATTATCCTTGGGTAGTAGTTTTTTTTTTTTTTTTTTCTTTCAGCACTTTGAATATATCATTCTATTTTATCCTGCCCTGTAAGTTTTCTGCTGAGAGATCCACTGATAGCCTTATGGGATTTTCTGGCAGATTGCAGCTTCTTTTCTCTAGCTACCTTTAAATTCTCTTTGTTTTTGATTTTATTTATTTATTTTTTATTGATGTATAGTTGACAAACAATGTCACATTAGTTTTAGGTGTACAACATAGAGATTTGACAACTCTATATGTTATGCTATGCTCATCACAAGTATAGCTACCATCTGTCTCCATGCACTATTATAGTACCACTAACTATATCCCCTATGCTGTACCTTTTATCCTCATGACTTATGCATTCCATAACTGGAAGCCCACATTGAATTTTATTTTAGCCCGTATTGATTTTTAATAGCTTTATTACAGTGTGTCTTGCAGAGTATCTCTAAGTTGAGTATGCTTGGTTACTTATGAGCTTCATCAACTTGGATATCCAAATCTCCATCCAGATTTGAAAAGTTCTGTCATTATTTCTTTAATAATTTTCTACCTTCTTACACCTCTATTCTCCTTCTGAAGCTCCAATAACTCATAATTATTTCCTTTTATAGTATCCCCATAGATGACTTGGGATTTTTTCCCCTTTTTTCTTTATTTTTTGCTTTGATCTTCTCTGACTGATTAATTTAAAATGTTGTCTAACTCATAAATTCTTTTTTTCTGCTTGATCCATTCTTCCATTGATAGTCTCTAGTTTATTTTCCATTTCATTCACTGTATTCTTCAGTTCCAGAATTTCTTTTTGGTTTGTTTTTATGATCTTTCTTTCTTTGTCTAACTTCCCATTTTGTTTGTTTAATGTTTTCCTAATTTTGCTGAATTGTCTCTGTGTCTTCTTGTAGCTCGTTGAATTTCCTTAAAATAGCTGTTCTGAATTCTTTATTGGGTAAATTACAGATCTGTGTGTCTTTGGGACCAGTTACTGGAAGATTATTGTGGTTCTTTTGTGGTGTCATGTTTCCTTGATTTTTTTCATGCTTTTTGAAGTTGTGTGTTGCTGCCTTCAAATTTGAAGTAACAGACACCTCTTCCAGTGTTTCTACTAACTTCCTTCAAGAGAGAAACATCTTCCATCAGCCCTCCTAGAGATTCTGAGGCTTCCCAAACCTTTTCTGGGTATACCTGCTTCATGTTTCTTGCTCCCCCTTGTGGAAGAATTCTTAAGCTTGTATGTCTTCTTTTGATCCTGCATTGTACCAGGCTGAGTGCTGACAGCTCCTTTTTGATCTCCCAAGGATGGCACTAAAGTTCACAATTTTGGTTTTTCCCTGGCCTATATGTTCTGGCTGGTTTTCTGTACATGTTCACTAGCTGTCGGACAAAGCTTATTCTTGCTATCACAGGGAGCATTCACAGGAAGATAGACACAAAGTGTGTTTGTGTGTGTGTGTGTGTGTGTGTGTGTGTGTGTGCATGCACCTGTGTCTCTGTGTAATGTATGTAAGGAAAGCACAGGGGGTACTTATAGGTCAGTCAAGGTATCCACAGCCAAGGTTTATCCAGCTGCTCATTGGTGGGCATCTCTTGATTTTTTAAGTTTATTTATTATTTTGAGAGAGAGAAAGAGAGTGCATGGGTGGGGCAGGGGCAGAGAGAGAGAGAGAGAGACAGACAGACAGACAGAGAGAATATCCCAAGCAGCCTCTATGCCCTCATTAAGCCAGATGTGGGGCTCAAACTCATGAACGGTGAGACCAGGACCTGAGTTGAAACCAAGAGTAGGATGCTTAACTAACAGAGCCACCCAGGCACCCCTCATGGGTGGGCATCTTGTTGGAGCCTGCAGTGCAGTTACTTAGTAAAATCTGCATCGTTTTAATGCCCTCTGAACACCCTATCTATGGTTCCCCAGCTTCTTCCCCCACCTCCCACCCCATCACACAGCTCATGATTCAATACTTTGGATGGGGCAAAGGAGAAATGAGCTTCTTTGGCAGCATTCCCCAGAGGTGGGGAAGCTGGGTGCTGAAGTATACTCTCTCACTTCCTCTACAGTAAAAATCACAGACTAAGATCTTTCTTGGCCCTGAGCCATATTGCCTTGGGGAGGGGTAATGTGGGTAAAGTCAAATTGTTCCTCTTACTCTCTCTAATGTGTTCAGACTTATATGTCTTTTGTTTGTTTGCTTGTTTGTTTGTTTGTTTTTTGATCCAACAGTGTGGAGGAATTTCTCCACCAGAAATGTGAATTTCACAAAGGCTTTCTTGTCTGTGGGTGATTGTCTAAGATGGAGTTTTCCAGGAGCTCCTGAACCACATACCAGAGGGGCTGTGGATGTTTCATGGGCCACTGCAAGGTCCACAGCCAGGACTGAGTTGTGTATGCTTACTGATCACTGCAATGGTGAGTGAGAGTCTTTCCTAGTCCCTTAACATAAGGTGCTGGATCCCACACAGCTCCAACAAAGACACTTTTGTCTGTGGATTAATGGCAAATTGGTAGAGTTGATGGAGGGACATGACCAGGGATGTTTTAATCAGCCATGTTGCTGATGTCACTCACTGTATGCTCTTTGTTTCCCTGCATAAGGAAGTTAGAGTAAAGGGTAAATTATAGAACAAGAAGATTATTTAAGAAGTAATGTAATACAGTAAATGCATGTCTTGATATTCTACTTACTTGCTAGACAAAGGTCTCAATATTAATTCTGAATTTGTAAGTGGTCAGTGTAACAGGCAAACAGAATTGGTTAATTATTGTGTACATAAGATAAAAATAAACCAGTTGGTTGGGAAAAAAAAAACATCTATTACTGGTATTAAGACAGAAAATTATCCTTGTATTTTCAGAGACAGGGCAACATGACCTAATGAATCTATTTGTTCTTTGATGCCATTTAAATTTAGGGCCATGTACTTTGACATCAGAGGAGATGGTGTTTAAAATTACTCTGATTAAGTAAATCCTCAAAACAGATTATTCTTGAGGTTCAGTTAGGTCAAGTTTCATTTTCTTATCAATATGCACTTTCAATATGTAGTTGTCAACATCATACAAGCATTGCACCTTTTAAATATATTATATGATGAAATTCTACTTGAAATGTTTATAGAAATAAGGATATTTTTGTGTCCAATCAATTTGTGTTAAAAGTATAATTGAGTTCAAATTAGAGTATTTGCTTAAAAACTATAAATTATTTTTTTCTTCATTAGATTTGAGTTATTCAAACTTTTCTGTCTTTCTAGCTTATTCATTACCATGAATATTGGAAGAATGTAATTATAGTTTGAAGTATGTGGTAAATTTCTCATAAACCCATCTAGAAATTCCAAATACGTGTATGTTGTTATAGAGAATGTATTTTATGTCTGAATCTTTTTTATTCAAAGTATTTCTATTTACATAGGCGAAATCTATGTACAATATCTGAGACTCATCTTTCTTTCCTTCTTTTCTTCTTTTTGTAAAGTTATTTTTGACAATTTGATTTCTAATTAATTTTTTAAAAGAATCAGAAAGAAACACATAGATATGTTGTATTTTTTTAAGCATGTTGTCAGTATGGAAAACGCTGTCATTCTCAGAAAGCTTTGCTATGCAAACTTGGACATTCTGTAGAAGTCAATGATCCATAATAGCAAAACATTCACATTGGGTTCTGGGTCAATATAAATACCAAAGAAGAAAAGATGAGAGCAAGATGCTTTTGAATGTGGTTTTCAAATGTGTTGGATCCACTTGATTTTTAGGAATGGTATTTTTAGTTGCCCTCCCTAACAAGGGTTAGCAGGTCCCTGAAAACTAAGTACCCTGAGGAAGATAGCCTATACCAAATACCAAAATGCATCTCTATTATCATCTGACTGCAAGAAAAAAAAATGCTATCATTGTCTTTATTCAAAAATAATGTTTTGGTCCGATATAACAGGATTTTTCTTTGATATTGAGAAATTACTAGAATGTTCTGAAGTTCAATGGAACAAAATACAGTATTAATTTCTGATAAAAACAGCTTGAAGATTGAAAAATGAACACAAACATTGTAAAATTATTTCTAGGACTCTTATCATCTCAGCTCAAATATTCCATCAGCCTTCTGTTTTTTTTTTTTTTTCCTCTGGCTTGATTTCCCGATAGTCTGTGCCACATATATTTGAATTCAATTGTGGTGGGTCCATTATGCCATGATCAGAATAGTTTTTATCATCTTTATCAGTTTGAAAGATGCACTTCACACATTGAAAATAGTTTTTCACAGGTATATTTCACACTTAGACAGTTTCTCCAAAGAGAATTGACATATGGTAAAGATCTTTAAAAATGCACAAGCTGCTTAATATAGAAAGAGATTAGTAAAAAGTTCAACTTGATAATTATAAAATGCAGCATATTAAATCAACTAAATAAAAACGGAACTGAAATGCAAAAATAAAATGTAGTCATCCTGGCCCTGTATTACTTTTTTAAATGCTCTCAATTGTACATCAGGGACACTTACTCATTCAGTAATTTTTTTTAAAAAAAATCATAATATTGTCTGGCCACATATCACCTTTTAAAAAAGAGTATCCACCCCCCCACCCCGCCTTAGTTGTAAAGCACTTTTCTTCTTAAACTGCTACCATTTCTTAGGTATTTTAGTTGCCTAGGAAACATACAATAGCTGCAATAGCAGGAATTCATTTAACCACCAAATTCCCTCCGTAAGCCAGATTCATCATTTCTATATTGTAGAAGCCTTCAACAGAGTCCTTGGCTGCAGCCAACTGGCTTGTTACCATATCACACTTTCATTCTAATGAAATGGGCCAAACAGATTTTCAGAGACTTAAAGCACAGAGCTCTTGTTCTTACAATGTGATCTGGAGATCATTTCTTTGAGATTCTAAAGTCTGTGAGACTGAATATCTATTTTTGTTTCTGTTAATCTAATCTCTTATCTGGCTACAAAAGACCAGCACACATTAGCACTGGGGAGGGGTCACTTTATCCTCTTCTCACCATTTGTAAGTACTAGGATACTTTTTTATAAGAAACTGGGAAACTATTTATCACATACAAAGGGATCTTCTATAGATTATTTGGCTCTCTTTGATTTTCATTTACCAGTATAGCATTGGTGTGGAGGAAAAATTATGGGTTTTAGGTCAGACATAGCTGATTTATTAGGGCAGCTAGACATCTTTCAGTGGAGTTAAGGAGGAATAATTTAATATAATCTTTCTTGCTCTCAGATTCCCCCAACTAGAAAATGATAAAAATAAGATCTAAATCCAAAGTTTCCTGTGATATATTTAATTTATATAACATGATTCCTTCTGTGTTTCTTATCTCAGAAAATAGTGGGGCCATCTTCCTCATTCAGAAGTATGAAACCTAACTATTTCCTGTACTCTACCTCACTTCATCCTTCACAACCAGTAAGTCACTTAATCTCTTCACCCCACTGCCACTGTCACTGTCATTTCCCAAACTGATATTTATTTGGTCTCCAAGTCTCAGTTTAGGCTGCTTCTATTCTCCACAATGATGCCAGACTGATCTTTCTAATACCTAAAATCTGCCCCTGTCATTTAATTTCAGTGACTCCACATAAATCTTCACCTTTCTAATAAAACATTCAAAGTCCTTTTCTTCCAAGCTCCTGGCTGTGTTCCTCCTCCTGTAGATTAACACACACATCAATATAGTTACATTGAACTATTTACAGTTACCTTAATATTCTATGCTTTACTTTTATCCCAGTGCTTCTGCATTGTAATTTTCTACCTAAATTCTAGAACTGACTAGTCATTACTCATTTTTGTTTCCACACTGAAACATGACTTGCTCTAAGAATTTTTGAACCACAATCTGGACTGGGTATTGCTGCTTCCATGCAGCTAGACAAGATAAGATAGAGATTATGACTTATTCATCATCAAATACCCAGGGCTACCATATTCGATGGGACAGACAGATACTAAGCACTTAATTTTCTTAAAATAAATTCTTTATCATCATTATCAGTACATATAATAGGAGGGGGTCTCATACTGAAACAAATAAGTCTAAGAAAATTGGTAAGAGTGATAACCCTAAGAAACCTATTTGTATCCACTGATTAGCATGGATACAAAACAAACAGAATGGCCTTTGTCAAGGATTATGGTCCCTGCACAAAATGGCTAGCATTTAAAATGGACTTTTTTTTTTTTTTTTTTAAATAAAAGCCTCAGAGAGGATCTGCCTTGGACCCCTGGTAAAGACGTGTGGTATAGAGAGGAACATTCTCCACAGTTCTCCCAGTGATGTTGAGCTTTTGAATAAGTTGAAGAAAGTGGCAGTGATATTTGAATTATGACTATTAACATACTTCATATTTGTATTCATATACTGGTGATGCCTCAAGACATTGGTTATATATATATATATTTTTTTTTTAATTTTTAACGTTTTTATTTTATTTTTGAGACAGAGAGAGAGAGAGACACAGCATGAACGGGGGAGGGGCAGAGAGAGAGGGAAACACAGAATCGGAAGCAGGCTCCAGGCTCTGGGCCATCAGCCCAGAGCCCGATGCGGGGCTCGAACTCACGGACCGTAAGATCGTGACCTGAGCTGAAGTCGGACGCTTAACCGACTGAGCCACCCAGGCGCCCCAGTTATATATTTTTAATAACAGTCATAAAATCAGAGTGCATGTAAATATATTGTAAACATACTCACTTAACTTGGATTTATATCTAGTTACTTTACACATGGTAGAAACTATGAACTTTCCAGTATTGACCACCAGGCATTATCCTCAATCTAAATGCCCTCAGTTTGTTCAGTTATTTTTAAAGATATTCGTATCAGGTAAAATATCTCTTAGTGTCATTTCTATTTATTATTTTTTAAGTCTTTCTTCTTCCTTGCTGATTTAAATTTTTAAATGTATTTACTTTTGAGAGAGAAAGACAGAGAGAGAGAGAGAGAGAGAGAGAGAGAGAGACAAAAAGTGCTAGTGGGGGAAGGGCATAGATAGAGAGAGGGAGACACAGAATCCGAAGCAGGCTCCAAGGCTCTGAGCTGTCAGTACAGTGCCTGATGCGGAGCTTGAACCCATGAACCATGAGATCATGACCTGATCCAAAGCCAGATGCTCAACTGACTCAGCCATCCAGATGCCCCTCTTAGTGTCATTTTTAAAACACAGGTCAAACATAAAGAATCCCAAATTCCTAGTAATTTAGCACTTTTAAGTGAAAGAGAGTATTTTTCATCAAATTTACATATATTAGTTAATAACTCATATGCTCATATCCTAATTTTCTGGTCTCATTACAAAGTATTTCAAGGGCTGTGTCTACATCACATGCTTCCTTTACTCCTTTCTCTGTGGTTCCTTAACACAATCAATACCACCTAAATGATATGATTGATAAGGCTTATGCTTTACTTCGAATGGGTACAGCTGAGTTTGGGGAACATAGCTGTGTCTACATCCTCAGTTGTTCTCATTTTTAACTCACTTTTCTTTTTAAGTCACATGTTGAAAATGGATGATATCAGATTTTCAAAGCACAGTAGTGACAGAATTGCAGTGTTGCATGTGTTTCTTTTGCACTATTCATAAGTCACAATTCACTGCAGATGACAAGACAAAATCTTTAGTAATAAGATTTGGGGGGAGAGTCACCCTATAGAGTTTGAATACATAGGCATCAACTATTTGGCTCCAATTAGAAATCGGTATAAAAGAGAGGACTATACTGGAAGAGACCACATCAGCTGTTACCATTTTGGAAATGGGAACATCAAGAAATAATGATTATAGCATAAACAAAAGAGAGATTTTATGTCAAGAATACTAACCACAGGTTTACCCTATCAAGAAGATTTGAAAATACCATTTCAAAACCTTCATTAAAGAGAGTGGACATCATTGTTATTATTCTAGACCAGGTGATTTCCTACGATTCCTTATAGCTTTTTTATTCTATGTGATATAAAGACACAAACAAAATGCTAATAGAATCTAGACACATGTATTTAGTAAAACCAAGTCATTCAGAAACACTGCAGTACTATTTGAAACAAAATATCAAGCACTTTACGTAACTTTATGAAATTGAAAAGGTACAAAAGATGGCCCCAATCCTAGAGAACAGAATAAAGGACCACACAATTTGATGGGGAAAAAAGGAGAATTAAGACAAGTTAGAGAAAATACCAAAAGAACAGTATAAAGAAATGAGAAATATATCAAAGTAAAATTTAAGAGCAAAAATCCCTATAAGCACACATGATACAAATTCACAAGCCTTGAAAAAAATGGAGAAATAGTTTCTAAATTTGTCAGCAAAAGGACTGCTTCACCTTCTTAAAGAGGTAAGTTAGAATTAAAAAATTTTCCAAGGGATAATCTTCCTTTACTGAAGTGTTCAATTACTATTTTTGTTTCATAAGCCATGATTTAAACCTTAATTCTAAATCTTAAATGTGAACTCTCTCTGGGTTTTAAGATCAATCTTGCCCTAAAGATCCACTTTCTGGGACACCTGGGTGGCTCAGTCAGTTGAGCTTCCAACTTCAGCTCAGGTCAAGATTTCACAGTTAGTGAGTTTGAGTCCCACATAGGGCTCTCTGCTGTCAGTGCAAAATCTGCTTCTGATCTTCTGTCTCTCTTCTCTCTGCCCCTCCCCCACTTCTGCTCTTTCTCTCAAAAATAAATAAACATTTTAAAAAAGATCCACTTCCTTGCCTTTCCCTCTTTCCATTTATAATAGAGATGGCTCACAATGCTGTTTCTCCTTCCTCCAACTCTATTGCTCATCTTGTGGGCTGCTTTTCAGCCTTGCCTAGTCTGTTCTCATATTGCTACACACTGGAAATTATGTGTCCTTCCAAATTAGCCACAAATACTATTTTTTTTTCCAAAAAGGTCATTAATCCACCCAAAAGTGGGTTATCTCTCTTTATAAAGTTCCCTATGCTTCTCATGGGGAAAGTAGAACACATACTCTAATGTTCTGGTAATATATATATATATATATATATGTGTGTGTGTGTGTGTGTGTGTGTGTGTGTGTGTGTGTCTGTGTGTCTGTGAAAATCTTAATTTTTTTGTCTTATCTTTTTCACTAAACTTGTAACTCCTTAAGAAGAATTAGAGTTTACTAAATAGTTATTTTTTCTTGTAGCCTCCAGCACGCATTCTTCACAGAAGGGCGCTCCAATCTGTGAGAGGTGGAAACACAACATATTTCATTCATGTATTCAGCAAATATGCTTGGAGGGGCAACAAAAACGAGGGTACATTTCAGTGACTGTTAATGTAAGTAAGACAGAAAACTACAAGCTCCAAAGTTGCAGTCAATCTATCTTTTCCCCCCAAATAAAGGGATATATTGTCATTGCAGAATATGAAGGGTATTATTTTGTCAGAGAGACCTGGCTTCTGCTTAAATGATATGTGATGCTGAGAAAATCAATCTGAGCTTCAGTTCATTCACTTATAAAATATAGATGGTACTTAACTTATAGTTTATTGCAAAGGGCAAAAGGCAAATACACGCGTGTTCAGCTTTTAGTGTCTGGTACATAGATGATTATTATCAAAAGAATGTACGTTATGAGATTCTTTTTTGAGAATTGATACAGATGGCCAATCACATTAACATTAGTTTGTTTTCCTTAAAGTCTAGGACACTACATCTATGATTACAACAGAAAATCAACCTTTTACACATTAAAAAATGTCAAGATCACATATTACATTTTTGTAAAATAGTATCTTTTATACAACTATTTTTCAACGTATTTAAGTCAACATAATTATTTACTTTAGAATATTTTATTTTTCTTTGAAAGAGACAAAAGTAAACTGACCTACATTTTAAACTAGCTTTTAGTTTATTTTTTAAAGTTTATTTATTTGTTTTTGAGAGAGAGAGAGAGAGAGAGAGAGAGCAAGTACACAGGCATGTGCATGAGTGGGAGAGAGGCAGAGAGAGAGGGGAGAGACAGACTCTCAAGCAGGCTCTGCACTGTCAGCATGGAACTCGATGTGGGACTCGACCCCATGAAGCATGAGATCATGACCTGAGCCAAAATCAAGAGTCAGACACTTAACCAACTGAGCTACCTAGGTGCCGCTGAACTATGTTTTCATTTACAAACCGAAAACCATGTCATTCAATCATTATTTAGCAAAAGTTTTCATTATGCAAACTTTAAGATATATCATATACATGGGACACCTGGGTGGCTCAGTCGGTTAAGCGTCTGACTTCGAATCAGGTCGTGATCTGACAGTTCGTGGGTTTGAGCCCCATGCTGGGTGGGCTCTGTGCTCACAGCTGAGAGCCCGGAGCCTGCTTCAGATTCTGTCTCCCCTGTTCACACTCTGTCTCTATCTCCTCTCAAAAATAAATAAACATTAAAAATACACATAGGATATACTGTGTATGATAAAACATATAAAGACAAGCTAAGATCCAAGTTTTATATTGAGTCTGTATTTCTGACTTACTTTGGGTGGGAGGACCACCAACACAGATATGTAGAGAGATGTTATTTAACCCAAATAGACATACTTTCCTGTAGAAACATAATTTACATCTCTACAGGCCCCAACATCCAAAATTGGCTTAAATGGGTTTTACTGGGATAAAATGAAAGTGTGGGCAGGTCTGTTTTCCTTTTTGCAGGCTCTTGGGAACAAACTGGTTTTTTGCCTTTTCTAGTTTCTGGAGGCCATCCACATTCCTTAGCTTGTGGTCTCCTTCTATCTTCAAAACCAGCAATGGTGACGGAGTCGCTCTTCTATCATATCACTGATAGTGACTTTCCTGTATCTCTCTTCTATTTTTTGAGGAGTTTTCTGATTAAATTGAGCCCACCAGAATAATCTCCCTATCTTAAAGTCAGCTGATAATTAAACTTAATTCTACCTGAAACCTTAATTCCCTCTTATATGTAACATAACATATTCACAGGTTCCAGGGATTATGGTATATCTTTGGGGATGCATTTTTTTTCTGCCTGCTACAGAGATATAGCTCTTAGTTATTATTAGAGCTAATATTTATCAAGTGTTAACTAAAGTCTAAGTTCTCTGCTAAACATTTCAAATGCTTTATCTCCTTTAATCTTCGAACTTCCTAAAGAAAAGTTTCCATAGTTACTTTGACTCTCTTTTTCTGTATTAGGGCATTATTGTTAAGTTCCACAAGACAGGAAGAGGGCTGCCAGCAGCTAATAAGATACAGCTTCCTAGTTTCGGGATCCATGATAGGAGGAAAGTTTCCCTTCCTTCCAAGGCCTATTATTTTCTGAATTGTTTCATGTGTGCACTCCTTGGGGGCAGCAAAATGAAATGTTCTTAATCCCTAGACCTTAGTCACACCTTCACTGTTTTATGATGTAGATAAACTGATGATGGGGAGAGAGGCAGACACAGGGAAAGGGACTTTCTAAATCTTTGTTGTTTTAAGTCTCTAAGTTTGTAATAATTTTTTACAGCAGCCATGGGAAACACAGGACAGTATTTGAATAAAGTTTCCAATAACACCTATGGTCTTTTCAGTTGACTTGAACCATAAATTTACTTTTTTCTCCTTACACCTTATATGGTTGGTGCCTTGTAGTTTAGCCAGTCAGGCAGTATGGCTAAATACGGGTTAAGCAACAGGTTTTATTGGGAAAATGTACACGCTAGGATTCAGTCAGACCAGAAGGCATATGTCCTCTTATTTTCACTAACTTCCCAGTGGGAGGCTTACTGGAGCTTGCTGTGCACAAAGCAAGAATAGGTATTCCAGGGTGGAACCTGGACTCATCTTCACCTCCCTGGATATTGATATTGAAGATCATAGCAACCAGGCCTTCTCCTCTCGCTGATACCTGAATAGTAAATTTCCTCAATAAGGCCTATTACTTTAACCTTACTTTGTGTTATTGTAACTCTCCCCCTGAGCCCTGGTACATGACAGACGGAAGCCTCAAAGGACCTACCTTGCATGGCAGCATAAGTACTTTGAGGTCATTTCTGTCATTTCCAGCTGAAATGCTCTTACTGATATCTGGTGAATACAGTAATAAAATGATTTTGTCTTTTCCTAGAATTCTTTTAAACAGTGATCTTAAATTCTCTACAGTACACTGGAGATTTCATTCATTCATTCATTCATTCATTCATTTATTCATTCTTTCTTTCAGACAACACAGTTCATTAAGCACAGATTATAAAATAGATGCTGAAAACAAAGATAAATACGATATGTGTCTCTGCTCAAGGAGCTTATGGATTAAAAGGGCAAATGGATACATAAGTAGAAATTGCAATGAAATATGATATAGTCTATAATAAAGATATTTGTAAATGCAAGGGGATAGGAAGATAACTGAAGGAAGTATGATTAAAAGACTCATAGATTAGCTATATATAGAATGTGGACTCAACTATAATTATTCTCTTCCCAAATGGAAAGGAAGTACATCCTGAGATAAGATGATTAGAAAGAAACATACTTCCTGACTGGAGAGTACACGTCTGCATTTCTTGGCAGCAGGAGCAACTGAATATGTCAACTCAAGCACAGGGGCTTGACTATACTAGGTGCTTAATGAATACTTGTGGAATGAATATCTAAGTGGATAATTAGCAAAATATAGCTGATGGTGCCTACATGATGTTACTAATTGTCACAGCTAATAAACACATGCATTCTGAAGTAATTTATAATTATAGTTAGGAAAAATAACTCCTGCATTGAATTTAGCTCTGACAATAGCATATCAAATAGTGACAAAAAGAAACTGGGGGTTTGTGGTTAAGAAAATTGCTTTAGATACCAGCTGACCTGTGTTAGAGTCTTGCCTATTCTGCTTTATTGGTCACTGTGACCTTAGTCAAGGCTACTTAACCCCCCTCAATTTGTCTCCTCCTAACTGGAAAAATAATTTCAGTACCTATTCTTTAGGAAGTCTGAAGACTAAAGGAGTTAATAAATTTGATTAGCAAATTTGATTTGATTAGCAAATAAATTTGATTAGCAAATAAATTTGATTAGCAAAGAGCCTAGGATTAATAAGTACTCAATAAATGTTATTTCTAATAGTAGCTACTTCACATTACACATATCAAAATAACCCTTAAAACATCAAGTGATATTGAATAAAAGTTGAAAATTGAATCTGGAAAAATATTAACTGTAGTTATATAGTTATATAATTATTATCATAAGAGATCCCAATGGAGTAATCATTTCTTGTGATTTTGGCCCATATGTTTATGTCAGAGAAATGGAACATGGCCAAAGATTTTCAAGTAATTGTGTAAAATCGCTCCTGTTATGTAAAATTAATTGAGGGCTTGCTCTGGCAGCTGTTATGTGTACATAGAGGCTGCAAACCCTATTAAACAGAGTGATAACCATATAATCATGTTTTACACATATTATTTTGTGCTAGCTATCACAATTAAAGGTTTACAAATAGCAGTGACTCATTTAAGTATTATTGACACAATGAGATTGTCCCAGTGTGGAAATTGCTCCCTTGACACAGATATGACATTTTGGAAATTAGATGATCTCTTACTCTCTATCAGAGTACTATTTTAATATAACATTAGGAACTATATTTCAAAACATCCAATTCAACTGAAATCCATTCAAGCTAAACATTCGCACTGGCCAAATCTATCAAGAGCAACTTGGCATCACCCTTAGCTGTTTCCTTTATCACAAAGCCAAGAGCTCTTCTATAAACACTTGCATAGTGTTTTGTAATGGGTAAAATATTTCATATATGCTACTTAATATGCTCTGAACTGTATTTACTTACCTCTGCAGTACAGATAAAAAACTCAACGTTGAGATGATTAAAAGACTTAACACCCTAAACTATAGCCTATAGCCTTACAGTCTCCTCTGACTCCACACCTCTGACTTTCTCCACATCACACATCAGTTTCCACCTCCACATCATTATAATCAAAACACCATAAAACACCTTACAAAATCATATGTTCATATTAGTTTTTCAGTTTCACAGTCTAATTTTAAGTTTATGACAGTCATCTGTTTCAGACCATTTTTTTGTCTAATCTCATTTGGTTTTGAGAACACCTTTGGAAGAAGAAAACATGTGGAGCGTACCATTGCTGACAAGGGCTATTCTGATCTAAAGATTCTATTATTAATTTACAAGATCCATAGATTTTGCAGTCAATGCACAGCTAATATTTAATAAGCTTGAGTAAATTATCTTTTTTTCCCTCTAGATAATTTTATGTAGTTCACAATTACAATCAAATGTTAGACAAATTAACCTTTAGGAACAAACAGAAAATAAATATGGTTCTACCTATAATGGACATATATAGTCGAGATTAAATACAGTATAATTTCATACATATTATTTCACATGCTCTATACTTCATTTAATTATCTATGCATTTTAGAGAGGGAAATTAACATTTATAATGATTAAAACACTTACACCCCAAATCATAGAACATGGTCTTAGACTGTTAATCCCTTGACTTTCACTACATCACCTCCACTTTATTACAATTAATGTACCACATCCTGACATATTTGAAATCCAGGTTAGACTCAGCTGGATGAGAGCAGCCTCATCTCTCCTTCTCTGGATTGACCTGTGAAGACTTTGATTGTCTGGGTGGGTAAAGGCAGTTAAAGAACACCCTTTATGGAAAACTATTAAAAGGAGGTTTATCTCTTTCTAAGGGTTTGCCAAAACAATAAGAGTCTACTACAGAATACAAGCATTGCATGTGAAACCTAGGGTAATCTCAACAGAGTGACAAGTGTTTGACTATGAAGCTTAAGGGAACTCCTTGGAAGCATAACAAATAAATAGTATTCATTTTTGGCCATGTTCTCTGAGATGAGAAAATAATTTTCTATTCAGGGTAGGGAAAGAGAGGTACTCTCATAACTAAACACTTATAAGAATACAGCAGATTTCTTGGAGTAGACTTGTTCCCCAGGCCAGCTTTCATCTGATTTATTCACATGATACATGACTGCAGGATCTAGACTTAATCCTAAAATTAAATATTTTGGTAAGAGATTTAATACGGATCTTGCTATAGGTTTTCAGGCTTAAAAATAGACAACCAAATTTCCCAAGGTATTATAAAACTATTGGCCTACTATCAATATCTGTCAATGCCCCCTAGCCAAAGGCCACCAGGAATAATATAGTTGAGCAAAGTTTGGTTTATTGCTTCTGCAACGGAGGATAATGTTCACCATGGGAACTGTGGGGTGTCTCAGTGAGAAGCTATTAGAAGGACTTATTATAGTACTGGCCTTGTGTTAAATTATTTGGGGAAAGGTTAAAGAAAGTAAGCCTTTTCTCTGGATAGAATGAATCAGAAAGCAGGGGTAATTTCATTATTAGGTATCTTAATAGTTCTTATGTAGAAGACAGAGGAACAAAGCAAGGCTAAAGCTATGATTGGGAAAGTGGCAACATAGCAGGGTTGGGGGACATTTGGGCATTTTTATGGTTTGGCCAATATTCATGTATTTATGTGCATTTGGATATGTTTAAAGGATGGTCTTATTTTTGTCTTGACCCATCATAATCATAAAATGGCCCAGTGTGATGTGGGTCTTCTGTTACATTTTTTATGCTCACCATGAGGACATCACTGTCTACCCTCGAACATCAGAGAAACTCCCAAATATCAGTAAGGCATGACTGACAGTACCAGGACAATTCCCATCTGTCATGGGCTGCTTCTTTTATTCACAGCTTAGACAGATATGAATGTCTGTACAGTGAGTAGCAAATCCCTGTGAGCAAGTCCTTTAAAATATGTCCTGATTTTGTTCATTTCTCAAAACTTTCATTTCTATAACCTTCATCCAAGTCAATATTATTAACTACCTGGATGTCTATTTCTAGTGGGTTTCCTGCCCCCTAAAGTCTTATCACCATATAGCGGCCAGAGTGATCGCTTCCAGTATAATTCAGATTGTATAACTTTCCTAAACATAAACTCCAATAGTTTCCCATTATCCCCAGACCAGTATCCAAAATCCTTACTATTATCCAACTCTTGGCTATATCACAGACATTTTCACTGTCCCAACATGCCATCTTGGGCTTTTTGCATTTTCTGGACCCTTTATCAAGAGTGCTCTTCCTCCAGACCATGAGGCTTACCCCATATTCCACGCAAGTCTCTGCTCAGATTGTTACTTGTGGGAGAAACTTTCCTTAAACACTAATCTTTCTGCTCTTCTCTTCCCTAACATGTTTTCTTCTTCTCCTCTACCTCCTCCCTCATCCTCTCCTTTTCATTACTAGAATTAAACTATTTGAGTAATCTGATTATTTTCTGTTTCTTCTTCTAAAATCCAAATTTTAAGCTGAACCTTTATCCTCAGAACTAAGAAAATTCCCTAGCACACTGTGAAAATCATGAATAAAGTCTATGTCCATAGTATGTGTTTAGTCAGTAGCCACATAAAGATGAGTTTAATTTTATGATTAGGTGATATTATGCTGAACCATATAAAAATAGTTGTTTCTGTAGTCAAGAATGGTTAAATATTGGTCATTTTATATCCCCTCAGTAGATAAGAAGTCTCCCTTAATTTGCATGAAGGGGAGTCAGCCTCACTCTGAAACAGGTCAACTAGGGCAATAAAATCCCTAGAAAACGAAGGATGCCCCAGTTAGGCCTATATTCATTTGTTATTTAACAAACATTTATTTAGAATTTATCATCCTGTGCCTTACAAGATGAAGTGAATATAAAGATGATTAAAGCAAAGTTCTTCCTTTAAAGAATACACTGAGGAAAGATAAACACGGAAGGTAAAATCAGATGACAATGCCCTCATGGAGTTACTGAAAGTATTTTATGGCAGTCCAGGGAAGGGCACTCTGAATTCTTCCAGGACATGGTATCGAATCTGAGGCTTTGTGGATGAGTAGGAGTCCAGAATAGAAACAGAAGAAGGATTGGAAAGAGGGCCATTCAGGTGGAAGGGCAAATTGTGGCTACGTGAGAAAGCAAATTTTGTTGGGGGAGTAGAGACATTTGCTAGAATAGAAAGAATGGAGCAGATTCCCAAGGCCCTTAGCAGAGGAATAGGCAGGACCTGGTGCAAAACACAGTGATCCATTACAGTCTGGTCTTATGGGCTCTGAGTCCTTGAAATAGCAGAGCTTTCTCAGTCTTGGAGCTTTAGGGGTTTGGACCTCCCACTGTGAGTAATGTACCAGAGGTGTCAATGTTTCATAGGCTGGGATTTATGAAGAAAGCCTAATCAATATTGTTGCATTCAATAATGCCTCCTACATATACTTTATCTTACTAAGTAATTCATGAATGGATGATTTTCTATAATTCTCTTGGAATTAAGAATTTACCTATTTAGATATAGTTTTATTATTTACATAATCCATTTATTACCTAAGTAGTAGCATGTTATCATTTCTTTCATAACTCCAATTGCACAATTAAAATTCTTTGAAGACATATAACACGAAGTAAAATATATGCAGGTTTTCCATACACATTTGCTTTGTCAAGGGAGGCCTTGATGGTGACTTAGTTGAAGGATGAATAGGCTGTTATCATGGGTTTGATTAACTGAGTTACAAAGTCTGATCTATTTAATAAACCATACAAAATAGGCATTTTTACTGGCCACATTTCCTAGTTAATACAGTCTTTACTGCAACTCCCCTTTTTTAAAAGTAATATTGCAATCTTGGAATTTTTAACTATTCTCTACACTGTTTCCAGAGCATTTGCCATAAACACAAATGTATTCATTTCACTTGGCTATAGTATACCTACTAGAAAAATGTTTATCTGTTAATTTGTCTAATATGAACAAAATTCTCTTTTTCTTCAATATACCTTCTACAGAAAATGTGAAGTTCAGGTATAGTTAATAGTTGTGACTTAAGTTTTCAATAATTGATCAACCCCCATATTGAATAATTGGGCAACAAATAATTTTTTGTACTTAGTTAAAAGTATACAAAAAACTAACACTATCACCTAGTAACTATATGGTCTTATTAAAGATATCTAACACCACTAAGCACAGCTTCCTTCATCAGTAAAACTAATTGTCACATGAATTAAATGAGACTGCACAGAACAGAATGAGCACCTTGAACCATCATGACACACATAAATTTCCAAAACCATTTAGCCTACCCAACAGTTCCTTCAATGAGTAACATGTACAACCTAATAGTGATACGGTGTCATGATTAAGAAAACTTTATCAAAATAGCACTTTGTGTCACCTAAGTCACATTTTTCTTTACTTTTGTTAAAATAAATACATAATTATATAAAATAAGTAATTTGTTTTGATTAACTTTCTGTTTACCAGCATTGAATAAATAATCTCTATAGGCTTTTTAAAATGAAATTAGAAACCTATGTGATAAAGAATATTTTAGGTATCAAGATAGTTATTCCAAAATTTTTTAACGGTGCTCATAAAATGTAGTATTAATGAACACAGTGATGTGTTTAGAGGACCTGCTTATGTGCCACCAATTTTTCTGATCAGCTGTCAGTGACCTCAGGTGCTGCTGCCTGTATTTCATCAATATTCACACACTCTTCCACTGCTCAGTAAATACTGAGAAATTCATGGGAACCTCTTACTCTGCATGCTTTCTAAGGGCAGTGGCCCTGTCCTCCATTTTTTACAAAACACTATCACCACTTAAAAATACTCAGTCATTTCTTCAATAGAAGGCACAGGGTTCAGGTGAAACAACAAAAAATAAAATATGATTATTGACCTCAAAGATATTCATGCTTTGAGAGGCAAATGTGTACACAGCTGAGGACTAATTGCTGTTTGGCCATCTCATACACTATAGTCAGCCTCACCACCAAGTGTGTAATAGTCACATACATGAGCTGACCCAAGGGGGAATAAATTCTCATTCCAAGGGAAGTACATTTGGGCAAAGAGATCATAGCTCTTTCTAGAATTGATTGAAATGAAATAATTACAACTGCCGAAGAAAAAGGCAAACAAAACAATAAAAACTGCAACGCTCACAGAAATCAATGAACTGGCTGTGTATTGAGTAGCAAGACATAGAAACACTGATCCTAGAGAGGCAAAAAGAGATGAAGATGAAAAGACAGAGAAGAATAAATAATTTCCTGGCCCTTCTCAAACCTAGTGTCTGGTTTCAATCCCCTCATGAGCCTAATGGGATCCGTATTCATGAAAAGCCTTTAGATTGTCACATCTTCTTCCCTTTTTACTGTAGGTACTGCAAGATAGTTTTTTTGTTTGTTTATTTTTACTTATAAACAATAGTTTCAATTAAAATGAATGTGATCTAATGAGGAAGCAGGAGCCTCTAAACTTTATCCCAGAAATAGCACTGCTATTTTAATTTCCCTGAAATCTTATGATCACAGGGAAGGTGGAAGAATGAGCTGAGCTTTGAGGTGGGAGGCTGCTGGGGATGGTTGAGGGAGCTGGCTGGGCAATAAACCATGTGATTTTTCAAGATCTCTCAGTCTAGTAGAATCAAACGGTTGGGGAGGGTTGTAAAACATGTTGATTATTTAAGACCTAATTATCTAAATTATTAATCATTCTTTCTTTTTTCCCCCTAGTTCTAGTCTGCTGCCAATTCTTTGAAAATGAGCTTTAATCCTATTAATCCCTCTGCCAGATTCCAGGAAAAGAATTACAAAGACAGCGAAAGTAAAATCAATGTATCTGGTTATCTTTTAGCCACCTAGTAAAAGATTTGGTGGAAATAAGGGTAAAGTGATGTCTTAATGAGATTTGGGAAATATCTGCGGATTTCATTGATGTCTGTTCAAGCTGACTAATGGGGAAGTATACATAACAATTGGCTGTAATGCAATACTGAGTAAAACTTGCTGATTTTCCCCAGAGACACTGTAACTGTTCATTACTTTACACTGCACTATAAATTGGCCCAGTGGGGAGGCAGGCATAGATTGAAGGGAGCTGAGAACAAAATTACATACTGAACACTGCTGGCACCTCCCCCATACTTGAGGCCCTGGAATCAGGCTCTTGATACATCCAGCCAAATAACCTCTCTGACAATGCAGGTTACACATCAAGCTATGCACCTGGGGGCACAACAGGAAGGTATGGGGCTACTTTGAAACTTGCTTAGAGCTGTATACCACTAGCCCCAACACCAACATTGGGTAACTATAGCCCGGGACATCTCTCCTCATCCTTATAGGAATAACAGCTTGCTCTTTTTCTATATAAGACCACAAAAGGAAATGGGAAAAATATAGGTATTGACAAGAAATATGTATTTCTATAAAATATATATATTGACAGCTATGCATTTACACCCAGCACTACCAGTCGGTATCTATTTATTTTCTTTTTGTTGTCCTTTTTTTTTTAAGTTTTATTTCTTTATTTTGAGAAAGACAGAGAGAGTGTGAGCTGGGGAGGAGCAGAGAGAGAGAGAAAGAGAGAGAGGAGAGAGGGGGAAAATCCCGAGTAGGCTCCACATGGTCAGGTGGATTGCCCGACAAGGGGCTTGATCTCATGAAACCCTGAGATTGTGACCTGAGCTGGATGCTTAAGAGCTCCAGTGTTGTACTTTTCTTAGCTGTATAATGGGCATTGGTAATAGCACATCTGCCACACCTTCGTTGTGCCAGTCTAACAAGATGCAAGTATCCTAGAAGCAACTAAGGCATGAAAGCTCTGGACTTGTTACTTAGTTTTACTATTGTTGGTTTTGCTGGTTTTCAACCTATTATAATTTGACCTCAGTCATTTTCTTATTGAACAGTATTGTTTACAAAGTAAACAAAAGTGGATTAATCACAACAGGCACAGTTTCAAAACTATCTATATGTACTTATTCACAGCAGGTAAAATTTTGAACATTCACTGAACTAGAACACATTTTACATTGTTCTAATATCCCTCAAGTAAAAACAATACATTGTGGTCTCCCTCTGCTTCCTTAGCAAACAGGTATAATATATTAATCAGGATGCATTTGTGCATATTACAGTTGCCCAAAATAAGTATTGGAGGTGGGGCTCATGAAAGAAGTGAGTATCTATTCAGTGAGAAAATTAAGGATTATAGTTTCCAGCTTCTTTCTAATGTTGTTTTGAGGGAAACTGTGTCAATAGGTGAAAACAGAGGTTCTCAAAAGCCATCTTCCCTGAGATGCTGGATTTAGCTTTTAAGAATGGCTTACAGAATTTTTCTTTGCCTCCAGCTGTGAAAATTAGGGTATAGGTAATTCATACTTCTAATTCTGTTCTAGGAAGTGTTCTTCTTGTAACCTGAGAAGATGAGGAAGAGTGGGCCCCTAACATGATCTGTGTTCTTTGTTTCCTATATTTTAGATGCATCAGCCTAGTGATTATGACAGAAAACAAACACAAGTGAGGGGTAACAAAACCAAACCAAAACCAAAACAAAATAAAAGTCTTCATTTGTCATAACTTTTCTATCTCTTGGTATAAAAGTTCTTTATCTATCACAGCATTGTAAATACAACTTACAAATAGGAATTCTTGGATTCGCTATCCTAGTCTAGCATCCATTATAATCTTTCTTAAAATAAGTGTAGTCTAAGTCAGTGTAAGTCTTGGGAGGATCTGATTGCCTCTCTTTATTTTACTCCTTACCTGGATTCAAAGCCTAATTCATTAACTCAAAATTACTTCTCAACACTGTGGAGTAAAGTATTAATCTCATTCAAAGAGGCCTGTCTTTTGCTCTCCGCTCCTGGGAAGTAATTTCTAAGCCTTGTAATGTCCTGCCTGAAGAACGTCTGTTTACATGGGGGCTTTGGAAACATTGAGTAGTCTACACTAACACCACCATTTATGGTGGGGACTTTAGGCCATACATTGTCAATTCAGCTTTTGGAGGGGCTGGAAACTCCAAGCGGTCAACTACATTTATGTGACCAGGCCCCGATAAAAAACTCTGGACACCAAGACTTGGGTGAGCTTCCCTGGTTGGCAATACTTCAAGTACGTTGTTACACATCTTTGCTGTGAGGAGTTAGCACTGTCCACACCTCTAGTAGAAGACAACAACAGAAAGCATCATACCTGGAACTCCTCTGGACTCTGACCTATGTGTGTTTTCCCTTGGTTGATTTTAATGTGCATCAGAAGTGAAAGTAGTCTTTATAAGTACCTACTATGTTCCTGATGTTGAGCCTGATGTTATGGATATAAAGACAAATAAGAAACATTTTTTGCTGTGATGCCCTTTGTAATCATCCAATGTAAATACTTCCTACCAATTTCTTAGTTGTATCAGAGAAAGTAATCCACTTTACAGTTGATGATGATGACGATGCTAATGATAGCCACAGAAGCCACTTCTTTATTATGGAAGATCATATCCAAGAGCTACTATATAATTTTCACAATAATTCTACAGTAGGATGCTATTATTATCCTCATTTTAGAGATGAAGAAACTGAGGTAGAGGTGAGTTAACAGCTTGTCTAAGGAAATAATAGAACTGAGACTTAGGCTGTGTGAAAAAAAGTTGGGCTTTCATCCACAGTCTACATTACCTCACATATGGACATCTCCTAAGCTTATATGTGGCACAAGGAGAGTACTCAATAAATGTCACACTTCTCTTTTGACGGGCTTCCCTCAGAAATACAACCACTAGTGGGGTTGAGAGTGGTTGGCTCCTGCAAAGACTGTCTTTATTTAAAATAAAGAGTGGTTGTGGGGCACCTGGGTGGCTCAGTTGGTTGAGCATCTGACTTTGGCTCAGATCATGATTTCACAGTTTGAGAATTTGAGCCGCGCATAGGGTTTTATGCTGTCAGCACAGAGCCTGCTTTGGATCCTCTGTTCCCCTCTCCCTGTGCACCTCCCCTGCTTGTACATGAGCTCTCTCTCAAAAATAAAATAAATATTAAAAAAAATAAAAAATTAAATTAAAAAAATAAAGGGTGGTTGTTAAAGAATGTGTTATCACGAAATCAATTACAGTTATCAAGACTTTTACAAGAATCAAGAATTGAAAGATTCTGAGACTTATACAGTAGAGAAGGGCATGTAAATATGAAACAATTGATAAAACTGGATTTAGTGTGAGAAAGGTTTAGATACTTTTATTTTTCCATTTTCAAATTTCTACTATTGGATATTTTTGTATCAAATACTTTTTTGTTGTAATTCAGGAAACATAATAGTGACCTTAAGCAAAAATACGACATTAACATTGAAGTGTGGTGTGTTTTTTTGTTTTTTAAAGAAACATAAACATTTTCAAAATTATTATTTAATGCAGCCAACATTATTGCGTTCTTACAATGTGCGCAGGCAGTACGTATAAAGGAAGAATTACACGAAACCATCTTTAAGAGGATTCATGGAGTTATATGTGTTCTGGGGCTAATCATATGTAGTGATGGTATAATTCGTTAGAGAATAGTATGTATAATTCGTTAGAGAATTATATATAGAAAGTAATAAAGGGATTCACTATGCCTGGGTGGGGGCTGGCTCATGGAAGATTTTAGAGATGAAGTGACATCTGAACTACTTTTGAGGACTGATTAGGAATATTGAGGCAATATGTAGGAGAAATATTCCAGGCAGTGAGAACATAAGAGAGAGCATGGCATGTTCAAGGAGCTGAAAATAGTTTAGTGTTTCTAGGGTGAGCGCTACAAATGGTGGCAGGAGAGGCAGTATTTGAACAGGAGGATGCATAGCTACAGAAAGAGGCGGCATGAGAACGCTAAAGGCCTGGAGTGCAATTTTAAGGAGTCTAGATTTATCCTGTTGGCAATGGATGCCCCTAAATCATTACAAGTGGGAAAGCAATATCAGATTATTCTTCCAAAAATATTATTCCCTCAAAATTAAATTTTACAAAAAAAAATCAGTGATTTCCTATTTTATAGAGCAGAGCTCTGATGTAAGTGTGTGCTCACAGAAGCTAGAGGGAATGTGTTTGATTCTTGTCCCCTCCACTTATGAGCTAGCTGTGTCCTTGAGCAGGCCAATTAAAGTCTCTGAGACTCAGTCTTCTCCTTTCTAAAAGAAGGGTAATAACAGTTCTCAGTCACAGGGCAATTGTAAGGATTGAGAACAAAGACATTTTTAATAAGTTAATTTTTAATGAGGTTATTATATAATTTTCTCTATCCAATACAACATACATTTAAAAAATTATTGCTGAATTTATTAAAATAAGTTGCTGCCAAATGTTGTACCAATATGGGTACTTTAAATGTTAAAAGAAACATAATTCCTCATGTATTTAATTAATTTATTTTCCTTTTTACTAATGTGACTTTTTGTTTTTGCAAGTTAATAATAGGTAAGCCAGTGCTAACACCATAAGTAGTAAATTTACTTCAAAATGCATTCATGGGGAATCAAAGTAAAAAATGAAATAAATCCTTAAAAATCAACTTTTGAATTTGTATCACCCCAGGCAGACTACGAAACATCAAGTGGAATATTAATAAAAATTTACCAAGTTTGAAAGGATTAGTCAAGACCTCTCTAACTAAAATTTCAATTGAATTTCGAAATCAAATTAATTTTGAGCTTATGCTTATTACAATAATTGAAAATTGCATTTTTTTCTCTTTCCTTCTTAGTTTTTACTAATATTATCTTTAAGAATTTTCTCTCTTTTGTCCCTCAGAGGCAGTAACCTAATAGTGTAATTAAGAGCTAAAGTTTTTTTTTTCTATGATGTGGATTTATTTCTTTGTATTCCCATTCCTTCTGCCTGTCTTTAGTCCAGATACATACTTATGCTTATCCACTACAGCTATAATTATTTCTCCCCAAAGCAACTTGCAATCAGGTCAAGACCACATAAAAATGTACTATTGTACATTTTCTCAGGCCTAGATATTTTGGATATGAAATATAAAACACTCCCTTTGGTTTTGAAGATTAGCTATCAATCAGGTACCTCAGTCTACACAACAATTTCTCCTTCCATAGCTCATACACTCTTGCCAATGTGCTAATGTTATATTCTACTTAATTATCACATTGCATTTGCCATTCCTCTCTCTTCTGAAGACTGCAATCACCAATAATTTGGGACTATCACATGCCTTGAAACTCAACTCTATATTTTCATATACCAGGAAGCTTTAGTTTTCTATCTAAAAATTACCATCATCTTTTTTCCAATTATTCAATTTTGCCTGAACCATCTTACTTTAAACTTGCAGCTAAGCTACTTTATCTTATTTAACACAGCAGTATCATGTCTGGAAATAATAAATTTCTCAAGGCCTGGGGCTAGTTCTATTTTACCTGAGGTAATTTATCTGAAGTGATCTCTAAATGAGTAAATATATCAAGCAGACATTAATTGTAAAAAGAAATCTCCTGAGAGATAGTCAAAGATGTGCATTCTCAATGGGGGGGAGTGTAATCCTCAAAGAGATTAAATTGGTTTTGGGGGGCAAAAATCTTAGATATGAAAATAATTTGTGGCCCTCCAAATAGTTTGTGTATATACCTGTCTAATAACAATTTATGCATGGTATTAAAATTTCATGGGTATTGAGAAGATTAAGACAGAAGATTCCTTACATGGGTGATAATAAAAAAAAACTGAGGAAAACTGGTCTTGAATAATTCATCATGTAGATATTATTTTTTTGTATACTTACAAATGGATACTCGGTGTAATATACAGAATAAAAGTTTGATATGTGTCCTACCTCAATAGGGGTGGATGTAAGTATGGGACATTTGTCAATTTTATTCTAGAGCCCTGAGTTTGAATCAAAGCCTCACTTTAACATATTTACATTTAATAATCATATTTTCAGATGTATCTATTTGTCCTAAGTATAAATTTTAAATATAAAAATTGAGCATATTCCAGAAATATGGCACTGGACTAAATTATCTATAAGAAATCCATCTAAAGTGAGTTTCAGAAATGTTAACTAAGAGTAAACCCAGAGATATAAAGTAACTGTGGTTTGAAAGAAAAAACAAATTAAAAGAAAAAGGGTGCAAAATTTAAAAAGTGTGTCTGTTTCCTTACAGAGCAGATCATTGATCAGCTACTGTTTTGTAAAGCAATAAATTCTTAAATATAACTTAGGTACCTTCAGACAGGCTGATAGATGAACCCAAGCAATAAATAATTGTATGGGGGATCCATAAAAACATCTTGAGGTTGCAAAACTGATGACAATTACTTATAACTGTTATACTTCAACGATTTCCCTCGACTCTAAAGCAGATGATATCACAAATCCTAAGGTATATTTTAAAGGGAAAATTTAGTCTGTGATCACAAGATGAACATATTTCAAGATACATTTTCATATCCATTAGGCATCAGGTTAAATTTTTAACTTTTAAGATGAGAAAATAGCAGATCTATAAAGCAATGTAAAGTATTTCTCCAGTGGCTGAAGATTCCTGAAAAGCGCCTTGTAGTAAAGGTCACATTAAATATCTTTTTATGAACTGCAGGGTACACAGACATAAAAGTTGTAAATAATGTTACCCATGATAAGAATATTGTTATTCCCTTTCCTGGATTTACACAGGGTAAAGAAACTAAACCAAATAAATGAAATACCTTATTTGTTATTGTGAATAAATCATGTTTCAACCTCATTTAGTCTATCTGTGACAGTTTCCAATCCACCTTAAACTCATCACATTTTATTAAAACTGAATTTTCTAAGGCCTCCAATTAACTAACGTGGAGAGACTACCAAGGTCTCTCTTTCCCTCAAA
This sequence comes from Panthera pardus, assembly GCF_024362965.1. Classification (NCBI taxonomy): domain Eukaryota; kingdom Metazoa; phylum Chordata; class Mammalia; order Carnivora; family Felidae; genus Panthera; species Panthera pardus. Next base: position 35,661,884 of record NW_026526766.1, read on the forward strand.
GCTCTGTATTTCTTTATTGCCTTAGAGCCTGAGGAACAGGATTCTAGACATTTATTATGTCTCTATGTAGCCATTAGATCTATTTAAATTGGTGTGCTTCCTTTCACTATATTAATGGCTCTCTTCTTCACAGCAGATCAATTATTCAATCCTTAGAAACTACTGAAGAAAACCTGTCTGAAACAAAATTCTCAGACTGAATTCTGCACATCAATTTAAAAATTTTCCATCCAGCACCACCAATATGCAATATGCATGACCACAGACACAAAGATAAATTTATAATTTTTAATAACAAAAACAAAAGAAAACACAAAAATGAAATGAAAATGTGTGCATGTGTGTAAATACATCATTATCAGAAAATTATATTGAAAGACCACTTTAATAAGGTACAATCTTGATTATTTTAAATAGCAGAGTTGAAAAGATCAAATGAAAATGTAAGCACAGAAAGGAATAGTTAAATCATAATTTATTTAAAATATTTTAATATTTATTTATTTATTTAGAGGAGAGAGAGAGAGAGAGAGAGAGAGAGAGAGAGAGAGAGGAAACAAGCAGGGGGAGGGGCAGAGAGAGAGAGAGGGAGACATAGTACCTGAAGCAGGCTCCGCATTCTGAGCTGTTAGCACAGAGCCTGACGCAGGGCTCAAACTTAGGAACCCTGAGATCATGACCTAAGCCAAAGTCTGACGATTAACTGACTGAACCATCCAGGTGCTCCAATCATAATTTATTTTAAAAGATTAGCCATTTTAACCATTTTTTTAATTTTTAAATTAAAAAAACAAATTAGCAAATGAAGCTTGGGTTCCCAACCAGGGGCTGAGAGTAGAGAGTGGTTACAGATTGCTAGAGAGTCACATTTTAGGTTCAGAGTAACCAGCATGTTTTTCCATGTACTTTTTGAGAGAAAGTTAAAACTGGCATGTGTTTTCTAAACTACTGAAGAACCACAGGCACAATGTTAATCAAGAGTAATTAGATGGATTCTTATTTTGATTATTGTTATTTTCAGCCTGTATCTGTCTTCTCAAAAGGATATGCTTTTTGTTTTATCAGGTATGCTAATCCAACAGTTGAGATAACCATAGTAATGAAAAGATATTTGTATATAAATGAAGCTTTACTTTAAACTTGAGTTTTTACAATATGTCAAAAATCAACCGATGAACATAAATGACAATTATTGAGTATAAAGTTCTAGAAATTATTTCATGTTCTATCTCCTCATTTAGAATACCAAGTTATACATTACAAAGGAAGCCCTATGAAATATTAAATCTTAATAAGAAGATATTTTGAGACCTGGAAGTAGAAGAAACTCCATATTTCACAAGCCAATCTCAGAAGCTTAGCACTGGCAAACTCACATCTGCTAATCTAAGGGTCTACAAGAAGTTTATTCTGTCCTTTGCCATAGTGACTAGGGTGTGTTTCTCTTCCTCTGCCCTCTGAAGTACTGAGGAGAGTTGGTTGACCTAAATGAAAGAACAGTAATTGTGAGATGACATTTCAATTTCATCATCCATGCCCCATGTGTGAAATCCACAAACCCTGTGGCAATGGCATGAGCCAATTTGGGACTGACCTAACCTCACGCCCTCTCCCTGCTTGTGAACAACCAGAAGAACAAGTGTATCACATGCCTGGATTGACCAATGAATAACTGGCCAGGGAAATATGTGTCACTGGCAAGTGCTGAAAAACTGTAAAACAAACCTTTTTAAGAGAAAGAAAGAAAGAAAGAAAGAAAGAAAGAAAGAAAGAAAGAAGAAAAGAAAAGAAAGAAAACTGGGGGATCAGTGCTGAGAGGGGTCCATGTTAAGATGTCAGATGACTATCTTAACTGTGAAACCTTGGAAGATATCTAAGGTCTTCAAAATCTGTGATGGATCTCCATTTATTGATTGCATTACAAGTAAATTTTCAGTTAAACATCATGCTCTTATTTAAGTGCCAGTTACTTGGAATGTTTGCCTTTACTTTATACAAATGTATTAATAAAAAAAGTAAACTGTCATGATCAGGAGGGGACAAAATAAAACATATAATAATATTGTAACCAGAATAGCAAAACAAAAGTTAGAGAACCATATAGTTGCCATATCACAAAGTATGAAAAATATAATTAATTCACTAAAAGAGAAAATAGAATAAAAGCAATTGATAGTAATAATTTTATTCTTTCTAAAATATCTAGTTAAGAACCTTCCAAATCACTTACATTAGTTTATGTGACTATGTTTAAATATCAAGGACATGTATACAAAAGAAAATATATAAAGATCTAATAGCAGGTTTACATCTATAAATAAATGCAATAAATGGAAAATTAATAGTTTAATCTAGCCCAACACAACTTCAACAAAATGGTTGGTAAAGCTCAACTACAACAATTCAGGAAAAGTTGATAGGTATCAAGACTTTATTCAAGCTAATTTTTTAAAGCAATTGCTTAATGATAGGAATAGATAACAAATGTAGGGAGATAAAGTACATAATTGAAGATTACATTACCTCAATTGTATACCACAGAATATTAATGTTGTAAATTCTATCAACTTGTATTAATAGGTGAATATTATAAGAATAAATCATGGAATGTGTTTTAAAATTATCAACTATATGATAATATAACTGAAATCAATGATTTTGCAGACAGATGAGATGTTCTAATATATATACTTTAGAAATTACTGATTTTACCCTTTCTTCTAGCTGATAAATCTTGAATGAAGTGGAAATAAGAATAGTACTTGGAATTTATAGATGGTAAAGGGAGTTATAATTTCAACAATTGTCATAACAATTTGAAAAAAAAAAATATTGTATATTTATTGGTCTCATAATTGGCCCTTTAAGTTATCATATAACCTGATTTAACAAAAAAATTGGATAAGTTCACATTTGTACAAAATGTCTGCTATCATAATGGAGCAAAAAGGGAAAATTAGAGAAATAGCAAAAATATTTAGGTCATATCTACATAGTTTTCATAGTCTTCATTTGAGCAAAAACAAAAGAGTGGACTATATGTATCTTGTATGAACTCCTGACAATATTCTAATTTTAGAGAGTAAAAAGAATCCATCCATATCCTATCTTATAGGGAAATTCTCTTCTCACCAATATCTGTTTGCACTACAAGAAAAAAAAAAGGATGAAATGAAAACAAAATATCTGCAACCGATGTGAATGAAACACATTGCTTTTGGATAGAGGTCTGTATACACAAAGAATCTTTAGTTGTAAATAGCTATGACAGGAGAATTTTCACCATTAGCATGTGTGTTTTAATTTTCTGTAAGAGTGGTTTCAGTTTAATCAGCACAAATCATGAGTGAGAGCCAGCTTTCACATCAGCATTGGTGAGCAAGGGAAAGAAGTGGCAGAAAGATTTTGAAAATTATTACACTAAAGATGCTTGTAGAGTTTCAAAGGCTCCCATGGTGAGTGGGAATGACCAAAAATAGGTGGAGTAACCCAGCTATTGATTTCCTACATAAGTAGCTGGTCACCTTCAGTGGTGTGAGTCGTTAAATTAAATGAACAATGTCCACTGATCTTTTCACCCAAATCATCAGACCATAACCACTACTATCTATCAATATATTTCTAAATATTTACTGGCAATGCCCATCAAAACAAGTATTTCAAAGCCCAACCACATCTCACCTATAAAGACTCTGCTACATGGCAGAATTATCTAGATAGGTGGAAGTTCCATTATTGGAAATAGTTTAGAGTTTTAAATTATAACCATAAAATAAAAATAAAAATATTGCTCTATGTGATCATGGTATTATACCCAATAAAGTTTTAGGTTGTGGATTTAAAATGAACGATGGCATAATAATTGAATGATGTTAAACATATGTATAAGGAATGTCATTCACACAGACCTAAGCAAATTTGTTTGAATGTTTCCATTTTTTTCAGAATTCATATGCTCTTGAATTTTTATTTTATTCTGAATAGACTTCCATTTACTCAAAAACTGAGAACAAAACAAAAATGGATTAAAATATACAGCCTATCTATTAAAATAGTTGCCTGATTTGTTTCCTAATACATGGCAGCTGCAAAGAGCTCTGATACCCTTTCAACTCACCAAAGAGTTTTGCATATGTAAGAGGCATTTTGTTTACATCTTGTTAGAAAGTTGTCAGAAACACTCAGTGATTTGACCTATAGAAATCTGTTTAAAAATTTTATTGATGACAGGGTTTCTGAAACAGCATGTATAAATGCATGGTCCATTTTGATAATGATGATATATGCATACAAACTTTTCTTATAAAATGGTAATAGTCTGCTAGATAAATGAGAAGGAAACTAAACTTTGTGCTAAAAAGCTATTCGTTATAAATTCCTTGCAAACCTTTAAGTGTTAGCAAAATGTGAATAGATACAAATGATATAAATGATCAGCTCATGGTAATTCTTTTTGATGGGGGAATTTATGGAAGAGGCTGATGACTTCTCAAAATATTTTTTTTTAATCTATGGGGAACCTGGGTGGCTCAGTCGGTTAAGTGTCTGATGTTTTTATTTCAGCTCAGGTCATGATCTCATGGTGGTGAGATGGAGCCTCGCCTAGGGCTCCACTCTGTGGTGGAGGCTGCTTGGGATTCTCTCTCTCCTTTTCCTTCTGCCCCTCACCTACTCTCTCTTTCTCTTCCTCTCTCTCTCCCAGATAATAAACAAACAAACAAACAAACAAACAAACAAACAGGTTTTTAATATCCCCCGTTACAGATCTAATAGGGTATATGCACAGACATATAATACACACACCTAAATGAAAAGTCTGATGATGAATACCAAGATAAGTGGAATGTGTTTTTCTAAAATTGTCCCTGGTTTTAGGAAGGCATTTAAATATTTTGAAAATAATGTCCTTCTGATAGTTTTTAGCTAAAATGGAGGAATACAGGTAATATGAGTATTTTCAGCTCTCTTCTCCCATTTTCTACCACCACATTCCTTTCCACAAAACGACAACAATTTTACAAATCGGCACTGTATTCCCCTGCCCTCATGTCTTCTGCCTCTCTTGTGATTCCCATTTCTCTAAGAACAAGTAACACCCAACCAAAGGGGCTAGTTCTGTTCAAATAAATGAATTTGGGTAACGATGTTAGCACCAGGAATGAAGCCTTCCCAGTCTAGGCACTTTCAAGTCTCCCTCTCTTAAGAATGTGGTTGTGGGCTAGACTCTGCTTGTTCCTTAGAAGAATGTCGTGTAAACTCTGGGGCTAAGCCACCATGTAAGATCATTATTTTTCACTACATCCATGAAGAAGCAAAGAGCTGATGACCTTTAATAATAAACATCTGCAATAAATACATCAAAGATGCAGTAATGGAATATCAGTGAGTTTTAATGACTCTACAAGATTATGCAGCTAGGAATTGGGGCTAGGATGAGAAAGCTGGTTTAGGCTATTTCATCCTTCCTACTTAACAAAATGTGTACCTTTATAATTGCATTTCTGGGCTTTTGACTGATTAAAGCAGTTCTGTCAATTCTTGTTTCCTTCTAGAGAGTATAGGTCCCATGAAAACAAGTGGTAGATCTTACTCTTCTTTATATGCTAGTGGCACAGGGTTTATTGCCTAAAAACCTATGGTAATCCCTGGCTTTCCCACTTGGGCAAGTTACTTAATCTTTATAAGACTCGGTTTACTCTTCTGAGTTTCTATATCTTAAGCCACTGAAGGAATTGCAAAAATAATGTCAAATGCCCAACAAGGCACTTAGTTGCAACTCAGTGCTCAATATGTGTTAGCTATTGTTACATCATTCTCAATAGCATTTTAAAAAGTGCTCTGACTATGGGGCACTTGGGTGGCTCAGTCGGTTGAGCATTTAACTCTTGATTTTGGTTTGAGTCATGATCCCAGGATCATGGCTGAGCCAGGAGACTGCTTAAGATTCTGTTTCTCTCCCTCTGCCCCTTTTCCTTGCTCATGCTTGCTCTCTCTCTCTCTCTCTCTCTCTCTCTCTCTCTCTCTCTCTCTCTTTCTCTCTCTCTCAAAAAAAAGTGCTCTGACAATAAAGCTACTCAACAACTATAGAGTATTAATACAAAACTAAATTAAATGTAAAACTATAGACCCAAGGATGGCAAAGTATATATAGCTCACGGTCCAAATCTGGCCAGCTGCCACTTTTTGTACTGATAGCAAGCTAAGTAGGACTCTCACATTTTTAAGAGAATATAAAAAACAAACAAACAAACAAACAAACAAAAACAAGAATGCATGACAGAGATTGTGTATGGGTCACAAATCCTAAAATATTTACTATCTGGTTGTTTACAGAAATGGTTTGCCAACTGCTGCTATAACAATCTAGATTTCAGTTAAAAATACAGAAATACTTTTGGAAAAATAAATCTTAGAAAACTATCTTGATGAGTTTCTTGTATTAATTGGTACATTTGTAAAATTTATAAGGTTTAGTAACCCCTATATAGCTTTAATATACTTCTATTCTTTATGGTAGTTTCTCCTCTCTTCAATTTATCCTTCATACCAAGGTCACACTAATCTTCTGACAGCACTGTTTTTACCATATCACTCCATTTCACAAAAATCATACATAAATACATACCTAATGAAAGTAAAGGATCAAGTTCAAATCCTTCTACCAAATATTCAAAGTCAAACTGTTTTTTATTTCTGAAATTTATCTCCCACTTCTTCAGTAAATATATATGTAATTGCAGCCATACCATACTCATGATAATACTATATTTCATATCATGGTATTAATATATGACACTATTCTAAAAGTTTTTGACACTTTTCTCTTTAAAGAGTAAAAGCTTATGCCCTTCCATGTGGGCCAGGCTGTGGACTTGCTTCTAGCGAATAAGAGTGGTAGAATTTATGCTATATTGCTTCCAAAGTGTAGTCATAAAAATTGGAACTTCCTCCTCACTCTTTCTTGTACAGATCACTCTGGAAGAAGGAAAATATCACATCTTGAACATATCAGGAGAAGCCCACATTGAGAGCATCTGAGATTTCGCATACAGCCAGCACCAGCATAGACAACAACCATGTGTGTAAGCCACCCTGGAAGCAGATTCCCCAGCCCTAGTCAAGCCTTCAGATGACTGCAACCGCAGTAACATTTTGATTGCAACCTCCTGAGAAGTGTTGAGCCCAAATTGTCCAGCTACACAGTTCTCAAATTCCTGACTCAAGAAACTGGAATGTAAACTGTTTGTTGTAGGCAACAAACAAGAAAATTGATGTCAAATACTAGCACAAAGCCTGGTACAAGGTAAAAGACCAACAAATGTTGATCTGTTAATTTATCATCTACATTATTGTTTAGAATAAGGTTAACAGCGGACATGATAAAAATGAGCTGGATAATGCAGATTTTTAAGTGCACTTTTTCCACTCTGAATTGGAATATGTTTGTGTTCTTAAAAGGCCTTTAAGTCATCTAATTTGCATTAGGAAGAACAATTAAGTTACAGACCCAATCGAAGGATTCTGCTATCTGGTCACCAGAATTCTTCACTCTTGATATAGTAAAAAAATTGTAACTTGTATTTGGCTACCCAGTTGGGGACAGAATTTTCCAGTACGCCTTAAAAGGCTGCAAAACATTTAAGCTCTTGTCAATGATATGTAACTGAAGTAAGTGTAATTTCTATCTCACTTGTTTAAGAGGAAATCTGTGACTCTAAACTTCTTCTCTTTCATTTCCAGAATGGTAATATTCAAAGTGACTTAGGAAAGAATGTGTTAAAGTTGGCAGAGCCAACATCATCCTAAATTCCTGAAATGCCCCTTAGATAAGAGCAGATTGATGATCTGCTAAATTGTGCCTGAATTGTTCAACAGGTAAGAAATAAATTCCATATTACTGAGCCACTGGAGTTTTGGTTCTCTGTCTTTGATACAGCTGCTAATGGTTCCTTAATATACCTTATGCTGGTTCAATAAGAACTTACATAAGTGTTGGTAATTCCATTGGCCTCTAAAGTGACAAAACTGACAGTTACCAAAAGTTTCATAATGATAAAGAAAAGCATTGAAATTAACTTAAAATTTCACACATAGTCACATATTTATAAGTAAATAAACTTGAAGTAAAATTATTTTGGGTGTTCATGATGCCAATCAAGAGTGCACGTGAATTAAAAGTACTTAAATCCTTAATTAAAATATGATGTACATCAAGATTATCATGCATTTAGATGTGTGATTATGAAAACTGAGTTTTATAATTTCTGAGGTTATTAATGACGTGCATCCATTCCTTAATAAATCTTATTTATGTAATGCTGTGCAGCATAATGGGAAGAACTTAAATAAAGGCTTGAAGACGAATGAGAAAAAAATGAATACAAATTTCTCAATATATAGTCTGGGAAAATCAAGTAACTTCTCTGAAACCTTGCTACATCTTTTGTAAATTAATATATCTATGCTGCTATGAGGTCTAAATGGGATAACATACAAATGAAATTTTACTATGAGATGCTATATGCATGCACAATGTTTTTCAAAAAGTAAGAATGCTTCATATATACATATGCTATATGTTAATGCTAATATGTACATATTTTTTTTTGCTAAATATTTTAGCAATGTTCTATTTTATGTACCCCGGAAAATGGGCTATTCAATTAGTCAACAAATATTACTGACTTTTATATTTGCCATTGGAATGGTCTTCATTTTACTGTTTCCTAAAAGTAAGTCAAGGTTAAGCCAGCTAAGGGAGAGATTCATAAAGGAAATGTTGGGCAAGAGGTTTTTTTTTTTTTGACTGATAATGTGTTGCTGTTCATAAGAAGCAATATTGAGAAAGCACTTTCAGATTTAGTCCAGTAATAAGTTCAGTAGAAATCTTTTATCCTTGTAACAGGACACCATTGGAAATACTGGTTATTTTACCAAGGCTTTGACTGGAATTTCATATTTGAGAGAGAGGTGCATAGACTCAGATATGACCATAGATTTTTAAGGAACTAAGATTGACTTTATGAAGCACTAATCCAATACAGCCCCTTGGAACTGTTGGCCTGATACCTTGTTACAGAGTTCCCAGGTGAGTAAAGAATGTTACTTTCTGGCAGTGCAGGAACTTCAGGATGTTTTGGGGACCTCAGGAAGAGGAATTCACCCAAATCTACGGGTATTGCAGGCAAGTCTGATAGCAAGTACTTGGTTTGGCTTCTGTTCTGGAGAGGCTACTAAAAGTTTAATCTAGAGATTCCTTATAAAAAGGTCCAGCAGAGCAGATTCTAAGAGATCTATTTGATCAATCACTACTCTTGCTGAGTTTATGTAAATAATTAGTCCAAATTTGTTAAAACTGGACTTATTTTACAAATTAATTAGTCTTGATTTGGTTATCTCTGGAAATGAGAGTAGTTAGAAAAATTACGTTTCAATACCACGACTTTGTAGATACTACTGCAGTGCTTTATTATTCACTTGAGGTTGGGTTAATTCATAAATCTGTAAGTAAATATGCAAACCATATCCTCCCTAAACATGATCTGATGGTTACTAGAAACTGACTCCATATAAACCCAGTAAGCGTGATTTATTTAAACAACTGGAAGTCTAATACAGCAGAGGATTTAACTCCAAAATGGAAGGGCCCCTATCGGGTCATATTATGTAGTCCCTCTGCAGGAAAGTTAGAGAGGCATTCCTCATGGACTCATATCAAGAATTAAAACCATACCTTCCTCACAACAATCTAGTATGCCAGGTAACATGCCTTTTTATTCTTGTGAACCTGTGGAAGACCTCAAATTTCTCTTCAAAAAAAAATCATCTTTTTGTAACCCCCCCTCTCCAAAAATGATTTAGGCCATTAGAAAGATATCAGTTATATTTTCATGATTGTTTTTATAGAATAACATGATTTGACAATACATTGCAAAGTCTTAAAAAGTTAATCACTGATAAAGATATGGAAACAACACATATAGATCTTCCACCCCCAGTTCTTTGGTGCACAATGAAAGAAGAGTGAGCAATAGTAACTTTAGCTAGAAAAAGTGTCTGTGCAAGAGGTGGGTTTAGGGAGAAAACAGACGACTATTTTTACATAAAAAGAGTGTATCACCAAAAAGTACATTACAAAAACTAAAGAGACAGTGATAGAGAAAATGCGTCAAGTGAGATGAACAGAGGGAAAAGAAGGGGGAAGGAGAGAACATTTCTAGAATATGGGCAGCACAAGTCCAAAATTCATTTTTAACACTTTTATTGGGATACAAATCCAAGATTAATCTCAAAAGACAACAAAGGCCCTTTTTTCCTCAAAGACAGAAAACAGTATATTTTAAAAAATACATAAAACTTTTGAGATAGGAATTGTTCAAGAGGAGTGATATTAAAGTAGAAGAATTTGAAAGAAGCTGGGGAAGGGACTGAGTGTTAAAGAAATGCATACAGAAGGAAGCATATCACTTTTACTAGAAAATTAACTTAAAGCATATGCCCTGTCACAAAAAAGAAAGTGTTGAGGCTAAGAGAGTAGGTCTTAAAAATTCTCATCAGAAGAAAAAAAATTGTAACTATGTGAGGTGATAGATGTTAACTACATTTAATCAATTTGCTATATATACATGTATCATTATGTTGTATACCTTAAAATTGGGGAATGTTATGTCAATTGTATATCAATAAAACTGGGAGGGATGGGAAGAAAGTGGTAAAAAAACAGCTTAATTTAAAGCAAGATGCTAAAGAACAAATAGTTCAAATTCATCCTTGTCAATTAGAAGCTGCCAGAAAAGGGGCACCTGGGTGGCTTAGTCTTTTGAGCGTCTGACTTCGGCTCAAGTCATGGTCAGTTCGTGGGTTTGAGCTCCACGTGGGGCTCTGTGCTGACACTCAGAGCTTGGAGCCTGCTTCAGATTCTGTGTCTCCCTTGCTCTCTGCCCCTCCCCCACTCTCACTCCGTGTGTGTGTGTGTGTGTGTGTGTGTGTGTGTGTGTGTGTGTCTTTGTTTCTCTTTCTCAAAAGTAAATAAACATCAAAAAATATTTTTAAAGAAACTGCCAGAAAATACCACAGAACAACTGTAGATACAGCAAAGTGGGTTTATTCTTACTTAGTAAAACAGATCACTACTTTTACAGAGAGTTAGGAATGTGTCAGGGTGGCCCATGTCAAGATATTTATGAGGTTTGGGGATCTGGCTTAAGGTGGGTCTTCCCCTGGGTGGGAATTTCTCTGGGGCTAAATTCAGAGTGGGCACAGATTCTGATACAATAGTTTAGGACTCAAGGACAAAGCAAAAGGAGGGTTTTAAGGTGAGAGTTCAAAGAGTCTTGGAAAATAAACAATTGATTGATGCTATTGAAAAGTTGTACAGCCTGATGTTCACTGAAATGAGTTTTGCAGGAAGTCCCTGAATTAAACAATTTTTTTACAACTTTTATCTTCCTGGGTAAGATTTTCCTTGAATAGTAAAGCCATGTTGATGAAGAGAGTGGAATTACAAACTTTTGTTACTGAAGACAATAAACTGTGTGGGTGTAGAGGTTTCTGTGCTTCATTTATTTCTTTTTCTTACAAGAACAAGAAATGTTTCAATATACAGCAAGAATTCCTTTCCTAGGAATGGATGATGATTAAATATAGATAGTTCAGTGCTAATCAATCTAGTGGTAAAATACTAGAAATCTCAAAAACACATTACATTCTAATAATTCACCAGTATAGCCATCTTCCTATAAAAATGTGAATATTTATTTTTAATGGTTTAAAGAATTCCTTGTTATTTTATTTGAATTTTGCTATTTTCCTCGTCCTTGGGAACTCAAAGTGATTCTGGAAAGATCTGTTGGGTGGGCATCCCTTTTTCTTTCTTTACAGTCCTATGACATTTAGTTTGTGGATATAACTAATGAACAGAGAAAGCATCATATGCTTGCTAAGTTCTTGCTATTTGAACATTTTAGATGAAAAGTACTGCAATTAATAACAAACATGGTGATATTTATGTGCTTTGTAATAACTATAAAGAATGATGCATGGAAAATAAATTTAGATTCTGACGCATATATTAACACATGCTATTATTAAAAAAAATAACATAATTCAGGGGTGCCTGGATGGTTCAGTTAAGTGTCCGACTTTGGCTCAGGTCATGATCTCACAGTTCATGAGTTCAAGTCCTGCGTCGGGCTCTGTAATGACAGCTCAGAGCCTGGAGCCTGCTTCGGACTCTGTGTCTCCCTCTCTCTCTGCCCATCCCAGCTTGCACTCTGTTTCTCTCTCAAAAATAAATAAAACATTTAAAAAATAAATAACAATTCAAACTGAAATTAGAAAACAACATTGGGGTGCCTGGGTGGCTCAGTCGGTTGAGCATCCAGCTCTTGATTTCAGCTCAGGTCATGATCTCCCAGTTCGTGGGATCGAGGCTGCTTCAGGCTTAGTGCTGAAAGCATGGAGCCTGCTTGGGATCCTCCCTTTCCTTCTCTCTCTCTCTCTCTCTCTCTCTCTCTCTCTCTCTTCCTCTCCCCTGTTTATGTTCTAGCTCTCAAAATAAATAAATAAACATTTTAAAAATTTAAAAGAAAAAAGAAAATGTCATGAAATACAAATAAATTTCATAATTTATCCATTTTGTTAAAAAAAAAAAAAAAAGCAGTGTCAAGGAAAACTCTTCCCCAGGAGGAAGCATAGGGATTACTGGAATCTAAGACAAGCAATTCTGAGTAAAGCCAACATGAACTGAATCCCAATTAGAGAAGCATTCTAGTCTTCACTGTTTGAATATTCAAATCTTCCACTAGTTTGCCAGCAGCACTTTATTTTTAACATATCTTCAGGACTTCATTAAATGACTCCAGATTTTTTTTCCAAGGTTTAAAACATTTACACTGTGAATATATCATTTTACTTATTTATGGAGTTAAAGAGATTAGTTAATGATGTCTCCTAAAGCAGGGAAAGGGAGAAGAAATGGCAAAGAAATCATGAAAGACAAATGATTAAGTAATGTAGGTTGTTTTCTATTAAATCTTCAAGTCAGGATGAAATATACACTGCTTGCTATTGTTTTAAAAGGCAGCGGAAATGAAAAAAGCATAATAATGGTATAATTGTAAATCTTTGAAGTTCTTCACTGTCTAAAAGCATTAAATCTATTAATGGAGTTAGATTGTGCTATCTAGCTCAAGAAAAATGCATTAGCATTGTATATTTCACAATAACATAATTTATAATAATATCTACGAAAGAAAAATACACACTTTGCCCTTGGTTAATTTGTTGTATCCCTTTGCCCTTGGTTAATTAAACAGAAAGCGCGATTAATTTGTGAGGGCTCTCCCCACACAGTGGGACCTTTCTTAACCATGCTGTTTAAAATACAGCCTTTAGTTCTAGACACAGACACACAAACACACAAACACACACACACACACACACACACACATTTCTATCCCTCTTTTCTGTTTTGCCTCCACAGCATTCATCACCATCTGGCATATCTGTTAATTTTAAATATTTGTTATTATTTATTTGGTTAAGTTTTACTCCCTCCAACTCCCACCCTAGACTGTTCAGCTTCATAATCACAGAAACATCATTTTGTGCCTGCTTTATTTCCAGGACCCCAGACAGTGTCTACCATGTAGTAGGTAGTCATTAGTATATACACACACACACACGTATATATACCTGTGTGTGTGTGTGTATAGATAGATAGATACATAGATAGATAGATAGATAGATAGATAGATAGATAGATAATAAATATATAATTGTAGGAATGGAGAGAAAAGGTGAAAGTACTGGAAGAAAAAACGAAGGAAATCACTTCTAAGGATTAATTGGGCAACAGAGGTACATGGAAGAAGGGCACCATTAGATTTCAGAGCCCTTCTGGAAGTGATTTCCTGTTTCATTTTTTTATCCCACGATACTAATAAGGAAAGTGGGTCTAAGAATAAATCCCTTTGGGGGGATGAGCCTGTATCCTCACTTTGCCTTGGCATGTTTTTCCCTGTACTCTCATTATACTAGGATGATTTATATGAGGGCTATGATAGTTAATTTTATGTGTCAACTTGACTGGCCTACCAAGTGCTCAGATATTTGGTTGACATTAACATTTAAAGTGGTGATCTGAGTAAAACAGATTGCCCTCCTCAGTGTGGGAGGCCTTATTCAATCCACTAAAAGCCTGAATAAAATAAAAAAGCAGAGTAAGATAATTTACTTTCTGTCTGACTGTCTTCTATCTGGGACATAGGTCTTCCTCCTACCTTTGGACTCACATGAGAACTTACACCATCAGTTCTCCTGGGTCGCCAGCCTATTGATCACAGATCTTGGGACATCTCAGCCTCCATAACTACATGTACCAATTCTTTACAATAAATTTCTACTTATTTGTCTGTCTGTTTATGTTTATCTATCTATCTACTTATATATCTATCTATCTATCTATCTATCTACTTATCTATCTATCTATCTATCTACTTATCATCTCTTAGTGGTTTTATTTCTCTGGAGAACAGTTTCTAATACAAAGGCTTGAAACGTAAGTGATCAAGGACAAAACTAAGCCTGGCTTTAGTGCTGAAGTTTTCTTTTCTTAAATGTGCCTACACAAAAGATGGTCCAGCTTAGGGTCTATGTTGGTTTGGTGACAAAGCTTCATAGCACTAAGGAAGCTACTTGTATAAAAATCACCAATGGTTGCCACTTGCAAAATCAAGCAGACAATTTTCAGGCTTCAAATTATGTGATATCTCATCAGCTCTCAACAAAGATGACCTTGTTTTCATGTAAGCACCTTGTTATTTTGACTTCCATGACACCCTTCTCTGCTGTTCTATTCCTAGCCCACTAGTCTTTCCTTCTCTCTGAACTTATTGATATTTACTACTCTACCAGGACTATAAATCAGTGGAAGACATACTTTAAAAAAAAAAAAACTCTAAAACTCTATATATTAAAAAAAAATCAATCAGTTTTCCATAATGATTTTCTAACAAGTTTTAGATACTATAAATACAATGCAAAATTAAAAACAAAAAATTAGATAAAGATACAATGACAATATTTTTAAATGCTGTTTAGTTGCAATGACTTTGTATTTATCATTAGCAAATCAAGAAGAACAGAATATACATTTGGGGCAAAATACATTGTTAACAATAATGAAAATGACTCTATAGCCTTCTTGATAATTTTTTTTTTTAAGGAAAGAAAGGCTTTAGATGAATCTGTTGTTTTTCATCCCATGAAGTGCCACTGAAGAGGACCAGTTAGGATTCAGCAATGTTGTACTATAACATTTTCTTGTTTTTGTGCCTACATTATTATTTTTATATATAACCTGAAATTTCTTTTCATTAACAAGTTAAAACTATCCATTTAGTGAGGGATATTTCAACTAGATAATTCAATATTTAAATCTGACTTTATTTATTTGTTTAAAGTCTGCTCCCAACCAGTCACTGCCACACTAGAATGTCCAGTTCTGCCACTGCTTAACTTAACCAGACAGAAGTAATTGCATTAGTATTGTAAATTTTTGGCTGTGAACAAAAGATGGAGTAT
This sequence comes from Panthera pardus, assembly GCF_024362965.1. Classification (NCBI taxonomy): domain Eukaryota; kingdom Metazoa; phylum Chordata; class Mammalia; order Carnivora; family Felidae; genus Panthera; species Panthera pardus. Next base: position 35,677,469 of record NW_026526766.1, read on the forward strand.
GGCTCTCACACCTGTGCATTATTTCTATTCTCTTTGAAAAATGAAAATGGTGATAAAAATAATGGTAATATAAAAATGAAATGATAAAAAGAGGAGGAAGAAGAGGGAATAAAAAGGACAGAAGTTACTATATTATGGAGTTTACTATTGCCAGGAGTTTTTCTAAACAATTTATGTGTATTAACCCATTTAGTCTTCACTGTGACCCCATGAAGCAGGTGATACTACAATTCCCTTTTCATAGATGACAAAAAAATGAGCACGAAGATCTGAAAGCACTTCAGTGTTATTGTCAGTAGAGCTGGGATTTAAATGCAAGAGGCGAAGCTCTGGAGCCCCTACCTCTAACCACCAAATACAGCAACTCTAATACTTCTTAGATTGCTTAGGATGTGGGGGTCTCTAAGCATGAAACTCGGCAAGGGTGTCAGTGGTGATCTGTTTGTAATTACTATCAGAGTTCATTTCCTTATTTGTTAAGGTAGAAGCAAAAATATATATGAGTTCTAATACAATCTTCCTGAACCCCAATGGACAGAATTCACACTTTCTCATTTACTGTTGGCTTCTAAATTTAGGGATTTTTTTCTAATTATAATATTCCTCAAAGCTTACGTCTTTGACTTCTTTCCTGACTTAGGCTAGATTCAGTATTTCTCAGAATGAGGTTCAAGTCTATGTGCATCCTAATAACTTGAACTGTTTACAAAAAATACAGATCCCTGAACTGTACCTCCAACTTTACTGAATTAAAATTTCTAGAGGGGGAAATGGGAATCTAGACCTTAATCAAAAATCTAGTGCTTTTCACATTGCACTAAATTTGAGAACCCTTGTTATAGATGTCTTGTCAATTCCTAAGGCTCAACAAGGAGGAAAATTCAACATCATAATGTTGTAATTCAAGATTACAAGAATCAACAATTTACAACAACATTATAATTTTAGAACAATTAGGGTTTTCACTATATAAAACCCAACCGCTGAACATAATTGTAGTTCTGAACAAAATGTAATTCTGAAAAATGGAAATAATGATACTATTAATTTGCATGACATTTTTAATCAACATATATTAGCTTCCACAGATCACCAATACATTTTCTAATTTTCACAATCCAGTTCATAATTGTTTCTATACTTTTTTCAGGAATTAATTTTGAGTGTACTCCTGGGCAGAATTTATGCTCTCTTGATATTCAGAGGAGAAATAGGTCATCTCTTGTTCTTTGTCACCTTTGAAAATCTTTAAAATTTCTATCAAAGAATATTGATAGTGTTCAAGAATTCTGAACAATTTTTCATTATTATGAGATGTAATTTATCTAGGTATGGAGACTAGAACTAAGTTAGAGGAGACATAGAGATCCTTGAATAAGGAGGGGAGCATTTATGAGTCAGAAACAAACCCTTGCTGAACAATTTACTCTATTTTGTTTATTTTAATTACTATCAGTCATTCATGATGTAATGTGGCTGGGCCAGCGAAACAACCAAGAGAAAAAACACTGTATTTTTCTCCAAGAAGTGGGCACATTTCCTGGTCATTGTCTTATTCTAAAGAGATAATTGAACTCATAGTCCTTATCCCTAGTGGCTTCAAATGTCTTTACTTATTACATGTCTTAAATTTCATCAAACAGCACTTACAGTTTCGAGCTACATTCTCTTACTTATTCTTAATTTATGTTTCCTATCACTTTAATATGCTTTAAAAATTCTCAGTGTGTGCCCTGAGCTGTTGGGAGTTAAATGCCTTGTTCATTTCATTTTTCTGTCAGTCATGATAACGAATATTATTTGATTTTGCCTTACCTTTCTAAGATTTCCACATTGCCTTTCCTCTTACTAGAGTTGTTTCATCTCTTCCTCATCTAGGAGGCCAATTCGCATTGACCATCTACAAAATTCACTACGTCATGAAACAAGCATGTTCTGCACCACAGATCAGAGGAGTTCCTTAGCTGGATATTCATGACAATTAGACCTCAAATAGAATTACACTTTCCTTCCCTTTTCCTCCTTCATCCTACTCCTTAAGTTTACACTTTTTTCTATTATAATATCAACATTCGATGTCAGCCAGTATAGATGACAAGAAACATAATTTCATTGTAATGGTAACCATGTCAAGATGGAAGAATTATGAACTATATTGTTGGTAAATTTTTTATTTTTTTTTAATGTTTATTAATTTTTGAGAGAGACAGAGACAGATCATGAGCAGGGGAGGGGCAGAGAGAGACAGAGACACAGAATCCTAAACAGGCTCCACGCTTCGAGCTGTGAGCGCAGAGCCCAATGTAGGGCTCAAACTCAGGACTCCTGAGATGAAGTCAGACACTTAACCAACTGAGCTACCCAGGTGCCCCTGTTGGTAAATTATTTAGCTATCTCTAATTGACTGCAAGTAATAAAGATAAGAAAATGCCACTTCTGGTTTTTACTGAATCATTTTAAAGAGATGGTATGAATTATAACAGAGCTTACTGTCCAATTTAAGACATGCTGTCCACTTAAGTTTCTATACACTAGCTCCACAAGGCATTTTATATATCAGAGCTGTATCATTTTACATTGTCAAAATTAACAGATGTAGTTTCTGAAACCACTCTCCGGCACCAATCCCTTTTATAGTATCTTGCTATTTCTTTCACGTAATTTCCATTTTTCTTCCTATTTGGTGTTCTAGTTTATCTATAATCTTAGTTTTGAACTTACTTTAACTGTTCTTTTTTGTTTTGTTTTTTGTTTTTTGTTTTTTGTTGTTTTTCTTTTTAACATTGGCCAACTATTCCTATTCTGCCAATTACACCATCCTTTATTATTCCAAAAAATTCGGTGGAAGCTCAGAAAGGTTGCCCTAGACACAATATTATAGTTTAATATGGAGAATTATTCAAGAGGCACAAAATTTTTATTCATTATAGAAATATTTACAAAGTACCTACTATGTTCCAGACACTGTGATTAAATTCTGATTATGACTTAATCTCTTATGAAAAAATTATGGTCATACTCCCTATATAAACACTCACTAATAACATCATTCCCTCTTTTGTTTCACTTTATTAGATTTCTCCAAGATAGTCCCCAGTAGCATTCAAAGAAAACTATAATTGCAAATGTTAAAAGTAGCAATAGTATACTATATTTCATGTGGTGGTTAGGAGACATTTTTTAAAGATTCTCCTCTGAAAGTAGAACCTGACAATTTCTTAGACTGATATATTATGGCAAAAATAAAGGGAACAGAATTTAAATGTTAACATATCTGAAAGTAAATATATTCATAGTTAAAAACTGTACTTAAAATCCAAGTTTTCAGTCCGTGGCAAGTATAAATACATGTAACTTCCAGTGTATGTTTTTAGGTTTGGAATTCATTCTCTTGATTTTGAGAAGAAGGTGGGATCTACATTTCATTGCAGTGTTTTGTTTTTTTTTTTCCCTTATCTTCTTTTCTAAAATACTGATGGAAAGCTTCATCCTCAAGAAGCCTCTCACTAACATGTGTCAGGAGAGGATATTTTCTTTTCAAAACATGAAAAATTAATTGTAAAAAGCTACTTGAGTGACAGACTGAACAAGTTTTAGAAGCATGAAAACAGATTATATTTCAAAATTTTTGTTTGAGTTAAAGCCTTACATTGGAGAATGCAAAATGAAGAACTGATGGCAACATCATGGTCATATTTAGGGACCATATAAGTCTAATGAATTAACATTATATGAAAGTAATGTGTACTGTATTATAAGTTCAGAGGCCATTATGTATTATAATTTAATATTAAAGGTTTAAGAAAATTGGACCTAAATCAAAGTGGACATAAATAAAATTTCACAGTATTGTTTTCCTTTTTTCCTCTCTTAGGCATTATGAGATCTGTTACATTTTTGGTTAACTGTTTAGAACTATTATTCCCGCTAAAGCAATACTGCCCAGAAATGGATCTCTGTGGCAATGATCCATCACAGGAATCTTCATTCACCATTAGAACAGGAGGGGTTGAAAACTGTAAATTTGTCAAAAAAAATAACACATCAGCTGTTGCACAGGAGAGACTCTCAGGGTAGATGCTCTCCTGGTGCTCTCCCTGTTCCTTCCCTTAGAAAGGACAAGGGATAATAAAGTGAGGGGAAGCATGGCAAACCTATGCAATATAACCAGGAACAAGCAAAGGGGTATGGACACCTAAGAATCACTAAGTTTCCAATGTTCACAAATGGTGAATGGCCACTGTTTGATGGATTTATGTGCTAAATATTCACTGCTATATTTCTCTTTAAAAAACTAAAACAAACACCCTGTTGGGACTAAATAAAAGTGTAAGAGATATTATTATTTCACAGTTATTACCGAGTGGCATGCTATTTCCATTTTCCTAATACTTTTAAAAATATGAATAATTAAATGAATAGTCCTACCCCATCCAAAATAGTGTAATTCATGTATTATAGTACTTTAGCCTCACATTCCAAGTCAAAATGTGAAGACAAATGATTTCTTCAGTCTATTTAGTTTAATAAAGGTAAAAAATATATAACTTACATATAAGGCTCATATTTTTACACGGGACTCCATATAACTAAAAATAACATAAAAATAAGCATTTTTATAATAGTCTCAGAGCTCCAGAGACCAATGATAATTTTCTAGTAAATATAATATGGCTGCTGAGCTTGCTGGCAGCTTACAGTCAGCTCATCAGAGTTATTCAAGTGTTTGCTTTATAAAGGAATTACTGAGATATTAAAGTGCTAAAGAAAATAAAATCCAGTCTCATTTTGTCTTCAGTCTTATATACACTTCACAACACATTTGATGAATATTTGTTCCTGTATTACCTATCAAAGTCACCAGAACAACATTCTCTTTGTTCACCTTTACAGTGTTATTTGTCTAATATACAGCAAAACATGCACACACACACACACACACACGGACACACAAACAGACACACACACACACACACGCAATCTCATCTGTAACATGCTACTTTGCACTCACAGCACTGAGGTATGTCCCTGTGCAGTAAAGGTTTTCACCCATTTAATGGCCAATTACATCATGCTCAGACTAAATTTGTTTTAAGCGAAATGCTAACCATCTCTGGATTCTGTTGTTTTTCTCACAAGTGAAAACTGAATTTTTTTTTTTAATTTGGTCGAGATGTTCATCAGATTTACATTTTCGTTCTCATTACAGAACTTTAAAATGAGCCACACTTCATAGCTCAAAGTGTGGAAGATGTCATTAAACTAGCTGTCTAATCAAGAAGGTGTAAAAAATTTAATTAAACTAATAGCAGGCTGACTCAATTATTCTAAAATATATTAAAACACATGCTGCACATGTGATTACAATCATAATTCATATACAACTTTATTTACGTTTTTGCCCATCTTATTACGTTGACCTTTTTCCTTGAAGATATTTAATGCATACATATTCAATTATATGTATATATGTATACATACACACATTAAATATATATATATATGGATATATATACGCACAATTATAAATACCACTATATAAAATATATGAACATTTTGGATATGTATCAATCCACTATTTGCATTTTGATAACAGGAAATAATGCAACACAAAACCAGTAATTAAGAGATCACTACATATACATTCTGTTTCATGTGGATAATGTTTTCCATATCTTAGCTTGTTATTACTGCTAAAATCAGCACTCTTGTTTTTTTTTTTAATGGCAAAATTCATCTTACCAAAGGGTGTAGAATAAAACTCTACGTTTAAAGTAATCAACTCTTATTTCATGAGTAATCTCATTGCTCAGTTATTTTATTTTCCTTTACAAAGCCCTAACTCTTGCTTACTTTGTCAGTTGCCTTGCACTTTTTTTCTTCAAAAGCCTTAGAATCCTCAAAGGATTTGTGTATATAATTCTATGTAATTTTACTAAGAAAATCTGTGGATTTTACCAAAAGCAGAAATATTAATGGTTTTACTATGAAATCTGGTCAACATTGTTTTATTTTTGTTTTATTTTTTAAGTTTATTTATTTATTTTGAGAGAGAGCGAGAACACGAGTGGGGAGGGGCAGAGAGAGAGGGGGAAAGGGAGAATCTCAAGCAGGCTCTGCTCTGTCAGTGTGCAGAAACGGATGCGGGGCTCAAACTCACAAAACTGTGAGATCATGACCTGAGCAGAAATCAAGAGTCAAATGCTCAGCCGACTAAGCACCCCACGCACCCCAGCATTGCTTTATTTTAAAGCCATCAGTTTATATCCACCTATTCCAGGTGTCTTACAGAGGCCCATTCTTAAGTTAAGAAAAAGAGTGGATGAGAGAGAAGTGCAGCTTGATACTGACAAAGAGAGGTCTCCTTTTCTGCAGACTGGTAATGTCCATCAATCAAAGTAAGGGCCAGCTTCTCACATGATAACAGTGCTATCTTTGTATCTACCCAAGTAGATTTTAGTTTCCTCAGAGGCAAAGAAGAAAATTAAAAATTACTCTTGGTTTTGGGATATTGGCCTAAATAATACATTGGTCATAAGCATCAACCAAACTTCTATTTATCTACTCATAAGTCCATAGGGTACACATTGGCAAAGGAACTGTCAGTGTTCTCAACAATTTTAGATGTCATAAATTTCAGAACTAAGTACATTTCTCAAATCTTTTTTAGATGGCAAAGATGTCAAAGACATCCCTGCATATCAATTCTAAGGAAATGAAATGATTCTAGAAAAGAAGTCTACACAAAGACTCTATACTATTGCTGAAAAGAGGAATTTTGGTGTCATTTTTCCTTTACTAATTGCATTGTTACATACCACTTGTTTATAAAGTACTTAAATAGAATCAGTGAGTAAATCTGTTTTAAATACTGTCCTCTCCTTTATATGCAATAGCATATAAAATCAGTGACCACATTTTTGGCTAGCATTTGTACTATCATTTTATCTGTGAACATGTTCCTGATAAAATGACTAGATATCTTCCAAATAAATGAAATGTAGATTTTCACATCACTATGAAACCTATGCCCTGTTAAATATGATTAGAACATGTAAAAATTGGCAAAAGTATTTATCTTTTTTTATTATAACTCTAAGAGTTATATCTTTTTTATTATAACTCAATTGCTAAGGTTAATCCAAGTTTTGGTGTGAAGGGATCAAGACCTATTCCACTGACTGCTGGTTCTCATCTGTACTTCTGGGTGATCTTTAGATTACTTAGTAAGTATTATGCCAGATGGCCGATTGGCAGCTGGCAGCAACTCTACCCATCACAGCATATGGTCCACTGATGGTTGACAACTGCCATTCAGGCAAAATTCACTAGAGCTACATGCCAATCATAAAACACTCACTAAAAAGGGGGATCAAAGCCTGAGCTGACATGTACTGCCTGTCCTGATTAGATACTAAATACTTAGTCACTTTCATTGGAAATCTCCCCTTGGATATAACAAAACAAAACCCCACTGGTGTGGAAAAAGTTTGCTAAAATATTTGGGAGGAGGGACTGACCACTAAAAATATCAACAACTTCCATATGCATTATTCTTTTCCTTTAAAAAATTTCATGTTATTTAGATGGCATAAATTTTCTGGGAAAAACATAATATAGGAGTATATTACAACTTAGGTATATTCATTCAATACTCTTACATCAGTTTTCCACCGTTGCAAGCATGTTGTAAAAATATTTAAAATAAGATTAAATAAAAACAGAATTTAAGCTTTTATAGTGAGGAATTTCTTTTATAGTGATGCCTTAGTAACATGGCTAATTCATACAGATGAATCTTTAAGTAGCAACTTTTTTAAACTAATAAGCTACAACTTTGGTATAAAATATTTTCTGTAAGTGTCACATGCTGCAAACAGCTATTAGTACTTTTTGTAATTTCAATGCTATTGATAGTTTTGCTTATTTTATGTTTCAGAGAGTATTAGAGAGTAAGAAAACTTTGTGTGGAAAAAGCCTTGAAGACTCAACATTCTTAAGATACCAGCCTTCTTATGCCACATATAGCCTCAGAGAGGATTTTATTTTATTTTATTTTATTTTATTTTTATTTTAATTTTTTAATTTTTTTAACGTTTATTTATTTTTCAGACAGAGAGAGACAGAGCATGAACGGGGGAGGGTCAGAGAGAGGGAGACAGAGAATCCGAAACAGGCTCCAGGCTCTGAGCTGTCAGCACAGAGACCGACGCGGGGCTCGAACTCATGGACCGCGAGATCATGACCTGAGCCAAAGTCGGCCGCCTAACCTACTGAGCCACCCAGGCGCCCCAAGAGGATTTTATTTTTAAGAAGTTAGTATTAAATGGTTAATATAAAGAGTCAAAATAAGTTAGCAGCAAAAATCTGTTTGGCCAAACATCTTTTATTAAAATCTACAGAACAGGGCTATTATGGCTTATCACACTTTTTGGCACAGTAAAGAATGAATGGTAGTATTTGAGAGGGAAGAAAATGTATGAAAATACTAGAGGTGCTTTGATAATAGCATTCTTCTTGATTTGAGGAAATGCAGTCTACTATGTATGTAAGGGTCTGCAGTCAGACACAATTAGCCTTGCCATGTACTGGATGTGGCCTCAGACAACTTCCTTTAAATTACTAAGTCTTTAGTTGGAATATAAGGGTGATAATAGCACTGGTCTCAGAGGTTTGAATAAGGTTATGATGATGCATAATAAGTCTTTAATAAGTGCCAGAAAATCAAATTATCAAATATCATCAAATTAATTATCATTATTACCATCTAGTACATCTAAAGTTTAAACATTTCTTGGAATAGACACTTATTTAATTTATTTTAATTTGTCTTCAAAACTCTAGGAAGTAAGTCTGTCCCCTTTCTTAAATAAGGAAATACAGGTTGAGAGTGGTGAAAGATTTGCCTAAATTTACAAAGCTTTTCATTGTCAAAGATACAATTGAAACCAAGATTACCCTAAACCTTATGCCAATCTTTTAACCAGTTCCTTGTGCCATCACTAATTTATTTACTATTCTTATGGACCTTAAATTACGTAACAGTTCATGTCCTAAGAATAGATATGTTTTATATAAATAACTTAGCCCAAATAAATATATAACAACCTGCAGGTATCTCCCTCTATAAGAGATACGCTATTATATATGGTTCAGATCAAGAAATTCAGAAAAATTAGTAATTCTTATGAAATGGTTTTATGTCTCATTCAGACAATTATTGATGCTTTTATCTCAAATTTAATTTTTACTTTAATTGTAAAGATAATTGAAATTAAAATAGATTAATATAAACCTACAAATGATGTTTGGCAGTGTTCATTATTTAAATAATGCTTAAATAATCTTATATGTGTGTATGTATGCCTTATCCTCTCTCTCGTATATGTGTGTATATATACATATATATATATATATATATAATCTCTCTATGTACATATATACATATAAAGTATATACAATGTAACATGTGAAACTATACATTATGCCAGAAAATAAATAAATTTTGTTTGAAATAAGCTACATAATTTTATAACTGAGAAAGCATTTTCACTTTTTAAATGGTATACGTTTTTTATTTAAAATTAAGATATTTAATTTAACATAATATTTAATTTAGTCTTTTACATCTATTAAAAACTTCACTGAAATGACACTGTATAAAAGACTGACTGCATCCATCACAATCATAATCATGCTAATAAATTATGCCTTTGGGCTATAAAAATAATAATTAAAGTATATGTATAGAACATTAGCATTAATAAAATATTGGTCTTGGTAAAAGGTGAAAAAGATAAACTCCTTATAATTCTCATATTTTTAATTAGTTTCATAATTATTTTTTAAAGTTCATTTTTTAGAGAGAGAGAGAGCATGCAAGAATGAGCATGCATGTGTAAACAGTGGAAGGGCACAAAGAGAGGGAGAGAGAGAATCCCAAGCATGCTCCATGCTGTCAGTACAAAGCCTGACTGGGGCTCAATCCCACCAACCATGAAATCACGACCTGAGCCCAAATCAGGAATCAGATGCTTAACTGACTGAGAAAACCAGGCGCCACTAGTTATTTTCATAATTATTAATATAGGGTAGGGTGAAAGAGAACTGCTTTCAGTAAGCTATCATACTTCCTCTTTATCCCTGATATTAATTGGAAGTTGACAATAGTTACAGATGAAGAAAAGTTGAAAATGTTTTGATTGTGTAGGAATATTTTAAACTTTTGAAAAATCAAAATAATATCAGTTACCAAAATTTATATATGTATATATATAAACACATAAATAAGAACTAACCCCTCAATGGTATCTGGGTGCTTATCACAGATTGAACTAACTATAAGTAGATATAAAACCACAGATGAATAATATTTAAAATTATATACAATGCAGTGATTTCTCAACTCCATCAATACAAGCCTCACAAGAGAGCTCTAAATGCCTCCTTTTGAGTCTCTTCTATCCTTTTCCTAGTATCCTAAATTTCATCAGTTTACAATTATTGTTTGAAAGGTTTCTTTCCAACTTCAATTTCTCAACTAATTTATCCCACCCTTCCTTCTTTTCTCTCAACATCAATCCCTCACCAAGTACTGTCAGTTCTAGCTCCTTAACACCTTTTCTATTCTTTTTCCATTCCATCCCCACTACTTCTTAGATCAGACCTGGACTCATAAAACCATCACTGACCGCGGTCTTCCAATTACCCAATTCAACTTCCATAATGCGACCCAAATGACATTCTAAAATTTTAAAGCGGATCATTTTATTTCACTGATAAAACCCAACCAGTGCCCCTCCCCACCTACTGTTATCTAAAGAATGATGTTTAAAAGTTCTGTAATGGCATATGAGGCTATTTTGATCTTTCATTTGCCTTCTAGGCTATAAGGCAAGCTTCCTAGACATCCTTCACCCACGTGTCTCCTTATATATGCATGCTAAAATTGAACGAATTACTCATATTTCTTGAGATACCAGGCTGATTTCATACCTCTTTATTTTTGCTCCTGGTGCCTCACATACTTTCTTTCCTGGATCTGATCCCTCCCCCTTTCCATCTGCCATCAGATCAGCCAACCATGGAGGATGCCTGTTTGCCTTTATTGTCAGGTCTACACGTAAATCCATCTTACTAATATAGCTCCTTCCATTTTTGTTTTATTTTCAACAATGACACTGTATTAAGTATTGCTATATTTCAAAGTGTTCGGAGACAATTAGGTATGTTTTCAGTTCCTTTCTTCAGGGAAAATGTTGCTTGCTCAAAAGCAGCCATCATGCAATTCACTCATCTGAAGGCCCATATAAAAGAACACAATTTATCTCTCCTACTTCCTTATTTTAACCTACATCTATACATATAAGTTTATATAGATAAGCTCTCATGCCATTTTCTGTGCTTCCATTAACACAAAAATATCTTTTTTAAGAAATACGCTGGTGGTTTAAAATGCTCAAGTGTCTTGGGTACATCTTGTTACAGATGCTTCCTGGTTCTGCTACCAAGGTATATACAACCAACACCTAATTGTCTCTAGAGCTCAAGGGTCTCATTTGCTGTAAAGGCATTCCTAACCTCATCCTTCAATTGTATGTATGACTGCTCTTGATATTTCAGCTATGAAGATTATGACATGATTGTGATTCTTTCACCTGAGAAGGAATATGCTCTCAAGTTATCTATCTAATAATATCAAGTACTGTTGGATGTTACCAAATAAAAAATGCTTGTCACCTAATTTAGAGGGAGCATTCATCAGATTTCAAAGCCATATGGAGCATATGAAATTAATGGGGGGGGGGCAAGTTTGGAAGGGAAGCACATAAAAATGGAATATGATTGCTTGACTATTTGAAAATAGATAAAAATGATGGGAGGGAACAAAAATTATATGGAAAAAGGTGATGATTTTATAATGACTTAGTGTGCAATATAAAAGATGACCCCCAGGATCTATGTTTAGGGAGTGACAGGCAATATTAGTAACAATATTTACATTAAAGAATGACTTTAACACATATATTTAAAACCTCTCTCAGGAAGTTTAAGAAAAATTATTTGTAGAATAAATAAAATACTCTATGGGCTATTTTAAATTCATAATTGATCATAATACTATATTTTAATCCATTACAAAGTTACTTGGAGAGCCATCAGCAATGTAATAAATCAATTAAAGGGAAAATTGATTGTGTTCTTACTTCCAAAGACGCCTGTGATCAGAAAATTATGAACATAATTAATATGCAGCTTTTAATCTTAGGAATACTTTTTAATGTCAACATAGAGAAGAGACATCTTAAAGCCCTTAACTACATCACGTAGCCCACAAAAATATGTTTGCAGTGATGCGAGAGTGCAATTACTTATTTTATTTCAAATTTAATTGACTGTTTCTGTACTTAATTAAACATCTAATGTAGGGTTGGGATGTAATATTAAGGAAAATTGTTTTGAAATGTCATTAAATAGGTGACTCTTTGCATGTTCATTTCAAAATGTATAAATTTTATGAATATAAATCACCTTGAACTACAGATATTGTGATTCTCTATCATGTAACATAGTAAATTAATATCACATATTAATAAGCATCACTTAGTGTCAAGTCTATAATATGTATTAAATATGTTTAAATACGTTTCTTAAGCATCTCTCAATATCCCATCTAAAAGTAACAAATATTTGTATTATTTCCAAATGAAAATATACCTCAGGGTAATCTTTAAATTTATTTTTTATTAAAAAAAATTAAGTTTATTTATTTTGAGAGACAGAGAAAGTGAGCAGGGGAGAGGCAGAGAGAGAGAGAGAGAGAGGGAGAGAGAGAGAATCCCAAGCAGGCTCCATACTGTCAGCGCAGAGCCCGATGAGCATAGGAACCCATGAACTGTGAGATCATGACCTGAGCCAAAATCAAGAGTTGGACGCTCAACTGACTGAGCCACCCAGGCACCCTCTCAAGATACTTTTTAAACTAGATATCATGATTCAAATATATTAGATGACGGCATCTCGGCTACAAACATTCAGTACCGTTCTTCAATTAATAAATAAAGTTAACAGTCATCTTTTAGCACAAGTTAAAATGATCTAAATTAGAAAATAATGCTCATAGGTTTTCTTACCTATTTTATACTTATTTCAGCACTTAAATATTCCATAATTTAAAAGAAAGGTGTCAGACTTATTTCTCTTAAAAAGAATGCCCCTTTTTATTTTCATATGCTAATTAGCACAATCTATTGTAATAGGTCTTCATTCATACTAAATGCTAACAGTCATGACAAAACATACGCTTAAAAGATTGTTTGAAACTCCAGGAGGTAAGTATTGTTATTTTGGGAAAAAAAAAAAAAAAAAAACAATTTTCCCCATGACTGCTATTGGTAGAGATTTTTTTCTCTACATGCAATTTATTTTGAAAGAATATATTTTTTGGTTCTGCACAATGAGAACTTTATTAACTACTTCTGTAGTTTCTGCTTTTTCTCCTAGTTGATCAATCATGTAAATGTGGCTAGATGATGACTCACAGTAACCATGGTACTGGCACTTGCACTTCTTAAGTGCACCTTAATGTTTGGACACTATCTCTGAAACTTCGAGTGAGGCACAGACCCTTGCTTCCCTCCAAAAACTGGACATGAAGTAGAGTTTTGGGTATGGAAAAAGCAGAGAGCAAATATGAAACAGTAAAGTGTTTATTTTCAATTTTATTGGAATCTAGACAAAAGATACTTTTGAAGGGTGCTTTTGCTCATGTTTTCCTGAAGAAGAGACATTATTGCTTCAAGAACCCAAAGAAGCCAATGCAAGCTGGCAATATTTGAAACTAAACTTCAAAAGTACAATATATGGAAAGTGAACAAGGAGAACGGTTATTCCCTCAACTGTAGCCAATGCTAATGGTGCAAATGAACAAGATCCAGCAGGAAATCCATATCTTCCAAAAGTTCTGTCTTTAAAACATTATAATAAGACATCCTAGCAGCACTTTATATCACCCTTACAGCATACTAGGTTTCTCAGAGCACTTTCACACTCATTTTCACAATGGCCTAAATATTCAATTTTACAAAAAGAAACTGAAGGACAGACAGGTAAAGTGACTTTCCCAGGGACCCATGACTAATTATGAACACAGCCAAGCTTTCAATCCAAATTTGCCTTACTCCTGCTGCTTTGCTCTTTTTGCTGTATCAAATTGTTCATCACTGCATTATAACTTTACTATAAATCTTTAAATTATTCTTATTTATTTATACTTTGTTCATTCCAAAAATATCTGAAATGCTTATGGCAGAGTTGGAGAAAATGGATAACTTCAATAACATAAATGGACTGATGGTCATGCACATAATATATTTTGTTATTTTGTATAATTATTTGTTGAGTGTTACACATTTTGGCTCTTACACACTTAAGAGTCAAAACAAGAGAAAAAAGAGTGAATTCGAATATTCAGTTACTAAAACAAATCAAGTGTTCGGAAGCAACTTTGCTTTTTTATGTCTTCAGGCCCTTTCCATGTGTTCAGACTTTTACAATTGCCTATATTTTGTTTCTATCCTCACAAAAGGACACTGTATGGAAAGAATAAGCCATTTCTGTACTATCTACCTTCTGAGATAATGAAAGGGGTATAACATGAAATGAAAGAGTCTTCAAAAGTCACTTAGTATCACTATGATCATTTGCCAAGTTTCTGAGAAGAAAAACACTTAAATGGCTCTTTAAGGACACGTCTGAAGATGATAATATGTCAAAAGAATGAAAGTAATGTTTTTCTTGAAAAGAGAGCTATGGTCAGGATGCAGAACTAATTCTCTGGTTTTCTCTCTCTCCATCTCTCTGCCATATAAATGTGTGTGTGTGTGTGTAATTGTGTATAATATATAAATTACATACATAAGTTGTTTTCAGCGTTATTATTTGTATTAAAAACTAACAGGAAGGAAAAGGGTGTTCTGCTCTCACCCTTCAATATCAACGGCCTTTCACTCAGAATTTGAATCATACTCTGTGCCATAATGTGTAAGACAAGAATTAACATGTGCCATTTTAGAAACAGATTAAATCATTACAAATTAGTCTTCAACTTATTTTTCCTGCCTATATCAAGAGTGAATGGCCTCTTATAATCTCTCCCACTGCCTGAAATAAGTCTAAGCAATTTAAGAAAAAAAAAATGATATCATTTAAAAATTTTACTCCTCATTTTATTTCTGTTTCCTGTTTTATTTGGCTGAATCTCTGTCAAAAATACTGACATGTAGCTTTTCTGTTCATGAGCTTGTCAAACATTTAAGAATGCTATATAGGAATGGAGAACTAATGCCTGAGGCTTGGTTCAGGAGGGTCTTGAAAATAAAGTTTAAGAGACAATATACTCAGGGAACTAAACGTGTACTAAATGTGGGTGCAAGATGTCCACTTATACACGCCAACTTGTCAGTTAAGTTCCAACGCGTGGGCTGAACTTAACTGGGTAGTCATTTTGGAAGCAGTTTCTTAACTGCTGAGATAAGTAGATATGCAATAACCACTCCTTCAACAGAGCAACTCGACCTAATTTTACAATCTCCTGTGCTTCCCTGAAGGCTGATACGTTTTCAGGACCCACTACTCCTATACACTTGCTTTATATATTATCAGCGACCATTATGGGACTTTGTGAAATTTGAAATATACTTTGGAATCCCCATTTCAATTGTTAGATAACCAATCTCTTTTTAGAAGAGTCACTTTTAGAAGCAAAGTTATTAAAAAAAACAATGCATTCAAATGATTTGAAAATATATATTCAAAATAGCATGCACATGGCTAGTTATAGCAGCTTTACACATAATTATGAAAACCTAGAAGCAACCAAGATGTCCCTCAATAGTGAACAGATAAATAAATTGTGGCACATCCAGACAACAGACTATTACTTAATGTTAAAAAGAAATTAACCATTAAGCCATGAAAGAATATGGAGGAACGTTAAATGCATATTATTGAGTGACAGAAGCCCATCTGAAAAGTCCACATAATGTACAAATCCAACTATATGATGTTCCAGAAAAGGTAAAACTGTAGAGTAAAAATATCAGTAGTTTCCAGGGCTTGGGGGAAGGGAGAAATAATGAACAAGAACACAGAGGACTTTTAGGGCAGTGAAAATACTCTTTGCAATACTGTAATGGTGGATACATGTCATTACACATTTGTCCAAACCCACAGAATGTACAACACCAAGAGTGAACCCATAAGGAAACTATAGACTCTGGATGATAATGATGTGTCAATGTGGGTTCATCAATTGTAATAAATGTACCACTCTGGTGGGAGACGTTGATAATGAGTGAGGTTGAGCATGTGTTATGGCAGTGGATATATGGGAATTCTCTGTACCTTCCATCAATTTTTCTGTGAACTTAAAATTGCTCTATAAAGAAAGTCTATTTTAAAAAAGGAAGAAAAAAGGTAAAAAGAAAATGTTACTGAAAAATACTGAGCAAAACCAAAAATAATGTGAGCCAAAAAATCAGCAATGGATCAGATTTTAAAATTTCATATAAATGAGACTGAACAAATAAATATATTAAAAGCATTCCTAAGTGATAACTTCTGAATTTCCAGATATGAAGCAAAGATATTTGAATTAAATCTGATCAGCACTACACAGTATTTCCAGTCTGATTTTCAGATCATGTAGCACAAAATCAGCATGGAATTTCTAATCCAAAAATTAACACAGCTAGATATCAGAAGTTACATCAAATATACTAGATTATGTGTGAATGATGTTTGATTCTTCTTCAGGGTCTGAGATTTTCCTTTAAAGTTTAGGTTTACTTCATGGACTATTGTAAAGAGTTGCAGGTCTGTGTTTAGTTTCTACTTTACCTGTTAGTGAGCACATCTACAATACCATGCTGAACAGCAGTTATATTTGAAAAAAAGTGGTATGGTTAACATCTTCAAAAATTCCATCTATTAAATAAATCATTCCATTTTTTTCTTGGTAAATATATATAATTAAGATATTATCCCTATTTTATTTTTTAATTTTCTTATGTTTATTATTGAAAGAGAGAGAGAGAGCATGAGCGTGGGAGGGGCCGAGACAGAAGGAGACGCAGAATCCGAAGCAGGCTTCAGGCTCTGAGCTGTCAGCACAGAGGCTGATGTGGGGCTCGAACCCACAAACTATGAGATCATGACCTGAGCTGAAGTCGGATGCTTAATCAACTGAGCCACCCTGGTACCCTGATATTATTCCTATTTCATTAAAGATAAAATCAATTTCCAGAAAAATGTGATTTATTCAAAATAGCTTCTGTATTAAGTGCTATGGCCAAGATTCAGCAAAGATATTCTAACCTTTAAGTAGTTATTTTTCAATGCCACTTCTTTTATTTGTCATTTCTTTAGCAATTACCAAGTATTTATATTGTGGCAGAAACCACTCTAGGCATTTAGGAAAGTAAAGGAAATCAGAGATGGACACCAACCTCAAGGAATTTATGAATCTCTGGACCCCAAGTCAGTGTCATTTCCAGGTTTCCTGGCGACTGGTTAAATTCACACTTCATTATGACAATAGTTCTTATTGTTTTTTTCTTGGTATACTAGTTATTGTTTCTATCTCTTTACTGATTCCTCTTTTAGCAATATATGTGGTCCTCTTTGAAGATCTCTATATTCATAATTTAGTGTAAAGGCTGGCATACTGTGAGAGATGAAATACTTTTGGATTTTTTCTATTCCAAAGCTCATTCATTCAGTTTTCTCATAATAACATATATTGTCATCATGTTTTGGAAAAGTTTTATCTACCCTCTGAGTGCTTGGGGGGTAGATGTCACCTACTTCATGGCCACAACTGAGCCAGAAGAAATGATGTGAGATAGGGTATGGTAGAATGTAAAAATAATGGTCCTAAGGAGACATATCTCTTTGCATCCATGACTTTTGCAGTCTATTCTATCATACACTCAGGGTTTGACCACACAGATCAAGTGACTTAGTTGCTAAATTAGGCATTAACAAATATGACACAAGGAGAGTTTGACAAGTACTGTCCCATTATAGCTCCTCCTCTCTTGACACTATCACCAAACTTGGATTGTCAACTCATGAATGTTTTAAGCCATTTCATTCATTCAACAGCAACAGATAACTGAGACAAAGGCTTTGGTTCAGGTTTGGCACATTTTGTGGCAATATTGTGTTTAAGTATTCCCCTCTGGGAGGATTTTTCATGACATAGTTAGGGGGAAACAGCATGCTCCAAGCATTGTTAATGCTCTCTCCTCTAGTACAACTGGTGTTTTTGTTATAGTAAACTGTGAAAAAACAAACAACCTTACATCTAGATTACTTTTATTAATTGTATTTTATTCTGGGAAGAAGTACTAGCCTGTAAAAGAATCATTAACATTGAAGTCACACTGACAAAATTATTTACAATGCAGTGGGTTATTATTATTTAAATGCATATTTAAGGACGAAGAACAGGATGAGAAACTCCCTGAACTCTTCTTTTACTGTATAGTTAACAGAAATTAATGATGGATAGAAGCAAAGTATAAACTGAATATGAAATAAGAACAAAATAACAAGACAAACAAAAAGGAAAATCAGACACACTTAGGAAAAATTGTTCACAATTATTTTCACTTCTCTCCTGTCTCCTCCCCAGTCTCCCTCTCCTTTTATTTGTTATAGTGTGAAAGTGACAAAGAAAACATGTAGAAGGGGTGGTGGTGAACATCAACACTTTTTTCACAAATATTGTTTTTTGAATGGTAAATGTATTTGTACTTTACTTTTAGTGTACTGTAATCTATACATGGGGTTGAAAATCCCCAACTGGAGCTCCTGGGTGCCTTAGTCAGTTAAGCGTCCAACTCTTGATTTTGGCTCGGGTCAAAATCTCATGGTTCATGGTATTGAGCCCTGGGTCATGCTCTCTGCTAACAGCACAAAGCCTCCTTGATATTCTCTCTGTCTCTCTAACCCCTCCCCCACAAAATAAATAAACCTTAAAAAAAGAAAAAGAAAATCCCCAAGCACTCATCCATTATTGTGTGTGTGTCTGTGTCTGTGTGTGTGTCCTACGGAGTGTGGATTCAACATAAACTTAGAAAGATAATATATCAGTTTCAAATACAAATGTTGGATCTACTAAGTTAAATGTCCTAATCAAGCATTTACACAAATGGTGGAAGATCTACTGCTGTTACTATTACTAATAATTACAAGTATGCTTTGGTGACATAATGAATATTTTTTGCTATCATAACTGGTTTTGGGTGTAGTATAGAAAACTATAGAAAAACAGATATTTTTTGTTTGCAGCATCAGGTGTTCCCCTGAATAGTCAGTAAGTTAAAACAATATTTCCCAAGATTGTACAACCTTTATTTTTGTTGTCAATTGAGTTAGGTTTTAAAGTTACCACTATGAATTTTTAAAGAATTTCTTCAAAATATAATTTGTTATAAAATATATAGTAATACCATATAAATCATGTCAATATAGATATGAGAACTTCAGAGAAATACTTTAAGTAACAGCTGGAAACTTCTAGTGATTAATGTATAAAAGGAAAGTGGTCTGGAGAACTGAAAGAAAATAAATGGATATATAAAAAGAGAAAAAAAAAACTAGAGGGGAGATATGGGAAAAACGTGGGGCAAAATAGTAGCAGAGGGTCTACTAAGAAGGGGGTGAAATTGGAAAAGTAAATTAATTAATGATGGATGGAAACCAAACTCCAAAGCAGCAGGCAATGAAAAATCAAGGTCAATAAGCTTTTTTTTTTTTTTAAATCTCAAAGGCCAACAAAACTGAAAAAAAAAAATAGTCGATCTTTTATGAAAGGATACAGTTTCTGAAATTAAGACAAATATTAAGGTGCAGGAAAACAGAAATCCTGCCTGGATCTATTTGCCTTAACATCAATCTCCAGTGCCATGAGTTGTTTCAAGGGTCCTAATTTAGGATCCTGAGAGATGGAATACAATAGGCTCCTAGAGATAAAACCACTGAGTCCTGTATCACTATATTCATACATTTAATACCTCCATTTTGAAAAAAAAGCTGTTTTTTAATGTTTACTTTTGGGATAGAGAGAATGCATGTGCACAGCAGCGGGGCAGAGAGGCTGACAGAGGATAGGAAGTGGGCTCTGCACAGACAGCACAGAGCTCGATGCAGGGTTCAAACTCAGGAGTTGTGAGATCATGACCTGAGCCAAAATCAGACACATAACTGACTGAGCCACCCAGGCACCCTGATAACAATCATTTTAATGTTTAAATTTAAAGAAACTACTAAAATATTTCAAAGAAAGGAAAAAAATATATATATATACACACAATGTCTCCAACTTTCTAAAACCATAATCTAGTTCAGGACCTCACCATTTCTAACCCAGACTTTTTCTTTCCTACTCTCTAATTTTGCTCCCAAGTAGTTTATCACTCACAATGCTACTAGAGTGACAATGCATTTAAATGAAAGTCTTCGATATCACTTACCTTACAATCATAATATGGTTTTCTACATGTCATAGTCCATACGTGGAACATGGGATGAAAGAAAGACCCTTCTTGATGTGAACTGTGGTCACCTATGTAAAAGTACTATGAGGCCATGTGATCTCCTACTTTTCTTTCCCACACATCAGGCAATCTAGCCTTGTTGAATATTTTGAATTTTCTTTGGTGTGTCAAGTTCTTTCAAGTGGCTATTTTTTCAAATAAAGTTTCTTTTACTCTATTTTTTTTCTTCTTTTGCCATCCAGCAGACTTATTACAATTAGATTTCAAGCCCAAGTTTATATTTATTTATAGAGACAGAGCATGTGAACTGGGCATGGCAGAGAGAGAAGAAGAGAGAAACAATTCAAAGCAAGATCCACACTATCAGCTCAGAGCCCAATGTGAGGCACGATACCTGAGCTGAAATCAAAAGTCAATTTCTCGACTGACTGAGCCACCCAGGTGCCACTCAAGCCCCAGTTTAAATATCATTATTTCTCTACAAGCTTTCCAATCCTTTCCAAGAAACCACTCCTAGATTTGTGTTCTCATCACACCATGACTTGCCCTCATTTTCAGGCTTATCACTTTGTTATAATCATCTGGTCATGAGTTCATACTTCCACTTAACAATCAGTCAAAGAATGGTAGTAAAAATGTTTTAAAATTCTTTGCAATACCAATACATACCTGCCACCTACAACAAGTAGTTAAATCTGAATGTATACATATATGAGCAGTGTGAATAAAATAAATATAAGGCACATAAATGCAGTAGTAACATGAGCATATATTATGCAAAGAGGTATTCTCTAGTTCTTTTAATGTTTACATATGCATTTTCAAACCTATTAGCCAATTATAATCATTACCAATCAACATACAAGGCTAAATTTGTTGACACAGACAAATTTAGTTTGATGATTTAAAAAAGAACTGGAGGAAACAATTAAGAAATGGGGGGAAAAAAGCCAATAAGCTAAATAAAAATGCTTGAGGAACCAATGCAATCATCACCCACACCTGACTCTCTGGTAAAATTCTTAAAAATCCAGTTCTTGAGCTTAGTGAAATCCAAGTGATTTGAATTAGTGTCCTCAGCTAAAATACCTTGCATGCAGAATCACCTATTGATTATTGAATAAATGTAACCAGAAATATTTCTTCAATCTGTTTTCTATCAAGATTTAATTATTCTTTGGCAAAGTCACCATCCTTCTGTTATGAGACCAAATCTAAGATCAAGGAGAAAGCATATTGAGCAGTCAAACGGATTTGCCCTAGTTATGTGGATTTTGAGTTGTGTTTGCTAAGTTAATTTATTAGTTCCAATGCTACAGGATTATAGAAGTCTGAAGGGTAAGGGAATGTTACTAGTGTTTTAATCTATAAGGATAGATTTACTCTGGTCTTAGTTTACAAGAAGGCATAGAGAAAGAGTAATCCAATAGATTCTGAAAAATGACTCTAAAGACATAGTAAGGTTAGCAAGGGATCTCAGATTTGCTCCTGTTTTGTTTCCCCCAATAGGTAAAATAGCATAATAAAAGTTAATATTGAAGGCAAGTTGGTAGCAAATAATCAAGAGAAATGGGATAACTGGCATTGCTGGATTCTTGTAAAAAGTATCAATATACTTTAAAATATGTGGATTAAAAGCAAATTTAAATAGAATAAAATTTGATTATAAAGAAGTCTTTGCTTCTGCTTGTAAACCAATTGTTAAATATTGCTTACAACAGTAATCAATTTAAATAGGTAGTGTCGTGGTCTTAATTTTACTTGCTGAGAAAAAGAGATATGCCAATGATTAGAATATAGTACATAGGCTGGCATCCAAATTTTTTATTATACTTTAATACAACTGATAAATTAGCCTATATTCATATGCATTATACAATTGCTTTATTTGCTAGATTTCTAGCAAGTATAATCAAGTTCTGCTCTCATATTTTCTTATAAGAAGCATTAGGTTAAAAAGAAATGAACAAGACAATGGTAATTATATGATGTATAGGTCTAAAAAAGTAAAGAGAATGAGAACAATAATGGCCCTTTCATCACAGGCTATTATGAAGATTAAATGGTTTAATATATGCATGTACCTAAAGTAATGTTAACAACCATATGTGTTTAGTAAATGTTGACTTATTGTCAAAAAAGATTTGTCATCTGGAAGTAGGAGACTAGAATTTATGACTTCAGGTATCCATTCAGCCCTGAAATTTTATAATGTTAGTTCTACTAAAATGGTGTTTTTATGTTTGCTAAAAAGTCAAAGTAAGTATCCATGTTTATGAGGAGACATTATATCTTGGCTTTAATTAAATTTATCAGCATACAGATTAAAAGAATAAACATCAGGTAGCAATTTTTCCTTTGGCACTCAATTCTACATTTTAAGATAACTAGGAAAATGAACAGAGAAACGGAAGTCTGTCTTCTAATATGAGCAATTTAAGAAGGGGGGTAACCTGTCTTGGATGATGTTTGTGTGTTTTATTAGAGATACAGTCTTGTGTTCATGTGAACTGATAGAAATAAAGTTAGTCCACATTAAAATGTTCATGTTGAGGCTATATATACTTAGAATCCAGCCACATATGCCAAAAATTAATGAAACCTGCAGCGTAATTTTTCTACCTTGTGGAACTACCTGATAAAGTAATGTCTGATGATAAATTGGGTTTATGGTGAGATGCTAGATTCAAGCTATAGTAGTAAATCTTCTAAACTAACTTCTCTTAGCCTGCAATCCAGACTCAATGTAGTGTTCACCAACTGTCCCTTGAATCAAACCCAATTTGACATACTACTATCTCCCTGGAAAGTTTTCTTTTATATGAGGTCACAAAGAGTTCACAATAATACTGAGAAAAGAAATATTTTGAGTAAGATAACTGAAATTCGCTTTCAAATGCATTTACCTTACTTCAGTATATATCCATTTATACCTTTAAGTTACATTACTTGAGGCTTCATGTATTTTTTTTCTCTGCTTGCAATGCAGATATATATTCTCAGACCAAGTAAGATTTATTGCTAAAGAGCTTTTCAGTGAGGTACACTTGTTTTTCCCTTAGGATTTCTCCTCAATATTAATGTCCATTAGTTGCTAAATATAAGGTATTTCATAAAGTGCCTGACTTCAGAAGATTCAAATTAAATAAATAAATAAATAAAAAAGCTTTGAAGTTAAAACTATGCAGAGCTATTGCCCACAATGAATAACATTTCTACAAACTGTTATGAGAAATCCTTGAGTTTGCTTGTCGCCAATTAACTTGCTGCTATATCCTATATGTTACTTTAATCCATTTCTACTAATAAGCAACACTGAGCCCTGATTGTGGCTTCCTTTAAGGTGGCTGCTCAAAATTCACATTTCTGCCAAGTTCAGATTATATAATTTGAAGTCAAGAGTCAGTAATTATCTAGATGAACATTTAAGTCAACATGCATATATTTCTGTCTTAATAGCCAGAATACTTAGAAACCAATTATGAACCAATGAAAGTTATCAGTTTATGTATATACCTTGTATTATCTACTTTAACTCCTTAGGTTGATTACCTCTGTTCTGTTTTATTCTAAAATACATTATTTTCTTTGTTTCCAATTTATATGCAATTCAGATGTTTCCAAAGTAGACAATATATAATAAATTTTAAATAATAAAGGTCTCTAATGACCAATTAAGGGGAGTACGGCCTATTTGAATAATATATAGTTACATTATGGTAAGTAGGTAAAAATTATAGATATAAATATTAAAAATATATAGTCAGAATCATTTAAGTTTTCTAAATTCATATTAATAGGTAATTGGTTTTTATCAACTTTCTTTACACTCAGATTATAGAACACATGACATTTTTGTTTTAAATCCAGCAATCAAGGAAACATGGTAACATCTATAAAATGAATACTTCACTAGAGACTACATATATATCAACTATGGCAATTACATGAAATAAGAAGAAAGATTAATGCTAAAGTTTATTTTAGAAGCTAATAAAGTGCCTTACAATTCCATAAAAGACAACAACAGAGACAAAACAAGAAAGAATTAAGTGAAACTTCTAATTCCAATACAGTGAAGTGAAATAAAATTATCTTGTAGTTTTGGAAGCACTATGATTAGACAGTGTTCCTAAGTAAAAGACTTTTGTTTCAAATCAACTGATTTTCCCTTCAATATATATATTTTCCTTATGGTAGACATCAACTATGGGGAAGCCACTTCTCTCACAGAAATTGCACATATATAGAGATTTTAAAAAGGCAGAAAATGCAAAGTTTCTTAAGAGAAGTGCAAAGTGCAAACCAGCTACTACTGGTCTGAAGGAGTGAAAATAGAGATCAATTAAGAAGATCAGTGGGGCGCCTGGGCGGCTCAGTCAGTTGGGCATCCGACTTAGGCTCAGGTCATGATCTCACAGTCCGTGGGTTTGAGCCCCGCGTCAGGCTCTGTGCTGACAGCGCAGAGGCTGGAGCCTGCTTCGGATTCTGTGTCTCCCTCCCTCTCTGCCCCTCCCCTGCTCATGCTCTGCCTCTCTCTGTCTCAAAAATAAATAAAAACATTAAAAAAAATTTTTTTTAAAAAGAGAAGATCAGTAAAAAGGAAAAGACATTCAGGACTTCCAAATTATAAGTAAGTTAAATGCTGTGGTGAGATCTTTCTTTCTTTTTCTTTCTTTTCTTTTTTCTTTTCTTTTCTTTTCTTTTCTTTTCTTTTCTTTTCTTTTCTTTTCTTTTCTTTCTTTCTTTCTTTCTTTCTTTCTTTCTTTCTTTCTTTCTTTCTTTCTTTCTTAATGTTCTTAACTGTTTTGATGTATTTTGAGAGAGAGAGACAGCACGATTAGGGTTCAGGGGGAGGTGGGACAGAGAGTGGAGACAGAGAATACAAAGCAGGTTTCAGGCTCCAAGCTGTCAGCACAGAGCCCAATGTGAGGCTCAAATTCACGGACTAGGAGATCATGACCTGAGCCGAAGTCAGTCGCTTAACTGACTGAGTCACCCAGGTGCCCCGCTTTTTTTAATTTTTGAGAGTGTACAAATGGAGGAGGAGCAGAAAAGAGAGGCAGAGGATCATGTGGGGCTTAAACTCAAGAACCATGAGACCATGACCTGGGCCAAGTGGGATGCTCAACCGATTGAGCCACCCAGGTGCCCCAAGAAGGTATTTCTTGTGAAGAAAAGAAACAAAAGGGAGAGCAAACAAAATGGAGAGCAAAAAAGCAAGAGAGCAAAACAAAACAAAAACAAACAAACAAACAAAAAAACAGAAACCAAGAAATTGTTATGGTTGGATAAGAGAATAATTATGGAGAAGCAGTATTAGCCAAGCCCACAAAGATAAATTATAGTCAAATAACTGAAGGCCTTGTTTATTGAGAGGAGTTAGATAATCTGAGTTGTGATTATTTATTTTAAAGAACTTGAGCAGAAGAGGAACATTACTAGTGTTACTTTTTTAAGCAGGTGCAGAGAGAAGCTAGAAACAAGGAAGCTAGGGAGATGTCTGCAGTGGAAGCAATGAAGTAAATGCAAGCCTAAACTATCATTGTGGCAATAGAAATGGAAAGAAGAAGGTGTGCCTGGGTGGTTCAGTTAAGCGTCCAACTCTTAATTTCAGCTCAGATCATGATCTCGCGGTTCGTGAGTTTGAGCATTGCATCAGGCTCCATGTTTGGTTTGTGGTGCCTGCTTGGGATTCTCAGTCTCTCTCTCTCTCTCTCTTTCTCTCTCTCTCTCTCTCTCTCTCTCTCTCTGCCCCTCCCCACTCACTCTCTCCTTCAAAATAAATAAATAAATAAAACTTAAAAAAATGGAAAGAGGGCAAAGTGTATGAAAAATATGAAGAAGATCTATATATATACTGGACTGAGTAACCAATTAGAAATGAAGTAAGAGACACAGATTGAAGTATATTTAGAATTTGATTTGTGTGACTGAGTAAACAATTGTACCATTAAGATAATACTGGTCTAGGGCTGGCTTGAGAGTAGTGGTTGAATGGCTGGAACCCAATTTGGGAAGCACTAACACAACACTGAAAACATGATGCCTAAAGATGAGTATAGGTACCAGAAGGACAGGCATGAAGTCAAGACAAGATGAGAAGTGAAGAAGTGAACAACTGAGGTCTACTTTCTAGAATTTTAGTGCTGAAGAATACAAGAACAAAGAGAATATACTTTCAATAGGCAACAGCACTTCTTTCTTATTTTGATTTAGGAGCAGGTAAGTGAAAGCGTGTTTATTCAGTAGTGAAAACAGCCAAATAGATATTGTGATATCAAGGTTTCAATAAAGATTATCAGCAACACAATAACCAGAGATTGAGATATCCAAATTCAAGCCAACAAGATAAGCTTTTAGAAAATGAAAAGCCCTTTTCTCCACGACTTCACCAATACGTGTTACTTATCTTGATTCTAGCCATTCTGATAGGTATAAGGTGATATCTCATTGTGGTTTTTATTTGCACTCCTCTGAATATTAATGATGTTAACCATCTTTTCATATGTCTGTTCCTCATGTGTGTGTTCTTTGGAAATATGTCTACTTGGGTCCTCCGCCCATTTTTAAATCAGATTTATTTTTCAGGTGTTGAGTTGTAGAAGTTTTTATACATTTTGGATATTAACTCCTTACTGGATATATCATTTGTAAATACACTTTACAATTCATAGAGTTGCCTTTTCATTTTGTTGATGGTTTCCTTTGCTGTGCAAAAACTTTTTATTTTGATAGAGTACCAATAGTTTGTTTTTGCTTTTGTTTCCCTTGCCTTAGGAGACATACCTGGAAAACAGTATGAAGGATCCTCAAAAAATTAAAAATAAAAATACCAGGGGCACCTGGGTGGCTCAGTTGGTTAAGCATCCAACTTCGTCTCAGGTCACCCTTTTGCAGTTCATGAGTTCAAGCCCTGCATCAGGCTCTCTGTTGTCAGCATGGAGTCCTTTTCAGATCCTCTGCTGTCCTCCTCTCTTTCACCGCCCCCCCTGCTTGTGCTCTATCTCGGTCTCAAAAATAAATAAATACTTGGAAAGAAAAGAAATACCATATGATTCAAAAACTCCTCTACTGGTATTTACCCAAAGAAAACACAAACACTAATTTGAAAAGATATATGCACCCCTATGTATATTGCAGCATTATTTACAATAGCCAAGATATGGAAGCAGCCCATGTGTACACCAATAGATGAATGGATAAAGAAGATATTATACACATGTGTGTGTGTGCATGCGTGCCCACACACACGCGCGTGCGCGCACACACACACACACACACAATGGAATACTAGCTGGCCATAAAAAAAGATGAGATCTTGTCATCTGTGATGACATGGATGGACCCAGAGTGTATTATGCTGAGTGAAATACTTTAGAGAAAGACATCATTAATTTCCCCTATATGTTAAATATAAAATACAAAGCAATGAATAAACTACATCATCTTTAATATCCTGAGGGGTAAGAGTTGCAGGAGGAGATGGAGGTTTGAAGAAAGTGAAAAGGGTCTGGAATTACTGTTCTATGTAATGTTCAAGGGAGCCAGGAAGAGAAGAATGTGAGAACTATTGAGCAGTAGTGCTGGTTTGGCTGAACTTTATATTAAAACAATTCCTTTGCTGTGACAACCATTTCAGACCTAAAAGATGAAATATTTTGAAATTGTCTTCTTTTAGTGGGACTCGGTATACTTCCCAAAGACTTCAAGAAAATCAAATAGGGTAGTAAAAATCCTACACTATAGATTAGAAAAAATAAAATCATAAAAGTGTTCTTTTCAAACTGAAGAGCAAGACATCATTAAATAAAATATGACCTAAGTGTGTAAGTGACGTTGTTGAAATTTTGTGTACATGGCAGGAAGCCACTGAACTTGATGTTTGATTTACTTGCAAACAAATCTACTGCCCTAATCACCCTTAAACCTCAAGAGATTTTTGCTTATCAAGGAGACAAGTTGTTTCAATATTATGTGTGTTTAAAAGAAAAGTGTGAATCCATAAAGAGAGAGATTACTCTGAAAAGAACTGCAAAAAACCATGGGGCCTAATGTTTATGCCATAAGATACTGGCCACAATTATATACTTCAAGTTATATAGAATATGGGGAGAAACCCATAAATGCACAAAAAGATATATATTTATAAAACTCTTCATGTAATGGCAAAGAATGTTAAATAAGATGATTTGTACAAGTGTTCTCTTGTAAATCTAAGCACTTCAGAAAAATAATAATAATCTGCCTAAGAAGGTGTTGAGAATTAGTGTTTCAGAGATAAAACTCTTAACAAATTTTATTCCATGCATGCTGGAAGGGCAATTCCTGTAGTGAAAGCAGCTTGTAGGAATAAGAGTTCCATTTCCAGATTTCCTGATGCCTAACAAGGGCATCTTGACCAGCAGATAAAAAGAGAATGTCCACCTGAGTTAGCGCCTAGGTTAACTGATTTAACTGTCTCTTGCATAAGCACATGGTATGTAGAGAAATAACTGCCATGAAATTAATGAGTAAACTCTAAGGCCAACAACATTCTCTGTCAGATCTGTGCTCCCATCAACCTGAGTTGAAGGTAGCTTTAGGCACTCACATGCTACTATTAATCCTCTCAGTGTTTCATATACCTCAACTTTTCTCTGATCATTCTGGCTACTGAGGGGTTGGGGGAAACGTGTAAAATTTTGCCAGTATTTTCTGAAATCTAATTCTTCTTTATGCCAAATTATCTTCCACCATTCCTTCTCTCATTTTTCAGCCTTCCTCATTTTATACTTTGGAGCACTGAAAAGCAGCGGTAGACCAAATCACACTACGTATAAATAAATATTTAGTTGTTTATATCTCTCAAGGACAAAAAGGAATACAGAAAAGTAAAGCCAGGACTGCATGACAAGGAATCAGTAGGAGCTCCTTAAAGTGAGATGTGACCAGAGTTATTGTCCTAAATTCTGGAATTTGCTTCATGGGAAAAGTCTGAAGTTGATGCTCCCGAATAATCCTTTTGTGTTCTACTACTTCAAGTAAAATAGTATAGATGACATTCTGGGTTATATATAAGATGATGGATGGAGAGCCTAGGTGGCTTAGTCAGTTAAGCATCCAACACTTGATCTTGGCTCAAGTCATGATCTCACAATTCGGGACTTCGAGCCCTGTGTTGGGCTCTGAGCTGACAACACGGGGTCTGCTTGGAATTCTCTCTCTCTGCCCTTTCCTATAAATAGATAGATAGATAGATAGATAGATAGATAGATAGATAGATATTTTTAAATATTAAAAAAAAGATGGAAAGGCTAGTCGGGCTCTTTATAATAACAGAAACTTAAGGTCAAGCACAAGTTGTGTTAGAATGGTGAGAACACTCACATTGTATAACATTTTCAAAGACTGGCACACACAGTCCTCATGATAGCTTATGAGAAAATAAGAACGTTTTATAGATTTGTGTGTGTGTGTGTGTATATGTGTGTGCATGTGTGTTTCATGTACGCCTGGATCATATATATTTAATGTCTATATTGTTGTATATCTATCTATATCTACTTCTTAATTTTTTTCGCACAGATGAGGAAACAGAGACCCAAATATTTTAATTCAATTAGGGATTATACATATCAGAGATCAGAGCTGGGGCTACAAATTCAAGTCTTTTTGACTACTATGACAGCATTAATTCTACATCATTCTAACTTTAACAAAATGCTACGGAAAAATTCCTGACTTAGAGTCCTGCAAACTGTTGGGCCTTGTATGACAATCTATAATTAAAGAGTTAGAGATAGCCTGGATTCCGGGATACTGACCAGACAGTGGACAACACAGAGGCATGTTTCTGTGTATGGAGACAGCTACACCTTTCATTTTCCCCTGCACAGGCAAAACTTATAGGGAACACTGCAATGGTTTTAAGTATTCTTGCCCTGTTCGCTCTTGAGATTATATAAATCAGATTAGCACTAAATATAATATTTTCTAAAGGGTGGTTTATCTGAAACATAGAGAAGACCAATGATAGGAAGGGTAGGATGGCAAGTATTAATGGACACCTTGAACCTACCTCACATTGTGTACAAACTTTACATGTACGGATTGATTTCCTCTTCACAACTATCTACTCATTTTATTATCTTTTTAATGTTTATTTATTTTTGAGAGAGATACAACTATGTAAAAAAATGAAAACTGCTTTCATTCCTTTTCACATATGAGGATATTAGAATTAAGAGAGTTTCATTAACTTTGCCAAAAAGCCAGACTGATAACTGGCAAAGTGAGCAAGAGTCTACATCTGCCCCTCTCCCAATCCTAAGATCTGTTCAAGGTATCACATCACATGCAAGTATCTTGCATGCCCAGGAGAGCCCATTCTCTCCAAGTAAAGTGAAAGGCAATCCCTTAACTGTACCATTGTCTCTCACAAATATTTTATGCTTTCCTAAATTTGGAATCTTTGCTAAATGTTTCATTAACTTAGTAATCTTTTTACTTAATGAAGATACTACTCATTTTATTAAGTTTAAAAAAATCAACATGATTTAAAATGACTCATATATGGGGCGCTTGGGTGGCTGGTTCAGTCGGTTAAGCGTCCGACTTCTGCTCAGGTCATGATCTCATAGTTCATGGGTTTGAACCCCACTTCGGGCTCTGTGCTGAAAGCTCAGAGTCTGGAGTCTGCTTCAGATTCTGTGTCTCCCTCTCTTCCTGCCCCTACCCTGCTCGTGCTCTGTCTCTCTGTCTCTCTGTCTCTCTCTCTCTCTCTCAAAAATAAATAAACATTATTTTTTTTTAAATGTCTCATATATATGTCACAGGATAAAAAAAATATGCTTACCTTACTTATCTAATTGTCATATTAGCTTGCTGCTAGGAACTATGAGCAATCAGTATTCATGAAGTCATGCTATTTGTCAATAATTCAGAGAAACTTTGAGAATGTGCACCACAATTATTTATAGATTTATTCAAAGCATTCCAAAATTTATAGTCCCTAATCTGTAGTGTATATTTTATAAATCCTTAAGCATGCAAAAAGTAAGAGAGAAGCTCAATTCCAGTTCAAATTAAGCTATTGCCCTTGGAAAGAACTATATTATTAAAGTTTCATCATATATTTTACTGTCACTTTTTTGGCTAATGTATTCTCTTCAGTCCATGTACTGATCAGTTTGTAATCATTACTTAAAATCATTCGATTAGCTTTGTTGACATGCAAATATTTGATTCAAACATTTAAAATGATTTCAGTAAATGTGACAGCTGCCTTGCCACTAAGTCTTATTCAATTTTTAGCTGTTATTGTTTTTGGAGCACTTAACAGTCTTTGATAAGATAATAATGGTTATTTATTTAGATCTCCAAAATTTTTAATTACTCTTAATACATTTAATTTACAAAAAAATTTTGAATACTCTGAGAGGTCAAAACCTGTATTCTTGATACATTTAATTCATAAAGTGTTTTGATATTTTATTCAAGAAGTCAGTGCTTTTCATATTTTTAATCTACCACATTTAAAATGTTTTATAAGTATTTAAGTATACTTGTTTTGCTATTTGTGATCAATTTGACTCACTAAAATACCTCAAGCAGCAAAATGTGTATTAATTCAGTAAAAATCAAGTTGAGACTCTTACAAACAAAACACTGTTTTAAGGTGCTCTGGGGCTAAGGAAAAAAAATAAATCCTAGTTCTGCTTGATTAATCCCTCAGTTCACTGGAGAATTAGTTTATGGAAGGGCTGTGGTCTGTAATTAACATATGCCACCATTCTATTTTACATGATAAAGTCATTCCATGGCACTTATGTTTTTTGTTTTTTGTTTGTTTGTTTGTTTGTTTGTTTAATGGTGAAATGGAGTTTAGCAGTATGGATGAAAGCTTTAACCAGACCTCCTGGGCTTGAATTTGGGTTCCTCTACTTCTTACTGCAAGACCTCAAGCATGTCTCCACCACAGTTCAATATGTCTAAACTGGTGATTAAAATAGTATCTAACTATATAGCATTGTTTAAAGGATTAAGTGAATCTGACACATTCAGCACCTAGATCATTGTGTGGCACATAACAGGTGCCGTTAAAGTGTTCCTATACTTGTTATGTTAAAGTATGCAGAAGGTTTTCACTAATATAGTGATTTCTAAAGGATTTCTATGTGTTTTACAATTTGAAAGTATTCCCACTTTGATTACTTATTCTTAGTATCAATGCTTTCTTAGTTCTTATTTTAAGGTTTAAGAATTGTCTTTCTAGAATGTTCTTGTATGCCAACTAGAACTTTCATCTGATCAAAATTACACAAAACTAAACTTGACCCTAGTTATGTGTTGCATACCACAGGAATTTCACAGTATCAGTTCAAGGTATTGTTTCACAGCTAATGCTTAATTATTTCCACTCTGAGAAAAAAAGAAAAACAAAAAATAAAAGCATGCCCAGTAGCAAAATAGGCCTTTGCCCATAAACTTCTGAATTCAAAAATCTCTTATATCTCCTTTTATGTCCTTTCTCATTTACAATTTCTATTTCATCAATAAGATTTGTGTACGAAGTTACAGTTCAAGAGCATTTTCAAAGTCTTTTGAAGAGCCCTTAATAGACTATTATATTCATATAGGATAATACATATAAAAAGCTCTGTAGTCCATACAGCAAGTAGATTTACATGTGAATTCTTCACTAATCAACAACTATTCATCTTTAAACCTTATAATACTTGAGTTTCTTTATATTTAACACTTCAAGTATTATGCTTATAAAATTCTATGCTATCAATTACTAATTACTTGACCTTTTCATACATTAGAATTAGATAAGGGGCAATGCCTATTGCAAAAAAATTACCATGTGAATTTCATTTTTTACTTGCAAAAATATTTACCACAACCAAGAGATATTTAAACACTAAAAGATCATAAAATTTTATAGGTTTAGTAAAAAAGCTCTGTGCAGTGACTATACTTACAAAGCAGGAAAAGAATAGGTCCCCAGAGAAGTAGGAGCAGATATATTCAAAGACATAGGATGGCTTCTAGCATATAACTTTTTCACAGCAGTAAAGGGGTAGTGTTTCAAAAAGGGAAAGCAAAACAGAAACTAGAGAAGAATATTAAAATTTCAATTAACCAATCGAAAAACAAAAAGGTCATCAGTAAACTTAAAAAGAGCAGTTGTCTTAGTGTACCAGGGAAAATCCAAAGGGGGGAAAAGAAGTACAAGTTGGAGGTGAAGAAATAAAGTAAAAATAACCTAATTTAGCAGGAATTTCCCAATGAAGTCTATCTTTGAAATTTCCAAATTTTCAAATGCTACTCTTTCCCTTGTGGTTCACACCTTTCCTGACCCAACTTGCATTGTTTCTACTGGTTTGCCTCAGATTCCCAAGGAAATAAGTCTTCTGGAAGCCAAAGTCAAAGTGATTCAAGAAATTTCAATAGACATGTGTACATAGTTATTTAAACCAAATCCATGACGTAAGGTTTTCCTGAGAAGGCTTATATAACCTCTGTATTTCTGACCAAATCTTTCTTAAAAATATCTCCTTCTCATTGTCTGCAAATAGTGACAGGTTAACTTATTTTACCTATATGGATGCCTTTTATTTCTTTTTCTTCTCTGACAGCTGTGGCTAGGACTTCCAGTACTATGTTGAATAAAAGTGACAAGAGTGGACATCCTTGCCTTGTTCCTGACCTTAGAGAGAAAGCTCTCAATTTTTCACGCTTAAAGATGTTGCTAACTGTGGGTTTTTCACATATGGTTTTAATTATGTTGAGGTAAGCTCCCTCTAACCTCACTTTTCCAGAGTTTTTATCGTGAATGGATGTTGAATCTTGCCAAATACTTTTTTCTGCATCTATTGAGTTGGTCATATGATCTCTATCCTTTGTGTTTTGTTTTTATTTTTGTTTGGTTGTTTTAAATTTACATCCAAATTAGTTAGCAATAGTGCAGCAATGATTTCAGTAGTAGATTCCTTAATGCCCCTTACCCATTTAGCCCATCCCCCCTCCCACAACCCCTCCAGTAACCCTCAGTTTGTTCTCCATAATTACAAGTCTCTTCTGTTTTGTCCCCCTTCCTGTTTTCATATTATTTTTGTTTCCCTTCCTTATGTTTATCTGTTTTGTCTCTTAAAATCCTCATATGAGTGAAGTCATATGATTTTTGTCTTTCTCTGACTGACTAATTTCACTTAGCATAATACCCTCCAGTTCCATCCACGTCTATCCTTTGTTTTGTTGATGTGGTATATGACATTGACGATTTACAAATCAACAATGCAAACTGTCTTTGAATCCCAGGAAGAAATCCCACGTGATCATGGTGAATGATCTTTTTAATGTATTGTTGTATTCAGTTTTCTAATAATTTGTGGATTTTTGCATCTGGGATGCAATATCAGGGATATTGACCTGTAGTTTTCTTTTTTTATAGTCTCTTTCTCTGATTTTGGTATTGGGGTAATGCGATCTCCTAGAATGTATTGGGAAGCTTTCCTTCCTCTTCTATGTTTTGGAACACTTTTAGGAGAAAAGGTATTAACTCTTCTTTAAATGTGTGGCAGAACTCATTTGTGAATCCCTCAAAAAATTGTATGCATCCCCACTATGTTTATTACAGTGAGACATGGAAGCAATCTAGACATGGAAGTTATTTAAACCAATCCCATGAGGTAAGCTTTTTTCAGAGAAGGTTTATAGAACTTCTATAGCATTTCTGACCATAGCTTTTTGACCAATCCATCAACAGACGAATGGATAAGGAAAATGTGATACACACACATTGGAATATTACATAGCCAAAACAAGGGATGAGATTGTGCCATTTGAGACAACATGGATGGAATGTGTTGAGACAACATGGAAGGAATTATGCTAAGTGAAACAAGTCAGACTGAGAAAGACAAATACCATTCCACTCATAAATGCAATAAAAATATGAATAAACAAAAACAGCAGAATCAGAACTATAAATATAGAGAACAAACTCATGTTTGCCAGAAAGGAGGGCGGGTGGGGGCTTGGGCAAAATGGGTGAAGAAGAGAAGCAGATACCTGTTATGGGGTGAATAAGTCACAAGTATAAAAAGCACAACATAAGGAATATAGTCAGTGATATTGTAATTAGCAATAGTAGCAGTGCTTGTGGTGAAAATAGCATAATCTATAAACTTGTCAAATCACCAAGTTGTACACCTGAAACTAATGTAACATCGTGTGTCAACTATACTCAAATAATAATTTTAACAATCCTTTTTTAGTTTGGGTAAAGTAAATCTTGTGGTTCTCCTCTATCCTCTACTTCACTTATACTAAGTCTTTCTCCTTCTTTTGACTCTTAATTCTATTTATTTAATGGCCTCCCATTGGAAACTTTTTAAATTTTTTTTAATGTTTATTTTTTGAGAGAGACAGAAAGAGAGAGAGCAAGCAGGGGAGGAGCAGAGAGAGAGAGAGAGAGAGAGAGAGAGAGAGAGAGAGAGACGGAGACATGGAATCTGAAACAGGTTCCAGGCTCTGAGCTGTCAGCACAGAGCCTGACACGGGGCTCGAACTCCGGAACTGCGAGATCATGACCTGAGCCAAAGTCAGATGCTTAACTAACTGACCCACCCAGATGCCCCCCTTTGGAAATCTTATGCACTCAATTTTCACCTAATGCAAAAACATCTATCTTTGCATTTCTTTTCTTGATCTCTTCTTCAAAAATTGATACTTGCATGTCAAAAGTTCTTTTGGACATTTCACACAGATGCCCCAGCCATGCTTTATATTCAACAATTTAACCCTGCAATTATTTAGTCTTTGACCTCACTGTAGTTCTTCATTCCTCCTGTACTAGGCTAGTGCACACTCTCCACCACCCCCCACCACCACCCTTTCTCTCCCTTCTTTTCTCTCCACTACTATTTAGCACACAAGTTGAATAGATATTTCATGGAGAGCATTCATCTTTTGTTGAGGACCAAAAAGCTTTGTTCACTAATTTGCTCAACTTTGATATGGTGCAAATTCCTCTTCAGCACTCATTTATAAGAAAAAACCTACTACTCTCAACGAATATGATTACTTGAAGTAGATTATAAGGAATATATGACCAATTGTGTTTCCTCTTATATTTGGACTGCTAAGAAATCACAGATCAAGATTTAATGCAGACTTATAAAAAAACATATTAGAATTTTGTTTCTAATTTTCTGATCCTCTGTTTTGAGTACTCTTATTATGCAGCTTTGTTTATTACAAGCCAACTAAAAAATGTTTGTGCCTCAGGCTCACTAGAACCTTGTGGGAGGAAATCTTGTGGTCTTTGTCTATTACATAAAGATGAAATGCACAGATAGATTGGATTCATTAAATAAACTACTTGAGACTGTGTCTCCATTCATAAAACTTGATAAGGCTAAGCAATTTCAGCAGCAGGAGAAATGGGAACCTATAAAAATATAACAGAAAAATAGAACAAATTAAATGGGTGTAGTTTTAAAGAGCTGTTTTGAAACACCACTTCATAGCTACCATTGTTTAAAAACTTGATAATCATTTTTAAAGCTTCATTTACCAAGTGAATCAAACTCTCTGCGTAAGTGCTGTACCCACCATCCAATCACTGAGCATGATAGCTTTGGTTAGCACTATTAGATGTAGAAGCATCTCAATTCATTTGTATTTTTTAAAGATCAAGGGGAGAAATCTAATTCCAGGGACACATTAAATTCAAATATTCAGACCTTATCTTAAAAAACTATCAGTTTTCTCTCGTTTGTTTTCTTGTTTTTATTAACAACTGGGTATTATGGTGCAGTTATCAAATAGACAGCACTTTTCTCTAGAAAAAGGACATAAATTCAGGCAGAACAGTAGGATGAGCTCAGCCACACCAGATTTGTCCCAGATTTAGAGAAGCATCTCTTTCAGTTTGCCATCTTTTCTTACTACTCTTCTCTTGCAAGTAATGCAATGAAAACAAATTTATGGTCTTTCAATTTTATCCTTCCGTAATTTTCTTCAAACAGCCTGCAGATGATACAGATTGTAACTTATTTCTGTCTCTAGAACTCTCCTTGTTAGGAAGTACATTGCATATATATAGGCTGATCCAAACGTATGAACTGGTAGTAGTCCAAAAACTCATTTTTTTAAATCAGTAGCTAGGAATACGAAACACATTTTCTCTTCAGAATGCCTCTATATGCAGTATATCAGTCTCAGACCAACTTATAAAAGCCAAAGAAGCTTCAATTTATTGAGGATCTACTAAATGTCAATATTCTATACTATATATATAATATATAATATATAATATATAATATATAATATATATATATCATAACTCAATGCTATCTTAATCATTTGTTGTTCTTAATTGAGCTAATGCATACTTACATTAAGTACATAAAATGTAAACATCTTAAATTCATAGTTGGATACACTTATATATGTGTATACAGTCATAGAATGGCCACCTGGATCAAGACATTGAACATTTCCATCACTTCAGAAAGTTCCCTTTTGCCTCCTTTCAGTCCACACCCATCCCATTCCATTGAGGTAACCATTATTTGGACTTTTATTACCATATATTAGCTATGCTTGCTCATGAATGTCACATCAATGAGATTATACATCATATAATCTATAGTCTACCAAGTCTAGATTCTTTCTAAAAGATCCTTCAATGTCCCCACATGCTATGAGTAGAGTAGCATTCCAATTTAAGAATATGCCACACTTTATAGATTTTCTTATTGGTTTTATCTATAGCTAAATCTGCAATGAACACTTAATGCTCTAGGAGTACAATTGTAGAATCATATTGTTGGCCTACATTTAATTTTTAGAAACTGCCAAAAAGCTTTCCAAAATGGTTGTGGCAATTTTCATTTACACTGGAAAAATATGAGTGTTCAATTTCTCTATATTCTTGCAAAAAACTTCATATGGTCAGTAAATAGCCATGTAATTGGGTATGTTA
This sequence comes from Panthera pardus, assembly GCF_024362965.1. NCBI lineage: Eukaryota > Metazoa > Chordata > Mammalia > Carnivora > Felidae > Panthera > Panthera pardus. The sequence goes on from NW_026526766.1 coordinate 35,716,013, forward strand.
CTGTGATATCTCTTTGTAGTTTAAATTTGCATTTCTCTGTTGAAGAACTGATGCTAAAAATGGTTTATTTGAATAGTGGCCACTTGAGTAGATCTTCTCTTAAATATATTTGTAGGAGTACTTTATATAACATGCAAATGAGTCTTATCTATCCTAATGACTTTTGAGAAAGAAAATATTAAACTCCATTTAATAATGGTGAAAATGAAGTCCTGAGAGGTAAAACAATTCACTAACATCATACATGTAATAAGGGTAGAGGAGGCATGAGGGTCTTTCTGCCTCACTCAATACCCTGTGTTCTTCAGAGCATCCTACACTATGCAGCACAGATTATAAGATATAACCAGGATACATGGCAAACGGCCCAGGGAAACCGGATCACAGGAACATTTCTCTCTAGGATAATAGGATGAGATATCCTTATTTCTACCAGTCTCCCTTCCTCAACAGTGGAAGTAAGATATCATTAGTAGCTCAGTGAGGCAGGGGCAAGGTATCTGGGAAAAAAGAAAATTAGCATGAGTAAAATGTAATGCATTTTAAAAACTGTGTCCCAAGGAAGACTAGTTACAGACATATTTTTTGCTTTGTACAGTAAAGTAGTGTAACGTTATAAAATGGATGAAATTAAAATGACTTTAGCCTATTAAAGCCTCTATAGATTCCTCTTAGATTTGTGTAATCCAGCATGTCTAAAATTATTTGGCAATAGAATACTTTCCCAAGGAATACCTATGAAGAGTTTGTGAAAATTAGCTTGCCATGGAAATAGCTTCCCTTTTTCCTTTTGATCTTTCTTTCCTGATGCACAATGGAAACCTATGGCATATAAATAAATTCACACACACTAGCATACACAGAGAAACACACAGCATATATTGAAATAAACTAAAACAAAAATCCAGATTCTTGTAAGCACTGACACAAAATACTATCTAAATGGAAAAGGGAAATTAATAGTAACAGCAATACATACCTCAGATACTGGCTCAGAAAAGGTAATTCATGCTACGGAGATAGTTACTGGAATGTCCAACTATGTTATGATCTTAGAAACAAAAGGGTAAAAGTGCCACCCCACCCTGCTCCCTCAATGCAAAATATACTGTCACTAATTCAGCCAATGTCCAAATTTCTGAACAACAGAAGTTTGGAAATTTCATAGACATTGGGAGGTGGGTTCTCACCCATACCTGGGTCAGTATGCTAGACAGTTGGATTGGGTCCTTACCTATTACCACACATTTTTAACCCAGATAGTTCACTCTGTTACAGTAATCAAACAAAGTGGAATTTATTAGAAACAACTATTACCAACTCCCTATTAATAAAACAATACATTTCAGCTATGAAAAAAGCCACAAGGACAATATGAACTTTACAATTTCTAAATATCTTTTCTAAAAGAAGGCACAGGAGGTTTGCTTGGATTTCTGTTTAGTAATGTTCTTTGTAGCATTATTCATTGCACACTCACACACACATTTATTAATGCATACAGACAACAGTACATAAAAGGGCTTAATATTAACAGAACCATTCAGATGAATACAAAAATTTTTAAGGCCACAGAAATGATTAACATATGTCGGATCAATAAAATCAACCAGATATACGAACTTTACATAAATTGTATGTATATACAATTATATACAATGGTGACAATGGCAACTTTCAACTGAATAACCATTACCTTTGGATATTGTCATCACATGATATGTTTTTCTTGCTTTTCTACAATATTGACATTCTTTATGATGTCGTAAGTTACGTCTGTGACATAATCCTGAGTCAAAAATGGATACAGAACTCTAAGACATTATAAGAGATACAATTATGTGTATATGTCATGACATGATTACATGTTTATATATTTTTGAAAATGAAAATAGTTTTTGAGAGCTGGTTTCACGGGTTTTTGTTGCTATAATTTAAAATACATTTATTTGAAAAGTCATTCAGAGAAGTATATATTAGAATTTATGTTGGATAAAAATGTATTAGTAAGCCAGAAGGTAAGCTGAAAATGCATATAAAATAAAAACCAATTTAATAGAGACAAGAAGAATACAAGAAGAGATGACAAATATTGAAAACATAGAACACATAAGAATTGAATTAATAACCAAGAGTAAGTTGCCTGTTGTAACCCATCTTGTTTACACCTCTTTACAAAAGGTAGAAATATAAAATTAAAGAAAACTTTCCAGAACTTCACAAAAGCATTCAGATTGAATTCACAATGACCTCAATAAAGTTACCAAGGAAATAGTCTTAAATTTCAAGGAAAAGGAGAAGTTTTTTCTATGTCTCTAAAAGAAAAAAGCAAAAATCTTTCAAAGAAGGCAAGGCATGATTGTTTCAGGGTTCTCTACTGTGACAGTCAACATCAGAAGGTAATATAGAGGGATAACTTCAGAGTCTTACAAAAAAAAGAGGTGTTATTCAAGAACTTTGCTTTACCCAAGCAAGTTTTCATTCATATGTGAAGATGAGAGACGGTTTCAGACTTGTGAACGTTCATAAAATTTACCACAATTTTATTCTGCAGAGGCTGAGAAAAATAACATAATAAATGATAGCACTTCTCAGCACAGATGTTGATTACTATAAAACCTTGGTCAATAACTATATACTAAAAAAAAAAAGGTACGCATTTATTAATTGATATAGATGTGCAGCTATAAATGTATTAAAATTTTGGTATTAGAAATTAAAAACATTTCTGATTATTATAACATGCTGTGAGGAGAGAAAAGCATAAAGATGTGTCTCCCTTACATCAAAAGGTGAAGAAAGGAAAGAAAAATTATAATAGGTATGTATAATATTCCTTGTGAGCTAGTTATGATTCTCAACCCATATTTAATAAAATCAAAGATTAAACTTATTAGTTGACTAAATATTAAAAATGTAACAAACACACCAATAAATTAATGGTACCATTTAACCCAGAATTAAAAGGATAATTCAATGTAACAATCTTAGTATATCAGTAGGCTAAAACATTTAACAAAATCATTCAAAATTTAATCAAAAGTAAAAATTTAACATATCTCCCAATAAAATACTTTCAAAGACTATAAGAATTCCGTTTAGAAAAAGTCACATAACCCAAAACCAACATTACAATAATGGCAAAATGATGGCAATAACCCTTTTCAATTCAGTAACAAAGAAGATTATCTTCTGCTATCAATATTGTTCAATATTAAAGAGGCTTCCGATAATTCAAGAGGAAGGATGAATAGGAATATTTGTTATAAAGATAAATACTTGGGGCACCTGGGTGGCTCAGCTGGTTAAGCGTCTGACTTTGGCTGTGGTCAGTATCTCACAGTTTGTGGGATCAAGCTCTGTGTCAGGCTCTGTGCTGACAGCTCAGAGCCTGGAGCCTGCTTCAGATTCTGTGTCTCCCTGTCTCTCTCTGCCCCTCCCCTGCTCACATTCTGTCTCTCTCTGTCTCTCAAAAATGAATAAAGGTTAAAAAAAGTATAGAGATAAATATTATTATTTATATATAACAATGCATGTATTGGAAGGATCAGCTAAATTCTCACTACTAATAATAAAGGAAGTCAATAATGATTTCTGATGAATGGTACACAATCCAACACTTACGTACTTCAGCAAAGACCATTAGGAAAACACAAATGATAACAGACACTATCACAAAAATTAATTTACAAGATGGCAAATCTTAGCTACTCCTCACATTAGCAGCAACAACATTCTTCTGAATAACCATAAATAAATAAATAGATAGATAGATAGATAGATAGATAAAGCTGTTGATAAAACTTTATTGAGTTGCAGAAAATGATGCAAATAAATGGAAATATATATGATGGACCTGGATCTCTCAATTAATAGTGTAAAAAGATAGGAAATATATAAGCTGAACACAATTCCGAATACTACAAGCCATAGAGAGCCTAAATACTATAAATTAATTCCTATATAATTCCAAATAGTAAACACTTTATGAATGTAATAAGTACATAGGCTTAGAAGAATTCCAAATACAATCAAAATATAGTTTTTAGGACTATGATTGTTGATTGAAAAACACACTGGAAAAAATAAATGAGTGAAACTTGAAATAGTAATTATTGTGCTATTGTTGCTGCTACTACTACTAATACTGTGATGCCTCTTATCTATGATTTGTTCAGTGTTGGACCTTTTCCTTACTGTTTTTGTCATAATAATCCAAAAATCTGATGAGGAAGGTACTATTACTACAACAGCCTTTTTTTGTTAATTATATGAGAAAACTGATGGTTGTGAAGCTTAATATGTTTCCTGATATTATAGACGGAAAATAATAGACTCAAGATTTGAATGTATGCAGGGAGACATCATGGCTACTGCTTAATTATTTGAAAATGAATAATAAATCCCTTAAGTAAACAACATTTATGAAAATGTGGCCCTGGCTCTAAAGCACAAAATCAAATACGTAAAACAGAATGCAGATCAGGCATTGGAAAACCACATAAAAATTTAAAAATGGTAATGTGAGGTTTTCAAAAGAAAGGCAGAATTATTCATGGTTTTGTGGCACCCTGATAGCAATTCATGGAAGGGGAGAAATGAGAGACACAACTCACTCAATGATTTAAAATAATTGTCAACATTAAACATCAAAAATTATCACTCAGCAGGGTATGACTAATGTAGATGTTGAGTGTCCTACAGATGCACTTACTCTAGGAACTATGATAACAAGTACTATGTAGAGAGTACTACAGTTCCCAGAGACCCCATGGTTTGTGGCACCAGCCATATATAATATAAATATAATAATGAATATAATAAGTACCTCACCATGGGGAGGTTCACTTTCCACCTATCCACTTCAGCTAGTGACCAGACATTACCCATCTGTCCACACTCAGAATGCACAGCCAATTGCTCTGATGTCTGCCATGCCCTCACACCATGAGGCAGGTCAAATAAAGATCTGTTCCATTGTGTAATGCTAATGCTAATGATGTATGGTGGGGAAAAGAGCACACAACTTCAAAACACAGAGTTAGCTGGCTAACCTGGCTCTACTCTCAGTAGTTGTGGGATGTTAGACTCAGCATCTGCAAAAAGGCAATAACATTGCCAAGTTTACTGTGTTATTTAAAGAATTAAAAATAATTTGCTTGTAAAACACCTGCATTATTCCCGGACCAGCATTAAATAAGTTATTTTTTAATGATTTTATCATTAATATGATGATGGACAAACTCGATACAAAGCACAAAAAAAATCAAGAAAGCATTTTTAGTTATATTGCCAGAGAGTGTCAACATACAGAAGAGATGACCAGCAAGACATGGGGAGAGGCAAGCTCTGACAAGGGACCTTAAGCCTGTTTCCCCTTCTTTTACAGCGTAAGCAAATAATATTCCTACCCAGAAATACTCTTGGGTGTCCTGTCTTTCAGTGACTCTGTGCCCTAAAATACTCACCCCCACTGTCTTCTTATGGGAAGTATCCAAGAGCAGCGCTCACTGGCAGTCTCCTTTCATGAGCCACCTTTACCTGCCTTTAGGAAACTGCTTTTCTCCACAAGAGTCTACCTATACTCTGCATCCTCCCCATATTTCAAATACTCCAAATGAATACAGATTCTAATAAGATCCAAACCATTTCATTTAAAACATGGGAAAATGCACACACACTTATTCCTTATACAGAAAAGAAAAAGAAAAATAGGAAAAATATCAATGTGTTTATACACGTGTGTAGAGGTAAAAGAGTGATAGTTATGATTATAAATGATCACCAATTATATCAATATAGGAATGTAAGACAAAGATCTAAAATGGATAATATTACATACAGGCAAACAACAAACAAAGTTGCTAAAACAATAGAGAAGAAAAGGAGGAGAAGGAGAAAGGGGACAAGAAAAGAAATATAGAAGGAAAATCATATAGGAAATGTTTTTCCAGAGCAATGAAATGCAAGTTAAAATAAAATCTAATTTTTTTGGCAATCATTAAAGTAAAAAAAAAAAAAAAAAAAAAAAAAAAAACACAAAATAAGCCATGCTGAAAAGATATTAAAATTGAATTAGCTATTCAGGGATGCTATATACACATAATCTGCACAATGCTTTAGAAGACATTTAATATAGGTAATATGTAAGAAAAACCACAAAATTACCTTGTCCTTTGACAAAAGAAAATTCATTTTAAGACCTTATTTTAGGGTAGTAAACTTCAATTTAAGGAAAAGATGACATATTTGAAAATGTTCTTTGCAGCAGTTTCTTAATGTCAAAATTTGGATGGAAGCTAAAAATTCAACATTAGGGAATGATGGCATAATAAATTACTGTAAATTGCTTTGCAATTGAATTTTGATGCAGAACTTAAAGTATACTTATGAGGACAGAAAAAAACTTACTGGATGCTAAAAAAAAGCACACTACAAAATGCCAGGTGAAGTACAACTGTAGCTCTGATAATTAAGGTGTGTGTGTGGAAGAAAGTAGGCCAAACATATTGTACAGTAACCTATAATTGTGTTAGGCTAATGGATTCTTGGCTGCCATAATTTATACAACAGTGTTTGATATTATTATATTTGCTTTTCAGTAACTATATTTTATAAAAAATATGGATTATGACATAGTTTTGATTACATATGATCAAAAGAGTAATTCCAGTTTGTTATATGGAGTTTCTGTTCCAATAAGTTCACAGACAAAACTAATGCACAGCACACAGAAATACTGGATAAAGATAAATAACAACTTTAAAACATATACACCTAAATGAAAGATAAAAGACATCCCAAGTACCAGAAACAAAGGAACTGAAAGTAAGAACAATTAATGAGTAAGCTGATGCTACAGAGTGGATGAAAAGGAGGGACTAGAACCAGTGACCTACTGCAAATTTGAGATATAGTACGTCCATAGGACAGGAGAAAATGTATTAGGCCTACATAATCTATAAGTTGAAATATCTCCCTACTTAAGAGGTACCCTGATTAAAGTGAACTAGGAGCCAGTAAGACCATAAGCAAACACACAAACTTTTCTACCTGGCCTCTAGGTACAAAAAAGAAAGCCTCAGAATGGAAATTAGTCACTACTTGTTTTCAACAATGTTTTTCTGATATGGAAATCAACATGTTAAGGACCTAACATAAAGCTTAATCTTGAGCCAGAAATTCTCTTATGATATCTGGTAGAAGCAAACACACATCCACCACAGAGGGATTATTATACAACAGATCACCTAAGATTTATAAATAGAAACAAAAACAAGTCCTCTTAGAAATAAGGTTTTATTTAAAATAAGATAAAAGTCTGTCTTAAATGAGTATCAGCAAATAAAATAAAAAAAGAATGTGCAAACCTAAGATAATAATACAGTAATGTAAAAAGGCCTACAAAACAAAAGTCAACAAATAAAACCATATAAGAAATTTTCATTAGGAAAAATACAATAACTAAAATAAAATTCATTATATTTGAGGAGAGATTACATGGATTGACAGATATATCTAAATCACGTAAAATATAAGTAGAAAGGTTAAATGTCACCAAGGAAGAGACAGTCCAAGATTTATCTAATATTTGCTACAGTCAGAGAGACTAGAAGACACAAGAAAAAGCACTATTCAAAGAAACAATGGCTAAGAATTTGCAGGGGTGACGAAAGACATGAATTTTCAAATTAAGCATTCAGAGTAAACCCCGTGGGAAGGACTACACCCTGACACCTTCTGTTGAAAATGCAAAATACCAAAGGCAGATATCAAAACTTAACCAGAGAGAAAAAGCTTGTTAAAACAAAGTGAGTATATGTATGTATACATGCATACATAAATGATGTGTCATAACCAAACATGGTTTATTCCAGGAATACAAAACTTGCTCAATATTTTCCTTTGTATACATTTAATTCCTCAAAATAGTAGATTAAAGAAGAAAAACCATATGCTGTTACTAGTAAATACATAAAACTCATTTGACAAAAGTTAATATCTCTTTATGGAATGGATATAGAAAAGAAGTCCCCTAACCTAGTAAAGATGACTAAAAACGTATAGTAATAGGAAAGTAATGGTAAGATTGAAAATAATTCCTTTTAAAAATAGAAAAATGAGAAGGAGGTACACTATCCATGCTTTTACCCAGCAATGTCCTCAATTTCAAAGCAGGCAAAACAGACATAACAATTAAAAGAAAGAAACAACCCACAGATGATGTGGTTGTCCACACAGAAAATGGAAATGATTCTGAAGCAATTAGGAATGTTCAGCAAATAGGAATATTCAGCAAGTTTCTTCCCTACACACAACCAACAGAATACTGGGAAATGTTTCAAAAGGTAGCATTCACAAAAGGAACAAAACTATAAGGTACAGGGTAAGAAATTTAACAAAATAGTTGAAGAAATTTGCAAAACATGATATAAGGACAAAAGAAGATGTGCATAAATAAAGTAAATCATTTTTCTTGGAAGGAGACCATTAAAGATAGCAAAGCATTAAACTATGGGTACAGTGCCCTTCCAAATGAAATCCCAATGGGATTTTTTATAAAAATTTTTATTTTTTATACTTACACTATACTGAGCTTATACTAAAGCTCAGGAAACAGCAAAGCGTCAAGGTAGTAATATAAAAATACAAAAGGGAGAACTCACCTGTGCGCTATCAAAATCCGTTACATAGTACTATATAGGAAATTGATTTCAATATCAAGTTAAAATCATTCCTTTTCTTCAAATATGTACAATTTGTGTAAAATATAAATGTATAAAATTGTTTCAATACACAAAGTAATGACAGTATGAAAATTTGCCAGAAGATGATGTGTATCATCTTCCTGATAGTGGTCCCTTCTGGGGAGAAAGAGAAGAGAAAATTAATGAAGTAGCATACGGTCTTTGCTGTGGAGGCCGCCCTGTGCATTGCAGGATATTCAGCAGCATCCCTGGCTTTACACATTAGATGAGAGTTGCACCCCTCCTGTCAGTCCTGACAATTAAAACTGTCTCCAAAAGTTGTCAAAAGTTCTTCAGGGGCAAAATTGCTTCCAAATGAGAACCACTGTAGCCAAGTAAGTCTTTGCTATTAGTTTTCAAAATGAAAGGGGAGGAGAAGGGAACAAAAGAAAGATCTGGACTAAAATTGCAAAATGGCAACATCTTATTGAATTTGAGGGGATGGGGGATACGAGTGCCAGTCACATTCTTTTTGTGTCTTTTTATATATTTGAATTTTCAAAATTTTAAAGCATCACTGGATAGTGTAGCACTATAGTCTAATTGTTAATAATGCTGGCTGTACTTTAGAACTAGCTTGTTTTGTAATCTAACTTAGACTTCAGTATTTATATGATTTTGTACCCACTTCCTATTTTCTCCAATCTGGTAGTTGTGAAAAATAAATTAAATAACCATATGAAAGTCTTAGCACAGTGCCTAGAACATAACGAACGTTCAAAACAAAGTTCTCCTGCATTTTAAATTAATATTATTTTGCTTATAAAGTCCTTATGGAAGCATTCATGATATATGGGTAAAAAAAATCATTGTTATAGTCATAGTCATAATGATTAGATATTTTATTTTTCCAACTGAAGACACGTCTAAAAATATTTTGTGTGGTCAATTTCACTTTACAATTAAAACTGGAAAGTAATTATTTAATTGAAAAAACATGAAAAAATAGCAATCAAAATACCAGCAGACATTAAATACTGAAGAATCCACAAGGCCAGATAGGTCCAAAGAATAACCTCTATTGTCACTCTTTTAGTTTGTGTCTCACGTCAAAAAAGACACACCTCACAACAAAACTTTATATAGTTTATAAGATATCACAAAATGTAAAAATTCTTGCTGTGTTCTCATAAGTGCAAAACATTATATATAAATTTTAAATTATAGGATTCTTAGATTCTTAAGCTAACTTTAACAAGAATAGATGAAGTCATTGTTTTTCTCAAGTTCTTATTTAGAGGGTGTTAGAAGAAGTTTAGAAAAATGAAAAGCGTGAAAATTATGTTTGGTTTTAGCACTTCATACACAATGAACCTGTTTTCCAACACTTCTCAAGTTACTAATACTGCAAAATATTTATTTTGCAAAGTCCAGAATGGCATCTTGAGATTAAATGTTTGTGCTATTCAATTTTTGTTAAGATTCACATTACAGAAAGTAGTAACTCAGTTTTCAATAATTTAAACTGCAGTCCACAAGTCTTGAATTTCTTTAACATAAGATGTCAAGTAAAACCAATGTTTAAGCAGGATAGAGTACTGGGGGTTGGCATAGATGCATGGCAATGTCAGTGGAATATCTGTAACCACAAACAGGCTACTTTCGCTTTGACAGGCTGGGCTGGAGCTGCTGGACATCTTCACATTATCCGGGCTAACTGCTACTGTAGTAACAATATCCAATGTTGGAGAGAAAACAAAATGTTCAGACCATTTTTTCCCCTTTTACCTTTGTGCCTTAAGATTTCTCTTAAGAGTTCTCTTAAATGCAAAGAAATCATTTATGACATCCTAGGAAATTCAAATTGAATGATATCTGACACATCAAACCTAAATATTTTTTTTAATATTAAGAAAGCAATCATAATTATAATAAAAATTCTATTTAAAATTATTTCCAAAAGAGGCACATAAAGAAAAAAATTAAAAACATGTTTCATATCATTTTTAAATAATTGAATGTGAGTAAAGGAAGAGATTATATTACAAATAAACTGAGTGCTTAATATTTTAAAACATTAACATTATTTCAAGGGTATGGTCACATGAAACTTAAATTGTTATAGCCATAGAGCAATACTCCAAATTCATTCAAGCACTTCAAATTGGCCTGCATGAAAATTTGCCATCATTTGTCATGTGACACATGTGGCCAAATTACATTCAATCCTTCTTGTTATACTATTGGCTTTTTAAAAAAGAAAACTTTGAAGAAAACAGAACACAGAAAGGCTAGCATAGACAATAAACAATGATTTAGAAAAACAAAATCCAACTTAAAATTGAGAACATTTCTCTCAGAATCACATACCAGAGAGTATACATAGTAACTCCTATAGAGAATTGTTAGCTTAGTTGTGTTTGTGTAACTTCTAGCTATTAGCAATCTCACTTTTATCTAGAGATGTCTTGGTGTTATTAATTCACAGTAATATACTTTTTAAATGTTACACTGTTTATATTTGAGAGAGAGAGAGAGAGCGCGCGAGTGGGGGAGGACAGAGAGAGAGGGAGACCCAGAACTCGAAACAGGCTCCAGGCTCTGAGCCCATGTGGGCTCGAATCCATCAACCAAAAGATCATGACCTGAGCTGAAGTGGACACTTTACCAACTTAGCCACCCAGGTGCCCCCACAGTAATATACTTAGAAGACATGATCTAACAATAGCATTTTCCTAATATAGAAATTGATGAATAAGATAAAGCTTGTGTATTCACATATATATGCGAATATGTGTCTGTGTGTGATATTAGTAACAAATACATGAAATTTATTCATTTTGGAAATTAAATTCCAAATGGTAATATTTTATTTAATAAATTACATATTATTATAATTATATATTATATTATATTATTTGATATAATTATATTAAGTAGACAAACAAAATGAAAACAGTGCTCAGTTATCCTAATGTTTGAAAAGTTTCAAGAGATCAGTGGAAATTAAACATTCTTTGGACTCATGAAAAGGGATCATTATAAATTATTGTTCCTGTTATTTCTACATAATAAGAGTCACACAACTCATCTTAATGTTAAGAATCAGTTGTGAATTATTTCATTTAGTGTTAGAATCCTATAGAAGAGAGAGTTTTAATAATCTAAGACTTAAATCAGAACACCACCTAAAAATTACATTATATCAAACTAGGTAAAATTCACAAATTAGTTATTGTGTTCCATTTAAAACCTAATAAACATTGTTACACTTACAAGGGGAACCACAGGAAGCTTATTTTTTACTTACAATATATAACACCATGTTGTTTAAACTATAAAATTCTAAGTCTAATCTTACCACCTACTGTGTGACCTTGAACATACAATCTGAATGCCTTGAACCATAGCATTCACTTCTGGACACTGTGGATAATATCCATATCTGTAAAGCATGTAGTAATTTCTAAAGGAAGTAATCTATAAAAACCTCTTTATTTAGATTCCTGCCTATAAGATGTATGTTCCTACTGTATCATGCCCATTATAAAGAGGAGACAGGTGAAGAGAAGATAATTAACTTATATAAATCACATTATATTAGTAAACTAAAATAATACAGACTGATTTCTTTTCTAGCGGAAAGCAACACTAAACATTCCTTTCATTATTCCGGGTGTTCATCTTTAATTAAATAACATATCTGAATCCACTCACTATGTTTTCATATTTCCACATAATTCAGGTAAACATTCACTCATCTCCGTTGAGGAAAATTTCAGAAATAAACTCTACTGTCTACAAATCTGAATGTTGTATCCCAATGAGATTCTAAAATAAAATTCTAAAGTTAATGTTTAAATCGTTTTTCATGTTTTTCAAAACATAATTTTTTAACTTTTTAAAAAGAAGAAGAAAATACAAAATAGTTTTTCAAAAATGTTTAATGTTTATTTATATTTGAGAAAAAGAAAGAGAGAAACAGAGTGCAAGTAGGGGAGAGGCAGAGAGAGGGAGACACTGAGTCCCAAGCAGGCTCCAGGCTCTGAGCTGTCAGCACAGAGCCTGATGTCGGGCTGAAATCACAAACTGCAAGATCATGACCTGAGCAGAAGTTGGACCCTTAACTGACTGAGTCACCCAGGACAGAATTTTTAAAAGGATCTTCAAAACTAATATTTTTTAATCATTATGGGGTGCATGGGTGGCTCAGTCGGTTAAGCAAGCAGTTTGGCTCAGGTCATGATCTCGCAGTGTATGAATTCAAGCCCCATGTCAGGCTCTGTGCTGACAGTTCAGAGCCTGGAGTCTCCATCGAATTCTGTGTCTCCCTCTCTCTCTGCCCCTCCTCTGCTCACATTCTGTCTCTCTCTCTCTTTCAAAAATAAACACTAAAAAATCATTAAATGAACCTCACAAAACACACAATGTAATTAAATCAGAAATAAAGTTTTCTGGCAATGGTTTTGTTTACAGAATGTTTGAGTAGGCTAAAGTAGATGGTATAAGTAGAACACTCATCATCTTACTTTCCTTAGAATGCTAAAAATTATGGGACAGGGGAGCCTGGGTGGCTCAGTCGGTTAAGCATCTGACTTCAGTTCAGGTCATGATCTCATGGTTTGTGGGTTCGAACCCCGCATCAGGCTCTGTGCTGACAGCTCGGAGCCTGAAACGTGTTTTGGATTCTGTGTCTCCTCTCTCTGCCCATCCCCCCTCTCCCTTGCTCATACTCTGTCTCTCTCTGTCTCTCAATAATAAATAAACATTAAATTTTTTTTTAAAAAAATTATGGTACAGATTTTTCATCCTCAAAATTGGTGTCCAGATACATTATGTTCCAAAGCTGTATATCAGTCATTTACCCAGAGAACAAGCAACACTAGGGCTACCTGTCTGTCACATGAACAACATTAGCTAACTTTCAAATTTCAGTCTTTTATATAAAAACACATACCTTTCAGGAAAGATAGAGAAAAAAGGGGATGCTTGAGAAAGCAAAACCTAATGTACACTCTGAGTATGACTTCAACAGTATACCACATATTCTGAACAGTATACCACTATGTTCTACCACAGACAGATATAATATAGTTTGAAAAGTGCTGAACAAGACACCAGGAATGAATTCACAACTTCATTAATCAAGAATAGTTTGTGGAAAAGTATAGAATATTCTTAAGGGCTTCCACAAAACTATTCAATCTGAATGGGCTATATTTGGCAGGGATGTTAAGAAAATTTATGGTCGTATTTTGTAATTTTACTTATTTTTTTAATTCTTGAGGTCCTGAATTTTCCATCCTCTGATGAGGAGGGAAAAATCTGAAGGCAAGACAGAACAGGAAGACAGATATGAATGCTATTATAACCTGATACAAATGGACTCCAAAAAACCAAGGTCCCATCCTAATGGTGTCATGCTCTATTCCTGTAAGAGGAGTTAAAATATAGGAGGTAAAGATCCAACCCCACCTCCCCTCGACAAATGACCACATTTAGATGATGAACCATTCCAGGCCCAGCCTGATTTGCCGACAGTACAGAAATTTCAAAAGACAAGCACAAATAATAGAATTTCCTTCAGTGTGCCTTCAGTGGTTGGAAGTCCTATCCATTCTCTATCAGGCAGCTAAGATGGATGAGCAGGGAACAGAAACCATCAAATTCTTAGTGTTCTGGTGGGACTGCCATTCTCAGTCAAACCTGCCACAGTCCCAGCATGGCAGTCCCCTCCCCAAAAGACCAGCACAAACCCCCCTCTAAGCACCCCATCTCCCAACCAGAGAGTTCTGCAAGGCCTCAGCTGTGATAGAGTTGGTGTCAGATTCCATTTCACAAGCTGACCAGTGCAATCCTAGTTAAAGCTCATCACATTCAAGCCAGGGGCAAATACACTGCCCACAGCAGGAAAGGAGAGCCTCTGCAGACAACTGGCCTGATGGACAGAGCAGCCAAAACACAATAGCAGAGCAGAAACGGCATACACCCAAAACACTCCTGAAGCACCAGGACCTGGGCACTACATGACCTCTTCTTCATAAGGCCATTACTTTCAGAAGTAAGAGACATAACTGTTTTTTCTAACAGAGAAGAAGGCAGAAACTTAGACAAAATGGCAGTATGGAGGAATTTATCCCAAATGAAAGAACACAATAAGGCCATGACCAGAGATCTAAGTAAAACAGACATAAGTAACATGACTGATGGAGAATTTAAAGCAACAATCATAAGGATACTTGCTGGGCAGAAGATGTCAGTGAGACCCTTACCACAGAGATAAAAGAGTAAAAAAGAATCAGAGATGAATAATTCAATAAATGAGATTGGAAACAGGCTTGATGCAATGAATAGTGTGCTGAAAGAAGCATAAGAATGAATTAGTGACCTAGAAGACAAAATAATGGGAAACAATGGAGCTGAACAAAAGAGAGAAATAATTATGCAACATGACAATAGACTTAGGAAACTCAGTGACTACATCATATGTAATACAATTCATTTTATAGGAGTCCTAGAAGAAGAATCAAGAAAAAGGGGGCAGCAAATTATCTAAAGAAATAATATCTTAAAATTTACCTAATCTAGTGAAGGAAACATATCCAGATGGAGAAAGCATAGAGAGCTCCCATCAAAATCAACAAAGGCAAACACACACAAAGACATATTGTAATTAAACTGGCAAAATATAGTGATAAAGAAAAAAAAAAATTCAAAGCAGCAAAACAAAAGAAGTCAGTAACTTAGAAAGGAAAACTCATATGGCCAGCAGAGGATTTTTCAACAGAAGCTCTACAAACCAGAAGGGAGTGGCATAATATATTCAAAATGCTAAATGGGAAAAATCTGCAGCCAAGAATACTCTATCCAGCAAGGCTGTCATTCAGAATAGGAGAAGTAAAGAGTTTCCCAGACAAACAAAATCTAAAGGAGTTAGTGACCACTAACCCAACTGTGCAAGAAATATTAAAGGAGACTCTGAGTGCAAAATAGAGACCAAAAATGACAAAGACAAGAAAGAATCACAGTAATTCTCCAGAAACTATGACAAAACAAGTGATAATATAGTGAGAAATACATATCTATCAATTACTTTGAATGTAAATGGAATGAACATTCCACTGAAAGGATATAGGGGGTTAAAATGGATTAAAAAAAAAAAAGCAGGACCATTTATATGTGGCCTATAAGAGACTCATTTTAGTCCTAAACACACTTGCAGATTGAAAGTGAGAGGGTTGATAAACATTTGTCATGCAAATGGATACAAAAAAGAAAGTCAGAATAGCAATACTTGCATAAGACAAAATAGACTTTTTTTGTTCTAATATTGTTTTTACCTTGCTTTGGTTTCAGAGTAGTACTGGCCTCAGGGAGTGATTTGGAATGTGTTCCCTCTATTCCTTTATTGGGAAGATTTTGATAAAGATTGTCATTATTTTTTAATGTTTTGTATAATGCACCTATAAAAGGAGAATGAAATAACAAATTTCATATACCTGGGGCACTTGGGTGGCTCAGTCAGTTATGTGTCCAACTCTTGATTTTGGCTCAGGTCATGATCTCAGGGTTTGTGAGATTGAGCCTTGTGTGGGGCTCTGTGCTGATAGCACAGAACCCACTTGGGATTCTCTCTCTCTCCCTCTCTGCCCCTCCCCTTCTCATGCGCTCTGTCTTCTCAAAATAAATAAACGAAAAAAAATTCATATACCTGACAGGGTGAGTCAAGGTGATGCTTCAAACATTACTTTGGTGGAAATTTCATACTATATTTGTGGACAATACAACAGAAAAAAATCAGCAATGATTTTTGTGAAATTCTGAAAAAACGGGGAAGGAAGAAACGAACACAGAATGCAGAAAACAATCAAAAGGAATACTGGAAAAATGGTTCCTCCAAGAACAGAAGAAAATATTAGGTAAATACAGTTTCAGTACTATAGGAACAGATTTTAAAAATGTAGACTGTAAAGAAACAGGGTAAAAATGAGTAAATGGGATGAATTAGACAGCTAATAGAACTTATCAGATTTAAAACATTAAATTGTACACTAGCATTGATGCTATAAGACATGGAAGAGAAGCTTGAAGAGTCAAGAGTGCATTCATAGAAAGAAAAACAAAGAATAAGTATTAATATACTGGAAAAATCTAAAAAATGTTTTATAATAACATTAAATTTAAATTATAGATAACTGCTTTGTCTGTTTCAAATAGTAGACTATGTATATGAAACAAAAATCTATTTTCAATTCTATACAAATGCATAATAATAACAGTAAACGACAACAAAAACAAAAACCCTTCATGTTAAAGAGAAAAGATTTCAGGATTTTTAGGACTACTCTGTATTTTGTAAAATTTTAGTAAGAGATGCTCAACAGCAAGACATTTAATACATGACATCATTAAGTCATGACATTTAAGAAAGAGTTCTACAGATATATAAGGACATGAAGTGTCACTTACAAAGTAGGGACATAAATGTATTCAGTATTCTCTACAGTTTATTTAGATTCTAGAAAACAAGAATTTCCTGGAGTTTTCATCAGGAAAGTGCACAGCTCACATTACAGTTAATCTGTTATTCATATTACATGTAACAAAAATATTCATCAATATGGCATACTCAGGAAGTATATTATCCATTTATCCTTCCTAAAAGACACAACTTGAGCAACCTGAAATGAATCACAGAAAAGGACTCACAGATATACTTCAAGAAGACAAGAAGTTGCAGAAAACAATCTGATGAACAGCGATGGAATGGGGAGGTGAAAATTACAGGAGAAATTCAAGTAATTCAATTCAAGAAGAATTGAAGGGCAGAAAGTAGTCATGCTGATTGCTTGTGTGGATTCAGCAGATGTAAAGTGACAAAGGAGCTCTCACCAGGAGCCAAGAGAACAGCATCAGGGCACAAAGACCTGTCTGCCTGATATGTATGCTAGTCTAAAGGTCACTTTGATTTAAGGCAGATTTGGTATATTGCACAATTGTTTTCCAAGCTGGTTTAAGGATAGGTGGAACAACGTTTTAGCAGTAATCGCATGTTCAAACTCTACCTTTCCTTTTTGGTACTTGTTGGTCTATTCTGCTGGGCTCTACCAGTTTCTTCCTAAAGTTCCATGACCTGAGACATCAACATCAGACAAGTCCAGGTTCAAGTTCCTCAAACTCTGGTTGCACACAGATTACTCATGGTGCTTAAAAATACTGAGCTAGATGTCCAAAATAGGCTTCAAATGTATCTGTAAAACAATCCCTAGGTGGGTTTGATGCTCAACCAGTTTGGGGAACTCTAGTACCCTGGTGGCATTCAGAACTAGCTAACATTTTTTGAGGAGGGAAAGGGATATCAGCTCCCATTTTAAATTTGGCCACAAATTTGTTCAAATAAGAAATTGTTGATCTTAATTATGGAATTCACTAATTATAGAGATCTTCTCAAGAACTAGTAAAAAAATTAGAAAAAAAATTGGCAAAGTTTCCCTCCACTATTTATTTTATTTTAGTTCTTTCATCTTCTTTCCTTGGTTTAAATATAACTCAATGAAACCCAAAAAATGATAGGCTGTTTTTCTCACTAAAAGATTATTAGGTTTTTGGAGAGGGACAGAAAGGGGAGGAGAAAAAAGATGGGAATCAACATTTAATTGGCACTCTCTACTGTGCCCAGTCATTTAAAATTTACTGTATAATTTATTTATTACAAACCAGGGATTATCATTATAATAACCAGAATTTATCTGCTCTGTTACCTAGATCTCTTACCTAGATCTGTTACCTAGATTTTCAGAGAAGGCCAAAATGTAAGACATGGACTAAAGGAAGCACAAAGAAATTTAAAAAAAAGAAAAAAAATGAATAAAAGAAAACGAAGAAAGTAAGCTAAAAAATAACTGTTATAACAATGTAGAAAGAATCAACTCACCAAAACAAAAAAAGAAGCAAGGTCACAGTATTATTGAATAAAGTTTAAAAATAACCTATATGTCGCATACAAAAGTCACAGGCATAAGAATGTGAATGAAAAATCTGAAATCTAAAGGGGAACAATTAAGTACCACACAAATACAAAAGGAGAAAGAAGCTATAATTAATTTTAATGATAAATTTTAAAACTTAAATGTGACAAGAATACTTTATAAAACAGAAACTTTATCTGTCATGGACTTTTATATAAAAGTCACACAATAAAAAATAAAAATAAAATAAAAGTCATATAAAAACATAAAAATAAATCATTTTATTAAGAATGACATATTCTAAGAATTGACATAAATGTGGTAGTAACTAGACTCAAGAAACTGGAGAGACAAAGTATAACCTTTTTTTAAAATTTTTTTAAATGTTTATTTTTTGAGAGACAGAGACAGAGCACAAGCGGGGGAGGGGAAGAGAGAGAGGGACACACAGAATCCGAAGCAGGCTCCTAGCAATGAGCTGTCAGCACACAACCTGACGCAGGGCCCGAACCCACAAACCATGAGATCATGACCTGAGCTGAAGTTGGCCACTCAACTGACTGAGCCACGCAGGTGCCCCCAAAGTATAACCTTTTTTATATGGAAGATCTGAATAATCTAATTAATAAGATCATCTTCTAATCATGTATTTAACTATATATCCTTCAAATATAAAATGTACCTTTTTCTCACCCCTATATGGTTATTACCCCAAACTGTGGTATATCTTATTATAAGGAACCCTTGATAATTTCCCAAAGCAGAAACAAAATGTGTTTTGTTTATGAGACAAGAAACTAGAAATTAAAAGGTAGTACAAAAAGAATTCCAACCTTGGAATATGCCTTTTATTGCTTAGACCAAAATAAATTATATGTGGTTAAAAACTAAAAATGCAAAAACAAAGACATCACAACATTAAAAGAAAACATTCTATATTCTTTATGATGGAAACTTGCATAGAGTGATATGAAATCAAAAATACAAAACAAAAATATTAACAAATATTATCACATAAAATTCTAAAACATTTTTGAGGCAGAATATGGTATGATCAAATTTGAAAGACAACCGGAAGAAGGAAGAAAGCAAAAGCAAGTGAAATGTCATCCACAACAACAAAAATATTGCAGCATATGACCAGTATTTCTCTCTACTCCCATTCACAACTTAAATTCTACAGAAAGAAACCTGCATATCTGCAGTCATTTCCTCCTTTCTATTCATCTTTAACCTGGAACCAACTCCAGGATTAATGGCCCTTCCTCCATTAATCCTTGGAAATTCTTCTTGTTGTAGCTCATAATGATGTTCCCTATCCCCATGCAAACAAAATCAATGGCAAATTTTTAGTCCTCACTGTATTTCATTTTCCAATAGCATTTTACACAGCTGACTGCTTTCTAACTCTCTCAAATATGTATTCACATATTTCACTGACATTATGTGCTAATTTCAACAAAAGTTTCATTAAATATTTATTGAGTACATGCCATAAGCAGGCATACTTTTAGACATTAAGCATGCAGTTATGACTAAAACTAAAAAAAGTTCTTGCCCTCAGGAAACTTAGATTCTACTGGCAGAGATAAGCAAAAACTGAATAAATAAATGTAACTACTTGAATTAGAAAATAAGGCAATATCATAAAAATCTTAAAAGGGCCTTTAATACAAAAAGGAAATCCGTTTATCCAATCAGCAATAGGATTTTGTTACAGTAATGATAAACCCACAACCTCTCATATATTAAGTGTTGATTTTTGCCACAATTTTTCTAATAAACATGTATGATGGCATGCTTAAAATTATTATATTTGATTTTCACACTTTCGCTTTTATAAGGAATATTCTAAAGATTCTTTGTGTTTCAAAAGGCTTCTTAAAAACGTATTTGATATTCAAATTATTCCATTTTTAGCACAGGTCAGTGCATCTTCTTATAATTTCTTTTATTTTTTTCTAATTTTTTTTTAATGTTTATTCATTTTTGAGAGACACAGAAAGAGCACAAGTCAGGGAGGGGCAAGGAGAGAGGGAGACAGAATCCAAAGCAGGATCCAGGCACTGAGCTGTCAGTACAGAGCCTGATGCCGGTCTCGAACCCACGAACCGTGAGATCATGACCTGAGCCAAAGTCGGACGCTTAACTGACTGAGCCTGCCAGGCACCCCCCTATCATTTCTTTCTTCATCAAATGTTCACTTAACTCTGCCAGATCCTCAATTGTTAATGGCTTTAGTGTGAATAAAGCAGTTCTCTTATGTCAATATGCTTAACTTCACTTACAGTATCACTTTTTTAATAGTTCTCACATTGTCACCATTAACTATTTCAAAATATGCAATTTTGCATGTTCTATTTTATTTCTTATACATTTCTATATATTTCAGATATTCTTATCTAAATAACTATATATGGATTAGATCTACATGATCTGATAGATTGTACTGTTAAGTAGAAATGCAAATTTAAGGGGGACTCGAGAGGAACAGAGAGAGAGGGAGAGCGAGAGGGAGAGCGAGCGAGAGAGGGGAGAGAGGGGAAGTTCCCCTTAAATTTGCATTTCTACTTAACAGCAACATCTGTCAGATCATGTAGATCTAATCTATATATAGTATATATGGATTATATATATATATATATATATATATATAGGTATATATATATATACACACATATGTATATATATATACCTATATATATAAACATATATATATATATACACATATATATACACACATATGTGTATATGTGTGTATATATATATGTATATATATATGTATATAAGCATATATAAAAATATACATATATATACATAATTTTTACATCAGTCTCCTCCTCTGCATAATATTTAAATACTGAATAGGAAAATTTAATATTTGGAAACTATGGATACCCTTTATATAAAATTATAAAACTGCATGTGATGACATTTAAAATTATTTTATATTAATGATTATTTAAATATTTGACAACCAATATGCATTGATCTACAATAAAATTTAAAAACTATAACTTTATTATTTTTTCATAAAAACAATCACTGCCATTATACTAATGTAAGCTATTATTATATTGTACTTGAATTATTTATTAATATTTCAATGAGCTCCATGCTTATATAGCCATCTCTTTCCTTCTCATGTCAAATCAGTCTTGTATAAAATCACTGGATTAATGTGCCTAAAGCATTTTGACACTCCTTAGATTTTTCAGAATGGGATTCAAATCATTCTGCAGTGACCCCAATTTACTTTTCAATTTCTCTCTATGATCTGCTCATATAGATTATGGTTTCCCTCCTGTCTTTAAATTATACCTGACACTCTAGTTTTTGTCCATGCAAAAAGCCCTACCTAGGCCCTATTACTTGATAACATTTCTTCATATATTTCAGGCAGAGATATTCTGGAATATTGTTTGATCTCCCAGGGAACTTTTGTTTATGCATCATCTGTCATTTAGCATATTTTTCTTTTTAATCTCTGTTTTTCAGTTATTAAAATTTCACAACTTATCCTACTGTGTAAATTTTGGAAGAAGTGGATTGTAAGTAGTGTGTCATACCTAGTATCACTCACACATTTCCTTGTATTAATACCCTATGTAGAGCTTACCATTAACTTTATATTCACTGACTTAAAAAATATATATATTACTGTCTCAATTCCCCACTAGATTGTAAGCTTCCTGAATGCAAGGAGCTTTAATATCTTGTTCACTCTTACATACCCAAAAGCTATAAATGTACCCAGCATATATTGTGTTCAATAAATAATTGATAAATGAGTGCATAAAAATGAGTAGTCATGAATAATTCTCAAAAGTGATGTATTGACAAGATGATGTTTGCAGTGGGGTTACAGCATATAATCACAATTAGCTTTGATTTTATAAAATTAATAGACCATGCTTCCTTTCTTTTCATTGAAGAATGCACATTTTCTAATTATCTTGCATTTTTTACATAAATTAAGACATAAGAATTAGATCTCTGAAGACATGAACTTTGCTCTATTTTACAAAGTCATTTTTAACTTGTAATACCATTTGTGAATAATTAGGAAGTAAATGTTAATGTGGAAATGCTGAGTATGGATTCTGTGCTTTTTTTCTTGCAACTCTCTATGACCAACTCAAGATAGCATCAACATGGCTAAAATTATGAAAAGTAAGGTGGGTAATGACATATCCACATAAATGATCTATAAATAGAGGGACAAAAGATTTCAGGCTCTATAAAAATAGACATTGAGGCTTACTTTCAGAGGGAAAGTAGGACTCCTGACGCAGACAGCACAAAATTCACAGGGCTTCTGTTGATACTATTTGATCAGTTGATGAGGACTGTGCTTGGCTAATATTACATGTCCTCAAGCATGTCCTTGTATTATTTTTTTTAAGTGTATTTATTTATTTTTGATAGAGAGAAAGAGCATGTGCACAGGTGAGGGGCAGAGAGAGGGAGGGAGAGAATCCCAAGCAGGCTTCATCCCATCAGCGCAGAGCCAGGCACAGGGCTCAATTTCACAAACTAACCAACTCTGAGATTCCTGACCTAAATTGAAATCGAGAGACGGAGGCTTAACCAACTAAGCCACCCATGTGCCTCTCTATTTTTATTTTTTTAATCCCTCCTATCCTTACATCTGTATCTTATTCTTAAAGTTAAAAATGTGTTTTTTTCAGGGGCACCAGGGTGGCTAAGTCATTAAATGGGCAACAGTTGATTTCAGCTCAGGTCATAATCTCACAGTCACGAGATCCAACCCCATGTGAAACCTGGAGTTAAATCCCACCTTGAGCTCCGTGTCAAGTCTATTGTTGAGCGTCTCTTTGGGTGTGGAATCTGCTTAGGATCTCTCTCCCTCTCCCTCTGCCTCTCCCCCACTTTCCTGGGCACGTTCTCTCTCTCTCTCAATATATATGTATATATATTTTTTTTCTTTCTTTTTTTCCCAGAGAATAACAATCCATGTGTAATACACTTTTTCCTCCTAAGCTCTCAACTCTTTATGTATATTTTTAGAGTGTGCAACATACACAAAAATATACCTCTTTTACCTATCAATAGTATTAATTGTACTTAATAATCACAGTCTGTTTCCATGATGTACACTGATCCAACAATTATGGCTTAAATCATACAACAAGTAAAAGTAGATGCTACCATATCTATTTGACATACTATATTCAACATTAATCTCTATGTTTCTTAGCTTAGCATAAATTTGTATACCAGATGCTTTCTTGTAATTAACACGTTGGGATTTGGGCGCAGATTTTGCTCGTAACAAACTTTCCATCAAGTCGACATCTGTGATTTATACCTCCAACTCAGTTTCAATATATTTACATAATCAGTTCAATTTAAACCCATATTATACATTCTTTTTACATTTTTATAAGCAGTATCCCCTAAATATAGTTAAAAAGTAAATCAGGGTGAAGTTTAATTTTTTCTCTTTTTTTTCTAATCAAAACACTTATCATGAACATATAATCAAATTTTGTGATTACATGAATTTATTTTAAAAGAAAAAAATATGTGCTTTTATTATGATAAATGGTATAAAAGACCATAACAGGAATAATTTATTCTAATTACTATCAACAAGATCAATAACCTATATGTGCATAGATTTAAATTTATAATACATTTTTAAGTATTTAATAGAATTTGGCCTTATACCATTCTATTGAAGCATACTGAGATGCTAGTATTCCCACTTAACCTCTAAGAAAAGTAAGGCTTAAAGAGGCTAGATGACTTAATTAGGAAGGCTGAACTTCCAGTTTCATTAGATTTTTGTTTTGTTTTCCAGCTGTACTTAAAGGCAGATTCCAGGTCTTTTCTCCCAATGCAGGGATTTTTTTTTCCTAACACATGGCCATTAAACACAGGTAATTGTAGAACTTTGAAATATTTTTAAATTATAATACAAATGTAAGACATCATTTAATTTAAAAATTTTACAAATTAATCTGATGATTATTTTAATATAAATAATCTGATGATTATTTTCATCAAAGTATAATTAATGTCAGTTTGATAGTTTATATTAGAATAGTAAATTTTTTATATGATTTCATTTCTAGAAGATACTAGGTTAGACAAATTATAGCACACAATGTACCATTGTAAAACTTCTAGTAGATACATTTGACATACTGTTAGCATGCATATTTGGTTGTCAAATATTATTGGAATTCATACCTGCATATTCATAAAAAGTCTGCCTCAAAAAACAGAATGCCAGTGTTCTTCTGTTCTACTTCAGTGCAAATAATTTGTAAAATGTGAACAAAATTTAACGTGTATGAGAAATATGTACATTAACATTGTTTTTGTCTTAATCATGTCTGCCTTTTTTTGGTAAGAAAATTAGACTACAATTATCTCTTCATTAGTAACCTTTTTAATGTGAGTATAATGAAATAATAAAACATTTTTTGAAGACTAGAACAAATTTTCAGGAGAAAAATAATTTATAATACTTTAGTAGGAAAAGTTTCTTTTATACTTATATCCCAGTTTCTTAATGCTGTACAATCACAAGGAGAGTTAAGAGGGAAATGGAGAAGAGTCATCAGGAACCAGCAAGAGCATCTTAGAATTAAAGGTAGGCACTGGGTCACTATACCCGCTAAATGTCTCTCTTCTGCAAAGCCAAGTCATAAATCATCCAGAGTAAGATATAAGTTTAAGAAAAAAATCCACTTCAACACTGATATCAAAATTGTTAACAAAAGAGTTAAGGGAGGACCCTGGGCTTCCAGATCTCAGGTTTATGGTGATAAGAGAATTTCTCACCTAAAACGAATCCCCATCTACCTTTCCTTACTCTCCTATGAGAGTTGGGCGTGCCCACAATTATCTTTTCTAATAGTAATAACTGATAATTCTAACAGTTTGACTATGAACCAGGGACTTTTGGAAGTGCTTTGTATTTAACATCTCCTCTAAGTGCAGGCAATTATACAATTGAGATAAAATTTTCAATATGGATGAAAAATCCTAACATTCTTGGAAATACATATAATCCTTAAATTGAAATATAAAGACTGCAAGAAATTCTGTAAGCTATAAATGTACAATTAAATAATGAATGTCAAAAAAACTTGATTTATATTATGGAGTATTTAAATGTGAAACATTGAAAATGTGAAAATATAGGGGCGCCTGGGTGGCTCAGGCAGTTAAGCCTCTGACTTCGGCTCAGGTCATGATCTCACAGTTTGTGAATTCGGACCCCATGTCGGGTTCTGCGCTGACAGCTGAGCCTGGAGCCTGCTTCAGATTTTGTGTCTCCCTCTCTTGGCCCTTCCCATGCTCATGATCTGTCTCTCTGTCTCTCAATAATAATAATTTTTTTAAAAGTTAAAAAAAAGAAAATGTGAAAATATATAACAGTAGTATATAATGTCAGGCAGAAGGTGGGTCTATTTAAAACCAGACTATATCGTCAAGTAAGTTTCTGGGTTAGGAAAAGTAAGTTTCTGGGTTAGTTAACTTTTTTTTTTTTAACTTTTGTTTTGATTCCACATAGGAAGAAGACAAACTGGCTAGCTAAATTTTACCTTATCAATTTTTTATTTTAGTATTGTGTATATTTGGTTATATCAATAATATCTACTTTCTAACAAAGCTTTTATTAATATTTATTAAAATATTAGAAATTATTTATTACATTCCTAATCTAGAGTAACTACTCTTATGCAAAATATATTATTACTCCATATTGAGAAACAAATTCATAATCTCCATTGTTTTTCTCAGAATCATAGCTTAATTTCAGTTATAGCTATGATACAAAATATAAATTTTATTTTATGAATAAAATTTAGGGCATTTGATTTTTGGATTTTTCTTAAAGAACTAGAAACTATGATCAAAAATTTCCAGTCAGGACAATAATATATTTAGGTATATATAGAGAAAATGTTCTAAATATGCATTATGCTATTTGCAATCTGTTGCATTTTTGAGACATTATGCAAAGATAGATGACCCTTCTTTTAAAGAATAAAGCAAAAAAAATGTGTTGACATTATTTAGCAACAAACTTATTCAATCTATTTGCTTTAGCATTGAGAATACTTGGCATGTCAAGCATTACTAACTTACACATCTGTGTTCTTTCCTGTATATTTTGCCACATGACCTGCACATGTATACTAGACTGTAAAGTCCACAATCAAGGGCAAGCTTATCTATTTTAACGTTGTACTCTCACCCTTTGATACATTGGTTGACACACAGTACGTGCTCAAGAAACTTTAATTTAATGAATAGAGAGTGAGTTTAGTCACCTGTTCTCTTTGACAAATATAAATGCAGTTCAAGTATATTTTATTTGGATATTTTAACACTGTATGATTAAAGTTGGTTTACAGAATATTCATTAATATTTTAGAGTGCTAAGATTATTCATCTTATTTTTATGAAGAATATAGTAGTGGATATACTGAATTACTTTCAAACCTTTAAGCAATTTCATTGTTGTGGATATAATATTATTACATTTAGGGAAAAAGAGAATATGATTATGCCTGTATTTATATCAAATATGAAATATATGCTTAGAGGAAAAAACAAAGATGTGTACCAAAAAAATAATTTCCTCTATTAATGCTACTTTCCATTTATCCTAAAATTGACATTTACTGTTTATAAAAATATCCACATTCCTACAACTGGCCATTAAAAACAAAAACAGTATTAATAGTAGAAAATGTTTTTAAAAATGTGTTGTGGGAATCATTATGTACCACACACTGGGTTGCTTACCTACTCTGTTAGTTAATAACTGGACTTTTTATTATTAGCTTCACATTAAAAGATGAGCTAAAAGAAGTGTCCTGACCTCAGTTAACAGAAATATTGCTAGTATGTTGCTTGCTTCATGCATAATTTATAATCCATTTGAACCAAATGAGCTGCAGAGCAATATTACAATTAACACTCAGCTGTTCCATGGATTTGGTTTAACTCCCTTTAGGCATACTGTTTGTAATGAGTACCAACACATGATTTTCCTGGGTATATAACGTGACATCTCAGATTCTAATGTTTAGCTTTTCATAGAAAGGAAGCTTAATATTAAGATAAAGTTATTACTTCTTCATAACGGGTTAACAGATGAACAAAATAAACCAAGACATGTGAGAAAACTTTCATATACAAATATAATTGATAATAAGCAATATGAAACATAGTCATTATATCTTCACACCAAAAAATACACCATTGGCCTTATAGGTCTTAATAATAATCCTATCATTTGCTTAATATCAATTTGTTCTGTGATATCAAAGGAGAGCTTCCCTGAAACAAAACAGGTCACATCATCCTTTTTTTTCATTTCGAATATCTTCTCAGATCCATAAATGAAAAGAAAAGAAAGGTTACTTTTTAAGCATATGTGTTTTTAAGTGATCCAAAATTTTAAACACTTAACTATTATAGATATTTCATAGCTTGAGACCCAAGGAAAAATGCAGGGAGAAACAACAGTCTTATCTATTAAACACAACAAGTAAGATAGAATTAAACACAATAATAACATATATAAAATATATATAACAAAATACATATTATATACAAATCATATATATAAATCAAACATATATTATATATAAATGTATATATAAATAAACATAAATAAATAACTATATTTTCTATATAGTTATATAAATATATATATATTATATATTATAAACTATATATATATATATATATATATATAACAAATCTTCTCTGACCTCCTTTCTCCTAACAAAAGGCAGCTCAACTACATATCTCAGTTAATATTAAAAACTATTATTACCAAAGAATATTCAGACCAACTCAAAGCATTTCAATGAAGCAACAGTTTACCCAGTTGTTAACAGTTTTACTCTTCATCATAGAAATGAAGCTTGAGGTTTTATAATGAGAAGTCCCTGATTAAACACACTAACTTATGATCACTAGGGATAACCAAAGATTACATACTCAGCCTATCTCCACTTATCATTGGATCTGCACAAAATCTTTTAAAAATCTGTTACTATCAAACACAGTAGCCAAGAAGATACATTTTTCATGTTTTTCTGAAAAAAGTCTAAATTATTAATTTTTATTGACCTCTTGTCCAGAATAATGAATGATGTTTGAAAACCATTTTCAAAATGCATACAACTGACCAAACAAATGACTGCTCTATAATTGCTAAACAGAAATAAACTTTGTTCTAAGCTCATGCAACAGCTACTTTGATTCAAGGTGCAATACAAACCTAATTATAAATTCAATATTAGGTCTAACTGTCAAATATGTTTGAAGGCTTCTCATTCCTTTATTTAAGATCACCATGTTTTACTTTACTTACCTTGTCCTTATTTTCCATTACTAAATAACATTTTGAATTATTTCTATCATATGGCAAAGGTGGTCTTTTTTTAAAAATAGCCATCTAACAGGTTGTAGGTATATCTTTAAGAATAAACTGTCACTTTAAAATTTCTGTAACCTATTTTTAGCAGTAGACCTTCCTGGAGAAAAATGAATAATTGTCTCATCATTAGCTTAAAGTATTGCTCATGACACTCATATTCCTGCTTCCCTCAAGTAAATCTGCCCTTTTCAGTATCACCTTTTTATCTCCCCAGGACTATACTGTTTATCTATTTTAAATCACCAAATATATACATTTCTAATAACTAACTTATCCCATATGGAACTATGGTTTTCATGATATACTTGTGTAGTATTTATAGTTCACACTTCCTTTCAGACATATTTTCTCTTTTGATCCTTGAAAGCATTCTGGGAGTTAGAAAACTAACTTTCTAGAATGAAATACATTCAAAGATCACTTAGCCCCAAGATTGTTCACTCCTTTGAAGGTTACAGACTTCATTCAGAACCTAATAAAATGTATAGTTCCTTTCCCCAGGGAAAAAAAAAATACATATAAAAAGTGTGTATGAATTTACAATTCCAGAGGATGCATGGACAGTCAGAATTCTCATATTAAGAAGTTCTGATCCATCACTCATTGTCAGGGAAATACAAATCAAAACTACAATGAGATATCACCTCACAGCAGTCAGGTTGGTTAAAATTAACAACACAGGAAACAACAGGAGTTGGCAAAGATGTGAAGAAAGGGGAACTCTCTTAAACTGTTGCTGGGAATACAAACTGGTGCAGCCACTCTGGAAACCAGGTTGGAGGCTCCTCAAGAAGTAAAAATTAGAACTTCTCTATGATCTAGCAATTGCACTTCTAGGTATTTACCCAAAGCATACAAAAATACTGTTTTGAAGGGATACATGCACCCTGATGTTTACAGCAGTATTATCAACAATAGCAAAATTATGGAAATAGACCAAATGTCCATCAACTGATGAATAGATAAGGAAGATGTGGTGTGTGTATTCATATATATAAACACACACACACACACACGCGCACACACACACACGCACACACACAGGAATATTACTAAGCCATAAAATTGAATCACTAACTAGACTTATGTTGGATCTCCTTTGTCTGTCTTTATAATTTTTTTTTCTAATACTTAGAAATCATCTTCCTTTTACCTGACTTTTCTCTAATGCATACTACATA
The DNA here is from genome assembly GCF_024362965.1 of Panthera pardus. NCBI lineage: Eukaryota > Metazoa > Chordata > Mammalia > Carnivora > Felidae > Panthera > Panthera pardus. Next base: position 35,746,290 of record NW_026526766.1, read on the forward strand.
TTTCTTTTCTTAATTTTTTTAACGTTTATTATTTTTGAGAGAGAGAGAAAGACACAGAGAAAGACAAAGTGTGAGCAGGTGAGGGGCAGAGAGAGAGGGAGACACAGAATACGAAGCAGGCTCCAGGCTCTGAATTGTCAACACAGAGTCAGACATAGAGCTCGAACTCACATACTGTGAGATTGTGACCTGAGCCAAAGTTGGACACTTAACTGACTGAGCCACCTCCTGTACTACATAGTGTATTTTCAGCAGTAGTGACCCCTTTCAGCTTCTTCTAATATCACCCCCATTGTGTAATTTTTATTTTTGTCTTCAGATATTTTAAAGATCTGCCAAGTCCTAATTTAAACATTTTCACTATGAAATATAAAATACATACAAGTGAATAAAACTAGTGTTTTAAAGTGTTTAAAATTTTTTTAAAGATTTAAAAAAAGAGGTCTGATCTACCTAATCACTCATACCTAGCAGAGTTAAATACTTTACAGTTCATATCACTTGTTACCAATTCTGAAGATTACATGAAAACACACAAGAAAACAACCCGGAGAATTTACAAGAAAAATCAAGTTATCTTTGAGAATATATTATTTATTCTCCACCTTAATGAGATGAAATGTTGATGCTTTCCTAATACTGATTAGGAAACAATGTATGTCAGGATATATGAATGGGCTGGGACTTCAATTATTGGACATTTTTCAGGTTGGAATTACAAAAGGGATATCCTCTAATTATTTTGTTGACCAAGTCATCACAGAAGGTGTAGACTAATACTTGTCAATCCGGGAAGTACATTAGAATCACCCAGGGAGTTTAAACCAAAAAGTGACCTTTGTCTAGGGCTCCACCTCATGAGAAATCCTGATTTAATTTTTTGCAACATAGGGTTTTAATATCACTGTTTCGAAAGTTCCCCATTAGATTCTAATGTGCAGAATTAAGGACCATTACTATAGAAGAACCACTGAGAGGGAACTTGAGCTTAATTTTGATGACTAATCAGTACACAGTTATATAATTAATCACAACCTAGGAAAAAAATCACTATCTCACGTTGAAGTTCAAATTACCAAAGAGAGTTATCTTCAAATTAATATTATCAAATTAGTTGGTATCTATTTAAAAACTGAAACAAAGAAAAAATTCATCCAATTACCAGAAAATTAAGCAGAATTAAAACTGTATAAAAGAAATTGTAACTATGCAAATTATCAAAATATGATAGGAAATGACAATATATACATTTGAGAAGTGCATTTTTAAGCAATATGCATCAACAAAAAAGAAGAAATCTATATACAACTCAAGCACTGCATAATTATTTTATCATGATTAATTTAGCTATTTGCAAATTTAAGTTCCCATGGTATCTAATCTTAAGTACACAGAAATGTAGCAAAGGTTAATTCAGTAAAGTATGATTTTCACCCAACTACTTGACATTCTCAAAGGTCAGGCCTTCAAGTGCCTGGGTAGCTCAGTCAGTTAAACATTCAATTCTTGATCTCAGCTCAGGTCATGATCTCACAGTTCGTGAGTTCGAGCCCTGCATCAGACTCTGCGCTGATGGTGCAGAGCTTGCTTGGGATTCTGTCTCTCTCTCTCTCTGCTCCTCCCATGCTTGTGCTCTGTCTCTCAAAAAAGTAAATTAATAAATGGTTAAAAAAAAAGTCTCACCAAGTCCAATTTTTTTTTGCAAAGTCAGTGAAAAAATCTAGAAGAAAGAGGGTATCTCTCAAATTTAATTATCCCATTGCATAAAGCAGGCCAAAAATAAACATACACACATACCACACACATGCCACACAAACAAGAATATTATAAAATATACAAGTATATTTTAGAATTAGTACTGAAATGCTATTGTAATCCGAATATCTATTCATGAAATCATTTCAGACTTAAATTATATGTATTTTAACACTGTTGATTGTACTCATCTAGCCAAGAATGCATTTGATATGTAAAAGATCAATTTGGCTATATTTTAGAGATGTAAGAGCAATAAAATCATAGAATCTTAGAGGTAGAAGGATATTCATAAGTAACACAGTTAACACTTCCTCTAAGACATTCTTTCTAAAACATACATAGCATATGGTCAAAGATTCAGTATATATATTCTTACCATCGTATTAGGCAGTGCATTAGTTTTTTGGATTTTTTTTGTTTATTTGTTTTGCTTGAAAAACTTAATAATTGACAATCTCTGTTTTCCTTCAAAATGTTAACTTTCTCTTTAAACTATGATAACCACTACTGTAACCAATACTCCCATTTTGATCTGACCAATGTGTGATGGTACACAAAATTAAAAGAATGGCTTGTTTAGGGGCTGAAAAGTACATGTAGAGTTCACTGGGACACAGAAGTAGTACAGAGAAGCCTCTCTTCCTAGGAAGGTTTGGAAAGCTTAATGAAATACATGGATAAATTCAGATTACTTCATTGTGACCATCACTATTACTAACTCTTCTATGTGTAGGAAAAATTTGTAAAATTAAAGATGTATAACTTTGTCAATTAATACAACAAATTGATTGCATTTTCAAAGGTAATAAGTATATTAATATGTTTTATCAAAGATATTAAATGAAACCAAAAGTTTAAATTCCAATTTAGTTATTTTTTAAATTAATATTCCTAATAGTACCTAATAATATTTGACATATTTAGTTAGTAAAGAAAAATTAAGATAGAAAAATGTATTTAAATCATTTTATACTTTATCATTTGAGAAAATATTTTTAAGAGGCTATTATGTGAGGCACCATTGCAGATGCTGAAGATATAACAGTAAAGAAGATAGACAAAACTATCTTATCTCCTGGAATTTACAGTTTTGTAGTCCAACAGACAATAAGGAAGATAAATGAATACAACATATAATAAGTGAGATAATTATAGGTGCTAGGGAGGAAAATAAAGCCAGGAAGGGAAAAATAAGTGTCAAGGGTGACAAAAAGGATTGCCATTTTAGAAAAGATACACAGGGAAATTCTCATTGAAATGGTGATTTTAAGCCTTTATCCAAAGCAAGAGACTATTGCTAAAACAAGTATTATTGCTAAAACATGTAGAAGTTCAACTCTCTCCTATCTATATGTAAACAAAGTCTCCAATATAGTCTCACTGCAAGCCCATGTTAAGCTTAATATTCAAATTGACTCTGTAGCCTTTTTCTTAAAAAAAAAAAAAAAAACACTAGAGAAAATCCATCTCTAAAAGATATAAAACTTGGGTTTCTTCTATTTAGTAGGTGTTTGCATAAATTTAATTTCAGTAATAAATGAGAGCACTTTTCTTTGACTGCCACCTGGTATTCCTGCCTCAGAAACTTTGGGCATTCAGGAACCACTGGCGAAATTACTGAAGATGAGAACTTCAAAGCCAGAGTCATATCAATTCAAAACAAAACCAAATGTGTTCGAATTTTTCATTTTACACAGCAACTCCTCCAAATTCATTGATGTCACAACCCTATGAGATGAAGAGGACAGTTCCTATTATTAGCATTTTATAAGGAAAGAAACTGGGATTGAGAACATTAAAATGCGTTCCCCACAGATATAAAGCTAAGTATTGAAGAACTATAAACTAAAACCTGTGTTCTTATTCCCAATACATGTCTTTTTCCATTTTATTTTACTGACTCTCTCATATTCTCTTTCCACCCCCAAAAGGAACTATTCTCTTGCTATTGTATCAGAAGCTGGACATGAGAGGGGAGTGCTGCTGAGTGCCTATAAAAGCTGAATTTTAACACCGGTGTATATGTTACAATGCTGGCACTACATACACAATTACATACAAGCAATTCTGAATTGTTCAGACACTGTGTCAATCTGAACACAAGAGCTGTCATAGCTAGAGATGCTAGGATGCTGTCAGAAATTGTGGTTTTGCCAAAGATGAAAAAAAAAAAGGCAAACCCTTAAAAGGAACAGGCATTCAAGTTTGAGCAGCAAGTAGTATGTCTGCTAGAGGAATATAAATGTCCTTCACTCTGGTTTCTCAATGTGATTAAGATAGTCTAATTCAAATTCATTCAGCTTATGTAAGGTACCACAAAAGTGCTGTTGTAGTCAGCGGCAACACTATTCCAAAGAGAGGCAATTAGACTTCACTAGATTTAAAGTTTAGGACTCATTATATATGATACTCTTCAGCTGGCACACATATTGAAGTCTTCACGAAAGAGCTGCATAAAACAAGGGATCTTGTTTGAGCTCCACTGATCATTTAAGAATGCTGACTGCCAAGCTGCCAATTGTGTTCTCAAAGAATAGACATATCAGCCACTGAATCAAACAGCTGTGAAGCTCCCACCTGCCACCCGTGGGTAATCAAGAAACAACTGAAAGATATACCTTCAGAAACCCAGAATAAAATGTGTTAGGAAGCATTGGTTGCTATAAAATTTACACTTTTTGTAGGCCTGACCAGGCATGCCATGACTTGAAGCTTGCATGCTCTGGAGCTGCATCTTTCTCTAACAGAACAACAGGAAGTTGAAAAAAATTATAGTTGCAGACTCTACCCATAGTTCCATGTTATCAAACAAATATTATTTTAACTGAGCTGCATACTTAGGGTTAGGGTCATTGCTTTCTTGAGGAAGGGAAGGGAATGTATTCATCTAACATAATAAGTATTAGGAAAAGATTCATAATGAAATCATGTTTTATAAAACACTTTAACTTACAAGTTAGATGTTGCTACAGTTAGAGGTATCAATAGATAAGCAGAAAAGCATCAACAATAAGATATATAAAAAAATGTGAGAGTCAACTCAGTAATCGTTGCATTGAAGTAAGTCACTTGCAATAATTTTACTCACCTGACACAGAGGTGGTATAAACAAATGATTTCAAACCAAGGTACCATTAAAAGATAAATATACATTACAAAGGTAACTGATTGCTAGTAGCAACATTTGTTTTAAAGATTTCATAGAAGAATGTGAAGAGTCTCAATGAATCTAGGAGGGTGGAAGGACAAGGGGGGTGGTACTTTAGAGCTTTGATTTTTTTTTAAATTTTTGAATTAATTTTAGCTTTATAACAGAGTTGCAAAAATAGTACAAAGAATTCTCCTACAACCTTCCCCTAGTTTCCCCATCATATATAACTACGCATTTATCAAAACTAAGAAAATAACCTTGGTACAAAACTACTATGGAAAGAAATTATTTGGATTTCACCAGTTTGTCCATTTATGTACTGCATTTTCTTGTTGTTATTGTTACAGGATCCAGTCCAGGATACTACATTGTATTCAGTGGCCATAGTTTTCTCCAATCTGTGTCATTTCCTCAATCTATCATTGTCTGTCATGAACATGGCTCTATGAATGAACACTGGACAATAAATTTTTAGAACATACCTTAATTGGGTACGATGTAATTTGGGTACAATGTCAGCCCATGACAGGGTATATGATGTAGTACATTGTATATAATGCTGATACGAAATATGGTAAAATTAACTTTGATCCCAAATCTACAGGATTCTCTCCTATAGACTTACTATTTTTTTTCCTTTTGTAATTATGAAATATTTAGGGAAGATAATGTAAGACTATGTAAATCACCATGTGAATTTTCACCCACTCATTTTAGAATCCATGAGATGATTTTTCCTGTAATAATTTCTAATATGGTATCATAATGGTGATTTTCTATTTTCCTCATTCATTCTACAGTTATAAACTGGAGTTCTTCTGTAAGGAAGAGTTGTGACTTTTCCATTTGTTGACGTATGTACTTATTTATATCAGTTTGGATATATTTATTTTTGGATTATAATCCAATTTTATAGTTATTTAATTTACTGATCAAGTTATTCCAACATTAGTTATTAATTGCTCTTTCATGTTGGTTCCTGTGTCCTATTAATATGCATGCATCATATACATTTACATATAGATATATAACATATATTATAAGTATATAATATAAATATATTTTTTCCACTGCTCTACTTTCTGGAATCACATGGTACTCCAGGCTCATTTTGCATTTTCTCTGAACTGGCTTGTCTTGCATTTCCTCTGCTTTAGCCCTAAAAATAACCAGACATCTAAGGAGTCCTCATTTTTTTTAATGAGAGATAATATTTAGAATTCAAGATATGGGTATTAGGTTTGCTCCTTGCTGAATGACACTGCTTCTAGTATCTGTTATTGTACAGAGCTAGGATAAAAATGCATGTATATAAACTCATGGATATACACACATTTGTATTTCTTTCTTTCTTTACCTGTATGTAAATTTCAAAAATATGGATCTGTTTTAATACCACCAACATGAATTCAGCATTCTAGCCATTCCATTTTCTTTTTGCAGCTTCTTTATCCAACAGAGAGAATCTTAGTTTTCATTATCTGCAATATATCTATTAATTTGTTCACTTCTAATAGACATGTAAATTAGTTTCACAATTTCCAACCTACACCCCTTTGAGAAACAGTCATCAACTATAGTGTAGTGTATATATATATATTTTTTAAATGTATTTAGCCTTAGAATATTTAGTCAAACACCATTTTTCTAAAGTTAGTTAGGTCAGCTCCTTTCTTCCCCATCTCATTCAGTGTGTTTTTATGATTCATTTTTCATACAGAGTCATCTGTAATAATCTGCATTTCATCTTTCCCCCATATTCTGATTTTTTTTTATTTTACATACACAAATTTGAATTTTTGTGGTGTACAGTAACATGGGTTTGATAGATGAATAGAATCCACCACTATGGTTCCATGTAGAACAGTTTGACATCTCCAGAATGTCCTCTGCCTACACCTTTAAGAACAACATCTCTCCCCAGCTACTGGCAACTACTAATCTGCTTTCCTTCCTAGTGTTTTGTTTCTTTAAGAGTGTCACATGAATGGAATTATGTAATTTGTAGCCTTTGATATTTTACTTCTTTTGCCTACCAAAAAATGTATTTTATGATCCATCCATGTTTTTGTATAAATCAACAGTCTGTCCATTTTATTGTTGAGGAGAATTCCATTGTATGCATGTACCACAGATTTATTTACCTATTCCATGTTGAGTATATGTGGGTTATTTACAGTCTGGGGCAATTATGGAGTAAGTTGTCATAAACATTCATGGACAGGTTATATTGATTGAATGAAAGTTTATACTTCTCTTAGGTAGACACCTAGGAGTGGAACTGCTGAGTCATGTGGTAGGTGTATCTTTAGATTTATAAGAAACTGCCAAACTATCTTCCAAAGTGGCTGGACCACTTTGCATTTCTACCAGCAACATACGAGAGTTCCAGCAGCTCTGTATCCTTACCAGCATTTGCTGTTATCATTTCTTATTGTTTTTTTTTTTTTAACTGTAGAGACTTAAATAGATATGTAGTAGTATTTCATTACTGATTTGATTTGCATTTATATGATTAATTTTGTTGAAAATCTTTTCATATGCTTATTCATTTTCCATATATATTTTTGAGAGAGGTGTCTGATTAATCTTTTTGCCCATTTTTGGAGGGTAGTTTGCTCTTTTATTATTGAGTGTTGAGAGTTCTTTATATATTCTGAAGACAAGTTTTGTGCAAGAAATATTATTTGCAAATACTTCTACCCATATCATGATTAATCTTTTCATCCAATGACAGTCTCTTTCACAAGCAGAATTTCAAATTTTAAATTTTAATAAGTTCCAATTTACCATATTTCCTAGTATGGGATGGGCTAGGTGTCCTAGTACTAGGAATGTGCTTTTGGTATCAAATATAAAATTATTTGCCTAATCTAAGGTCATGCATATTTTCTCCTAGATTTCTTTCAGAAATTAATTAGGTCTATGATAAATTCTGAGGTAATTTTGGTATAAATTGTGATGTAGACATTGAGCTTTATTTTAGTTTCTTGACATAATAACATCCAACCGTTCTGGCACCATTTGTTGAAAAACCTGTAAGAACTTAAAGGCTAGTCTCAAGTACTCAAACCTCAGGTAGATGGCCCTGTGCTCATTTAAATGACCTAAGAACTCACACGCAAGGACTTAAAGCCTTAAATTCCAAAATAAAACCCAGAGTATGGCCTTTGGAGTCAGTCAAACTTAGTTATGAATCCAGGCTCCACACCTGGTAGCTTTGTATTTATCTTTTGCTTGCTCTTCTTGAATACAGCTAAAGTTAAAACAGGATACAGCTAGAAAGAATACAGGTAATGCTATTTTTCTACTCTACTTTTCTTGTTAACAACGATAATTTACATAGCACTTGTTTATTTTATTATGACAATGAAAACTTTATAATAAATTTCTAACATACAGTTTTTGAAATGAAGATAATTTATTATGTGATAAGGCATTTGGTTTTTACATATATGGAAAGAGAGAGATGGAACGAGGACATATGTTTCTGAAAATCCAGATTCCACAGAGAAGTGAACACACTAAAATTCCTTCCGCCATAGCTTTTCTTAATTCTTCTATACCGCCCTAGAAAGAATGAATTGATCTTGAATTACAGTGCTTCAGAACGTTATAGAAATCTCTAGCACTTACTAGTTTTTACTTTTATTTTTTTCCGCTAAGATACAAAAACTGATTGAGGAGATGTAATGTGCTGAGCACCCTGTTAGGCAGTATGGATACAAAAGTAAAACATGGAGTTTTACTTATTAAGTCATGGTGATCTATTTAAGAGACTCTCTTCCCTAACAGATCTTGAGCAGGCACTGGTTTCTCCATGTATGCACCCTACTACATCTTGATGATGAGAGTTTCTTTGATGGAAATGAGAAGATGGGCTCTCATGGGGACTTCAATGGTATTTACAGTCTTAACTCATCTTCGTAAATATCCAGGCAAGATATTAAATCTTCATAAATGCCAGTGTACTGGATGAAGTTTACCATTGAAAGGGAATGTTAGATGAGAGAATTTAATGAATTAACAAATATTCAGGGAAGTTATGTGCATAAATCTAATGTAGTGATTTCACACCAGAAAAAACAGAGAGGAAAAGGCATCAGTGACTAATGAATTTTGACTCTCCTTTGTTTCCTACTTCTTACATTCAGGTTTTTTCTTCTTTTGAGAAAGTTCATGTACCCTGTAATTTTAGAATAATTTACTTACTTATGAAAACACTGTCGGGGCACCTGGGTGGCTCAGTCGGTTAAGCCTCCGACTTCGGGTCGGGTGGCTCAGGTCATGATCTCATGGTTAGTGGATTCAAGTCCTCACATGGGGCTCTTTGCTGTCAGTGCACAGCCCACTTTAGAATCTCTGTCTCCCTCTCTCTCTGCCCTTCCCTAGCACTCTCTCTCCGTCTGTCTTTCTGTCTCAAAAATAAATAAACACTAAAAAAAAGAAAACATTGTCTATTTGTTGGGCTTTTTATACAGCCTCTTTAATAACAGGTTTTCTGAAGTTCTGTGTTTATAACTTGTTAATATGGTTAAATATAAAACCTTCTCCAAAGAAAATAATTACTGAAGCTTCTATTCTTGAAAAGAAGAAAAGAAGTTATTTTATGAAAACCAAGTTCCTCACTTCTTGTTCAACAGCAACTAGCTGTGATTATTGTGTACCAGTAGACACTGTGCTAGGTTCCAGGAATGTACACATGAATTAGACGTTGTTCATACTTCAGGAAACTTACAACTGATGATTACAAAGCTCAGAGTGAAAGTCAGTAGAGCAAAGAGGAATTATAGCTAACCCAAATAGGAATATCTGGGCAGGCTTCCTGAAGGACAAACAAAAATGGTGATAAAACAGGAGTGAAGGAGCAATGGGAAATGAATCTCAGGCTATAGTTAAAATACATAATGGAAGAATGCTTGGAAATGGTATCCCTGCTTAGAAATAAAAAGCAAATCCTGTATGGAAGAAATATTAATTTTAAAGGAAAAATTATAAAAGATGATGTTGAAGACTTCAGCAGAAATCAGAATCACAAAGGACCTTTATTGCTATGCTAAGGTTTGGAACTTTATTGCAAAGGTCAGATGCCCAAGGATTTTACACATAGTATGACGTTATTAGATTTGCTTTTACAAAGGCAACTTTAGCAGCAGTGAGGAGAACAACTTGTAAAGAGGGGGGATTAGTAGGGGGAGAAAGACCAATGACAAAGAAAATATGAAAACCTACATGGAAAGTCCTGAATTGAGCTAGTGGCTCTGAAGAAGGGAAGTGAACTGAATACATGAGACATTGACAATTTTAATATATCTTGTACTGGTTGAATATACAAAATGAAAAAGAATCAAAGATTCAAGCTTGGAGGATGATGGTTTCATTCAACAAAAGACGGGAGCCATGAGAAATATTTTGGAAGAAAACAGTGAGTTCAGTTTTTTTTTTTTATGTTAATAAGAGGAAATGAGTGGAAATTCCTGGAAAACTTTTGAATAAATTTGGATTTCAGGAGAGAGGTCAAAATGGGAACTTTAGACTTAAAACAAATTGGCACACGGATATGTGAAGGCACAAAAGTAGATATAACTATCATGAGTGTGGAGTAAGAATAGGAGAGGCAGAATACAACTCTGGAGCTGAACAAATTTAATAATATATAGAGAAAGCATATTTCATGAAGGAAAAACTAGGAAGTTAAGTCAGAGTCACAGGAAGGCCACCAGGAAAAATGCTGACCGAGCAAATAATGGATGGCATGGTATTAAGGAGGTAGTGAACAATCACAGCTATTCGATTTAGGGGGGAAAATGGACTCTGCTTACTATGACAAATATATCAGTAAAACTGAAGGATTGCAGGACAGGTTACATGAATACAGTAAGTAATGAAAAGTTAGAAATTGGAGAGAGAGAGAGCGTGCACAAATGATTCTAAGAAACTGTGAAATGAAGGAGAGTGAAGCAATGATAGTTGATAGAAGGCACAGTGCTAAGAAAACAGGTTTTTTTTGTTTTTGGCCTTGGGTTTTTTTGCATTTTAAAGGCTCTAAAATTACTAATGAAAGGGCCTCAAGAAAAGATTGAGGATGCTAGAAAATGCATGTATATAATCCACAGTTACATGTATAAAAAGTAACCTTACATGAATGACTTCCATTTAATTTCTACTTTAACAGAGGCCAGGAAGCAAAGATGAATATATAAGTACCTTCATGTAATAATTATTCAGGCCTCTATTTCATTTTTGAAAACAAAATAGGGTACTGTTATGAAAGAGAAAGAGGAAATGGGGCAAAGTTGGGGAGGTACTGGCTTGAGGACATAGTAAGGCTTGACATAGCTAATTGGAGAAATGCAAGATAGCTGATGAAGATCACACAAAGGATTGGTAGATACAGTTAAGGAAGAACCTAAGATTGGAAATGAGGGTTTAGAGTCCTAAAGTATGAGTAGAGAAGGCACATCTTCATACTGCACTGGGATTGAAATTTTCCATATAGTACAAGAAAATAAAGAGAGATCATTCGAGGGTACTATCAGAAGATTTGAAATTCTCTAGGATAGAGAGAATACAAATTGAGTAGATGAGGGAAACAAAAGTTTGGGAGAAAAAGTACGTACCTGTGTTTGATGGTGTGTCATCAGGGCTACCTAAAGTCAACGAGGTGTAAAAATAGCTGGGGACAAAGACTGACCCAGATGACAGAAGATCATCAGTTGAGATTAGTGAAGGACAGAAAGTGGCAAAAGACTCAAATATGTACACTTGAGTCTTTGTGTGTTCTTATTGTTTTATCATTGTTATTATTTTTGGTTTGGTTTTGTCAGTTTAAGTGTTTGTTTTAATAAAGCTTTTAATTTGAATGAAACTACTGTTTGGAAGTTACATAGGATGACGTCAAATGTATTTCTAAGTGTCATATGGGGAAAACAGTAGTGAATAACCATAAGGGCTTTGGGACAAGAAGCTTTCTTGTGAGAGACTCAGATTTTAGCTAAGAGGGAAGTAGAAGAATTTGAGATGAGGTTAAAATTGTTTAGTAAGGAATAGAGTTCCAAAAACAGAGATGAAATACGTAGAAGTTAAAGGAAAAAAAAAAAAAAAAAAAAAAACTGAGCGAGGAGGGATCATTAAATAATTACATTTGCAGAATTAACATTTCCAAGAGTGCAATCTGTAAGAGATAGGTAGATAGGTTAGTTATAACAACTGGTTACCAAAGCAATTCAGCTTTGTTCTTCTGGGCACATGGTAGGATTGTAGTTTTCAATTCCTTTGAAGTTAGGTCCGTCCAAGTGATTTGACTTGGTTAATGTAACGTAAGGGAAAGTGACATGTGTCACTTCCTAGTGAACACTTTGAGAGTCAGTGTATAATTTTCCATGTTCCTATCACACTGTGGCAGTGGTAATGATTGGGGCCTCCTTGACAACCTGAATTGGACACAGTATGCAAAATAAATTCCAAAATTTTGTATTATATCACTGATATTTAGGGATGCTTAACTCAGCAGAAACTATTCTTCCTGACAGAAACAATGAACAAGGACACCAGGATAGGCCATAATGTTCTCAGAGTTCCAAACACTGCAGAACTGTTGTAATAAAGGTACTTCAAAGAATTCACAGAGAATCAAACCTCAATGATCAGGCAATGTTTACAGTAGCCTAGTCTGTAAGCTCTATAGATAAGTACAGTATTAGGTTTAACGTCAATTTTTGCCTTCTAACAAAATCAGTCTATGTTTCTGATGAATTGTGTATGTAAAACAAAAGAGTAAGGTCAATGCATAACTTGGAAAACATATCAATCTATAAAACTATATACATACATATATATATACATATATATATTTGTTGTTGCTTATATTTATACAAGAATAGAAAATTCTGTGCTCAGATTTTTTCCCTTTCTTTCTTTTTTTATATTTTAAGAAGCACTTCTCTGGGAAATAAAATCACAATTTCAAGAATTATAATTATGTTTATAACATTAGGTTGTTAAAATATGATATATGCTTTAGTGGTTTTTAACATTCATTAATTTGTGAACATTTCATTGTATATACATGTATCACAACACATTTATATATATATATATATATATATATATATATATAACTGAATTGAAAATAAGAAATATTTATATTTATATATATATAAGAAATATATATTTATATATATAAGAAATATATATATTTATATATATATATATAACTGAATTGAAAATAAGAAATATTTTTATAAATAAAAATGTCATTTGATTTTCTCTTAGGAAATTAACATTTCACATATTATTGCAATAAACTTTAAAACATTGCACAGATAACACATTTTTTCTGTATCATTCATGGCTTTAGAAATTCAAAAAAATTTCAAAAATTTATTTGACTATCTTAGATTACCAAGAAATTTCTTTACTTGAAATTTTAAATATTAAAAAAAAAGCATGGAAAACAAATGCATTCTCTATGGTATAATAAAGATTAAGTAGATGTACTTATAGGCAAAATAGGTTGCCATCTTTGGGTTCAGATTTAATAGTCACCAAGATATATCTATCTAGCTGTTAAATAGTCTGAAATTTCTACTACTAGAGACACATTTCTTTAGGTTCATCTTTCAGAAGCCATTCATATTTTTAAATGCAACTGCTTCAGGGAACTAGGGATAGAAGGAATGATTAAATTAATTCACAAGAAATTGTTGACATTCATCAGATTAACTTTGTTCTAAACATGGGACACTAGGACATCAGTAGTGCACAGAAGATAATGTAGTAAAATCACTCAAAAATTACTAAACCAAGAGAGAATAGAGTTTTCCAACCTAGAAGTCTATCTTTTCAGGTAAACTCCCTGTCTTACACTATTTTTTAATACGCACCAAATACACAATACAAAGTAGAATCTCAATAGAGGCTTGCTGCTGATGATAATGTCTTCTCGGAGGTTAACTCCCATGATCTTTGAGAGGAGAAAAAAAACAACATGATTTCCTAATGCCCCATGTTTTTAAAAATCGAATGATAAAGCTCTTGTGGTCCACAAACAAAACTATGCACTACTTGATCTTTCATTACCATAAAACGGAACGGTATTTGGTGATACTGACTGTTGCCAGCTAGAAAAACAGGGAAAAGCACAATGTAGGTGCTATGGTCTCATGAACATTGTTTAAAAAATTGCTTTATGTCTGCAACATGTTTTGTTTTAGGCCCATTTCATTTTCTTTCATTCTTGATTTTATTCTTACTGATTTTCAAATCAATAAAATAGAAAAATAGATTCTGTGCAAAGTAATTGTCAGAACTCTGTTAATTTCTTTGTAGTAAATACAAATATATCAATAGCAATAGTTATAGTCATAGCTATAGCTATCTACCCATATGTTTATGTAATACCCCTCTTTTATGTATGATGATATTACACTTGTTGGTGAAGGTACAGTGTAGAGTGACAGAGGTTAAAGTCTTTGTTGTCTAACTTAGAAAAATTAACAGCGGCAATCTTTCCCTCATGAATGCATTTCTCATTTCTAAGGGTTTGCACTTTGGATTTAAAAATGTGTGTTTAGAGGTGGTATATAGGTCAAAAGGATTGAACAGCTTTACTTTCTTCTACATGGTGAAAGAGATCAACTTTTTCTAAAGTGCAGTTTTAGAGACAGTTTGGGAATGTATTGACTTCTCTACTAGTAAAACGCAGGGGTAAAATTCCATAAGCAGTTAGTGAGGTGAAAGAAACTTCAGACAGGGGACTGGAATCAATGGCCTCAAAATGAAATCCTTCACTCTATTCTAGCTTACAGAACACTATCATACTGACTTGAATAACTATGTACTGTTTGCCATACACAAAATTTGCATTTGATGTTAATAGTGAGAAAATTTAGAGTCAGAATTTTATACCTTAAAAAAGATTGAGTGTCTTTCAATTAACTACCAGATAAACAAATCATGAATAATGGTTTAACAGGGAAGCTGAAGAGCTTGACATATGTTGTTGCACATCTCACTTGGAAAAATTGGTGAATACACTTATCATATCTATTAATTAGGTATAAGTAGGGACAAATTAAGCACCATGTATGACAAGCAGTCCATTGGAAATTGAGTGTGAAATAAAGATGTTTCATTTCATCAAGTTAGAGTGAGAAATTAGAAGGCAACTGTGTACAGCTGGGTCAAGGTCACAATTTACGTTTACATCATTCACATTGTTTTGTCTACTTTCAAATTATGTCAGGGTAATTCAGGATTTTTTAAAAATATTTGGTATAATTAAAATAACACATTTTAGTTCCTACAAAATAATGTGTGGAGCAAGAAGAGATCTTGCTAAATTTTCTGGGTAGATTTTTTTTTAATGGTCAGAAGAAATATGAACTCTTATCTTCTATTTTCAGCTAACTCTTACCTCTTGCCTTCCAGCTTTCTGATACTACAAATCCAACAGCATATCCACATTGTCAGAAGACAAACTTGAAAGGGATTTCATATGGTGAAATCAGTTAGATAACTCTTGAGGACAAAATGGCAATGTAAAAATATCCTCTAGCAGCTTGGCCAGTATACAACAAATCTAGGTCATTCTATTCAGCAGGAAAAGTTATTAGAAGCCCTCTCTTACTTCTTCTACAAGAGAAGCGACCCCACAAAATCAAATGACCTGTGAATTCTCTTTTGGGGGAAGTAACATGCTCTAAACATTCCAGCAAGTATATGTGTACTATTAAGTAAGATTGTAAAAATTTGAAGATTCAAAACTTGTTACAAAATAACATAATTAAATAAAACCAACTGTTTCAAGCATCTAACACTTAACTAGTATATGCCAAACAAAGTGCTTGGCAAAATTTTTAAAGGATACATAAGTAAAACAGTTCCAGCTCTTGGAGCTTAGTGGAATGAGCTTTTGCATATATTGTCATGTTTTGATTCATAAATATGTATTGGTACAGCAGTGGTATGTGTGCTCATGTGCTCATAGATATAACATTTAGAAGAGAGACAAAGATCAGATGTGAAGGTAAGATTCAGCTGATATACGGCTTCAACAAGCTAAAGACTTGCTCTTGCTGACTTACTACATTCCAACTCCTCCTGTTGCTTCTCCACGAACCATGAACATTAGAGGAAGAGAGCCATTTTGGAATTCAAACACGAAGGGGTCCCTGAAGCAATTATTCTTTGTGAACCATTGCCAGGGCCAACATCTGCAAAATCTCTGGGCAGTAAAATGTGGGACTCTGAATGCAGAGCCATCAGCTATGTGGTTCTGGACATTCACAAGCATCCTCCTCAGCTGAGCTGAGATGTGATCATTCTAAATTTATGCAAAGCCGATGAGAGGGCCTTTAACATTACAGGCTGAGAAAAGCTGCTTTCTTTCTTTTAAGACCTGTTACCATCTGATGTAATTTGCAAAAATTGAGCTTTCTCAAGAAATAAAAATACCTGATTACTTACCTATTTCAGAATATTTGAAATCTGTGCCTGTTAAAAGTAGTAACAGGATAGGTGACTCCAAATCCTATAGGGACGTATTTGATTTAGTGAGAGAATCTTGTAACTGTGAAGGCACAAACACTTAACCAATTGAGAAATGCAAACTCAACCTGAACAACGATCATGTAATGTTTTAGTTTAGATTTAATAGCTATAAGATGGTATGTGTCCAAGAATATCTCAAACAATTTTCAGGTTTTTCAGTGCAAGAACCCTCAATTTGGATTATTTTAAGCATAGTGAAACTGAACAAAATTTAGAAACTGAAATTTTTAAAGAATATGTAAATAAAAAGATTGTTTTGTAGTGTAAATATGCCAGCTTTCATCTAAAAAGAAGCTTTTGGTATTTACCAAAAGAAGATCTAAGTGTTTAATTATAATTTTTATTAATGTTCTGTGAGGGAGCCCATGAATAAGGATAGAATATGAAATACTAGTTTAGGATCAATTTTTTTTAATTAACCACCCCTCTTACAGCCAAACACCTGTTTCATGGTTGTTGCATGTATAATTAATGCAGCCTAATGAACACGCTTCATCAAAACCTCTCTGTGGTTTCAAAATACAATCAGAGTGGTAGGTATTACATTGTACAACATTTAAGAAATACACAGTAAAATTTTAAAAGTATATCTTATGGCATTTTAGTTCAAAAGACAGTATACCTGGACTGACACAGTTCTCTACAGAATTATATAATAATTGCTATGATTTACCACCACATATCAATATATATGGAGACTCATTTGCATAGACACTTTTATTGCCAGCCTAGATGCTCCTGAAAGCATGCACAGTTCCTGCTTGCCTTGATATATTAGGTATCAGTGACAAATCAGCTGTCCTGAACTATACCTCAAGCTCGGCCACTCTCCCACTGTTCCCACTACAGTCTTTTCTCAGGCATGTTCTGCAATCACAGTGAAGGCATTTATCCTCCTGCAAGCAAGCACGATTTTAACCCTTCAATGTAAACAAAGTGGAAAGAATTATAAGACAAAAAATACTTTATAAGCACCAATATCTTTCAAGTTCACGTCTCTGAACAAAACGTAAAAATGAAAAGAGCAAATGGCCACAAATATTTGCTTACAGGTAAAATTGTATGTAGCCATTGATTCCCGTTATGATTACTGTGAAAAAAAAAATCATGTGCCCATTGTTAGAAACAAAAAGACAAACATCATGCTATTAATTTTTATTTCAAGTGAGACTAGAACTCTACACGATGATGCCAATAAATGCTACCATGTAATTAATAAAATGTAATATCTTCTCTCATTGGGCTGCTGTAACAATATAATACAGGCGGGGTGGTTTAAGCTACGGAAATTTATGTACTCACAGTTATGAAGGCTGTAAGTCCAAGATCACAGTGACACCATAATCAGTTTCTGGTAAGGACTCTTTTTCTGACTTGCAGACAGCTGCCTTCGCACTGTGACCTCTTTCTTTGGTGTGTATAGGCAGAGAGAGAAAAATTTCCTCTCTCCTTTTTAATAAGGCCACTGATCCTATCAGATTAGGATCTCAACCTTATGACCTGACCTCATTTAAACTTAACTACCTCCTATATGCAGATACGGTTAGACTTGGTTTAGGGTTTCAACATAGGAATTTAGCAGGAAACAAAATTCCTGAGGGGATAGGAATCATATCCATACCTACCATATACACATTTGTTTGGAGGCAGTACAAAATGTGGGGATCTGAAATAATGCAGTTTTCTGGGGAGATATGTTGTTTACAAGACATAAATACTCATATAACAACATCCATTCTAAACTGAATTCTGCAGTGAACTTTTTCTGTGAATAAAAATTATAAAGTGAAAATTCTGATTTCACTTGCATTCAAGTAGATTTCTACTGGTTTCAAATTCCATTTATTTACCTTACATATTCTTTATATAACAAAATTGTTACACACATATTTGCCTGGGATAAGTAAAAACAATGAAAAATGTCTTCATATATGGAAAGATAAAATATTCATTTATTCAGAAATATTACTCAATGTCTACAGTGTGGCATAGTGTCTTCTAGGAATCTAGCATATATTCATGAGCAAAACAGCAAGAAGCATTGCCTTTATCAAACTTACATATAAGTGAATAATGTATTTATTTATCAAAATAGTGTGGCAAACATTTTGGTGCAATAGTGAACATCTTTTTTAATTAATGGCCATTAACTAGTTTCATACTACGAAGATTCTTTTTTCTATACTTATTCACTATCTCCACCCTCTGTGAAATAAGTGGAAAATATTATTTAGAAATATTAGTTCCTCTTACCACCAAATACATTTCTAATCATCTTATCAAAAATATTAACATCACAACTGAGGTTTAAGACGTAATTGCACTTAACTTGGTTCCTAAATTCAAGGGAAGGTTGTAGATTAACTTCCTGGATTTGGAAGCCTGACAACTTGGGTTTGACACCCGGCTATGGCTTTTAACTACTTCTGTGAACATAGATAAGTGATTTATCAATAAGCTTCTTTGTCCTCACCTATAAAATGATACCAATAATACTTACCTTATAGCATACTGTGTACCTAAATGCATAAGGTCTTACATGTAGTTCATAATATAATAAAATCAGCTATTGTCTTTTATTTAAAATTAGAAATCTACATCTAAGAACACACACATCTATCTATCTATCTATCTATCATCTATCATCTATCTGTATCTATTTACCAACCTAAAACTTAATGAAATTTAAAAAAAGAATCTTTCTTAATGCCATAATATATCCAATCAAAACTTTATAAGGGAAACATCATTTATTAACAACCCAGATCCTCTATGAAGTCAATATCTGATTTTTAAAAAATCATTTGAAGAAATACATTTTTGAACAGGATATGTGTTACTTTTGAAGGCACATGTTCTCTTTAGCATTTGAGTTCAACATAATTTGAGAACATCAGTTATTTTTCTGTTAAAATAAAAGCAATACTTAATCATTTTAAAAGGCATTTTCCTATGCCCTAGAAACCTGTAATGTCACTTTGAGAAGTAATAATCCAAGGCATGGGCAACTATTAATAAGTGACTTTCAATTAAATGCACAATGTAATATTGACTACTTTCCTTTCCTTTTTGTACTAAAAGTTTTCCTGCTACTATTTTTAAATCATAACTGTAGATAAATTAAAATATAGAAGTAATCTGAAAAGACAAACTATGATATTGCAGCAAAATAAGCAAAGTTAGTGTAATGTATTCTTGGTGGGCACATGATCGGATAGATTAGAATACTAGAACTTATATCATAAGTTTCTTCACTACAGGTAAATGCTTCTATTTCCAGGATAGCAGTCTTTACTTTCTCTCAAAGGATATGGTCATAAAGAAGAGGTATTAGTTTTAATAGATTTCTGATTTCAACAGAAGAAAGGCAGTATATAAATCCAAAATATTACTTAATTCCCCAGCCTTCAAACTATATTTGTCCAACCACATAAAATTGCTAAATACTCCTAATGTTTTTTTCACAAATTTCAAAAGAAGACCTATAGTAATATGATTTAAAATGTGGTTTAACCATATTGTAAAAAAAAAATACCAAAGAATTTTCTCCTGCTTAGTTTTGGAATTGTAGTCTTGTTCAGAGCACTTCTTCTACACTGAGTCATCTAATTATTATATATGCAGTACAAACAACTGCCCATGTGATATTAACCCACCAAAAATATGTAGGATTTCATGTCATAACCTACAAGTCCATAACTGGTTTATAGCTTTTTAATAATATAGTTCTAGTTTGATGTTATTTACTTCTTGCCTTAGGCAGTCTGTGAGCTCACTGCAGATTCTTGAGGAAACAAACCTCACTAGAAATCATAACACAAAATTGTGGATAAAATATTCCCCGAAAAGATGCAGGCAGAGGTTTTCAACAGTCAGGAAGGGGATCCACAAGGATTTTCTAAATGTATTTTTTCCTGACAAAAATGCTATACTGGAGAATTTGCCTACCATAGAGTCATCACCTGGCTCTCTCCTTCTGCGTCTATTTTTACAATTGCTCTTCTCCCACTTTACAAAAAATAAAGCACACCTTTCAATCATCCCGCAATGAGAACACTGCCTTAAGACTATGTTGTCCAATAAAGGAGTCAGTAACTTCAGTGGCCCTTCAGACTTAACTATTAACATTAAATAAGGTTAAAAATTCCATTCCTCACTACCACTGCCCACATTTCAACTCCTCACTAGACACATGTGGTTCATGGCTACTGGATTGGCCAGTACAGATTAGAACATCCTCGTCATTTATTTATGTTTTTTTTTGAAAACATTCTTCTAAAATACAAAGACCCGGGAAGAAAATAAAGGGACACAAGTCTACAGGTTAATAATAATTAAGACTTCAAAGAATAAAATATTGTTTTTCACTCAGATAAAATTCTTTTAGGAAGTAAAAGGAAATAATATATTAAAGCAGAAAATGATGTATGGACAAAATATATCCATATTTTGAAGACGGATGATTGTCTCATATTGATGAAGGATTAGTATATCATTGGATACATTTAAATAGAGATATAATAATTCTTTAAAAAATTATTAATAGAAATTATTCTGTAATTTATTAACAGAAATTACATTAATTGCCACTACTTCACCTATGAGAAAAATGACAGATTTCAAACTAAATAAGTACAAGAATACACATATTTTAAATTTTTGTTTTGGAATTCTGGTTGTGGGGGCAGTTTGAAGAGTGCTATTCAAACTCTTTTCTTTGGTTTTCACACCAGAAATCACTTACACCTAATCTCTGAATTTCAAATTATTCTGGGTAGTTTCCACTAGCTGCCTTCACAATCCCTGGCTCCTGTTTTTTAACTTGATTCTCTTCCGCTACTGTCCATATAAAAGAGTCTCCCAAAATTAAGACAATTTCTTCCTTGTTAACTTATTGGCAATGAGGACTGAGACTCCTTACATAGACAGTACTACAATAAAGGAGGAAGTGCTTCTGGTTATGGACCCTCAATGATAGAATCACCAAGGGAATGTCAGAAAGGGGAGTGGCCAAAACAAGAGGTTATATGTGTCCCAGGAAAAGTTTCATGACCTATGTGATCATTTTGATTGCAGGCCAGCAACAAATTAGGATCCTGGGTCAGGAAATCCATACATAACCTTCCATCTTTATCTAGTTTCTCAGTTCCACTATTATTTCTGTTCCTCTTTCAGAAAACGTCTTATTCAGTGTAATGCACAATGGAAAAGCAACTTAGTTTACTTAGCATAGCTCTCACAAAGTTTGGAATAATACATTAGAGGAAAGATAAATACAACTGAGAAAGGTGTTATTTAGCATCAGGGTATGGTGTGGACAGATAGACACTAAGAATAAACAATTCAACGGACTCCAGTCTGTGTCATTTATCCTTTTAAGTCAGGTAAATCTCCAAAGTTTTCTGATGCTTCCCCAAAGAGGCATGGGGATTAATGACATGGTGTGCTACTGATACCAAAAAGAACAGAATCCCAAAGAGCTGAGAGACAAGGGAATGGGTAACAAAAAATAGTGACATACTCGGGGAGTCTATTTTCAAAGCACATAAACTATTGTATGAACATGATTCATCCATTAAAATACAGAAATTAAGCATGGGAGGGGAGCATAACGTGGACTGGAAGAAGACATAACTGCAAAGAAGTCATAAATGGCATGTAGATTGTCATATAATTAAACAAGCATCAGGATTAATAACAATTAATAATAATGTAAAAAGATAGACCCACTGGATATTTAAGCCATTAGAAAATGGAACAAATGGAGGCTAATTCAAGAATTTACCCTAAAACTCAATCAAGTTGAAGGACCTATAAATATAATCAACATAAGAAGATTCACACTGACAATTTTATTAACAGCAACTATAATGATTTGTTTTTTAAAGTTCATGTAAAATGTAGATCCATTACATCAGGAGACATGAATTTATTTACTAATAATTACTTATGATTCATTCTGCCTCTTTAAAGATAATACTTGAATATTCAATATATATGTAGCATTATGAAATAGAGAATTATGTGGCTCCTGAGTAACTAAAATTGATTATAGTCATCTTTCTTTTATTACATATCATATCTTAAATTATCCATAATAGGTTAGGGTAAAGATAATATTTAAAACTAATTATCGATCAAAATTCCAATTTATTCAATGTCCTTCCCCTCAAAATGTTGACCAGAGTTCCTACAGATCACATCCCACAACATATACACACACCCTGGAGTGAAAGGTCCATGAGAACAAGTATCTGATACATATCTGTGCAGTGAGTCCTACTTTAAGTTCCCACAGCAGAAGTTTTGTTTGTTTTGTTTTCTTGTTTCTCATTTTGAGGCCATAAATAAACATTAAGTGTGATGAGCACTCGGTGATGTATGGAATCGGTGAATCACTATATTGTACACCTGAAACTAAGATAACACTATGTTAAATATACTGGAATTAAATTTTTAAAAAAAGGAAATTGCTTTGCTAGTACAAGGCAATAATCATCAATGGATGCTAAAACCAAAAATAAATAATACTGATAGAAAATAGGGTATCTACATAGCTTTAAAGCATCTATAATAAATTATAACCAGCTCTACTATTATGGGATGTGTTCTTAAACGTCACCATGCCATGCAAAATTGCACAATAAAAGCTACAAGGTTTATGGGAAAATATAAAGCTATCATAAGTGACAAATAAAGAAAAAAGATAGAAACCTAATAAAAATAGTAGCATGTTAAGTGGTTAAGACATTATAATCAACATGGCACTTTACTTTAATAAGACTTGAAATTTGCTTCTAGTTACCAATGTTAGATGGATTGCAGCTTGTAAATTATTGTGAAGCAGTGGAAGAAAGTTTATCTGAAATTGGGTAGAAAATTATAACATCAAATGTGGGTGGGGTTGTTTCATGACTCACATGGGCAACTGACGTAGTAGGCAGATGTTTTGTGGGGCAAGCATGTGTGTGTTTTGTGTATTCCCAGTTGGTCCAACTGGGTATAGTTTCCTGTGTTCATCTAGTGTTTCCCCAGGACAAAATCACACATAAACGAACATACAACTTTTATACTCAGTTCCCGAACATACCAATCACACAGGAACAAATCTGTGTTTTCAAAAGAAACATTATAGCCAAACTAGCTGTACTTATTGGAAAGTGGAATTTTAGAGCAGAGCAATCTAACAGATGGCACCTTAACCAAATGATCACAGGTAACATTACTAATAATGGGAAAAGTTGCATTGCCTGCTATTCAATTTAATAGTTGATTCAAAAAGTACTCCCCAATGACCACATGAACAATGTTTGCACACCTTTTCTAAGATTTCTGTCGAAATTCACTTTGTGATGTAAAAACCTTGTATTAAAGACTACTACTCAATATTTCTTTAACAATCTTGTACCAGAAAAACTCTCTCCTAAATAACACATTTTATTTCTTCAGACAATGAGAATACTATAATACATATATTTTTCTTTTTTGCTGTGTTTATAAGAACTCTCACAACAAAATGTAATGCTTCATAACTAAAAACCTCGTAGGCACTGGATTTCATTTACTTACCTGCTCATATGGATTTATGGCTCCTCATGTAAAGTTTCAGAAATCTACCCATCCATCCATATATCATTTATATATTAAGCAACTCATTACACGCTGACATGAAAAATATCCTCATATTGTATCCTTATTTGTAGATTGGAAAATCCTTTTGGGGTGGAATTCATAGTCAAGCATAGGTGTATAGAAAACTGTCGCACTGGCTCTCACTTTGTTGATTTAATTCCATTGTACTGAAACAGTCTACTTTGACACACATGACATTCTGTTGTGGTTTTTTGTTTGTTTGTTTTTTAATCAGTAATATGTTAAAGATTAAGGTATGCATAAAGTACATTTCACATATTTATAAATAATAATTCATACATCAGAAAATGATGTATACTAACCCCTCCAGCTGCCTTACCATGTATGCAATATATAAATACTGGGAAACTAAGAACATTTTCTTAGAATTGACAGGCTTTTATGAATGTAAGGTAAAATAAAACTATCTTCATAATTATATATTTCATCTGAATACTAGTTACCTCTCTTATCTTTTAAACACTCTCTCACATGTATTTCAGACAATATAATTCCATGAGGTTTCAACAGGAAGCCTTTTTCATTAAAATTGTTCAATTAGAAGTTGTCTGTATTGCAATATTTTTCTAAGTGAAGATTTTAATAATAAATATGAAATATATTTTGTCCTAACTTCTAAATATTTTTAATTTTATTTTTATTCAAAAATAATTCTGTTGAAAGTTTAAAACCTCAAATTCTTCTACAACATATTTTATTGAGGTAAACCCTCACTGTTTTCATCAAATTATTCAAGGCTTATGTCAGCACTGTGTTGTGATGAGATTCAAAGAAGGCAATACTCTTTCTTTACTGAGGTACATATCTTAAATTTTAATATCAGAGTTCCAAAAAGATGTCAAAATCACACCATGGGACCACCCTCTAGAGTTCAATACTGAAAATACAGCATACTTAGACTTTTATTAGAGAAATCCCTCCATCATTTCAAATTAAATGTAATGATTTTGTCTGGAGGAAAACAGATTATCTCTACCCATCATGAATTTTCATGATTTTCTTGTAGTTGAATATAACTGTGTAACCAAATTTTACTTTCTGCTTAAAATTATGGTTTTGTTTTTGAACTTGCTGATTCAGACAACATACTTAAAGGCAAAAACAAGTGATTTGATATGAGTTTTCTGGGTATTTACAGTCCATAAACATAAATACGTAGTTAAAACTGTCCAGAAATATTTAGACATGCATTTCAAAAATGGAAACACAAAACCTTAACTGAAAAAGACAAAAGTTATGTTTACCTGGCCATTGCTAGGTAGGCAGACATGATTTATGCTCCCCAAGGTCCCCAGGGCAAATTGTACTATCCATACCAAGAAGAAGAAAAAAAAAGATGGCATATTACTTTTAATTTGCTATTAATCATCTGCATTTCCTATTCAATTTTGGGAGGCAAGTTTCATTTAATTAGTCCTCTCATTATAAATATTTCCCCTAGTGATTCAGTTGACACAAGTTTTCTGACACGAACTGTGCAGATGGCAGAAAACTGGTGTCTGTTCTCAAAGGGACTATTTGACCACTGCAGTAAAAGAGCAATAAACAAAATAACAACATTGCAGCCCACTTCAGTTTATGTAAGCAGTCAGCCTTTTATCGCTGTAAAACCTTGAAATGGATGTATGAGCTTTGCTGCAATAAACAAAGAGTTGTTTACAGCTTGGGGATGGCAGGTACCAACACTGGACTGGAACTCCTGCAGCCTGAATGTCAGGAACTGACTAATGTGAAGAAACATATTGTGGCTTGTTTTATGGAGAATATGTTTTATAAACCTCAAGGGACCATTTATCACAAATTCATCCACTCTGCAGCAGATTGCTGCTTTAATGTTGAATGCTGGATTTCAGTCAGGCCCTCAAGTAAAAAATGGAGGAAAAAATTCAAATACTATTTTGTTTCTGTTTGCTTGATCTTGATGACTCTCAAATTTCACCATAGGAAATCTATTAATGACTTATTCTCTCCCTTAAACAAACTAAATATTTTATGACATGGGGCTAATTCATTAGAAAATTTACATCTATTTACTGTTGTGAGCTATTTCAACACCATTTATTTGAGATCTGGTGTGCTTGCTGTATGCCAAATTCTTTAAGTAAGAAAAAGTATCTAACAAGGATATGTTCTGCTAATGGGCACAGAAATGTGTGCCTTGCTTTCCATAAAATGGAATGATTAAATCACCATAGCAAAGATTTTTACTGCCTTGCTTTTTTTAAAAAGTTAGCACTAAAGCCACAGGGTTATATAGAGAGATGCCATGGGAGGTAACCATTAAACAAAAATAATATACTTGATTTTCTTCATTAGATATAAAATTTCAGTGTAAGAGAAAACATCAGCTCCTCTTAGGCTTAAGGATAGTAAGCAATGCACATTGAAAACTGATATCCAGCATAATGTCAGCAACTCTCCATGTTGTATGTGAATCCAAGCATACGGTATAATTTGTCCCAAGATACTCTTTTATTTTTTATGGCCTGTATTGTCACATAGTGAGAAAGCCGACATAAGTTTCACACAGGTGTGTTTGTCTTACTACTCAAATAGTTGGTTTTTGGCTTTAAAAATCAAATATAAGGATTTCTGGGAATAATAACAGTGTTGAGGATATAACAGAGCTTCTCAGACGGTGGTAAGGAATTCTCCTACAACAGAATCACTTATGAGTGGGCAGGTTGTAATACTAAAGTCTAGGTTCCTGGGCCAAACTTTAATCCATACAATCAGAATTCTACAGGGCTGAGTCCTGGCACTATGTATCATTAGCAAATCCCTCCTATCACTGTTTCACACACAGATAGGAGACTCATTAAAACACTGAGATAGGAAAGCACAAAAAGGTAGGTATAACATCATCTGCTCTACAGATATTGAACATTTGAAAAGTCGCAGCATTCAGAGAAATTCTCCTGCAAGTCATAGATCGTAATTGGTTTCTTCTATTTCCTACCTTTTCCTCTTCCTCCTTGTTCTTTCAGGATTTCTTACATTCTATAACTGTTGTCTCTTAATCATGGCCATAAAACTTATTTTAAATCAAAAGCTAAACTAATGTATAACTTTTATTATTTCATGTGCATGTACAATTTGATAATAATAATTAAAAAACAAAACTTAAGGAACTTCTCTAACCTACTAGAATTTTGATCTGTTCACTCAAGCATCTGAAAAAAGCGATACGAGTGGAGTATGCCTTCTGGCCATGCTTTGTTGGAGCTGTCCAGTGCTGATGTAAAGAATGTACACTCCACACTGGGTAAACAGTCTTTTCCTGCTCAAAGCAGAATGCATTGCTTGCATAAATATGGGCTCAGGATATACTGCAGAGAATAGCAAGCATGAGCATAAAGACAGCTGTCTTGTTAGATGTGGAGTTAATACGTCAGAACCTCCTTTCTTCTATCTTGGGTTTGAAAGCTAACATCTAAGCATGCCCTATTCCATGATTCAACTAATTTCCTTTTAAATCTAATTAGTAAGTGACAATGTTTTATTTCCAGTCATTAGAGTTTCACCTAAACCAGTGACTGATAGTAAAGCAGCAAAATATTTCAAATGAAGACTTCAAAGCTTCTTTTTGCTTCTGGGCTACCTTAAACTATCTCATAATTGAGGTGGACATTTCCCTTCCAGCCCTGAAACAGCCTTATCGGAGATGGACAGCGTCAGTTCATTTTTAAAGAGAAAGAATTCTAAAGAGGATAAGAAGACTATTGTCACCAAATAAAGATACATGAAAAAAATTTATCAGATTATATTTACAGTTAGGTCATGTGGTTTAAACAACATGTTTTTATGTGAAAGATATGTTTTTAAAATCTAAGTGGCTTAAAACAGTTTATTCTTAAACTGACATGATATCTCTCACAACTCAGCCTTCTTCACAGACTGATTTGTTAATGTCAGCTCTAATTCCAAAATTGTTAAGGATTTCAACACCACCTTCTGTTTGTTTCCTATTTTTGTTCCTGAACTTATTTTTTCTGCTGTTAATTTGTACTGTTGTATCTATTTTTATAACATGACATCAAGTATATAAGTTATAATTGGCTGGAAAATAGATGGCTCTATAAAAATATTGTGTATTAATCTAAACTAAAAGTTGTCAAAAATGAAACTCCACTGACTTTATTTCTTGTATTTTTATTTTTTAATGTTTAATTATTTTTGAGAGAGAGAGAGAGAGAGAGAGAGAGAGAGAGAGAGAGAGAGAGAAGAGAGAGAAAGGGAAAGAGCACACGTGGAGGAGGGGCATAGAGAGGGGGACAGTGGATCCAAAGCAGGCTCTGTGCTGACAGCAGAGAGTCCAATACGGGGCTTAAACTCAAGAACTGGGAGATTATGACCCAAGCTGAAGTTGGATGTTTAACCACCCAGGCGTCCCAGTCTCTATTTTCATTCTCTTTTTTTCCAATTGTTACCTCTTGGGTTGTCAACTCACTATCTGTTCTTTCTCCTATCCATCAACCTTTATGTTTTCTTTACATCTTTTACCCCAAAACATTTAGCTAAAGTTCCTATTTTCTCCTTCAGTGAACAAATCCTTCAGTGAGTCTACTATTATATCTACATTCACATTTCTCATTATAGTATCCTCAATTTATTTTATGACCTTCTAGAAGTTTCCTTTTAACTACATGTTTAAACCCAAAAAAGCATTTCATGCTCTTGATTATTCCTCTTATAGTCTTGTGTAGTGTGTTCACCATAAGTGGTAGCCAGATCAGCACCTTTGATGTTACCTGGATATATGTTAGGAACTCATATTCTCAGGATCCAACCCAAACCTACTGAATCAGAAATTCTGAAAGTGGTACCCAGTATTTTAACAAGTCTTTGATACTAAAATGTGAGAACATTTGGTGTAAATATAAAACCACTGTCTCTGAAGTCAGATATACCTGAATTTGAGTTTATGCTTTTCAACTTGCATGACCTTAAACAAATTGCTTAGCTTCTGATTGACCCAGTTTGAATCATAGTGCCCATCCTTAACCAATCAGTGTGGTCAGATAAATGGAGTGGCCTGACTGGCCTATCCTTAATCATGAGCCTACTATTGTGGACAGGGAAGTGGGAAAATCTTATCTTGATCACAAGAAGATGGCAGGTTTCCTTAAGAGGGGGATGCTGGGAGATAAATATTTTCTGTTTATTTTGTTTGGGTGATGCTATTCATATTTTTCAACTCTCCTTATTATTCTCTAAGCATCTGTGACCATTCAGTTGCTTCTAAGTTTGAATCAAAATCAATTATTTTCAGGAAGCTTTCCTTGACTAATGCATCCCTCTCTAGACATAATTTTACTACATTTGAAAATACAACCTTTATTTTATGATATTCCTTTGTGATTATTCCCATGCCAGGCCTATATGATTGGTTTCTTGACTAGATTATAAATTATTCTGGACTATAATTTCTCTCTCTGTCCCCTCTTGTTTTTTGTCAACTGTTCCATACATAGGACATAGTTAACAAACAGGCTTCTTTATTAATCATCTTTATCTTTTAGATTCCAATCTAAATCACATACGATATCGCTGATATGAGTTTTCTTTAAATGTTTAACACATTTTAATTATCTTTTAAGCATATGGATCTTAAAATTAAGTGTAATTAATATTTTGAATCTTTATGTAAACCCCAGTAGACAGTATTAAATGAGCTTCTTCTTCATTTTCTCAGTTTGTTTAATACAAAACATCCAATAAAATACTACTTAATATATTGGGTTATAATTTTTTTGAAAATAGATGTGAATTTAGACATATAAATTTATATTTGACTCTATTGGTAGTGATAAGCCCACTGAAAGCTTTAGAATAAGGAAGTGTTAAGAAGCCCATTGAAAGCTTTAGAATAAGGAAGTGTTAAGAAAGAAACACACAGACAGCAGGTCCAAATGGAGTCACTTATACCACACCCTACATCACAAACCAAGGCTTCATACCTAACCTAACAGCAGTTTCAGTTTCTCCCAGGAATGTGACATTTAACCCTTTAATCTGGAATTACCTAATGCTACCAGTGAGGTAATTTGCTGGACAGACACCTGCCTTTTCCCAAAGGAACGGGACTTTGCCTGAAACAATACAGTCTTCCTTTGTCTTGCCTATTTTCTGCCTATGAAAGCCTTACATGTTGTATAGTTCTAAGTTACTTTTACTCGCTAGATGGGATGCTACCCAATTCATGAACTGTTGAATGAGCCAATTAGATCTTCAAATTTATCCAGTTGAATTTTCTTTTTTAACAGTAGTGACACAACCAGGCTGTGATTCAGAATAGAAAAGGAAAGTAATGCAAACCCCAATAATGGTCATTCCTAAAAGATCCACATAGTTCCATATTTCCTGATAACAAAGAAATATCATCATCCATCTTTTTTTTCAGTGAAATTATTATGTAAACATAGTAGAAAACTAAATTTTCATAAGAGATGTATGCTTTCAAATGTTAGCTACATAAAATAGGCAGAAACTACATAACCATTTTTGAAGTAGTAACCAAGAGCTCAAAATCTGAGTTAAGACATACAACAAGTTGAAATCTTGATTCACTAGCTTGCTATTACTCTCTGAATCTTAATTTGCTCATCTGTAAAAAGGGGCCACCTCATCAGTTAATTTTGGGAATAAGATGAGCTATTATTCCTAGGATGTTTAGCATAGTGTTTGGTACATAATAAGTACCTAGAAAGTAGGAGTCATTTATTACCACCTTCATCCAGCCATTTGCTCCACCCAAGGCACCACACTAGTCTTCCCCTGGGGCACCAGTTCAAGCCAGTGAGCAATTCTCCAGGAAGTGTGGGTTTTGGTGTTGGCTGTTCCCCAAATCAAAAGTATCATTTCCTTCTACATTAATGCAACTACCCCTGAGTACTGGAAACATACTTTCCTCTCCATCCTGATCTTGCACCTATTTTTAAAAGGGGCAATGCTTTCAAGGGAAACAACCATTTGAATTTATCACTATTGCTTTCCACTATAATAAAGTTAGTTCCATTTTCCACGTTTGTAGCACAAACATGAAAATAGCTTGAAATCCCACCACTCCTTTCCTTCTGCCACACATACGGATAAGCTGATAAGAAAATTTGGGTGCTTCCTTCCTTGGTGCCAGCTTGAAGTTAGAAGTGTGCAAAGGCCCTGACCTATATGCATTCTTAGGGCAGCTGGCCCACCCAACTCTCTCTTCAAGCCATTTTCATATCTGCTTTAGAGCCTCATTTTGGAGGCTTTACAGAAAGCCTCATTATGTGAGTCTTAAAGGTTTTCATCACCTCTTGGTGTGTGTGTGTGTGACTGGTATCATCAGTCTTGACATTAAAACAAATTTTGCATGAAGAGTTTATCTCACCTCTATGTAGAGTATTCCCCAACAGTGATCTTAATCATTGTATGTCAGTTGAGCAACAATTACATTTCTCCCTCTCTGAAATTCTTCTTCATGTTCACACATACTAATTCAGCATACTTTAGCAAACTAAGTGAAAATATATATTATTCTTTTAAATTGTATTCAGTGTAAAGTATTTCTGGGTCATCACTCACCAAATCTGTTAACCCTCAATGACTTTCATTGTGCCTGCAAAAACACCTGCCATTGGTCTGAATCTTGTATGAAGAATGGAGAGAAATACTATTTTTTATTGTCTCTTCTCTTTTTAATTTTTTTTAAGTTTATTTATTTTGAGAGAGAGAGAGCACAAGCACGGGAGGGGTAGAGAGAGGGAAAGACAGAGAGAGAGAGAGAGAGAGAGAGAATCCGAAGCAGGCTCCGGACTGTCAGCACAGAGCCCAATACAGGGTTCAAATTCATATATGTGAGATCATGAACTGAGCCGAAATCAAGAGTTGGACACTTAACCTACTGAGCCACCCAGATGCCCCATATTGTCCCTTTTTCTATGAATATTTTGGTAAGTTCTGTTTTTGGAATTTTTACCAATATTCCTACAACAGTTTGTTTTTTTCTAGATTCTTTTCATTCATCAGTAAATATTCATTTTATATTTTTAGCTTAATAGTTTAGAAAGAGCTTATGTTAATATTTTTAAGCCTCAAAACAACTCTGGAATATTATCTTGGCCTATACTTCTGTGGCTGGTCCTAAATTCCTTAAAAACATAATGATTTGGGGGGCGCCTGGGTGGCTCAGTTGGTTAAGCGTCCAACTTCGGCTCAGGTCGTGATCTCACAGCTTATGAGTTCAGGCCCCGCATCGGGCTCTGGGCTGACAGCTCAGAGCTGACAGCTCAGAGCCTGGAGCCTGCTTCTGATTCTGTGTCTCCCTCTCTCTCTGCCCCTCCTCTGCTTATGCCCTGTCTCTCTCTCCCTCAAAAATAAATAAACATTATTTTTTTTAAATAATGATTTTTTCTGCTCCTAGAGGGGTTTGTGTATTGATAAATTTGAATGGCTTTGTCCTAAATATACACTCAGCACCTGTTAACTAAATGAGAACCCATTTAATTTAATTTTCTTCATTGCTTTGATTATTATTATTATTCGAGAATGGGGGTTGCTTTTAATAATGTACAAGTAGATTTTTGTTTGTTTGTTTGTTTGTTTGTTTCCTTGAGAACAGTCCTTTATTGTCAGCCTTTGTGGGTGTGTTAGCATGTTAGAGGGAGGCAAGGGACTGATGTCAAATATGAGCAATTCCCTACCTCCAACTTCCTCATGGCTCTGAACCTGTCATAAGGCAAAAGATGTAGACTTGACTCAGTTGCATCATAGTAAAAAAGTAAAATTGACCCCTGACTGCTAAATCTTATAGGATTTTTATGTACACTTGTTAAGCTGTTATATTTATCTGCTTACAAAAAATGTGTGTGTTTTTGTTTTTTGTTTTTTAAGTATACTGCTCTCAAGGCTGAGGTTGAGAGATTTGGCTTTGTTTACAATAATATGAAGTGGCGTGTAGACTCAAACTATAACTTAATGGATGTTTTTCACATCACATAACCACGATGCATTTTGGCACATTTTAAAATGGCTGGCAGACTCCACTTAGCAGAGGCCAAGGAATGAAATATCAGGGTGTTGCAGGTCAGTGCACTGGCAGAGGAGTATGGGAAAGCTTACTTGGCTCTAGTTCCTGCAATCACTCACTCATTTCATGAGCAATAAAACTGAACTAAGTAAAAAAAGAAACCATTAAACATTAATGTGCAGTACACACTGACTCAAGGATGGAAAGACAGTATTTCACATGTTTTTCCTTTACTTGTATTATTTATGTCATGAAACAAGACCTAATTATCTTTTATGTTTTATTTCCAAAGATAATATCATATAAGAGTTGGGAAATGGATTTATTCTTTAACACTGATATGAGAAGAAAGTTAAGACATCATTCTAAGCTGTCTATTGGTTATGAAAGAATAGGCCAACCCAAAAAGTAGAAGTCAGTTCCTCTAGTGTCCACAAAAAAGCTTATCCAATTGATACAGCTCATTTTTGAAATGTTAGCAATTTTCAGTGCATGGTCACAAGAGATTTTTTTGTATATCATCTCATTTATTCCTAAAAGGATTGTATGTGTCAAATTCTTAAAGCAAATACATTTTTAATAAATATGACTGATGATTGTTAGAGTACTAAAATCATGCGATAAGTGTTTTTTCTTATCTCTTTATATATTTTGATACAACATATAAATAATGAGTTATGTCAATAAACTGATAGTTTAAAATATCAGTGCTAAACTTTAAGTTGATCTCAGTAATTCTCCATATTTATTTACTGTTTTGATGACTAAAATTTTGTATGAATAAATATATCATCATAGATAAGAAAGAATAATATGTCTAATACATTATCAGGGGATTCTATAGTAATTTAGCTTCTATAAACTGCAATCACATAAATAGATATTTATTTAAGCAGTCCATCACACATAATTGAAGACCATTCTACTCAAAATAGATAAAATATAAGTACTCAAAATATAAAATAAAATTTATATCAATAAAAATGTAAGCCAGTTTACAACTTTGACTAATTTTATTTTATATTTTCTCCTGTACAGATTAAACTGAAGTTATATTAATTGACACAATCCTTAGGTTGTTTAGCTTTTTTATTTTCTACTATGTTCCAACATTTTCTCTAAACATACCAATTGAGAAATTAATGGCAGATTACTTTTTAAATGAGAAGTAGAGTCTTACACTGTAGTATTTGTAATTCCTTCTCATCTTGAAAGACTAATAAAATTACTTTTCTTATTATAAATTTGATCAAATTCTACTTGTAGTTATAGTGACAAATTTTACTTAATAAAACAGCTGTTTTGGGGCACCTCAGTAACTCAATCAGTTAAACGTCTCTTAATTTGAGCTCAGGTCATGATCTCACAGTTCGTGAGATGGAACTCTGCATCAGACTCTATGCTGACAACGTGGAGC
This sequence comes from Panthera pardus, assembly GCF_024362965.1. Classification (NCBI taxonomy): domain Eukaryota; kingdom Metazoa; phylum Chordata; class Mammalia; order Carnivora; family Felidae; genus Panthera; species Panthera pardus. The sequence goes on from NW_026526766.1 coordinate 35,780,832, forward strand.
CTGCTTGGGATTCTCTCTCTCCCTCTCCGTCTACACCTCTCCAATAATCAATCTCTCTCTCTTTCTCTCCCTCTCTCTCTCTCTCAAAAAAAATAAACTAAAAAAAATTTTTAATAAAAAAAATAAAACAGGTGCTTTATACTAAGAATAGCCTCCTCCTGCCAATCCTAAGTATTTCCACATCGGCTCATACTGTATTATAAGACACCATAAATTTTTTATTAGTTCACTGAAAGGATTTGGAATATGGTTTTCTACTTACTATCCAGTCATTGCTTGGCTTTAATTGCTATGTAAGGATTTATAGAAAAGTAACAACATAAGTCTAAAATGTTTTAGTTAATCTCAGGGTACTCTATATTAAAACTTTGTCATTCTCAACTAAGTCCTCTAATACTTCATATAGTTATAAATAATTTTTTCTTGAATTTTTGAAACATTCTCATATATAATTTTACTATTTAAATGTTGCTTTATTACTAGAGTCAATCAATTAAGATGATTTCAATGTAGAAAATTCTTTATTCATCTCATAATGTAATAAGTATTAATTATCTGCCTTTATAGCATGCATTTTATAGTGAAATATTATGATTATTTGCCATAAATTGTTCACTTTTATAAAGTAGAAGACATAAGGTTAAAAATCACTTTGTCTATCTTTACATTTAGGCAAGGTGTGTAAAGATGTACTGTTATATAATTTATTTATTGAACTGGGCTTGGGAAGGGCTCTAGATGACCATCTAATCAAACCAAATTTTCTAGTTGATTAGAGTACTTTCCAGAGTTGAAAAATTTGGGTCACAGACTTTGTGTGTGAGAAAAGACTAACTAGAATCCTAGTTTCCTTAACTCTAAAAGTTTAAGAAGTTAAAAATAATAATTCCTCGATCACATATATGTTCCTCATCTAACAGCATTACTGGGAAAAAAGTTCAGACATAATGTTATCTTAAGGAAGTATGCTTAAGCCCAAGATGAGCTCAATCCTCACGAAAAAAGGATATCAGAACTATGCTGAGTCTCAGCAAATAAGTTTCCAGGACATGGGAAAGGCTGGTTCTGGGGCTAAAAGTTACTAATGCATTGTTGTCAAACAATCTTGCATTGTTAGCATAAATGATGGTTGTATAAAAGTTACAACATAATGTCTCAACATACATATATTGTAGCCTTTAAACTACAGCTCAGAGGTATGTCCAGGCTCTAACATGTGAGAGAATCAACTTGCGGTAGGAAAGAGCTAAAATGGTGTGTGACTAAAGGTGGAGGGAGTATTTCAATCATAAAGAAAAGTTCTGTTGTGTGAATCCATGACTCAAGATTTCAATCACATTTTTCAAATTACTTTCTCTAAGACATTTCATCATAGTCTTAATAACTTTAGGAAGCAATCAAATAAAATTATTTTCTATAAGGAACAATAATTGCCTCCCCCAATTCATAAGAAGACTTTTTCTAAATATATATTTTATATGTATATAAGATAATCCTGAGATAAACATGCCTTTAGCATATCATAAACACATCTTTAAAATATTACTATATATGGTTGTCCCTGGAAATAAAATGCTGAAGATCAAATTTAGACAAGGATAGAGTTTCACAAAATAGTCTAAAACATATTACTCTTTTAGAAAATATTTGTATAAATAAGAAGACAAAAAATACCATCTAAACAGAAGCAAAAAATGATAGAAGAGCTTACCAGTATACTACCATAATGAAATGCCTTTCACTTTTGCTTTTTTCTTCTATAGTCTACTTAAAAATACATTCTAAATGATGATGTGAATTACCTATTTCTAAATAATAGAATAAAGCAATATATCTTCAGTGCTTTGTGCTACATTTGAAGTAAAGAGAATTGTCACCCATCATTTGCTAAGTAGCAACCAGTATTTAAAGGTTATAGGACTAGAATCACTTTCCATATCTGAATACTCATCAGGTCAGACAACCATTTTAAAGATTCAGCAATGGCAGAGTGAAATCCCATCCTGTGGTTTCTATAGATTCCCTTCTCATACTTAGCCTTCATGTAGTACCTGACCAGGGGCTGAAGTCAAAAAATATCTCAACTTTACTCTAAAGAGCCCTGATTGATGAATGAAGGGTAGGAAGAGGGATTCCTCCCCCTGGCTGCTTATAGCCCACTATGAAGTGCAAGTGTATTATTAGATTACATAGTTTTCAAGACTTCATGGTCATTTCTTTTGGATACTTTTAGCACGATTTTGCAAAGGGCTATTTACACTATACACACAGGCCTTAATAAAATCTGGTTTATGGCCAATTAGTTCACTTGGTTACAGCACAGAGCTTATAAGACTAGAAGTTATTTTTAATTCCCTGTTTATTTATTTGATACAGATTCAATTGCTCTTCCTCTCAAGGGATACAATTTTTAATTGGAAAATTATTCAAAAATAAGTCATAAAATATATACAGACCAAGAGGATTTTCACAAATTTGTGTAAATAGATTGCTGAATATATCAAAATAAATGAAAAATAACTGAGTTTAGCAGTCACTTTTTCTAGAAAGTCTCTCTGAACTCCAACCTGAGTAGTCTTCCATTATTTGACAATAGAATTACTTTCATTTATCTCTTCACTTCCTCTATTATATTTAATTTATGTTTATATGTATTTCTCCACTTTAGTGCCATTGCCATATGGAATAGTGCCACAGTCATTAGCAGAAACTCTTTGAAAATGGATTCCCTGATCAAATTAGTTGGAAATACTATCCTACAGTCCCCTCTTAGAAATAAAAATGCATCTTAGCATGCCGGAATATCTAAGAAGCCATGAAGACAAAATACTTTGTAGTTTTGGGCCAAGAATAAACTCATGTAGCAATGGGAAACTCCCATAATTTGCTTTATCCTGATAATAACTACAAATATCTCTTGGGACCAAAGTTTCTATACAGGGGGGATGGTTTGGTCCATGAATAAATGAAAACACAGACAGATATATAAACAAATAATATGTGCACATACTTATTTTTCAATGTAACAAAAATTCTGGAAAGAAGTATTCTTAGTTTTGGATCAGTGGTTCACACACATTAAAACTTTTATGTATGACATTCTTTATTTTTTTTCCTCAGGTTTGCATGATGAAAGGACTATCTCTAGCTGTCAAATCAATTTCTGTGCAAAAGAGAGAAGGAAATGACAAAGAAGAAACAAAGCTTTCTTAAAGATTTCAGCAAATTGTAGTTTGCCGCCCATTGGCCAGAGCTGAGTCACATGGACACCTTTACTGCAAAGAGGTGTGAGAAATAGATTTTTTTTTAATTGGGAACATGGACACCTAGAACAAACTGGAATTTGTTAATAAAAAATGAGGGAACAGATACTAATACAACTAATACTGTCACTATTCTCTGAATCAAAATTTAGTATCACATGGATCTGATTCATTTATGCAAAACACTGCTTCCTTGTTGATGAAACCCAGTGAATGAGATATTATAGGTAGTGAATGAATATATTAACCTGAGCCCTAAAGGAAGGATTCTAACAACACTTTTAAATATGGGATGTAGGAGGCACATGAGGATAATGCAATGTTCTGTACCCTATATAAAAGCTTCAATGGACAAATCGATATACTGCAAAATAAAGAAATATAAAGCCCCCCTTCACCTATATACCTAGTAATATCAAGGCTGTTAGCCACAAATCAGAAGCAAAATATGGCCATGTGAGTTTACCACTGTTCAGGTCAGAGTTTCTGAATTATCCAAGAGACAAGTAAGCTGTCACTGGAAGTAGATCACCTACTTTAGATTTCATTGGGCCTCACCAAAATTTCAATATAATAGTCCTATAGGTAGTATGAAACTTTCTCTAAACATGGTCTAAAAAATCAACTTCCTTATTTCAAATCAGTTTATAACTTATATCAGTGTCAGTAGAAGAGTTGAGGCTGGGGTTGACAGTAAATTATGTTGTTTCCATTTGAAATAGTTTCTCATTTATTGTTTCACAAATTTATATTAGGCTTGATTGATTTATAGCATGTAGTTTTGATTAATGGTTGTTACCAATCCTTCTTTTTTTGAATCCACCTCTGGATAGAGTGCAAAAGTTCCATTTCCAGAAATTCAAAAATTTTAACACCAGACCCTGGGCTAGAGCAGAGACATGAAGATACTACCAGGTTCGGGGGCCTCCCAGAGAAAACACACTACCACTTCTGGTAACTTTTCAAATACTGCATAATGTCAACTTTCCCTTAGAGAAAGTTTGAGTTGTAAGCTAATAATAACTCATTCCCTCTTACCTGACATATTTATTGCAAATGAGAAGTGCACATACTAATAATATATATATGTACACATATATATAGTGCATATCTTCTACTATATTTTCTAATAAGTAGTATTTTGTAACATCAAGATTTTTTTTCAAATAATAGTTTCAACCAACTTATAAATTTATCAACACTTAGAAGATTTAAAAATATAGAAGAGGAAGAAGATGGAAAGTTATAGTGGAAGGAATAGTCAGGTTGTTTTATTTTTAATAAAGAGATGTATAATGGCAATATATTTTTTATTCTTTATACTATATGAGAAACAATATGCTATTGGTTGTGAGAGTGTTTTAATAGAGAATTAGTTACCTGTTAATTTTAATTTGGATTTATCCAAGATTATAATCAATCACAGAATAAAGATATATTTATAACCATGATAATTCATATTAATCTGAAAATATGTTGAGAGAAAGGCAGAGCTGTAGCACTAGCTGTGGATGGCAAAAGATTTTATGAGCCTTCTCAGAGCTCTCAGACAATGAACTTCAACATTTTCAAAACTTGTAAAAACAAGTAAAGCAAAATTTAAGTTAGAATATTTAACCATGTGTAATGTTAGCCACAAGCCTGGGAGGTGACAGAAACTCAAACATTAGTTGACTGAAGCAATACGTAAAAACAAACTGAAGCACACATATAAAATGAGGTCTCCTTTTAAATTTAAAGACTCTTTTACTCTCTATATAGACGCTGTTGCTTTTTCCTCCCCCAAAGAATAAAGAGACCTTAGTTATAAATCATACACAGAAGTAGATAGTCTCTGCCACACAGCTATTAAATGGAGAAATGTACATTTTCTACTTCATCTATCAGGCCTACTGATGTATTTTCATCTAGGTATCAATCACTACAGGAGTTTAAGTATTTGAAAATGGGAACCCATGGGGCTCAACCACCACCAATGAGGGCTCAGCTGTTCTGTGAAAGCCATGAAAAGTGAAACATCTGAAAGACCTAAAAATACAGCTTTACAGTCTCATCATAAGCCATTGACCATGTGGTGTCCCTGGCTCCAGGCATCACACAGAGGATTTGAATAACTTGTGCAAATTCTGAAGACAAATACAAAGTGGTGGCACTGAGATTCTCACTAGTGATTCCCAAAATGTGAACAAAACCAGGCATCCTTTGCCACCAGATTAACTTTGAGCAACATCTGTAGGATGCTGGGAGATATGTGCACTCCAGGAGAACTGCCAATGTCACAGACAAAAGGTTTCAGCGTAATTATAGAGTCTCCACAGGGGACAGAAGTGCAATATGTCACTGGAGTAATGCAAATGATCTTTAGGACACTGTTAATGTGCATTAAATTTTGGGTAGCAACCAACTGTGAATACATAACCAATAAATCACACAGGAAAATTAGAAAAAAATTTGCATGTGTCTGCTTCTGAATATTTCCCACAAGTATCTTTGCATATGACACAATTATGGTGAATTTAAATTTAATGTTCTTTGTTCAATTTAGAAAGACAAAAAAATTATTAATTATATCAATTTATAGCCATTTGGTCTAATCAATATATGCTATATACAGTATTCAGAATTACAGAATAGCAGTGCAGTACAGCATATAAAAAATAGTCTCCCTCCTAGAGTTCCCAATTCTAAACCATGTATACTTACTAATGAAAGCATTTTGTAGCAGTAGTTGAATATATGCATTGTTGTGTAAGGTAAATCTGGTGGACCTCCACGTGAGGGGCTAACCGCTAATGTCCAGTTAGGCTCTAGTTTCAGAAGCTAACTCTCATGAAGTCTTAGATTTTAGCTGAAGGGAAAGGGAAAAGCAGAGAGCTGAGAAAATGGGAAGAGACTTTATGTTTAGTCCAAATTAATCACTAGCTTCACCCTCACTCCCTCTTCACTTGAAAGATTAAGGGACTATGAGAAGATTGCAGGACTGATTCCAGCAGAGATTAGGTGCACCTTGGAGCATCAAGCCAGAGAGGAAAATCTGAGGAAGAATTACAGAGAGAATCAGCAAGAGATTATGAGGTAGGTTTAGCTCTCTGGGGGGCCATTTCCTTACTCATCAGTTTATACCACTGCAGAAGTTTATCTCTCTGCCTTAAGGAGAGTGTAGATCCTTAGATCTAGGTAGAATCATCTTTACCTTTATGTTCTCTGTGTTCTTCATAGAAATCACTTGATAACTCTTGAGAGTTTTCCACTACACTTAGGGAAAACAACAGACCAATTTAAAAAAGAATTTAACTTACAAAAATGTAAGGATAAAGGGGCAAAGAAGAGATAATGGCTCATATCACAGTCTCCTGCTCCCTCTTGAACTCCCTGTTATTCTTCAAAGCTGTTTTCTCTGCTTTATCAAATTACCCATGCTCATATTCCCTTTGATCCTAGTGACTTCACTGTTTCCAAGAATCTTATCTCTCTGGAGGGTTGATGCCGATGGACAGGTGGGATTCCATAGGAAACAATCCCAGAAAATGATATCAAAGCACATCACACATGAAAGAAATTTGACTCAAGGATTGTCTAATTATAAATGCAAATACAAAGCTGTTCCTCACTATACTCCACTGCTAATCAATATCCCTAGAACGTTCATTAGAGTTTTCTACTCCAAACATTCTGCATTATCCACAAATTCCCAAGCTAAGTTGCTTACTGAGAAAAGAAAGTACTGTCTTAATTTGAATTTGTTAAAAGAGAGTCTGACAATGAGGATCTGAGTGTGGTTACATAATTTTTGAATTGAATCTAGGAAGCAGAAGTAAGAAAGCAGGGAAGATGAAAGTGAAAGAAAGAAAGAAAGAAAGAAAGAAAGAAAGAAAGAAAGAAAGAAAGAAAGAAAGAAAGAAAGAAAGAAAGAAAGAAAGAAAGAAAGAAAGAAAGAAAGAAAGAAAGAAAGAAAGAAAGAAAGAAAGAAAGAGAAAAGAAAATGTGCCCCATTGAACTGGTTGCTGATCTGGGGAACTGGAAATCAATCTCTTCAGAGATTTGTGGAGACCCTCTGAGGAGTCTTCTAGAACCTGATGAGGGGCTTGAACTCACAAACTGCGAGATCATGACCTGAACCAAAGTTGGCTGCTTAACCAACTGAGCCATCCAGGTGCCCCCCCCCACCCAAAACTCTCTTCTGATAGCATAGACTTTGACATTTGACTTTGACATTTGACAAACTGCACATTTGCAACTGTGATTCACTTCCCTTGCTTCTCATTATTGCTTCCAGACCATTTCACCTTGGGCTTTGGCATATGCAAGCTAAAAACATAACAAATCATCCCTAGAAGAAGTACTAGTTAAAAATGACTTTATTGACTTAGATTCAAAATCAGATTGATAACAAGATGCTTTCATCTCTATCCACTGATTACTTCTTCAATTATTCTCTTTCCACATATCTTCTCAGCCTTAATTCTCTACTTTATATTTATGTTTTCAAGCTCATGCCAGTTCAACCAAGCTTCTCCATCTTTTGTAGTCTTTAAGCAAATGTCACCTTTTATTTTGCTGTGGGAAATAAGTTTAGGAATTCCCTGAGCTTGCACCAGTGGGTTAACAAGGCTTAGAGTGGAAAGCGGCCCCAAGGCGAAAGCGCCCCCAGCATATAACAAAAGCATAGAGCAGAAGCCACTTCCATAGGACAGGAAAGGAATAGAATAGGTCTGAGTATAGGTAAACAGGGGGGAAATGCCCCCAGTATAGAACAAAAGTATAGAGCTGCTTCTACAGGACTAAAGCATCCAGAATATGTAAATAGGTAAAAAGGGCAATAGACTGCCTACAGCAGGGTGAAATTGCCCAGAGCTAATTAGCAAAAGAAAGGTGCCTTGTTGACCCTGAGATAGCATCCTCTAACCATCTTATCCCCTAGGCAAATTAAGATAAACAGAAGTGGTGCCTGGTGCCTGCCTTAAACAGCCATCTGCTTGGAGCTGGGATTTTGTTTTGTATTGACCCAAACCCATAACATTGCATATCTTTGACACTCCCTTTCTCTCACACACTTGAGTTAACGATGATCACTCCTTCATCACCTCTTTCTTCACATCCATCACGTTTGTAAGCCTTCTGATCCTAATAAATACAGAACACAGACCCTTACTTGGGGCTCTTGTCTCCTCCCGGACATTAGCTTCTCTTATATTCAATTCTGTGTCTGCTCTCTTGCTGGGCAGGAGAGAACTCCAGACTCAAAGTCTGTGACATTTGCTTCTTCAAAGTATGAACCCTATATCATCTTGCTTATATTCATGACTGGCTCTTCTTCTGAGTACAACCTTGCAGTAATTGCAAGACGTTTACCCTTGTATTCACACTGTCAATGGTCCTTTGAGGTGGTGGTATCATTTGTGTAACTCCAAATTGGTGCATATAGGCTATTCCATACCAATGTCTTTAGACAGTATTATGCCTACCCTAACCCTTTTTGTTCCATTTTCTATTGACTTACAGGTCACTTCTTTATATTGTCCAGATAAATAAAAACAAGTCTTTTCCTTCTTATTATGAACGTGAGGGATTTTAACATACCAGTCCAAAAGCTTCTAATTCCCTAAACATCAAAGACTTCTCACATCACTCATTGAACATTTATTTTGCTCTCCATACAGTCAACTTTACCATTAACAGGAGCTGCTTGCATTTTGAAACTGTAAACTCTATTACCCTCCTAACACAAACCTATTTTTCTGACACTGATTGCCTCATTTTTTGTTTCTACTTGATCATGTTTAATAATTTAACTCCTCTGTCTCTGTCAAGTTTTATGGCTTTTTCCTCTTGTCTCCAAGAATCCCATAATGCACTATTTTAAATTTCTACCACTAACAACTCTAGATCAGTCAGCCCACTTTTCTTTCTCCAACTTCCATTCTTCTAGTAAAAATAATAGATCTGAGTGGAAGAGGTCCACCACAGGAGATTTCTTTCTTCTTTTAGTCCTCTTCTGAAAAGAAAGAAGTGGCAATTATGCTTTCCCATGTAAGGAAAAAGACTCTCACACTGGATAAGCAAGGTGAAAATAACACAGTTCCAAGCTGGCCACAGAGTGAGGCATTCCTACCTTCTCTCTATTGAGAAAAAGAAATGCACCCTTGTCCTGGATTGGTTTTTGATTATCCCAATGGATGCAATCCAGTTTCTGGGACTTTAAGTTGTTTGCTACAGTCATTCTGATGATAGAATTTGTGATAATTATTTATCCTATGGTAGATTTAATTAAGTTCAAGGTGGGAGACAAAAACTGGGCTCAGGTAGCATTTGTGGCTCCTTTTGACAGTGTCCTGAGCTGAGCATAGTAAGCTCTAGCAATCCCTCTATGCAGAGAATCACTGGAGTACATTCAGGAGTTGTCATTCCTATCCATCCTGCCTACAAAGTCCAGAATATAGTTAGGGGCAGAACAGCCCCTATTAAGGCAGAATGCAGTACTTAGAAATGTAACAGTTACAGGTGAAACATCACTGATAAGTGTGTCAAGGACCCCATCAGGAATTGGGGGAAAAAAAACACAGAAAAACAAAACTGAACAATGCTTAAATTTCTGTGATTATGCTGGGATTGTCCTAGTTGTAGTCTGTGAGATCATTTTAACTATCTTTATCTTTTTAATTAAAAAGGTAACACATGTACATTAACAAATCCAAACAGCATAAAATGGCTAGCAATAACAATCTTCCCACTTCTGCTCCCCCTCACTTACATGCTTCTCTAGAGATTTTCTCCGAATATCTACAAGGATAAATATTTACATGCACACTTCCCTTTTAAAACACAAAGAAGATCATATCATATGCAGTGAGTTCCACTGGCTCTGTTTACTTATCAATATATTTTAGGATTCTTTCAATACTGACATAAAAATCCAATTCATTTTGTTTAAGGTTTGAGCATATTGATTACATATATATTATATATGTATATATATAATGTATGTATATGTATATACATATGTATACATATATACACATATATGCATATGTATATATAATGTATGTGCATATATAATATATGTACATATATATAATACATATATGTATATGTATATATAATATATATGTAATTACCTAACTACTTCTCCGATCAATGGACATTTATAGTGTGTTTAATATTGCAGTTACACAAATTGGTCAGTGAATGCTGTTAATATAGGTTTTTGCTCACTTGTACAGGTATACTTTGTTGATTAGATTTATTAGAAGGGAAAGTGCTAGGATGAAGGATGATACATTTTACATTTAAGTAATTATTCTCAAAATTTCTAGGATACTGCTATAATTTTCTTCCTACTAATATTGTTCTTTTAATATCCCCTTTATTATTACCTGGATATGTAGTGTGGGAAATATCTGCTTGCCTATCTCACTTCCATAATACAAGTAGTTAGGATTCAATCTCTTAATCTCCTAGTCCCATATAAATGCTCATCCCAAATATAACTAAGAGCTTTTATGATCAAGACTTTTAATATCTGGCTGAATGTGCTCCATATGCCATTGAACTCTACTATTCCTAACCCTTACATGGCATTATTCTTCCTCACTTAAACTGCCTCTTTTTTCAAGATATTTCTTTCACCAATGGATCTTCTCTGGAGAAGTCATATGATAATATTATGGGCCTTTAGTTTCTTCATCTGGAAGAAAAAGGATGGAAAGTATATATAGTCTCCAGGGTCATTTCCAGTTGTAAACTTCTTACCTTTACACTTTTCTCATCTCTGCGTGTCTGTAAAGTATACTTAAGCAGTTTCAAAAAGGAATGAAAAGAAATAATATATACATTTGTAAGAAGTTTTAGAGTAATGTTTTACTTTATTTCCTTGTTGATGTAAAATTGCAGTTCAATTTTCTCTTTTATTTTTGCTTTTTATTTTTGAGAGAGAGAGAGAGCTGGGGAGGGGCAGAGAGAGAGGGAGACTGACAGTACAGACCCTGATGCGGGGCTTGTACCCACAAACCATGAGATCATGACCTGAACCAGAGTTGGACTCTTAACTGACTGAGCCACCCAGGCACTCGTGCAGCACAATTGTCTGATCATTGCATATTATCCATGGTTTCTGCCTTCACCCTCTACATTCATAATAGCACCCAGTATTTGAGGATTCCAGTGTCCCAGGATAATGTATCACTTGACAGTTGCTATTAACAGGTTTATGCATTTCTAAAGACCACAGCATGTACCATTTATAAAAAAGATGTGTTAAAATGGTTATGAAATTTCCAACCATTCCAACTGGCCTAAATTATGAAACTGATATGACTTCTTTGTCTTGTTCAACTATAGTCTTTATAAAAGGTCAACCAAAACCCTTTAAGCTACAGCAAAAGGCCTTTCCACTTGCAGACTTAAATGTCTAAAAACTCCTTATTTCAAGTCATAATATTTTGTCCAATTTTACATTGGTAAAACCAAGCCAAACATATTGTCAAAATAAGATTTTGTAGTGTTTCCAGGGAGGGATAAACAAAACAACAACAACAAAAAGCAAACTTGTCCTTGATGTATAGGAAATAAAATTAGTAAAACATTTTAGCATGCAAATGAGAAATGGTTATCCTACTTTGAACTGTATCAACAGGCAGGGGAAGGTTACCTATTATACAATAGCAGCTAGCCATCACATGTGTCAGAAACTTGACTGGGGGTATTCCTTTGTAGTTCTAGGCTTAAAGCCAAGCTATTAGGAGGAATTTGGGTTTTGCAGTCTTAGCATCCCTTTCACTACCTTCAAAAATATATCCAATCAAGTAAGATTAGAGTAACCCAGTCTCCTGCAAAAGGTAAGAATGCCCATCATTATATATACTGGCCATTAAAAAGTATTATGTTCTTAATACAAAAAAAATTTATTAACTGATAAAAATGAGTTCTACTATAGATTGTAGTCAGACAAGAGAAGGAAACATAAACTCAAATATTAAGATATAAGAAACCAGAGACCTATAAATTTCCTTCACTAAAAAGACATTGTAAAGAAGAATGAATACTAAGAAATATCAAATTATAAAATGAAATAAAATGGACAAAGGTAAAGAGGAAGAAAAAGAGCAGAGTGTGGAGAAAAGAGAAAAAAATCTTGCTAGCGAAACAACAATGAAATAGCATTGTTGATGGGAATACCTGTAGTTACAGACTTTTGGAATCTAACAACATTTAGTAACTACAAAATAGTCTTAAAAATATAAAGAACCTTTGTAACAGTTTTTTTTATACTTCTGAGACCCTTTCCTAAACGTATCTGAAACCTGAAACAATATTTGCAACTGAAGATTTTTACCAGAGTATTTCTGGTAGCAAAAATTAAGATTCACCTAAATGGCAAACATTAGGGAGATTACTTCCTATTTATAAAATGACCAACTAAAACATTAGGTAAAAATTAAATAGAATTCAGAATTCTGTATGGAATATGATCTTGATAGAGTAGAAAATGCTTAGGAAAAACACATGGAAGGAGATATACTAAAATGGGTTACAAAAGTGGAGATTATAAAGAAAGATTTTTTTCCATGACAGACACTGTTTATTTTTTATGCGAATTCTATATTTCCACAGTGAATATATATGACTTGCATGCCCATTTAAAATGGAAAGAAAAATACAGATAGTTAGATTCATATAATGATACTTTCTAATTATGGAAGACCACAAAATTAACAAGTTCTAATTCATTGATGCTTGTTGACTTTGGCAGTGCCCTGGGATCATATCAGCTCTTTAAAGAACAGAGAGAATTTTAACATCCTCCACAAACGCAATAAAAATCTATTGTTTCTTTTCTTAAAAATTCTTCATGACTTTAAATTACTCAAAATATTCAACATTATCTTTGGATCTCATTAGACCATTTAAAATAGTCCATTTAAGGAAAAAATAAGGACATTTTCACTTTGAAAGCATTTCCTTAAATTTCTTCCATCTTAAAATGTCCATTGAAACTCAAAATCTCATTGAAATAATTTTCAAATAAAACACATTTTGGCAATGTATGTGGGCAGATAAATGGTCAAAACAAAAGTATGAGTATAGTTATATTTTAGAATTTTACTGCAGCAAGATGAATTGATATAAAATAGTAAAAATAGATCAATTAATTAAAGCATCATAACAAGCAATTTACCATTGGATATAGTCAACAAAAATTTTAAAAAGTGATAATTTGGTTAGAAGTGTTGAAAAAATAATATATAGGAAATTGAAAAATATAGTTCATATTCCTATAAAATAGTGGACATACTATGGAATTGAGGACGTACTGGAAGGCAATATTCCTGCATGGTTATAATAGAAACAAGTACTTTCTGTCCCAATTATAGCTCATGTGCTCTACCAACTGCCTGGACTTCGGATGCTGTTTTTAGTTTTTTCATTACATTCAAATGAGTAATAATACTAACACTGTAATACAGTCACAATTTTCACAGTAGAAAGTGTCATGACTCATGAAAGACTGGTTGAATTTACTTTTACTTCAGTTTCACAAACAACTGGTATTACACCATAGCTTTCATTATCAAAGGTTACTGAAAAAAACACAATCCAGTCAAATTAGTGGAAGTAGTAACAGGGGATTCAATCCAAGGAAAGAGAAGACACACGGGACTGAAAGAAGTTCATGAAAAATTGTAATCAGCATCTGTTCTTCATTTCTATCATTTAAAAGGATATCCCATCCTTTAAAAGTATATATAAAGAGTAAAATGGCAACCTGTCTGACACAGTACTAATTGTTAAAAGACTAGTAGAGACTGAACACTCGTTCCCCTTACAGCATATTTCCTCCCTCCCTTTCCTCCATCCCTCTTCCCTCTCTTCCCCCTTCCTCTCCCTCCCTCTTTCTCTTATTGCTATCTCCAGTTTTGCTGGACTCCACAACTCATGGCTAATGTAATGTCTTAGATCCAGCTTTCCCATAAAGTTTTATTCACAGAGCTTTGAATACTGCTCTTATTACCCCCAGATCTCCCAAACTTCAAACTTTAGTGATTTAGAACTTTGAATATGTTCCTATGAGCCTAGTTCCAATGGTCCTGGTTCCTCAAAGGAGAAATCTGATTGGCTCAGCTTAGATTAGCTGTTTGCCCCTGGATTCATCACCTGAAGGCAATATGGAATTACCTCACACAAACATAGGCAGCCCGGCCAGTTCCCTCAGGAAGGGTTGTGGAGGTCATTGCCAAAGAAAGGGCATAAAGTTTGAGAGATGGGTACTTCAAACTTCTTTACTATACAGCATATGTATTTATGCCACATTTGAAGAAACATATAAGTGTATTGCAGAAAAACATCAGAGCTGGCTTCATGAGCTCACAACCTGTGCATTTGCACAGAGTCCTGCACAGAGAAGGGTCCTGTACAAAGAAGGCTCTTTTGTGGTCTTTTTGAAATTCTTAGTACTATTTAGAAAAATGTCCCCTGCATTTTCATTTCACATTGGGCCCTGCAAACTCTGTAATAGGATCTGATCACAGTCTTTGCTCCTGAGATGTTCAAGATGTGCTATATAAGGCTAATCTGCTGAAAGTGTGCCCTTTTTGTCTCTTTCAGATTCAGTGCACTAAAGAATGAGGATAAAAGTAGGCACTAACATTCTAAAACAGTAACCTAAGACTACGCTTATATGCTTAATATAATGAAGTATCACCATTTATCTTATATTAAAATTCAATCATCTTTGATATAAATCAATTTAGATGGGATATTAATTAGAAATAGATGATGGAGGAAAAAATAAAGCTTTCAGAGTCCAAGTAAAAGTAATTTGACTTTAAGAGCCTTGATACTGTTCCTGAATCCCTACTGTTTAGCAAATCCTCCAAGGAGATATAATAAAAATGTACCTGTATATATATTTCACTGCCTTCTCTCAATCTTTCATGACCTTTCTATCCACCCTCTCCAGTCTGAGATAGTGGGTGCACCTACTTACAGCTATGTGGCCAAGGGAAAATTACTTAGAAATTCTCAAGCTTGATTTTTATCATCAGTAAAATGTAAAAAATAATAATAACAAGCCAGAAACATGCTGTGGGAATTAAAAAAGAAAAATGCACATAATCACTCAGCACAGTACCTGACATTAAGAATTCAATGACTCTTCAATTGTATTTTATTATAACGTTTACCATGATGTGTTACAACTTATGTCACTTATTTGTCTACCTATCAGACTGCTAACCAGGTCCTAGTTAGAGGGGAGCACTTCCTGGTTACATTTGTATCATTAGTGCTAAATACAATGACCAGCAAGTAGTACAACCTTTTCAATGTTTGAAGAATGGATGGATGGATGGACTCATCTATTTAGAATTTTGGAAGATGGTGATAAATTTGTGAGGACAATATTCCCTAATTTACTAAAACCCAGAACAAAATATTTGCTTAAGAACATTAGCAACCACCACCAAAACAACATAATTTTGGAATTAGAACCCCTTATTTTTCACATCTTCTTTGGAATAATATTTTTAAGGTATGTATATAAAAAGAGTTTGATCATGTTTCATCAAAACTACTCAAAATCCCATTTCTTTTTTATGAATTGTGCTGGGGATATTTCAACATCCAAAGAGTCAGAAGCAAAGTTTAGTAAGAATCAACTTCATTAGAGTACAAACAAATGTAATAAGTGTTAAATACATGGGTTAGAAAATACAAAACCATGAAGACCTCCCACACTGTTCCCAGAGAGGAATGTGTCTTAATACTTCTATGAATCCCAGGGGGCACCTGGGTGGCTCAGTCGGTTAAGTGTCTGACTTTGGCTCAGGTCATGATCTCATAGTTTGTGAGTTTGAGCCCCTGTGCTAACAGCTCAGGGCCTGGAGCCTGCCTCAGATTCTGTGTCTCCCTCTCTCTCTGCCCCTCCCCTTCTCAAGCTCTTCCTGTGTGCCTCTCTCTCTCAAAAAACAAATAAAATAAACATTAAAAAAATTATTCTATAAATCCCTTGAGGATGTGACAGAAAAGCCTGCCTTAAGAAAATTTCACACGCACACATAATATTCAATTGTGGGGGTTCTGTTGGTCTTCTGAAATCTATTCGTGCACATTTAAGTGTGTACAGGCCTGTGATATCCATTAGCAATTTTGCTAGCTACTAACCAAATGTGATTATTTAAATTTAACTAAATTTAAAATTCAATTTCTCAGTGTCACCAGCCAAGTTCCAAGTACTCAAGAGCCACATCACTATTTAAATTAAGTTTAAATCAAATTAAAATTAACATTCAGTTCCACTGTCACACTAGACATATTCCAGGTGTTCAAAAGCTACATGAGGCCAGTGGCTACCATACTGGACAGCACTAATAGAGGATATGTCTATCACATCAGAAAGCCCTTTGCACAGCAGTGACATGGACCCTGCAGAATTCTTCTCCTAGTGGAAGGAGTGTGCCCTTGCTACATGTGGTGCACATGTATGAGGGAAGACTGCTTTCAGGGAGCCTAAAAATATTTCTTAGTGAGCATAAAGCTGACTTAAAAAAAAATTCTCCCATTTCCTAGTTCCATGGATATATAAACTTTTCTTCAAAACAAAAATGGAAACCAGTAGCAGCTTGGTATTATAGAAGTGTCTAGATTTTGGATTTACCAAGATTGAGGTCAGGTTTTCTATTTTAAGTTGGTGGCAATATTGGGCAAATTCATGATTTTCTTATACGTAAAGTGGCAAGGTAACACCTATCTGTCAGGGTAGTTTTATAAATTAGAAACAAAAGACCTGAAGCACTAATTTAATACGTTTCAGATATAGTGGTAAATATAGTAACATTTTGGACCAGACGAACCTTAGGTTCCATCTAGTATGTCCAATAAATTTCAATTATAAACACTGGAGAATGTGTGTTGTTTTCCCACTGTGCCTTGTTCATACTGAACATGATTACATGCATCTGTCATCTTTATATTCCCATTTCCTGGAATACTACATAGTACACAAAAGTCATCCAGTAAATATTATTGAATGAATATGTGCCCAATGCTACAGACCGAGTTAACTGCAGGCTAAGGATATATCCCAGGACTCCTGAATTTGTGTGATTTAGTGCAAAGAACAAAGGATAGAGAAAAAGAAAAAGAAAATATGGTTCTACTTTTTGTCTTGTGACCTTAAGCAATCACCTTTCTGACCTCAGTATTCTCCTTTGCGATATAACTGAATCCATAAACTCTTCTCCAGCTGATTCTCAGGATTACAGCTTTAAAGTGTCTTCCATTTATAAAACATTACAGCAGATCCCATAAGACACATGACAATAAAGGCCTCTGACATATCAAAAACCATATTTTAAGTATTTCAGAGGTCAACTGATGACACAGAATGCCTCAATTTTATTTGTTTTTATTTGTGTTTGAAGGAATTGTGAAGGTTATACTTACAATTCCAGTTAAATGGAAAGAAAGAATAATACTTGAAAAACATTAACTGATAACATTAAAAGAGAAATCAAACATAGTCTATTGTACTATATTGTCTCTTCTTTATTTTTTAAGACTTAAGTTTTTAGACCAGGTTTAGGTTTAAAATAAAATTGAGAAGTAAGTACAGAGATTTCCCCTATACCCTGTTCCCACAGTGGAGTGCATAGCCTCCACTATTAGAGCATCACTTGCAAAAATGATTTTTTTTTACCAAAGATGTACCTACTTTGACACATCATAATCACCCAAAGTCCACATATTACCTAAGGGTTCACTCAGTGTTGTACATTAAATGGGGCTAGACAAATGTATAATGACATATATCCATCATTATAATATTATAGGGAGTATTTTCACTGCTCGAAAAATTTTCTATGCCTTACCTACCCATCTCTAACTCCTCAAACCTCTAGCAATCACTGATATTTTTTACTGTCTTCATATTTTGGCCTTTATCAGAATACCATATATTTGGACTCATAGTACATAGCTTTTTCAGAGTGGCTTCTATTATTCATGTATATTTGCACAATATGCATCTTAGGGTAGTCTTTCCAAGGCTTGATAGCACCTTTTTTTTTTCCTCATTGAATAACATTCCACTATCTGAACGTACCACAGTTTATTTATACATGCACCTATTGAAAGACATCTTGGTTGCTTCCAAGTTTTGGAAATTGTGAATAAAGGTGCTATAAACATATGTGTTCATGTTTTTGGATGGACAAACATTTTCAGCTCCTTTGCATAAATACCAAGAGCATGGTGGCTAGATCTTATGGTATGAATATGTTGAGTTTTGCAGGAAACCTAAAAGCTGTCTTCCAAAGAAGCTGAACCATTTTGCATTCTCACCAGCAATGAATTAGCGTTCCTATGGCTCCATATCCTCACCGTCATTTGGTGTTGTCAGTGTTATAGAAGTTGGCCATTCTAGTAGGTGTGTACTATGGTATCTCATTGTTGTCTTAATGTGCATGTCTGTGATTACAAATGATGTAGAGCATCTTTTCACATGCTTATTTACAATCTGTAAATCTTAGGTGAGATGTCTGTTAAGGTCTTTGGCCCATTTTTTTATTGAGATGAGATTGTTTCCTAATTGTCTTTTTTAGGTAATGTTTTATCTCATTATGAATCCTTTCAAACTATATAATCAGTCATCCACACTGAGGAACTGTATACAGGATGGTCTGTTTTTAGAGAGAAGTCATCACGCCAGGTTTTTCCTGCCTATGTACTATAAAGCTGTTTCTCAGAATTCAAGCTGCAACATCCTTTAGTAATTTATTCCATCCACCTTTATTTAAAATAATTCATTTGTAATATGACAATATGATATTGCTAACAACCTCAGAAAAATGCAGCAAGTAAGTAGGTCTATGAAGAAATACTGTACAAAGATTAATTGACCAGAAGTATTCAACATTATCTAATTTCCCTTTTACTTAAGAAAATTGCAGGAATGTTTATCAGTTGTCACTGTTGTCATTGTTGTCATTGTTGTTTTATAATGTCTGTAGTTGTGGTCCACAATTAGAAACAACAAAAATTCTTTTGGGGAAAGCATTTTGTGTGATTGTTTTGTTAAAGAAAGGAGAGCTGTAATAACAACACTTAAAAGTCAGTGAAGGATTTTAATTTATGCATACACTTGAAATACAAGGAGTAACATTTAAGTAATTTAATAGAAACATTTTAAAATCCCAAATAATTCTTTTAGTATATTGACATTGAGTATGAATATGAATAATATTGAGTAATATGCCTGAATAATGACTGATACACTTCAGGAAGTTAATACAACTATAAGTGTCATTAAATATATTTTATTTAAACTTAAATAAAACCTTGATTTTAATTGTGCCTTCCAAACAAGTACTATTGTACTGGCAAATTTTCTGCATGTGTAGAGTAGTGCAAAGGGGACACTGCAGCAAGCTGGAATCTTAGATTACAATGCAGGACCACCTTTAAGCCCTGAGACCCAAAGCACATCAATAGATTTACAGTGGGGCTTTGCTTAGAAAACTTGATTTACATCACATCTTATGAAATGATTTTTTAAGATGAAAAGCAATATATATTCAGCTATGGTTGTTGATAACTATATTTAATATATCCAGCTAAGGTAAGATTAATATTTTTTACAAAATCATGGAAGTAATGAGAGGCCATATGAGGCATGTGAGGCATATAAGCACGAGGCCCACATAAGAGGATGAGGCTATTACACAGACTAGGTGTAACTTGAGGCTAATTCCTATCCTTCAAAGGTCCACTAGGGTACATGTCCACGGAGAAAAGAATCCTTGGCTCTTGATCTTAAAATTATGAAAAAATAAGTTTAAATGTACTATTCATCATGGATCCAAGGTCATGTGAATAGCCAGATGAAAAGAAGGGAAACCGAAGGCATACAGAAGAAATAGAAAAACAGATACTGAAAGAAATACTCATACATACAAATAAGACACAGGCATAAACGTATGCCTCATCAGTCCTAAGACTGCATAATTCTTATGGTTTGATTATGCAAACTTGTATCTTTCCCTTAATATTTAAGCTTATTCTAGTTTAACTAGAATTCTAACTTTCATCAAAAAGATTCCTAATAAATAAATTACATTCATTTTCTAAAGTATATATTTAATATAAAACTTCAATTTCAGAAATTATGCTCAAATACTATGTTCCTTAAAGGGTGTTGTTGGTGTCATTTGTGGTTGTTCTCTTCCATTCCTTTATCTCTTAAGTTTCGCTGGCTGTGCTTAGACTTGAGCATTACACTTGCAACAGATGTAAACACATAATATTTTCTTTTGAACAAATTTTACTGCTAAATAAAAAAATGTTTGAAGTGAATGTATTATGTAATTCCTAGAGTAACATGATTATTTAGTTATAAAATCACAGGGGCCTAAGAGCATGGGTAAGAAATATGTCTTTCCAACGTAATTTCTATAAGACTACCTTTAACAGAGAAGACATATCTTGCAATCTACATATTTTGAAATATCATCTGTACTACTTGCTTACCTGTTGTTTCCCAGACCCATAAAACTCTTTAAAACTCTGCTGTAAACTGATGAAGCTGATTTTTCAGTGAATTATATTTTCCAGGCTTCTATGATTGCAAACTTCCTCCAAATATTGGCAATAGAAGACACTGGAAGGAGATAAGAAGCAGGAAAAAAAGGAGGGGTAGTAGTATTCTGCTTCTGGTACCAGCAGTATGGCAGTTCCTGGCAATGGCCATAATATTAGCTGGAATGAGGGGATTCATTTGAGACTCAGATAGGCTGAGACATTACATTTTATAGTAGCTCCAGCCTTGAGACAGATGAAATTTCTTTGTTGAATCCAAGACTAACTGCAATACCATCTTCATGTGCAGACCTGTGGGCTAACCAATACTATATTTGGTTCACAAACTTGTCATTGTCATCTCCATTTGCCATTTGCTTTTCGACCCTTTTAGATTCTTTTGTGACCAATTCACTGTACTACCCTATTCCCTCATGAGAAATACAGAGGATGGTTTCTGTTTCAATGACTAAACCCTGACAAATACAAACACAGCATTATTTTTTTGTTTTATTTTTCATTATAGTCATGAGAAAGATATAAATGTGACTTAATTAAAAATACCTAATATCATCCTCTGCCTACCAGAAATAACCAGTTGACTTTATAAGGGGGTAAAGTCCAACAGAGAGTGTTTGGCTGAATTTGACCCTTCCCAGATTCAATTTTCTCATCTATTAGGTGAGGGACTTCTGTAAAGAATGTATAACATTTCCCATAGGCTACATATTATCACTTGCCTATAGTCATTATGCGTGCTATAATAAATGTAATTTCTAAAGATTAAATTTGGATCCACTAATTCCACTACTGGATATTTATCCAAAGTAAATGAAAATACTAATTTGAAAAGATACATGTACCCCTATGTTTATTATAGCATTATTAATTTTTTTAATGTTTATTTATTTTTGAGACAGAGAGAGAGCATGAACAGGGGAGGGTCAGAGAGAGAGGGAGACACAGAATCTGAAGCAGGCTCCAGGCTCTGTCAGCACAGAGCCCGACGCGGGGCTCTAACTGACGGACCGTGAGATCATGACCTGAGCCGAAGTCGGACGCTTAACTGACTGAGCCACCCAGGCGCCCCTATTATAGCATTATTTATAACAGCTATGATATGGAATCAATCCAAATGTCCACCAATAGACAAATGAATAAGGAAGATGTAATGCGCGCACACACACACACAAACACACACACACACACACACAGGAATACTACACAGTCATTAAAATGAGATTATGTCATTTGCAACAATATAGATGGACCTAGAGGGCTATTATACTAAATGAAGTAAATCAGACTGAGAAAGAAAAATATA
The DNA here is from genome assembly GCF_024362965.1 of Panthera pardus. Classification (NCBI taxonomy): domain Eukaryota; kingdom Metazoa; phylum Chordata; class Mammalia; order Carnivora; family Felidae; genus Panthera; species Panthera pardus. Next base: position 35,802,987 of record NW_026526766.1, read on the forward strand.
AGATTTCACTCACATGAAGAATCTAAAAAAGAGAAAAAAATGAATAAATAAAGACAAAGCATAATCAGACCTTTAAATACAGAGAACAAACTAATGGAGGGAGGTAAGGGGATGAGCAAGTTGGCAAAGGGGAGTAGGAAATATAGACTTTCAGTTATGGAATGAATAAATCCTGAGAATAAAAGACATAGCATAGGGAATACAGTCAATGATATTATAACAGAATTGTATGGTGCCAGATGGTAGCTACGCTTGTGGTGAATACAGTATAAGGTATAGAGAAGATGAATCATTTATCTTGTATACCTGAAACTAATATAACATTGTATGTCAACTATACTTCAATAATAGTTTTTAAGATAGAATTTAAAAACTTAGGAATAAAAAGAAATTTTATACACAAATATAAGCACAAATCTCAATCTACAGACCTATTTTGCCAAAAGGTATCATCTACCTAATTGTCCAAACCAGAAACTTAGAATTTATTTACATCTTAGACTACTGAAACAGAATTTTAACTTGTCTCACTGAAGTTCAATTTCATCTTTATAATACATTCTTTGTAATATATAAAAATCCCTCATTAGTTCTTCATTGTCTTCAAAATATATTCATATAATTAAAAAAATATTTGTAGCAATGATTATGCACTAGGCATAATGTCTTGAGAATGGTGAATTAGACACAATTCTGCCCCCTTCTGGTCTGCTAAATGAGATAGATATTCAAAAAACAGTCTAACAAATGTTTTTTTGTGGGTTTTTTTTGTTTTTTTTTTATTTTTTATTTTTTAATATATGAAATTTACTGTCAAATTGGTTTCCATACAACACCCAGTGCTCATCCCAAAAGGTGCCCTCCTCTAACAAATGTTTTAAGAAAAAGTATTTATAGTAAGTACTGCAATTTTTATTTTAAAAGGTAGTATTGAAATGTATAAATTTAAATAAAAAAGAGCTTCTTAGGAAAACATGTAAAAACTTCAGTAACCTGGCTTTCTCTCTTATCCTAACTTATACCCAATGCAGCAACCTAGTGTACTACAGACCTTTCATTTTTAAGAATTCTTTTACACATCTGAATTTTTGCATATTCCATTAGCTCTGATACACATTAATTTTATCATTCTTTCCTTGTTGAACAAACATACAGAAAAGTACAATTCTTAAACGCTCCCTTCCATTTTCATATGGCTAACTTCCACTTAACATTTAAGACTCAACTTAGAGATTTTATTTACTCTACCAAGTATTCTATGAAAATCTCTCATTCCTTCCTGAGCAATCTCCATGTCACATGCCCCACTCCGTGTGTTTCTATTTGTATGTCTGCCTTCCTCTTTCCTGAAATTTATTAAACAGTATTGCAAGAGTCTGTATATTGCCATTCTCCAAGTGGACAATGAATGTCTTTAAGAGAAAAGATTATATTTCATATGCCTAGAACCATTTTTTAAATGATTGGTACAAGAACTCATACTTTTCTAAATTTTGACTTACTTTGGTCACAAAATCAAATAAAATGTCTTTTAATATTTTTCAAAGGCAAACCTATTGCATATTCATAATCACACACATTCTTATTTGTTGGTGTTATTTAGGAAAATGCTATAGCATGCTTTAAAATAATCATAATATCGAAGTTCCATTTGATTAAGTGATAAGATCTCTAATGTAATTCTAAGATATATTATCTGTAAGTGGTTTCCAAAATACATCCCTGCTAAGACCTTTTGGAAAACAATCTGAAGCAGGTCTGAATGAATTGGGTGGGTGCCTGTACCCCTACCCTTTTGTTTTACCTTGATACCCATGTTTTGATCTTTTAATGTTCTCTCTTTATAACCCAATAGTTGAATGGAATAGAGTGCAAAAATCACTAATATGTAGTACAGGAAGTGGAGACATACATAAATGAATGCATACTACTTTTTAAAAATCCTTACTTTTATTAATCAAAAAATCATAATCTCTGAATTTTAGTCTGTTTGTCTTTGATATTCGATATTCACCTTTCTAATCATGTATGCATACAGTTTAGAATTTCAATTGTCACAATTTAAATCAATGCAACAGCTGCCATCATTCAACAATGGGAACCCATGGATATGCTCTTTGCATTGTATTAAGTCTCTACTCTTGTTTCAAGGAAGTTCAGTGGCAAAGTGGTACTCAATTTAACAACTATACCAATATTTTTGATAAAATATCTGCTCCTTCTCCCCTTCCATGGTCTGGTTTTGGGTTTTTTTAATAATTAGTTTATTAACCTATTTGCATGCATACTATTTGGTCTAAGTTATTAAAAATTCATCCTATATATTTCTGTGTATGTATATCCTCATATACATACAGCCTTGACTTCCATTGAATAGATGAAACTTAAATATACTACAAAATTATCCAGCATCTAGGTTGCTAAATTGTTACCTTTTTCATAGTTATGTAATTCATTATACCATTGTCTCTACAACCAACTTTTTCTTAATTCTCTAAATCTGTCAGGTTCAATGACAAACATATTTATTTCTTCAAGGTGATAAAATTATGAAATTGTGTTTTATTTGTCATGCAACAACTATTTTGTAGGTAAATCATATTTTGGGAGTGTTTTATCTTCAATGAATTAAAATAAGGTGTATTATAAGAAATAAGCTGAGGCATATTTATGGATGGAAAGAAAAATATTTTCCACAGTGTAGACAATCTAATGTGATACAGACAAATCAATGTTACTCATGTGCTACCCCTATTGACTTACTTTATATAGATGTTTTCTTTGTTTTGTCTCTATCATGGCATTCATCATTGTTCTAGAATTGTTTGTCCACTTATCTGCATTTCCAACATCACACCAACCTTATCTAGACTTCAAATTTTTGAAGTTAGAGATGATATCTTGTTCACCCTTGTATCTATACTACCTGGCATATAATAGTCATTTCAAAAGTATTACTGAATAAATGAAGAAAAAATAAAGAGTGCTGAAATAACTCTCTATCCTAAGAATTTCTATAATCTTTTCTTTAAAATTCCCTTATAACATTTATCACATTCAAACTTGCATGGTAGATATTTCTGTATGTGGCTTATGGATATTTCTGTATTTGATGTGATGGCAGGCAACTAAGTCTTTTATCTTCCTATAACCCCTGGCACTGTGTACCATACAGTAAGTAATAAATAAGCATGTTTTAAACAAAAAAAATAAAAATAAAAATAAAAGGTTTAAGTGTATAAGGGAATTCCCCTGTTCTTCTCATAGGTACTCAACAAACTACCATTTTGTTTTGTTTTGTTTTTAATGCCATACTAAACAACAACTATATTCCAATAGATTTGGCCACAATACATTTCACTAACTTATGAATTAATTTTTGAATACTATATATGCTAGGCTGTTCTACATGCTGGGAAGACAGTAACAATGAAGAAAGAATCTTTGTTCTTAAGGGGCTTTTAGCAAATAGAAAGAAAAAAAATAATGTAAAAAGTACAATGATAAACATGGGAAGAAAAAGTCATCAGGTTTGTCCAGAAGAGTTGGAGGAGATTTTATAAGAAGTGACATTTCATCTGTTTGAGTCATATATGGAATGTAAAGGCATTCAAAAGGTAGAAAATTTGAAGAACACACTTTAAAAGGTAAAAAAAAAATGCTATGGGTAAAAAAATTGTTAATTAAAAAGACATAAAATGTCTGAGAGAACTGAATGTACCAAATGGATAAAGTTAAAACAACTTTTACTTAGCATATAAAAAAGTCTTTTGTGCAAGGTTAACGTGATCAATATATCTATAAAATAAGCTGGGTTTATCTAATTGTCTACATATATTAAAGGGATCACTTTCATATTACACAATAATACTTCGTAATGTTTAAGGTGCTAAGTCAAATTATTAACTCATATTTCTAGATTTTCAGGAAGAATCTCAGTGAAAAAATCCATAGCACTCTCACTCACCCAACTATCCCCCTCACAAACCATTGGACCTATGCCATTTGTTTTTGTATTTGTTACCCATATCTCCAGTTTTGATAAACTAGAATGTCCAGAAATAGCTATCAAAATTACTATTAAATAGAGAATATTTTATCTGTCCCAATTTATTAAGAACTCCAGAGGATATTATCCAGTGGTCACTGCAAGATAGTAGTCTAAAGGTCACAAATGGTAATAGTAAAATTGCTAACTGAGATTTACTATTTCAGCAATACACTTTTTTTAATCCTCTAGGAGGCAAAATAATTACTGACAACTAAATTGCTATAAAAAGATATAGAAAGAAAGATAGTGATAGAGAGGTGTTGAGAGGAAGAAGAGAATAATCTTTATGTAAGATTAAAAATCTGAAATGAAGTAAGATCAAAAGATAGAAAAAAATTAATGTGTGCATGCACATATGCATACATACACAGTGAGGAGGGACATCTTTCTATAGCATTTTCCTACCAGGACAAGCTGCCAATTTAATCCCTTCCCTTACCAAAAAATTGCAAATCTGACTGATGTAAATCCAGGATATTCACATTATTGTATTGGAGGTTACAGGTCACCATATCTTAAAGCGTGGAGCTCAGGCTTCATGTGATCTACTTGCTTACTATCTCCTATGTGGTCAACATTCTTGGGCATGCCTGGAGGTCTGCCTACTTGTCAATAAGGTTGATTTTTTTTTCTATATGGCTATATTTTTTCCCTAATGTACCCCTCCCTCAGTCCACAGCACTGTAGGGGAGAAGAATGAATGGAAGGATTTTGAAACCATAACTCTACCTGAAACTTGTGACAATGTGCAGCAGAATATATTAGAAGGTCATGCTGCCAACTGCTGTGGCATAGTCATTCATCTGCTTTGCTATTTTATGACTCCAGCATTATACAGTAGTATTTTTGTTAATATTATGGCATTGTAGATAACATGCATTTTTTTGTTATTTTTAAGAACATATAATATTGTAAAAATATATGATGTTAATGATTCACTAGTCTTTAAAACTGAATTTTCTTTTATGAAGGTACCATCAGATCATATTCAGTTATCAGCAGATATAAAAATTTAACTTAGAAAGATTTACATCATAGAGACTTTGTCACAGTTATTAAAAACTGATGCTATAATCTCCTGACATTTACATTATGCCTATCCTCAGTACACTCATATTTTCAAGGCACTTGGGTATTTTCCTTATGGCAATCTGAGATTCCTTATGGCAATCTTTATTTTATGTGTTGTCATCAGATATCATAAATGCTTCATTAATTTCCAAAGGCTTCCATTGTATAGTAGAAAAACTAGCTTTTGGAATGTGACAGGTTTGGATTTAAATCCAAGTTCCATCATTACTGGATGAGTGATCTTAGAATTTTATTCTTTTCTGTGAGTCTCCATTCACTCATCATTAATTGGTCATAATCACTACCCTAGAATGCTACTTAAAACTGCATATGTAAAAAGCCAGTCATATAAAAAGCTTTCGATTACTGTGCATTCCCCCATTGACAGACCCTTTGTGAGAAGGTGACAAAGGACTTGACATTTTTAGTGCCATCTAAATTTTTTTTATTTTTTTTTAACGTTTATTTATTTTTGAGACAGAGAGAGACAGAGCATGAATGGGGGAGGGTCAGAGAGAGGGAGACACAGAATCTGAAACAGGCTCCAGGCTCTGAGCTATCAGCACAGAGCCCGATGCGGGGCTCGAACTCACGGACCGCGAAATCATGACCTGGGCCGAAGTCGGCCGCTTAACCGACTGAGCCCCCCAGGCGCCCCATAGTGCCATCTAAATTTTTATAAATGAAACAATTTTTATAAAATGAAGCAAACCATATTTTCTAAGGAGATATGATCTATGAACTTATGTAGCTGTAAAGTACAATGTTTTAGAGAATAGTTAATTCTTCTAAACTTAAGGGCTTTATGGGGGACCTACAGTGAAATAAGTGTTTTTAAAACTGAAACAGTTAAAATGACCATCAGGTCTCTGTGTCTCAGTCACTGGACTACTGTAGGTCCACAAGGGGCCATGATTTATAGGTTCTTCTCTAACAGTATTATTCCTGGAGGAGAGGGAATGTTGTTTAAAACACAGAGTACAATATAGTGAAATAACTCACTGACAGGGAGTTGTTTTCTGGACAAATCGTCTCAATACCACACTGTGAAGAAAATGATTTAACCAACACTTTAAACTTGTTCCTATGAGGTAAGCTGGAAGAGAAAGCATGATGTTCCCAAGACCCTAAACGATGATGTAAGGAGCTAATCACAAGCCATTCCACCAAATATCCAAACTATAAAGCTGTCAGCATTTGGATGGGGGAAGAAGAGCTATTCCTACCAATTAAAAAGAAATAATTGTTCATGCCTGTGATATAACTATAATTCACAGTAAGAGTACACATTAATAATTATTTCCATTGAACATTGTTCTATGTATTCAATGGTCTGTTAAGAGTCAAGCAAAGGGGCGCCTTTGCCCCTTTGTCGGTTAAGCAGCCGACTTCGGCTCAGGTCATGATCTCGCGGTCAGTGAGTTCAAGCCCCGTGTCGGGCTCTGTGCTGACAGCTCAGAGCCTGGAGCCTGTTTCAGATTCTGTGTCTCCCTCTCTCTCTGACCCTCCCCCGTTCATGCTTTGTCTCTCTCTGTCTCAAAAATAAATAAACGTTAAAAAAAAAAAAAAGAGTCAAGCAAATATACTGACTCACATAGAAAGATGGTGAACAGCTTTCATTGATAAAAGTGTCATTTCTGGGGACAAATTGATGTCTCCCTACAACCAGAATGAATTACTCTCCATCCACAGAGCCCACCTCTTACTCTCTTCCTTTTCACATGCTGGGCAAGGAGCTGATGCTTTTTTTTTTTTTTTTTTTTTTTTTTTTTTGAGAACTTAAGTTGAAAAAAGCCTGAATGGGTCCATTCCAGATAGGGTATTGTATATAACCACTGTTTTACTTTGGGTGAAAAGTAATCATTGAGTTGTCAACTGAAATGTGACATAATCTGAGCCACTTCCACCAGAATTAACAGATACTTCACTTGTCAGTAAGTTCTTACTTGTGAGTATATAAGTAGCCTCTGATACAATAGGTTTAAAAGCCACAAAGATGGGAAAACAAGACTCTAAATCCTGGAAAGGGAAATACATATTAATATTACCAAAAGGAATGATCTTAATTTATATCTAAATATTTCAATATGTTTTTACTCCAACATTAAAACACATACATAGATATTGAATGTTATTTAACCTTGTTGAATACATCCAGCTCCAAATACAAGTTTTTCTAACTCAAAATCCTTAACAAATTTACTTGTGTATACACATCCAGTAATTTTTCACATTTGGGTTCAGACATACACATATTACACACATTTCAAGTCATTTTTGTTGGAAATAAGAAATATTACTTCTATCCCAAATATGTGTTGAGAACAAGCAACAGAATAATAGAGAATGAGTAGATTTAAAAATTAAGAAAGATAAGATGTATATCATTGAACAGAAATTGTTCTCATGAGAAGGATGAAAAAAGAGTACGAATAAAGCAAAAACAGTAAAGCAGGATGAAGTTAGACAGGCATGGATCATGCACAGGTTTACCACAGAAGGATTCTGAATGCTGAAGTCAATAATGTGAGCTGTAGAATTCAACTAGATATTTAGATAATGGAATAAATGAGGGGGGGGGGAACCTTGTGTAAAACATCTGTAACAAATTCAATAATCTTTAAAATATCTCATTGAAATTGGTGGGAAGGCAGAGCCTAGAAAATCTCCCTAAGGTAACCAATAGATAATTATGGTAGATAGATAGATAGATAGATAGATAGATAGATAGATAGATAAATAGAGTGTGTATCATTTTAAATATGCTGTGTTATTTTCTCTATAATGATGGTCAAATGAATTTATGACATTTATAGTTTCATGGCCAATCCTATGTTTTTAAACTAATAGTTTCAAGTTTGCATTATAGAGTCTTCTCCCCAGGTTTTTAGGAATGTAGAAGAGGGACCACCAAACTTCAAAATACTAATTCATTCTCAATAAATGAACATAGCATATTGGAATAAATACTGTGTTGTGAGGTAGCAAGTCAGGGTTGAATCCCAAATCTGTGAGTAGGGAGAAACCATCTATCATCTCTGGCTTTTCTGCCTTATTAGTAAAATGAAGATGCAACTAGAGAGAAATATTAATTCTATCCTTTCTAAGATTTGGCTAAGATATGGCAATTTTATGATTCCAATAAATTTGTGAGTTAAAGTTCATTATACTCCTTAGATAGCTTAAGCATCACAACACAGGAATTTTCTTTGCAACACTGAGAAAAGGAATCATACAATCTGCTCAAAAAAGTATACTTTCTGTATTAATTAATTAATTAAATTATTGTTTTTTGAGAGCAATAGTGGGGGATGGACAGAGGGAGGGGAGAGAGAGAACTTAAGCCGGCTCCACACCTAGCATGGAACCCAATGCAGGGTTTGATCCCAGGACCCTGAGATCGTGATCTGAACTGAAATGAAGAGTTAGCTGCTTAAATGACTGAGCCACCCAGGTGTCTCTTTATTAAGATATATCAAATTCATATTACTTTGGATTATTATACATGATTCAAATGTATATCTTATAGATTCTCCCCCTACTTTTAAATAATTTGTTGCCTAGGGGCGCCTGGGTGGCTCGGTCGGTTAAGCGTCCGACTTCGGCTCAGGTCATGATCTCACGGTCCGTGGGTTCGAGCCCCGCGTCGGGCTCTGTGCTGACAGCTCAGAGCCTGGAGCCTGTTTCCGATTCTGTGTCTCCCTCTCTCTGTGACCCTCCCCCGTTCATGCTCTGTCTCTCTCTGTCTCAAAAATAAATAAACGTTAAAAAAAAAAAAAAATTTAAAAAAAAAAAAAAATAAATAAATAATAATTTGTTGCCTAAATTAATTCTTCTCACTCCATATTTTACAAGAAGAATTTAAAATGACTTTCTACAAGTTGCTGAAAATAAATCTCACAGTAAGCAACTCTAGAACAGTGTAGCATGAGCTAGCAAATCAACAAAGCAAAAAATCATAATAAAAGACAAAAATTATTTTTAAAATATGTGTAACATTGTGACTATATTAGACAACACAACCAATATCCTTTAGATCATTGATCTTCACTTGGAAAAATAATAACTTTCTTACCCTCTATTGTACATTGTGGACATCAATAAAGATAACTAAGTGCTTTCAAATATTAATAATCATAATATTTAACACTTTAAAGCTGTTTGAGAACAATTTTCAAATACTAACTATAACTAAACATACTCTTTTGAAGCCTATGGAAGTGAGAAAAAAATTATTAAAATACTTACAATGAAATAGCATGTAGATTTCAAAAAACACTTTTTTTTTCTAGAAATCAGATGGAAAAAAATTGTGTTCTCTACTTAGTCATTGCATTTTATGAGGGCAATAAATGATTTTTTAGTCATAGACTAAAGTAGAAAAGGTGTTATAAAGTACTACTCTCTTTGTTTATGATCTAGAAATTAACTGTGCACATTCCCCTTGATGATTAAGCAAAGAACATTGTCATTTAAATCACTTATAAAGCATGACTTTATTACAGATTCAGGATGTGTAAAACACATGAGCGTCAATCCATGTCTGCCATATCTGTCTGCCAACCAAAAAAGTGGTCACTTACAGTGATTACAAACCACATCAAGTGGTCTATATGTCACATCTTCACAAGAGGAAGGTGGCAGCTTGATGAATTTTCTTTTCTATCAGTCTCTCCCTTGGTGTGTCCCTGTCCCCCATCATTTTTGTTTCTCTTCCCCACTCTTTCTCTCCCTAGGGGTCCAAATGTCATTGTTCTATTACTCAGGAGATAAATCCATTTTCTTTCTGCTAACTCCTCTTCCTGGGAAGATTGAGAATCTCCTCATTGATTTTGACTAGGAAATTATTTTTTTTAAGTAGAACCAACTTCTGACCTTTCAAATGATCAGATTAGGACGGTTATTTTCACATTATTAAGTAATCAAGGAACAAATGCATTAGAAAAGAGTTTGGTTCACAGGCAGGCCTGTCGGCTGGCTTCTAAAAAAAAATATTTTGCACTGACAGCTAACCCAGATTCCATTTCTTGCTTTGCCTATGAACCACATGGGAAGTTAAACTGCATTTTAACATTGCATTTTGCCTAAAGGCTATCAGTAAAATTTAATTTTCTTACTGCATTGATTTCTCCATTATAAGTTGTAACAGTCTAATAATATCTCAGAATTTTCAGCATCCATGAAAAGGATGTGAATGATTTACTAATGATAACTGCTTGGAAACATACTGTGATTTTGAAACAAATTTTCCAGGTCTCTTTTTGATGAGCAGTTGTTTAAAAAATATGGTACATTTCATACTCCTAGTGTTTATATAATGCTTTTAATATACACATTGAAAAGTTTAATATGTACCCCTGCCCTTAAAAAACAGAATCCCAGTATTTGAGATAAAACATTCTATTGTAGGCAGGAAATCCAGTATTTAGATACGGACTGATTGTTAAAAATCAATGTGTCATGCTGAAATAAGGTGACTGAATGATATTAGAGTGTAAGGCTCTTGATTCTTACTCTTAATTGCATTTAGTATACATTTATATTTTAGCCTAATTACTTTAAATACATCAAGTTGTCATATTTTAACTTTGGACAAAACATGCATCAAAGACATCACACAGCCCATTTTCCTAAAAACAACAACAACAACAGCAACAACAAAAACAAACAAGCAAAAAGACAAGAAAATCTAATTCTTCTTTGCCTTTTAAATGGTTGTCTCATCGCTGAAGCTTTAGCAAAACTTTAAATAACCATGTTGAGAAAACATGTAAAAAAATAGAACCAGTGTCACAGTGAAATCAACAGAGGATTCAACATGCCATATGCTCAGTAGCTCCAAGGGAATATTTTAATTATTATTTCACATTGTCATAAACACTACAGGTGGTTATAAATAAAAATAGAGATTTGTGAACAAAAAATTAACCAAGTTAAATACATCATTGTTAACAAGGGTAGATGCCAGCAAATGGAAAATGTCTTAATTGCTATCACTCACCCTTATCTTTGGTGTGCTCATTGTGGGCATGGCTCTGATACTTATATTCATGCAATTTGGTTTCCACTTTTTTTTTTTTTAACATTTAAAGGGCTTGAAATAGAAATGGAGAACATCTGTTTCAAAGAAATAAATTGTTCTTTAAAATGTCATCAAAATAATTTAGAAAGTCAATCCTTTTCCCATTTTAAAACTCTAAATTTTAATGTTTAAACCACTGTTCATATGGGGCTAGCTTTTATTGAAAAAATAAAGAAAATTACATCTTCATTCTTTAATAAGAATATGTATTTCTGGGTAACTTAATAACACTCCTATATCCAAATGAACCTCCTAAATGTTTAGTTTAGTTTTAGAAACAGCATCCTATGATTAGTCAATATAACGAGATAAAATTTATAATTACTAAGCAATTATTACCCTTTCATTATTCTCTGAGCTGTTATCATCCATAGTAAATGACAAATAAAATTACAGATTGAAGACAAACTTCTAAGCCAATCATGTTAATGAGCAGATCTGGCTTTTAAATTTTCAACTAATCTTGACTGGGTCATGTCACAGTTCTACCTTGTATATACATCACTCCACTTAACATTTTTATTTACACGTTGTATAAATAAGGTCTACATGGTAATTTGGAGTAGAAAATATTTAAGGATGGTTTTTCATGTTTAATATTTGCAATTCAGAACCAGAACTGAATTTATTCTCAAGTAACATGCCAAACAAGGAACAATTCTTTTAATCAACCACTTACACTCTGCAATTCCTTCCATCTATGTTTTAGATAGATGGTAACAGTTGTAAATATGTAACCCATTGTGCAAAGTTCTACTGAACAGGCACCTCATCAGAGAAATCTCATCCAATACTCCTGAATAAATTTAACTGCTAATCTTAATGAATAAGGGATGCATTTACTGTTTTTTTTCTACTTCATTTGGTTGTCCTTTTGCCTGTTTCCTCCAAAATATGGTAATTTACTACATTAAAAAAATGAACAAAAATTCAAAATTTCTAGAGGAAAGTATATGTGTATTTTAGTATGTAGTTGACCAAAAGAATAAATGTCATAAATTTATCATCGTTATTCTGGTTAAAGTACTTTTCATTGCAAGTAAGTAAACTCATTCAACTAACTTATACAAAGGGACAGAAACCGACTGCAGGGCCTAAGATTATGTCCAGTTGTGGGCTGGTAAATATTTCACAAGTAGCTCTCCATCCCACATCCACAGCATTAGTTAATTCCATACTGTAAATACTCACTCCATAGTCAATTTCAAGCCATGAACATGATGCCACTGAATACAGAGTTGGGAAGACATATACACTTTTGGCTCTCAAAAGCTGGTTCCATCACACTAAATTGACATAAAACTCAAGGATGTATAGGCAGACTTCATGGGAACTGAAAACATGAACTAGAAAGCCATGAATAACTGAGGCTACTTTTTGAGTTTCTTAATGATCAGGTGAAGTTCCTTTTTCTACTCATCTTTGTACATCACCTTCAAGGGTTTTTTTTGTTTGTTTGTTTTTATTTTTCTGTAGGCAGAGAGGCACTCCTCCCTTTCTCATTTGTACATATTTCACCCAAAAGGCCTTCTCATCCTGCTTATTTTTAAATCATATTTCTGTTCAAGTCATAGAACCTATTGATGAGCATTCTTAATCCCGCATGTATAGATTTTCTGGAAGGACAATTTATTGGGCCAGCTTGAATGTGACAGCCATCCTTAAAATGGTGATGGTGGTAATTGTAATGGTGTGTGTATGTGTGTGTGTGTTCTGTGTGCTTGAGATTATTTGGACTAGGGTAGCACAAAGATATAAGAGGAACAGAGGAGCCCAACACTGTGGAGAGAGGGATGATTTTCCCTGAAAGGAAATGGGCCTAGTTTAGGCAGCAACCTACACCTCCACCTAAAAATGTCTATTATACACATCATGGCAAGCAATATAATGCCTCTCTCCCCACCCCCAAAAATGTTCACGCCCTAATCCTGGAATCTCTGAAGACATAGCAAAAAGAACTTTGCAGATATAATTAAGCTAAAGATCTTGAGATAGAGATATTATGATAAATTATCTCATGGGACCAATGTAATCAAAATAATCATTTTAAGTGAAAGAGCTACACAGGAGAATCAGAGCCAGAAAAAAGATGATGATGGAAGAAGAGTTTAAAGAGATTCAATCGCTGAGATTGAAGATGAAATGGGATCACAAGCCTAGGAATGCAGATAACTTCCAAAATATGGAAGGGCAAGGAAATTGATTTTCCCCTAGTACAGGAGGAATGCAGCCCTGATGACATCTTGAATTCCACTCATTGAGTCCCAATTTGAACTTATGACCTCCAAAAATGTAAAGATAAAATTTTAAATTGTTTTGCCACTAATTTAAATAATTTGTTACAGCAGCACAAGGAAACTAATACACTAATAATATGATTTGCCAGATTAGATGGTTAAACACTTGATCTGTAAATTTGAAATAAAACGTAACTTAAGATATTTTATGTATTAAAACAAGAAAATTTACACATACAGGATATCTATATTACAAATAAAATAATTTTTGAGGTTCTTAAATTTAAAAAAAAAATTGAAAGCAATCTACTCTTCAAAGATTATAATTCATGTTTACAGTGTAAGACCAGGAGTGAGTGAGTTAAACTACCATACTACTTTAGTTTCAAGGTATTTCAATAATTATTTCTTGAACAGTTTCTAAAGCTTCTAATTTAAAGTCAATTGTGTACCCCAATGACAATAATATAAATTTAGGAAGATATCGTAATATATAGCACTTTACCACAGGTCGAGAACCAATGTAAACTCATAAAGTTTATATTATGTTCAAATATTTACAATTAGTTGTGAATGTCTTTATTTTACTTAGGAGTTGTCATAACTTTTTCACTTCTTTTACACAAAGAGATACAAACAGTGTAGACTCCCAGAGATAGGAATGATATCCATGAATATATTATTTTAAAACCAAGAGCCTAGCAGAAACCATTGATTACTTAGTCCTCATTTTTCTGGTATATTAATCACTTGTATTTTCACAAAGAAATGAGATTGATTAATAATTGGTCATTTAGAACCTCATTTTTCCACTGTGGAAGCAAATAATTAATTGAGATTACTATATGCCCAAATATACGTCATGAAATTAGTAACCCACTACAGCATTGTCATTTCCATTCATATTAGTTTTTTATTCAATTCTAAACTCAACGGAAACTGGAATCAGAGATTTAAGTCTCTGTTGTTCTAATTAAGCATAAATGATAACAATGAGGTACTTTATCTGCATCTTCAACTAAACTCAGGAGGACCTAGCCGAAGTCATTTTCCATGTAGTACCAATAATACAACATGTTCTAGCAAACCTATAGCTCATATAAGATCAAACAACCTTTTGAGATGCGTGGGTGGCTCAGTCAGTTAAGTATCCAACTTTTGCTCAGGTCATGATCTCACATTTCGTGAGTTCAAGCCCCATGCCGGCTTCTGTGCTGACAGCTCAGAGCCTGGAGCCTGATTCAGGTTCTGTGTCTCCCTCTCTCTCTGCCCCTCCCCTTCTCATGCTCTGTCTCTCTCTCTCTCTCAAAAATAAAGAAAAAAAATTTTTTAGAAGATGAAACAACCTTTCAAAGAGGCAACATTAGTGTCACAATAAACTTCTCAGCACTTAGCCAGAATATAGAAATCATTTTGATAAACACTATGCCAATTTTTGAAATAAAACATTTCATTCAATGCATTGGTAAAGTGTTTTATTTCAATCAACAGTGTATAAAACTGTGTTAATATATTCATTTTTAAAACAAAATACAAGTGTATGTGTCTATATGCTGGGAATACAATGTTGTCATAAAGCATCTTCTGATTCTCTTAAATTTTCTTGCTTCCCATTTTTATTTTCCTCTACTTTTATGGCACAAAATTTTGCTGATAAATATCAATGCAATTACTTTATAATTAGATATAGGATTGGGTAGGAATATTGCCAGAATTGCTACTCTTAGGTAACATAGCAGTATTAGTAATAATTTTAATCATTTCAGTAGTAGTAGCAGTAGTTGTAGAAATTACCATAAACTAAAAAGTGATGAATTATAATACCCATCCCACAAAGAAAGCAATAGGTCTCAGGAAGATAAAGTAATTTGCACTATAAAACACAGGTAGAATATCTGAATACATACTCAAGACTATTTGGTCCTTAAATCAATTTTCTTTACATAATACCATTTAATCTGCTACACTCCAAGTATCATCAGACACACATAGATCTTAATATAGCATAGACATGCATGTCTAATGAGAACCAAATAGTTCACTTAGTTTCCTCAAATACAAGAAATGTTTGTCAGAAAAACACTACTGTTTGAGCTAAGAAAACAGAATACCATAGACTGGGTGGCTTAAACAACAAACATTCATTTCCCACAGTTCTGGAGACTGGAAGTCTGAAATCGCATGTACCAATTCTTGGTAAGCCCCTCTTCCTATTTTAGGCAGTCATTGTACCATTGTACCCTCAAAAGGAACAGAGAGAGAAGGCTGGCTTTCTTTCTCTTCTAATAAAGACACTAATCCCAGCATGGGGCCTCCATTCTCATCAACAATTACTTTCCAAAGGCTCTGCCTCCAAAACCCTCACATTATGGCTTCAACCAATGAATTTTGGGGGTTGCATACATTTAGTCTGTAGCAGTTGCTTTTATAGTAAGAGGCAGCAAAACACAGGCACCCAGAGTGCAGACATAGGTGCCAGGCTGCATGGGTTCCCATCCTGGTCTTCCATTTCCCACATATGTAAATCAATGCAAACTATGTCATCTCTGTCCTTCAAATTTATCTTTTTCTAAAATGAAGACAGAAATCACCTTTATGGGGCGCCTGGGTGGCTCAGTTGGTTGTGCATCCAACTTCAGCTCAGGTCATAATCTCGCAGTTTGTGGGTTCAAGCCCCACATCAAGCTCTGTGCTGATAGCTGGGAGCCTGGAACCTGCTTCAGATTCTATGTCTCCCTCTCTCTCTACCCCTCCCCCACTTGTGCTCTGTCTCTCTCTGTCTCTCAAAAATGAATAAATGTAAAAAAAAGAAAAAAGAAAAAAAAAAGAAATCACCTTTAGCCCATAGGACTATTATGAAGATTAACAGTTAACATTTGTAAAGTACTTAGAACAGTGTCTGGTGCATATAAAGCACTGTAGAGGTATTTGTTCAACAAATGAATAACAATATTAAGTCTCAGAAGAACTGTGTCAAGTATTCCAAATTCTGAAGAAATATTATACATATATAAATGAAAGATAAGATATTTATCTTATAACCACTCTACTCCTGAAAGGAGATTGACAAGTTTATAGACTACTGGTCTGTTTATTCATAGACTTAACCAAATAATTTAAAGAGTCTCTTTTAACATTATGATGAATGTCATGGCAAAGGCAGTTAAAAAAGCCAACTCTTGTCAAAGAGTCTTTGAGGTAATATTCAAAGAGTGACCATGCAGAGGTATTCATAATTTCAGCTAATTCAGGTCTATGATGCTATCCTCAGTGATAGCAACCAAGAATCAAATTAATGCCAATGCACTTAGCAGGATTTGTGTATTTTGTGTACAATTAACTACTCCACATGCTGAAGTGAAACAACTCACTTGCTGTGTTAATTGGGTAAATCACCTTTTTATTTCACTATCCCTCAGTTTAGTCTCAGCAGTTTAGGTCATTTCTAAGGTATATCAGAGTATTAAGTAGAAGGGAAATGGTATTTTTTAAACTGGATATATTTAAGTTCCCCAAAGACTGATACTTTAAAATACAGGTTTTTACATTATTATTAATAGTTCTACAAGATAATCATCACCAAGATACACTGCTAATAAGAGAGTGTAATCCTCTAATATTATCAGAACTAAAAAATTAAAGCCAAGAACCTGGGATTTAAAATTCTTGCAATTTAAGGATGCTTGATATCTGAAGCTGTAATATTTGAGACAGAATGGTAGCCTTTTGCCAGAAGTAAAAAATTAAACTGGCTATTCTAGATTTAGTCAAGTGTCTCTTGAAAGTCTTGACCTTTATTTCTCACAGAAAGTAGGCCATATCATGTGAGGTCTAACCATATATTAGAGTCATAATATACCTCAAGATGCCTCTGGATTAGTAAACATCTGGGCAAAATTATTGGTCAACAATAAGAAGCATGAGCTATTATCCATTTTTTTTAATCAATGAAGGTCAATTGCTATACCTGAACTTGAATTTTCCATACCTCTCTGCTCTAATTTTCCCTTTCTCTTTTAGCCATGCCAATGCTATGTCATATTCTGTCCCATTCTAAGACATAAGATTTAAATAAAATATGAAATTGGTATCATACTAATATCAATTTAGAATTAATGCTACAGGGGCCCTGGGTGGCTCAGCTGGCTGAACATCAGACTCTTGATTTTGGCTCATGCATTTGAGCCCAAATGTATGATCCCAGGGTCATGGGATCGAGCCCCATGTAGGGCTCTGTGCTGAGCATGGAGCCTGCTTAAGATTCTCTCTCTCTCTTCCTCTGCCTCTCTCCCCTGCTTGCTCTCTCTTTCTCTCTCTGTCTCTAAAAAAAAAAAATGTAAAATTAACAAACAGGGACACGTGGGTGGCTCATTCAGTTAAGTGTCCAACTTTTGATTTCAGCTCAGGTCATGATCTCACAGTTTATGGGAGGGAGCTGCTGGCACAGAGCCTGCTTGGAATTCTCTCTCCCTCTCTCTCTGCCCCTCCCCCACTAGATCACATCCGTGCTTTCTCTATATATGTTTTAAATATATATATATATATATATATATATATATATATGTGTGTGTGTGTGTGTGTGTGTGTGTGTGTGTATGTATATATTTATATGTACATATGTAAAATAATGCTATAATTCTCAAATTCACACTATTTACATTATCTTATTAGCTTACTTTTCTACTTTGCTGATATTGTGCAGGTAAATTGTTCCTTCATTTTAATCTAGTGACTCAAATTTTGAAGACCCCAGAAGTCTCCTCTACCATATTTCTGGCATTACTACCCATCTATTCTTGAGTATTTCCATCTTAGAACAGATGGAATGTGTATCCGCACATTTCATACACATGTACCGAACACCTCCTATGCTCCAGATAGCTGTATAAATAAGACAGACACAGGTCTTCTGACAAGAAACTTACATCCTAAAAGAATTAACAACATTAAACAAAAGAAAAATTATACAAACAACTGCAATTGAGATAAACCCCATAAGGAAGTAATTCCAAGCTACTGCAAAAGTCAATAAAGGGGTAACCTGACCTAGTTTGAAGAGACCAGAACTGTTTACTTGATAAGAAGTATTATTTTATCTAACATGTAAGGGAAAAAATAAATTAAGTAAGATTGGGTAGAGGGAGGCAAAGGAAAGAAATATTTTTGACAGACACAAAAGTGTGAATATTGGTTTAATCTATGATTAAGCCTAGCCAGGTAAGTATAGCTTATGGGCAATAAATCCTGGGATTGAGAAGTATAAAAAAGTGGTAAATATGATAGCATGCAGGGCATCACCAAGGAAGTAATCAAAATAATGGGCCATGGAACCAAAGAAGTATAGATTGCAAGAGAACAGGGAAACTGCACCATTTATAATTACATCAAAAGGAATAAAATACCTAGGAATAAAATTAACCAAAGAGGTGAAAAATCTATATACTGAAAACTATAAGATGTTAATTTCAAGAAATTGAAGGCACAAATAAACGGAAATATATTCTAGGCTCATGAATTAGAAAAATTAATAATGTTAAAAGGCCCATACTACCGAAAGCAATATATACATTCAATGAAAGCCTTATCAAAATTCCAATGGCATTTTTTCACAGAAATAGAAAAACAACCCTAAAATGTGCATGGACCCACCAGGATTCCAAATAGCCAAAGCAATGTTGAGGAAAAAAAAAAAAAACAAATCTGGAGGCACTGTGTTCCTGGATTTCAAACTATACTACAAAGTTATAGTATTTAAAACAGAGTGGTATTGGCATAAAAACAGACACATAGATCTTTGGAACAGAATAGAGGTCCCAAAAATAAATTCACATATGTATGGTCAATTAATTTATGACAAAGTAAACAATATACAAAAGGGAAAGGATAATGTCTTCAATAATTGTTGTTGGGAAAACTGGACAGTCACATGCAAAAGGATGGAAGTAAGCCACTATATTGTGCCACCCATAAAAATTAACTCAATATGGACTAAAAACTGAAAATAATACCTGAAACCATAAAACTACTAAAAGACTACATAAGCAGTAAGCTCCTTGACACAGATCTTGGTGATTGGTTTTTTTTCAATGTGATACTGAAAGCAAAAGCAACAAAGCAAAAACAAACAAATGGGACTACACAAAACTAAAAATATTCTATGCAGCAAAGGAAACTATCAAGAAAATGAAAAGGCAACCTACAGAATGGGAGAAAATATTTGCAAATTATATATCTGATAATGAACTAATATCCAAAAATATAAAGAATTCATACAACTCAATACCGAAAAAGCAAATAATTAAATATTAATATGGCAGAAGATTTCTAAGCAGACATTATTTTTCCAGAGAAGATATACAGATGACCAAATAGCACATGAGAAGATGCTCTACATCATGAATCATCACAGAAATGCAAATCAAAACCAAAGTGAAATATCACCTCACACCTTTGAGAATGGCTATTACCAAAAAGACAAGCAATAAGTGTTGGCAGGGATATTAAAAAAGGGGGGGGGCAACTATTGGTACACTTTTGGTGAGCATATAAATTGGTGCAGCAACCATGGAAAATAGTACAAAGGTTCCTCAAAAAATTAAAAACAGAACTACCATATGATCCAGCAATTCCACTCATGGGTATTTATTGAAAGAAAACAAAAATACCAACTCAAAAAGATATATGTATCCCCAATGCTATCTACAAGAGCCACGATATGGAAAGAACCCAAATGTCCATCAATGGATGAATGGATAAAGAAATTGTGGTAGAAAAACAAACAGATTATTTGTGGTAGAAAAACAAATAGAATATTATTTGGCCATAAAAAGGAAGAAGTAAATCTTACCATTTGTGACAACATGGGTGACCCTGGAGGACATTATATTAAGTGAAATACACACACAAACATGCACACACGTGCACACACACACACACACATGCATTTCTACATATGAAGCAATGTACAATTGAAAACTCAAGTATAGTTATCAATACACCAAAGCAGTAATATTCATTTATCACTGTAATAAATATGTATAGGATCTGTTGCTGAAAACCATAAAATCTGATGAAATAAATCAAATAAAACTCAAAACAAAACAAAAAGCCTGGGAGACTGCAAAAGGACTGATGGGCTGGTGGCACCCATGGGCTTGGTAGGAATTTTCTAATGGATTTTATTAAAATTTTGGGGCACCTGGGTGGCTAAGTTGGTTAAGCATTTGACTTCAGCTCAGGTCATAATCTTGCAGTTCATGAGTTTGAGCCCCGTGTCAACTCAGAACCTGGAGTCTGCTTTGGATTCTGTGTCTCCCTTTCTCTCTGTCTCTCTGTCTCTCTCTCTGTCTCTCTCTCAAAAATAAGCAAAAACATTAAAAATTAAAATAAGTAATATTTACAAATATAATCAATATACTAATGACTTCAACCAAGGAACTAAGGAGAATGTTGAGCGATTTATTATAATACTGACCAAAACACATCAAGCAAAATGAAATGTTTAAGTATGTCCAATATTCTGTTCAGTGATGTTTTCTGGTAGGTCTTTGATCAAAATCACAAGTCTCAGTATTCAAGAAATAAAACCATAAGCTTAAACTAAGGACTATAGCTCATCATTTATCAAGAACTCATTCCTCAAACTTTGGGTCTAGCATGAATTTAATTGAGTCCGAAATGAGTATAAATGTTTATACAACTACTCTTTCCATTTCACAAGTTATTATGATTCTATTTTAACATAGAGGAAAGTAAATTATTTGAATCCCAACAAATAACATATACCAGTGGAGATAATCTATTAAGGACCAGGACCAAATCCTGTTCATCTGTTCAAAGATGCCACATAGAGTTGGCTGCAGTAGGTGTTTGTTCAATGAATGCATGTATGAATGAATAAGAAGCAACAGCCTCTAGTTGTTTAATATGGAAAGACTCTATGGGTATTTTTGAACCAGAAATCCAACCCCATGGCCAAAGGACCACTCATATCTTAGCTGAACCTTTGACAGCATCAGCCAAACTACTTTCAAGCCAAAATAGCATGATACATAACTTAACAAATTTGAGCTTTCAGATAAGAAAAAAAGAGGCTAATCTAAAATAGTAAAATAATTTCATCTTCCTCTGAATAATGTTTTATCAATTTGATCATCCTAAAATACACTGTAAAATAGGCTGGCTTATCATAGTAATTACTATTATTTTTTAGTGCTCCTTCTCTTTCTCCCACTCACCACCATTTGTGGATCAAAGCCCATCTTTAGATAGTACCTCATACTCTGTCCCATTCACACACCCTTCTAACTCTCATTCAAACCATCTGCCTAGGAGAATATGACTTATCTGATTAAATCATCTTTAGAAGTCAAACAATGAACATATTATCCAATTCAGGAAAAAAATTATATTTCTCTAGAAGGCTTTTAGAAATGGAGAAACCTCATATCACACCATAGTCACTACTGTAGCAACAGATATACCAAACCTATACAATAAAATATGGTGTTTTATAGTTTTTTTTCCCCCTTTACGTAAAAAATAATGAAAGAAACATAGAGCGTCTCTAAGATTTATGAGTACAACCAAAAGAGCATTCAATTAACAGATACACACACGCACATATAGGGAAAGAGGCCCCTATCAAAAAGACTGGAGACTTCAGGATAAGAGCTGACTTTTCTATTTGTGATATTTTTAACAGCTTAGAAAACAAAAATAACCTACTTCACAAATTAAAAAAAAAAAAGGAAAAATTCATGGAAAAGTCATATGTAAATGAAATCTATTCAGTGATGTGACTTAGGTTAGCAAGGAGAACCTGATATTTAGGGTTGGTAAATGGAAAGTAATACCATGTGAAAACAAAACTATAAATATAAATGTTGTATGAGAAGACTCATATCTAGCATGAGATATTTATTTGAAGCTCTACAGGTATGATGTGTTTTTTAAAACATAATCCAGTGAAGCAATTTACACCAAAAAAATTATAAAATATTTAAGTAATCAAATTTTTTTCTGAGATTCTTGTTTTGGTTATCAGACAAATGTCTCTTCACAATCTGCAATGAAAGATACACATTAAATAGACTCAATAAGGACACACAATGATTTTTATCCAGGATTAAATGACATGAACTCTGAGCATAACATAAAAAACATGTGAACTTTACATCTTTTTAGCCTTCACAGAGATGGTGAGAGGAGTTTTACAAGAAAGAATGCTAAATATAGACTGGTATCATGCCAACCTCAAATTGCTATATTCAGCTCAATAAAAAGTGACATAGAAAAGAACATGCATGAGAATGAAAATATTCAGAAAAGATGTCAGAAAGCACTTTTTTTAAAGAGGAAGCATAAAAATTGCATGGCAATTCTACCTAAAGTAGCTTGTGAGAATAAATCTTCTGCACTTAGTCAAAAGGGAAACAAACCACAAGGTAGTAAGAATCTAAAAAGAATGAACTACATTCTTACATGTCTTTCATCAGGTTTGCTTGTGGGCATAAACTTTTCTTGAAAACCAAAATGCTGCAATAACTAACGTGCAGAGAACGCCTCATTTCCTCTTACTTAATACCTAGAAAAGAGCATGGTACTGTCAATCATGAAAAATTCTTCAGCATTTATGGGTTTATGCTGAGAAACACACACACACACACACACACACACACACACACACACACGCATGACTTTTATGACCAATGTGTTCTTGTTGTCAATATAATTAAGCTTTCAGATCTATAACTGCTCTCAGTTTATGTTGATTTTTTGTTTTTTAACCATATACAATGTTAAGTCAATACTCTCTCATCCTTTGCATTTTATATGAAACTATCTTGGCTATATTTCTCTGTGAATTTTTTTTTAATTTTTAAATGTTTATTTATTTTTGAGAGAGAGAGACAGAGTGTGAGTAAGAAAGGGATAGAGAGAGAGACACACACAGAATCCAAAGCAGGCTCCAGGCTCTGAGCTGTCAGCACAGAACCCAATGCGAGGCTCGAACCCATAGGCTGTGAGATCGTGACCTGAGCCAAAGTTACACGCTTAACCACCTAAGCCACCAAGGCACCCCTCTCTGTGAAATTAAGAGTAAACAATACAGACAGGCTATTACCCTTGAGATCCTAGAAATGTAACAAATGATAAATAGAATTAATATTAATATTTCAAGGTGATATTTACCACTAATAACAAATTACTTGAGGTGTTATCAAATCGATAAAGTGAAGTGGAGAAGGGGGAAGCACGAAGAAATACATTGTGACAGATAATGCACAAACAAGTCAGAGAAGCCGACAGCAAAGGTCCTACTTTCAGCTACAAGGAAGCTACAAAGAGCAACTCAGGCATCTGCAGGCCTGCCTCTTTTAGGATGACTTTTCCCTGAGCAGGAAACACTAAAATGTTCTCCACCAAATTATATTCTAGAGAAAAATGTATTCACCACCAGTATGACATGTATTCTAGTGCTGTGGACCCAACAGAGGCTCTATATACATTATTTACCAACTTAAATTACTGAACATCTATGGTATATGCAGCCTTTTCAATTCAACCCAGGCAGCATCTACTTACTAAACATGAAAAAATAATATTTTATTATTAGCAAGAGAAAGAGGAAGAAAAGGAGAAGATGAAGTCCTAACCTTTGTGGAACACTTATGAGGTAGGTAACTTTATTAAAAGTGTGTGCTCCAGATTATTGCATTTAACCTTCATAACAACACGCTGACAGGCATGCCATGCTTATGCACATTCTTTGAGAATAAAAATCTGAGACTTGGAGAAACAAAATGGCTAAGAGCACATAGTTTGTCACCAGAGAAGACCATACTAGCTTACACCTCCCCACTTGAGGACTATATTCATATAAGCCATGTTCTCAACACTGAACAAGATACTCAATACACAAAACTAAAGAACTAATCTCTGACTTTCACAGTCTCACAAAGTCTAGCAAGGGGACCAAAAGCTCAGAAAAATACATAAATGCTCTATAAACACAGGTGAAGGAAAAAAAAACAGCTCAAAGAAAGCTGAAAATATGGGATAAAGCCAAAAAATGGAGTAAAAGCAGATCTCTGTGACAAAGAAGCTCCTATCTTTGTGTACAAGATGGAAATATAGCTCATATATAAGGTTTATCCCCACAAAAGATAAATCCAATATGTGTTGCATAGCAAGTATCTAATAGGTCATAGGAGATAACACATTGTACATGATAAAGTGCTCTATAAAAAAGTGTTTCAGAAAGGGAATGAGGTAACTCATCTATGAGGCAGGCAAGTATTAGTTTCATGATACAGAGTCTTTAAGATACCCTTTGACCTTACACAATGTCCAACTCAAAGCAGATTCTCTACAAAAGAAATTATTACGTGATCTCATTGGACAGTAGTAATCCTCAAGTTTAGATGTTTGTCAGCACCTGGTCAGCCATTAAAGTTAAGAGCCAAGAGTCAAACCAAAAGTTTTTGGACTCCAAAGTCTGTGATTTGTCTATGGCAGCATTAAAATGGTGCTCATGACAGGAAGAAGAATTCCAGAGAACTTCCAAAATGGGTATTCTTCACTTGGTGGTGATCTTGGAAATGCAATTAAGTAACTACATCAACACTGAATAGAGGAGCATTAAATAAGGTGTCATTGTGGCTTGATGTGCACATAAATACATGGTTACTGTATGAATAGTTAAGCCAAAAATAGGTCTTAATCTCAAATATCTGAATAAATGGTGCAGCCATAGTAGTGGAACTCTTACTGTAATATCGATGTTAGAAGAGTACCACAGTTAGACTTTAAAGATAGATTATTCAAAATTATAATGCATATACTCAAAAAAAGGAACATTGCTTATTACTAAAAATTTGAACAATGAATTACTAAGTATACTACAATGTGAGAAATCGTCACTTTTGATGTCTTCTAAACAAGGATATGGGAAGCTCTTAAAAATTTATCTATTCCAGGGCACCTGGCTCAGTCGGTTAAGTGTCTGATTCTTGGTTTTGGCTCAGGTCAGGATCTCATGGTTTGTGAGTTAGAGCCCCACATCAGGTTCTACATTGACAGTGAGAAGCCTTCTTGGGATTCTCTCTCTCTGTCTCTGTCTCTGACTGTCTCTCTCTCTCTCTCGAAATAATAAATTTAAAAAATATATCTATTCCATAATTTTTTTACACAAATGACTTCTTTTCAGTGAAAGCCTCCCTGGTCCCCTATTTAAAATTTTACACTCTACTCCAACACTGCCTACAGCCCCTTCACTGCTTTATTTTTTTATCTCCTTAGCACTTAATATCTAATTATATATGTTAAAATGTTTATAGTGTCTATTTCTCTCACAGTATCAAGGGAATATTTTACTAGATGAATTAACAAATAAAAACCCTCTCATTTTTCAGATGGAGAAACTCAGCACAGATATGCTCACTGACTTATCATGCCTGGATCCAAAAGAATCGCCTAAGTTTTTCTTATGTATAGATGTTATTAGGACTCAGGCCTTTAACTCTAGGTAAAGCTGAAATCATATCTAATCCTGCACTAAGAAACATAGCAGGATCAGCACATGCACCTAAACAGAGATTTCAGAAATGTATGTGTGGATCTGATAAACAGGCCAAATGGATCTGAAGAAATTTTGTTACCAAAAGGAACTGAGAATATCCTTGAAATAGAATATGACCTAAGAAAAGAGGAAGGCATATGTGTGAAGTGTAGAACCAGACAGTTAAATTACCCAGGGCTCAGGTTCATATGTGAGTCCTATGGAGCAAAGAGAGAGTTGTGAAGGGGCTTTTGAGGAACTGTTCCAATAAGATGACTAAGGCCTTAGAGCATAAGCAGAAATCATATAGTAAAATGTGACAGGAAAAATAAAGGGGGAAATGGGGAGAAGAAATTCTTGCCTACCTTGGCAATGAATTATGATGACAACAGCTAAAGGGTCTAGTGTTTCATCTAGGAGACAAGACGGAAACCTGGGTCCCAGCAAACTCCTGACAAGAAATAACAGAATCTGATGGATCCAGTGGCAACCATGAGATATCAGGTGACACAGTATTACTACACAGCAAAAGGCTTAGAATCAGGAAAAGAGGAAAGCATTACCAGAAGCCAAGTGATAGCTGATGAGACATCTGAATTTTTATTTGAACACATGTGAAATACCTGCCTGAGACTCCTCAGAAAACTTGGGAAGTATTTTTCCCAAAGGCTAAGAATGTGCATAAACTATAAAATTTATTTTATTTTTTTTAATGTTTATTTATTTTTGAGAGACAGAGAGAGACAGAGCATGAGTGGAGAAGGAGCAAGGAGAGAGGGAGACACAGAATCCAAAGCAGGCTCTGGACTTGAACTGTCAGCACAGAGCCCGACGCAGGGCTCGATCTCATGAACCGTGAGATCATGACCTGAACCAAAGTCAGTGCTGAACCAACTGAGTCACCCAGGTGCCCCCATTTATCCATTTATTTTTAGAGAGATAGAGGGAGAAGAGGGGACAGGCAGAGAGAGAGAGGCAGACAGAGAATCCCAAGCAGGCTCTGCAGTTGTCAGCACAGACCCCAACACAAGGGTTGAACCCACAAATGGTGAGATCATGATTGGAGATGAAACCGAGTTAGACACTTAACCAACTGCGCCACCCAGGCGTCCCTAAATGATAAATTTTAATAAAATGTATATTGATGTTATTATTGTTAATGTGACTCCATTTATAACCACTGGGTAATAAGGTCTGTAGAAATTCAAGCTATTGAAAGAAGCACAAAAGTAAATGAAGAAATAACAATAAATCAAGTCTAATTATCTAAGTTTGGCACCTGTGCCAAGGGGAACAAAAGCAATAATCTATAATGTCACACTTTCAATTAAACTTTTGAGGTGTATTCCACTAACATAAAATGATAATTAGCAAGATTAAAATTTAATGCTTTAAGAAATATCATATGAATCCAGAGTAGTAAGGTTGAAACTCGGTCCATAATACTTCGTAATAGCAGGTAGAATTTGGAAAATGTCATGTAATTACAGCAGATATGTTTGTTCACAAAAAGTGGACTAGCAAATTCACTTCTTTAAACATTTTAAAAATCAACTTTACGGAGTATAATTCGTACAATTAAATGCAACCATTTATACAGAATATTTTCATTTTCCTAAAACTTACCAAATGCCTCTTTGTTATCAATCTTCCACATCTTCACCTCTTAGCCACTGATCTGATTTCTAACCCTATAAATTAGTATTGTCTGTTTCAGAACTTCACATAAACAAAAACATATTTTATTTAGTCTCTGCCTCCTGCTTCTTTCCTTAAGCACACATTTTTTTTAAGATTCATTCACATTCCTGTGTGCATCAGTCATGTGTTCCTTTGTATTGATGTATGGTACTATTATACGAATACACTAAAATGTATTTACCCCTTCTCTATCAAATTCATTATCTAAGCAGCCTATTCAAAATTTCTCTTTTAGTCTCAGAAATACAAAGGAACAACCCAAGAAATATTTGTAGTGGAGAACTACATGGTCACTATCAGCCTGGATGAAGATATTTTAGGGGTGCCTGGGTGGCTCAGTCAGTTAAGTATCCAACTTCCACTGAGTTTGAGCCCTGATGTCACATTTCATGAGTTTGAGCCCTGCATCGGGCTCTGTGCTGACAGCTCAGAGCCTGGAGCCTGCTTTGGAAATAAACAAATAAACAAACAAACATTTTTTTTTTTTTTTTTTTTTTTTTAAGATACGTTATACTAAACCCTAAATACTCGGTATGACGCAAATTACCTTATCTCTGCGTAAGGGAGCCTGTGTGTTTGCAAGTATGTAGTGGGGTTTAGGAGTGGAGAACAAGGTTAACAGAAGAAATATAACTTACATAATATGGATGTAAGTTGCATTATGCTTATACTATTGTTTGAAAGTGGATGTTCTTGTAGATCTGTTCTTTTTGTCTTGTTTTGGTTTGAGAGTCATTTGCAGATGAAGAGTCAAGGTGGAGAGACTTCAGACAGATTACAAGGACAGTTGTCTGTCATCTAATGAGCAAGAAAATTATTTAAAACAGTGCAAAGGAGACCCTCCTATTTATGTACATGCAGTCTTTCTTTTGTACAAAATGGTGACACTGCCTTGTTGGGAGCAGAGAACAAAGTCATACCTTGAGAAGAGGACCAGTTACCAATCATCCTGAGGAAAAGGCTATGGGAGGCAGCCTCCAAGTTGGCCCCAAAGATCCCAGTCTCCTGGTATTTGCACCCTTTAGAATTCCCACCTGTGTGTGGGGGGGGGGGGGAGGAGGGGGGTTGTACTTGGTGACTCAATTATTTTGCATGCAATCAGGTGGAAATGAAGGTTTGTAACTGGGAGACTAGGTCAAAAAAGGCAACAGAGTATTTCTTTTCTTCACTCTCTCCCTCTCTCTCTCCTGGCATGCCTTGAGCAGCACATATCAAAGAACCAAAGCCTCCAGCTTAGAACCTATCAGGTTTGAGGTGCTGCACACTCCCCAAGCCCACCCCTGACACTTTGCTGGAAGCCTTGTGAGAGTCTCAGAGCTAGAATCACCATGCTGAGCCGCTTCTGGATTCCTGACCCCAGAAACTTAGATATGAATGTTGGTTTAAGCCACTAAGTTTTAGAATAATTTGTTGCAATTAATCCATAATTAATACAAGGTCTAGCCTAGATCAAAACATGGAAATTCAACTAGAGAATCTTAAACCAAAGTGAGTTAGAAACTTCTTATTCTGCCAAAACTTTCTAGTTTTTACAAAAAAAGTATGTGTAATTCAATATGGAGTTGAATTCTAAAGCAGAGTGTCTCAAATCTTAGTAGGAAATAGCTGAGGAACTTGTTAAATAAAGATCATAATTCAAAAGCCTGGGGTGGAGCTTGAGGATTCTGCATTTTGAACAAGTTCCCAGGAGATAAACTTGCTACTGGCCAACAAACTAGAATCTGAGTAATAAAGTTATAGGGCACATGAAGAGTGATTGCGCATGAAGATATAAATAAAACACTTAAATGGACATTGTTTACAGCCCCAAATTCCTACAATTAAAACACGGGCATTCTAAGTCATCATTAATTGGATATTATAGCAAATATGACCTCATTTTATACTTATAGGCTGGTTACACCTACACCAACAGATTTTATATAAGGAGAAAAGAGAGATTTGGAGGTCAAGTGGCTTCTGAACTGTGTTCCTGTTCCACATATGTCTTATATTTCTCTAAAGATGCATCATGAATAATCCTGATTCAATATATATGACACACTTCTTATTAATATAAAGAGATTGGGAATTCTTTAAGAATTTTGCCCAGACAACAGTTTGGAACTGAACCAAAGAGATTTTTAATGAACTATTTTCAAATGAAGAAAAAGCTTGAAGCAAATTATGAATTTCTAAGAAAAATATCCAAACCTATTTATAACCTTTACAAAAAAATATTTTTTTCTTATTGCTGAGACAGAAAATAAGAAGGGGCGCCTGGGTGGCGCAGTCGGTTAAGCGTCCGACTTCAGCCAGGTCACGATCTCGCGGTCCGTGAGTTCGAGCCCCGCGTCAGGCTCTGGGCTGATGGCTCGGAGCCTGGAGCCTGTTTCCGATTCTGTGTCTCCCTCTCTCTCTGCCCCTCCCCCGTTCATGCTCTGTCTCTCTCTGTCCCAAAAATAAATAAAAAACGTTGAAAAAAAAATTAAAAAAAAAAAAAAAAAAAAAGAAAATAAGAAATCTACAATTTGAAAATCTTTCCTCTACCCCAGAAAGGTGTTTTGTTTGTTTGTTTGTTTATTCAAGTCATTTCTATCTCATTGTCATTATAGCCTTCTCCTTCGTTGTTAAAAACATATATTCAGCACTTAGCCAAATCACAAACAGGAAGTACTTTCATATTTTCCCCTTTCATCCTAAAAAGATAAAAAATAACCCCTTTTGAGTTAAATTGTATCGTTCCTAATAATTTTGAATCATTTATATTAGTTGTCACCAATTGTGTAGCATAAACCAAAAAAAAGCATATTATATAATTTCCTTTACTGGTAATTACAGAGGATACTTTCCCTCTGGTTTTGAATAGGTTCCCTTAAAAATAGTAAAGGAGGACTTGAGTTGCACATGTCTTGATACAATTCAATGGGTACTGCTTTCGCAGTCTGTAGCAGTGACACCAGAAATGCTTTTTACATTTCAACCTTCATTTAAGTAAACTCAACAAGATAAAGCACCTATAAAATTATGATCACTGATTAATTTAAAATCAGTCCAAATGCAAGCAAGGACTTAATATAGCAAAAATGAAATGATGCTATTTATGCCTAAATTTTCAGTTAATTTATGTTCTTTGAACTGCTGATTGCTTTAAGAGAAGCAGAAATAAAAATGTCTTCAATAAATTGCTGCATTTCTCAAACAACCTGGTGTGTTGTTGGAGTTTTGTGGCTGGCAGCCTAATGAGAATGAATGGTGTACAATCTTCTAGGACTGACCCACTTAGTCATTCACAACATCCATTGAATAGGAGACTGCTTCAGAAATACAAGGTCACACCCTTGCCACAATTATTCTGTCTAATGAGGTATCCTAAGATGTCTACTGTTCAAAGGTGTGTGGTAAGGGCAGCTGAGGATAAAATATTTGGTATCCTTGCACTGAAGCATGGATACACATTTCTGAGTCCATCTTTGTCATAATATCAAATTAAATGAAAAAAATGCCTCTACTTTAAGGAATCATTTGCACTTTAAAGAGGTAAAAGTGAAACAAATTTTACTTTTATATTGTCAAGGAATTGGAAAAAAAAAACACTCAGGAGAGTTTTGTTAGTTTTTCCCCCCAAAAAAGCTCAATGACAGGTTGACTTAATTATTCAAATGATAACTTTTTATAGCAGATAATTAGGCTGTATGTTAACCTCAGAATTTAAAATAACCAATTTACTTATATCGTGTGGTTCTTGTCTAACTCTGTATGGGTACCAATTTCAGAGAAAAAAAGTGAGGCACAGGTTAAATCAAAGCATCCATTAACATATTATTGTCTCTACAGAAATCCATAGGACTGTATTAATTATCTAGGCAGCTGATCTAAAGAAGTTTTTAATGTTAATTGCTAATTAAAGAAAATTAATGATGAAAAATAAATTAAAAATAAAAACAGATTAACTATAAAAGATAATGAGGCAATTTGCAACTAATTGAATAGCTTTACATGAATTTTCCCTCAAATATCCAATAATTACTTCCAAATAAGTTAGAAAAATCAGTGATAATTCAGTAAACTATCTTGGCTTTAAATATCTACAATGGAAAGCAACTATCACTAGGGCTTTTCAGAAAGCCATGCTTCCTGCTCAGTTGGATCACCAAATAAGCTGATCTGATCTTCCATAAGCAACTTAGTTTTGTTTTTTGGCTCATTCTGCTGTGTAGTAACTGAGTCATATCTATACATTACACAAAATTTGCCCACACTATTTAATACTTCTGGAACTTTTTAAAATTTGATTCAAGGTTGTTATATTGTATATCCTTGTTGTTAATGTATATAATATATATTTCTTTTTTATTATAAAAATAGCTTATTTTTATTCACCATAATGTTTCCTGGTTTTGTCAAGATAAATACACACATACCTAACTGTTCAGAAACAATTCTTAATGTATGCATGTAAGCACAAATCTACGAAACTTGGTTTACCTTGTTGATTATTATTTGTTTCCAAATTGTGCACTCAGCATTTCCACGAACACTTTAGAATTCTACGTCTTTACAATTTTAAATAATAAGTCATCAAAGTCCAAATTATTTTCACAGTTGTGTACTAAAGGATTAGTTATAGAGTGACTTCCAACTATAAGTTGTCTGAAGTGAACTCCAGCTGATAGCTTTGTCACATTGACTTAACTATTGGTATCTCCACAGTGTGACATCACTAAAGTTGACTTAGGAATGAGTGATCGTGAAGACTTTCTTCCATTTATGACACTGAGAATGTTTAATGCAGTGAGAACCTCACATGCCCTCCAAGTATCACTGTATGAATAATAGATTTCCAATGTGTAATTGAATAAATTGCTTCTCCATTATGAATTATTTTGTGTAATGTAAGAGTTTCCTCCACCAAATAAAGACTGTTTTTCTTATTTCCTGTTTTAGGAATTATTCCTATTTACAATTTTGTTTTGCACACCAGAGCTGGAGCTTGGATGAAGGCTCTCACCCATTGTGATTATAGACCTGTCTTTGTTTAGCAATGAGAATGTTGAAGGGATGAATTATCAATGACAGCCTTTTCATGTTGATTGCAAACATAGAATTTCTCTTTGTTGTGAGTTCTTTGGTATGAAAAAGTTTAGCTTTGTAGCTACAGTTTTTCCTATATTTTTTATTTTTTTTTAATTTTTACTGAAGTATAGCTGATACACAATTTTACATTAATTTCAGGTATACAACATAGTGATTTCATAACTCTATACATTATGCTTTGTTTACCACAAGAGTACCTACCATCTGTCACCATATAATGCTATTACAATATCATTGATTATATTCCCTAGGCTCAATTTTTCATCCCTATGACTTATTCATTACATAACTGTAGCCTGTACCTCCCACTTTAAAATACTTTTTCTTTAAGCTATAGCTACTTTACTGGGGAAGAAGAGCTAATATACCAGAACGCTATTCTCATAATAAATTTAAGATTTTAAAAATTAAAAACATAGTATGATAATGTCATATAGTAAGAGGAAAAAGTGCATATGCATTAGTTCAGCATATCTTAATTAAGGACAACACAATCTAAAGAGAAAGGACCACATACCATCATTACCTTCACACTTTCATGCATGTGATTTGTAGCGTAATTTTTAAAAATAATTAAAGCTACTTTCCTTTCAAATAATTTTCTTGTAAAAACCTCCATAATCACAGTCACATACATACAAATACACACGTGTTTACATGTTCGCTTTCTGATTTAATCTTATACAAACTAAAGTACAAAATAGGATATTTGCTTCACAGATAAAGAGAAGTTTCCTGATATTAGTAACTGGCCAATGGTCAAGAATCTAGTAATTAATACACCCTAGATGTCATTTAAATTTGACTATTCTGAAGCCCAGTTTCCTTATCAATGTGACTATTAAACACTATATTTAAAAAAAAATAAACTGCTTATTTTGTAATCAAATTTATTACTTATTTTATTACAGAATATATACTGATCACAGAAGCTAGAAAAAGTTGTTAAATTTTCAAAAAAGCATTTAATTATGTTTATATATAACACATGTCATATATGTGTATGTGTATATATATGTGAACTTACGTACACTACCTGTGTCCCTATCATACACAGGCACTAGATTAGGCCCTTATAATCTAGGAATTACTAAAATTAATCTTTTTCTAAAGTAATTGTGTGTGTGTGTGTGTGGTTATAAACAATGATGTTTAAAGGCAGTATAAAATAAAAGTAAACAAAATATAAGCAGACATATTTAAGTGCTTGTAGAATATTTCTTATTGGTTTGTGAAACATAATATGTACATTAGTTATTTTTATTTAGCAGAATATTAATTAAGTTTATCTATGACTCTAAGTTGATATAATGATAAACACCATGAAGAGCTGGTAGACATAAAAAATGAAAAGCTGGTAGTCAAGAATGGAAGTTAAACAAAAGGAATTTAGGGGTGTCTGGGTGGCTCAGTCGGTTGAGCATCCAACCTCGGCTCAGGTCATGATCTCGTGGTTCATGAGTTCAAGCTCCACGTCGGGCTCTGTGCTGACACCTCAGAACCTGGAGCCTTCTTTGGATTCTGTGTCTCCTTCTCTCTCTCTGCTCCTCCCCTACTTGTATTCTCTCTCTCTCTCTTTCTCTCTCTCTCTCTCTCTCTCAAAATTAAATAAAACATTAAAACAATTTTTTAAAAAAAGTAAAGGAATTTACTTTGTTAGGGAAAATATAATTTATACATATATAAGTATATATTTATATACACACATTTATATACACATATAAAAATATGAGAATTGACTAAACTGTAATTTGTTCAAAGTATTTTCATATAATATTAGCAAAACATTTGGCCATATTGCAATGAACAGGAGTATAACATGTACAAACTATGGGATATTTGACTGGTAATAAAGACCAAGTCTCAGTATGTAACTTTGCCTAGTAAATCTAATTAAACATGAAAAATAAGCATTTCTAAAAAAGCTACTCCAAAAAAGCCAAAACCATTATGCACCTATTTTTGTGTGATGCTTATTAAGAGGTTTCCTCTAGAAGACATGATCATCTTTGAATGATTTTTGTTTGGTTATTATACATATTAAGTGAGATACCAAGGATTACTCAAAAAAAAAAAAATGTCATTACCAACAGTACACATAGTACTTAAGGACATAAGAGTGCTCCCCAAAATTTCTCCCCAAAATACGTTACTATTTGGTACCAAGATTGCCATTTAAATTTTTTTGGGTTTATTTATTGATTTTGAGAAAGAAAGAGAGAGAGAGAGAGAGAGAGAGAGAATCCTAAGCAGGCTCCGTCCTTCCAGTGCAGATCCCATCACAGGGGTCGAACTCACCAACGTTGAGATCATGACCTGAGCTGAAACCAAGAGTCAGATGCTTAACTGACTGAGCCCACCCAGGTGCCACCCAAGATTTCCACTTAAATGTTTAGAATATGCACATATTAAATAGTTTACTGTTAGCCAATAATAATTTTTATTTGATTTTGTCTATCCAAAGCAAATTTATAACAATCCATACTTTATATAAATATACTGTGAGCATTCACAGAGTTTTAGTCTTCAAATGAATTTACTAAACTAATGCAATGATTTTCCATTTGACCCACGAATAAAAACTGGCATTTTATCAACATTGAAATAGCAAATCAACAGAAATTGAAAAATGCAGTTGGATTCATTTAATATTCATTTTAAAATAATGCATGACTTGAAACTTTTTTAAGGAGTTAAAACAGCTCATTTTAGATTAGAAAATATTTTTAATTAAAGCACCCTGCACTTCAACAGCAAGTTCTATAATGTAGCTGCAATGGTAAGCAAAGATTTCATTAACTTCTGCCAGAAGTCTGAGATTTAGGAATATTGACTGTAATTAGAAAAATTAAAGCTACACTTCAGAATTAATTGAAATTATTAAAGTGTTTACTCTTACATTATTTACAGCTAGAATGTCAGCAAAAAGCCCGCTATACTTTCTCATAAGTAATTCTACAGTGTATATTAAGAACATAACATTACTTCCATTGAATATTGGGTCTTTCCAGGTGGGCCTACTATAAGCTTTCAATTTATGCTGATTCTCTGGACAACTTCAAAATAACTCTTCTCTGGGAAAGTATGAGAGCTAATGCATTCCTGATGGATGGGTGTGATGCAAGATATAGGCATCTGCTGTCCTCATCAAATCTACCAGCAGGATTCACCAGAAACCTAGATACTCTTATCAGACAACTGCACAGTAGATAGAGTGACAAGCAAGATACAGACTGAGGTTCAGTTTTCTAAACAGTACATTTTACAAAACCTGAAGGGACATGGATTATAACTATAAAGTATCCATTCTGTTTTAGGTAAGAGATTCTTTGATTTCATCTTAGACACTACATTCAGTTTAATCATAAGTAGTATGTGTTTTGAATTTCCCAGCAAAAAGGAGATGTATCTTCTGAAGAAAGAGCTGACCTACTATCATATTTTAAAGTAAATAAGACTCAAAAATAAATAATGTAAATAAGACTGTGCCCATGATAGCTCCTGCTCACACAGCATGGATAGATTCACTAGCACAAAAAGAAAATGCAGGTGAAGAAATACAGGAACATTTTAGCAACTATCTTCAAAATGCTACTTTTTAGATGATTCTCCACAGAAAATAAACCAAAATTACACAAAAATCCAGTTATACTCTTTATCATACAGAGGTCTGGACCGCTGGTTAAGTTCCCTGGGTTCTAATTTCCACCTTTCTTTCTGAAAGACTAATTATAACAATTTGTCATGGGACATCATGAGGCCTCTTCTTCCTGATTAGTGAAATTAAATGTTTTGCACTAGATTTTTTCCTTGCTAATCCAAACAACAGTATAGACGACAAAACAACTAAACTACCTATTCTAGATTGAAGATTAAAGGAGAAGAGTTCAGGATATAATGAGAAAAAGGAAGATAATGTAAGCTATCACCAATTTTTTACAAGATGAGTAATGGGTAAGGTGGAGAATATGGATTCCTCCAATATTTATTTTCCTCTTCCTCCGTTCAGTAACAGCAACTCCCAAATTTTAGCTAGGCACATGATTTTAGTACTCAGTTATGAACTACATTTTTCAGCTTCCTGTGAAGCCGGGTATGACCATGTGACTAAATTCAATGGGGTCAGAATGAAAATTCCCTTAAAGCAAAGTTATTCCCCTTGACTTCCTATCTATTTATGATATAGATCTGACACGCAGATAAGGACAATTCTCTAGGTAATAACTGAAGATGGAAGAAGTATGAGTCCATGAATTCCTTTATGAAACACTGCTATCCCATTAGGCAGGCCCACTCACCTTAGGACTATTAAGAAGGAAAAATAATTCTATTTCCTTTCAGAAACTTTGTTTTTGGGTCTCATGGTTATAGCAGCTTAGTTTGTAATCTAATTTGTACAATGTTGAAAGTTGTCTACTTAAAATATAATTAGTTACTTTGCTACCTAACTTATTTTTTGCAGGGTAGCATGTGGGTTAAAAGGACTTTTATTTGATTTTATATCAATTAGGACTCCTGATATATGATGCAAAATGTAGGGGAAGGGCTTTAAGAATTTTCAGACTGATTATCCCATTGAAAAAGACAAACAACCACTTACCAGGACAAATATTCCAACTTTTTTCTAAAGTTTCGTCATGAACATTTTATAATTTTCCAAACTACTCCACTTGGCATGTGGCTGTTTGGTTACTTAATCAGAAAACTCAATTCCAACATCTTACACAGACTGAAATAATTCAAGATTACTGTATTTTCAATAAAGCAGATTTCCCAATGTTATGAATTCCTCAGATCATAAATAATTCAATATACACAAAATCAACATTTTCCTAGTTAAAGACATTATTTTGGATTTGTGGTCTAAAGAAGGTGTTCATGCAATATATTCAAAATAAAAATTAAAAATACTGAGATGGATGCTCTCACTGCATTACTTCCTCTCTCTTATAATATATCACTTTAAAATCTGGGGTACCTGGGGTGCCTGAGTGGCTCAGTCAGTTAAGCATCCGACTTCAGCTCAGGTCATGATCTCACAGTTCGTGAGTTCCAGCCCCGCGTCGGGCTCTGGGCTGACAGCTCAGAGCCTGGAGCCCGCTTCAGATTCTGTGTCTCCCTCTGTCTACCCCTCCACTGCTTACACACTATCTCTCGCACTGTCTCAAAAATAAATAAACATTAAAAAAATTAAAAAATAAAATAAAATCGGGGGTACCTTTCCTAAGGCAGTCAAAATTTACTAACTTAAAATCAGTAACTTTTCAAATATTTATGTAAATGATTTTCCTTTAAAAATAATGTCTATTACGGGGCGCCTGGGTGGCGCAGTCGGTTAAGCGTCCGACTTCAGCCAGGTCACGATCTCGCGGTCTGTGAGTTCGAGCCCCGCGTCAGGCTCTGGGCTGATGGCTCGGAGCCTGGAGCCTGTTTCCGATTCTGTGTCTCCCTCTCTCTCTGCCCCTCCCCCGTTCATGCTCTGTCTCTCTCTGTCCCAAAAATAAATAAAAAACGTTGAAAAAAAAATTAAAAAAAAAATAAAAAAATAAAAATAATGTCTATTTGGTAAATCCATAGAAAATTGATCATATGTCGGGGTGCATGGGTGGCTCAGTTGGTTGGGTGTCCGACTTCGGCTCAAGTCATGATTTCACAGTCCATGAGTTCGAGCTCCATGTCAGGCTCTGTGCTGACAGTTCAGAGCCTGGAGCCTGCTTTAGATTCTGGGCCTCCCTCTCTCTCTCTCTGCCCTTCCCCCGCTCACGCTTGCTCTCTCTCTCTCTCAAAAATAAACATTAAAAAAATTTTTTAAAGAAAATTGGTCATATATTATCTAAAGATTTTTTTTTAGATTGTTAGTATCAAAGCTACATTAGAACATACATACTCTTTCGCCTTTTGATCTGCAACATTCTCTTCAAGACAGGCTTCAGGTTATATGATGCATGCCCCACACCTAGAAGGTACACCCAAATTCTTAAGATTGATGACAGTAACTACAGTAACTACATACATGCCTGACTCAACAGATGTTACAGTAGCATCTCCAGTAACAAAGAACTGGAGCTCAGCCAAGCTGTGAGCAGCAAAGCCTGTGCCTATGGGGGCTGGGCTATAGTAAGAAACCCACATAGTTCCAGTATGGTAAGCCAAAAGAGGCTGACCACTTTGGAGCTGGCAGGGGAAACACAACATAAAATTTTGCTAGAGATCATTACTTTGTATGGCAGACACTGGCTGCTGCTGGGAAGCAAAAGAAATTGATCAATTTGTTGTGCAGAAGTAATATAGTAGGTGGTTCATCTTGAGCAAAGCCACAAAAAGAAAGTGGTCCCTCAAAAGTTGGCATTCTATTTACGCCATTGGCTGGAAAGAATACTCAAGATACTCTGAAATAAGATTCAAAATTAGTGTCGGAAGGACGCTTTCATATAACATTACAAAATTTGAGACAGCCTCTTCAAGAGAAAAAATGCATTTATAAATCTCCATTATCATTATCATCATTTTCATCATAAGCCATGTAAATTACTCAATTTTTAAGCTCAGTATTTATACAGCTTTATTACAGACTATTGGGGGGGGTGGACAGAAGGCAAGGAACAAAGATAAAAAGGCTGTTTGCCGTCTAGGTAATAAAAGTCACTCTACGTTACACCAAGATTTTTTTTTAACATTTTACTTCTTTCAGTAAAGAATCTTTTAATGTTTTACGCATGATCAGATTTGCATTTTGACAAGAAATCATTCGGTGGCAGAGAAAAGAACAGAGATGAGGTAGAGGTAGGGAAACAGGAAGTAACCATGTAGGTAAGATTTGTTCTATGGGCTAAATGTTTGTGTCTTCCCCAAATTTGTACGTTGAAACCTATTGGATGGCAACTAGAGGTGGGAATGTTAGGAGGTGATTAGACAATGGGGGTGGAACCCTCATTCATGGTATTTGTGCTTTTATAAAGAAATGGCAAAGAAGTCCCTTGTTCCTTCCCCTATGTGATAACACAGCAAAAAGAAGATTGTAAATGAACCAGGAAAAGAACTCTCACTAGATACAAAATCTGCCACCACCTTTATCTTGGATGTTCCAGGCTCTAGAACAGTGAGAAATAAATTTCCGTTGTTTATAAACTGAGTAGTCTATGGTATTTTTGTTACAGCAGACCAAATGGATTACAACAATTTGGTAAAACAATGAAGCAAAATTATGGCCAAGGGAAAGATTTGATAATTAGCAATAATAATAATATTAATAATAATAATAATAATAAAAGGTGGATATGACAGAGCTTAGTCGCTGACAGGTATCATTTAGCAACAGGACTCCTACAGAGCTAAATGTGGACACTGCCACAAATTTGATGAGGTAATCTAGACTTCTAAAAAATTTTACTCTCTTGAAGCTGCAAATTTTGCTTATTTTAGCTAATTACCAGTACTTATTACATCTGTTTGCCTGTGGAGACCCAATCCAACATATCTTGCTCTACTCACATCATTAGTCCAAATTAAATGGTGTATAATGAGCATTATATTTCAAGAATAATCAGGACACCTGTTTAAAAACACTTTGAACCTAAAGATTATGTCTTCTTTCTTTGTAAACTGCAAATAAATAAAAAAGATATTATTGCCAATGTGTTAAAAAACATTTCCAGGCTTGTTTGTTTCTCATTCCTGACCATTATTCCTCCTATAAGCATGTCAATGACAGGAGGCCAAAACCTAGCTTGTAACAAGTAGTTTAACAGTTTAGCAGTCCTGTGAAAGTCTCCAGGGGACAAGTTTGTATCATCAAACTGCCCAGGCTGGCACCTTTTCCACTCCTCAATTCTCATTTACAACCGAAAATTCACTGAATTTTCTCAGCAAGTAATCAGAACACATGAAGGAAAAAAGACCTTAGGAAGACCTTAGGGGGTTAAAAAGATAATCCAATTACCCTGTTCACTAAGAGTTTTGTATCTTTCACACCTGAAAGGAAGAGGTTTCAGCCTCTTGAAACATGAGTCATGAAACAACTTTAACTTTCTATTCTTGGTATTACATATTACTCCAATGTAGGAAAAAAGGAATTTTTTGCCATCTTGTGGTATTAAATAAAATTATAACCTGACAAATGCATACCCAACACATATGAAGTGTTGATTTATAAGCTGAGAAAGCAAAGCTAATGTTTTATTTTGTTTGATTTTTAAAACGTCATACAACATTTCTGATAATTTTACAGAACTTCAAAGATATTTCTCATGTCCTTTCAAAATTAGGGCACCAGATTTCCATCAATATGCACTGAGCATTTCTCATGTGTTAGAAAGCCAATAAACATTTGCCAAGGATCATTGTGTCCAAGCTTTCTTCAATTTAGTTAATGTGGAGGTAACCATTTAACTTCTCCACTGTTACAATCTGAAGACTAACTCATAATTTATGTCGTAACTCATATTCCTCCTATTTATTTTTCAGTTTTAGGTAGGCAGTCATACTAAAATTTGAGAAACATGATCAATATACTAGAAAAAAATAAGCAAATAAAAGTAGTTTACTATTACAATAAAATTAAATTTCAACAAAGTTAACACAATACCATGCCGTGGTGTATAAAACACCCAGAGGCATATATAGTAAGAATTCACACAAACAAGTGTAATTAAGATGACTCTTACAGGACCAATTTTTGGCTTAGCTCTTCTTATTTATTTAGTGCTTATGATCAGTACCCCTTATGTTTTACTCTGCATTAGTTAATTATGCCAGTGTCATTTCTATATCATGAGAAATATGTGTCAAAATACTCTGAATAATATTCACTGGCAGATAGGGCCCTCTTGACCCTGAACTTAACGCCACAGTGCATCCTAGGCTCATCATCCCTGCTTGTGCATTTCTATTCTGCTACGCCTTTCACATAGCAGAAAGTGACTCAAACATCTTGGTTTACTCTTGAAAAGTATGGCTCTTGGCCACCAGTCACCATGTGCAGCAAGGTGTGTAAAAGAGCCGCTGCAGCGTAAAATTGTGGCCAAGAAGTTACATGGGCCTGAGTGGTGGGAACCACCTCGACCAATCTACTCCTGGGAAGGGCCCTGAGGTTTGGAGGGGTACACCAGGGAAAAGAAAAAAGCACATCAGGTTCTCTTTCTGACAGATCAAAAATTTCCAAGGAAGAAAAGGAATACACTGCAAAGCACTGGTGCCATGATTACCCATTGACTTTGGGAACAGCTATTTG
Source organism: Panthera pardus (assembly GCF_024362965.1). NCBI lineage: Eukaryota > Metazoa > Chordata > Mammalia > Carnivora > Felidae > Panthera > Panthera pardus. The sequence continues at coordinate 35,844,996 of NW_026526766.1, forward strand.
GAGATAGTTTCCCTCAATGTATTTCATCCCTGCTTGTTTCCCCTCAAGAACATTTTCACGATATTCTATTCATATATGTTATTTACTTATAATAATTCATGTTTACTACATTTGACAAGAACTGTATTATACAAGCAGAACTAGCATCCCTCCCTTTTTCCACTTTTGATCTAGAGAACCTATGCAACTATGGAATTCCTTTCATATGCTAATGTAATTCTGGGAAAACATATAAACCAATGTGCCAAAATGTCCTTATCACCAAGTGGCTTAAAATGTGGGGTCTGCAGGCAGAGGACACAGGTGCTGCACTTGATGTGCAACCTTGGGCAAGTTTACTTAGCTTCTATGTACTTTAGTTTCCTCATCTGTGAATTAAACATAATAATGGTGCCAACTTCATAGCGCGATGTGGGAATAAACGAGTTAATGCGTGTAAAGCATTTTAAATAGTGATTGGCATATATTAAAACTCAATAAATGTTAGAAAGTATAATTACCTCCATCTGAATTTTTTTTCAGAGCTCATAAGAAGATACCGTGGCACCTAAGATACTGTGGCATTCTAAAAACTCAAGAGAAAAAATAAGACCCTGAGGCCATCTCTGATTAGGAAAAAGAAAAACTGCTTCCTTCTTTTAGTGCCATCATAAGAATTGATGGACTATTTATGAAATGTGGATTGTTATATTGATGAGAGGGAGGACTGAGTTGTAAAGCAAATCTACAACGCAAACAATGGCATAATCTATTTGAAAATCCTAACAGCATACACCTTTATATCCTCATGTGCCCAACAGGGTCATCCCTGTGAAACTACTACACTGGGTTCCCATTAAGGACAAAGGACATGGGCAGAAAAGGGAAACTTGGCAACAGAAACAGAAATGAGAGAAATAAGAAATAAGAGAATAAGAAATAAGAGAGAAAAGAAAAAATAAGAGAGAAAGAAGCCTTGTCTAGTGGGAACCACATGATCTCTTCTGACCTAGCCTCCAAAACTGATTGATCTCCAGGTTCAGCCTACATAAGATTTCACACTAAATCATTCTAGGATATGGCCTGCAATTCCTTTCTCGGAAAAAAGTGTGTGTATGTGCGTGTATGTGCACTATATATAACATGCATACTGTTACATATATTACAATTAGAATAATTCTTAAGATGTACTGTTTCAACAAGCCAGTAATCATCAACATGTTTTAGCAAACATGCAATTTATTTTATTAAGTCCTGGCAAATTCCCACAATGGAAGGGGTACACAGGGAAGTAGGAAGGTTTCAAGCCCCTAAAAAACAACAGGAAGGCACACCTTCCTGAGGGGGAGGGAAATGGGACACTGAAGTGCTGAATCCAATCCCTGAGGGCACACAATTCCACCGCAAGAAAGCCCTATTGTCTTCAACCACACAGGTATAAATGATGAGGATAAGCCATGTCTTACAGAGCTAACCACATATGTATCCTAGGGGAAAACAAATGGATAGCACGTGTGACACAAAATGAACACATCCATTCAGAGGAGAAGCCACCGGACATCCTTACATGCTAAAATTATAAGCAATGGTCCGTTGAAGTAAATACCACGAATAAATATTAATTAAGAACTAATTGAGTATATTATATAATGTAAAAAAACAAATGATGGGGAAATGTTTCCTCTCTTTGTGATATACATGGTCTGCCATTAAAATTTAGAAATATAAAAGAGCCTTTGAGAGTGAAAGAATATGTTATAGTGGCACTGTGTTTCAAATGTTCCTGCTGAATAGTACCACCAGTGAAACCTTGTTAATGGTTTTAGAGGGAATAAAAAGGGAATCTCTTTAAAATTAAGTCAGAAATGTTTCCATTACTTATTCTAGAGAAATCAAAAGGTGAATTCAGGATAATTTTTTAAACTCCAAATATACATAACAATCCAAGTAAGCTTCTAAAAATTTAAATTACACTTTTGTCTTCCTCTTTGGTTATCTGATCCAAACTACATATTATAAGGCCTTTTATGAAATAACACACACATCACAATGTACAGGCAGAATTTCTTCTCTTTTCTCTGTTCTCTTTCCTGAGGAAACCAAGGCACTTCTGTGATGCTTTGGATATAGCTGGAATAACAACCTGAGCCTTGATTGTAATTTGTATTGTAGCCTATGAATTTGGAAATATAAGGCACTGATACATAGATTGCGAACTGCTACAGTTGGTCTGGAGATTTACTGGGGTTTCCCACATCTTATAGATATGAGGATGGCATGGTGATATGTTTATCATGCCTACTGCTTCTTTTGAACTTTGGAGAGTGGGGCACCTGAAGAATTAGCATAGGGGTAATAGTGTTTTGAAGATGATGAAGGGTGCCAGTTAATTCCAGTGGAATACTGCATAGCCTGCAGATGCTAAATAAGCAACAAGAATTCCACCCAGCTTCTATAAAAGCTACCTCTGTCTCAGGATGACAGTGAATGCAAGGGGGGGAATGGCAAAAGAAAGCATGTACCTGGAAATTTTTAAACAGAGAGATTCTTCGGGCAATTCTATTTTCTCTATGGAAACAAAAAAATCTTAATAATGGGAAACATTTCATAAAATATAGGATGATCACAGTTTAGGCAGCTTTAAATTCCTAGCTTTTGAGTGTTGTACTCAACACTGCCTGGTACATAGGAGATTGAATAAATATATGGGGACCAGATACTATGTTACATCCTCCTAATTACTGATTCTGACTTGAAAATGCATGTAAGTTAGGGAACAGAAGTGAACATAACTCCTAGGAGTAGATGATATGACTATGGTACCTCAATTAATGTCTTGTCCTTGATTTCTGTAGCAAAATCAAAGGAGGAAATAATGCAGATCATGCATGAACTGATAAACTGACTTTCTTAGTGGTTCCAGATGATCTAAAGCTGCGATAACAAAAAACTGAGACTATGGCACAGTTTATTATGAGCCAGATTCCTTCTTAATTTGATGATCTTTTGCCCAAAAGTAAAAAGTCATATTTCTGATTTTGAAATCCATTTATGGGAAAAATAAAAAGTGAAAGAATACCACCTTCAGGGCAAGATTAACAAGTCTCTCCTTTCTCCATCCTCTCCCCTCTTCATTCTTTATTCTACTTCCAAGTAGAATTTCTGAACTGAACCATAAAGATTCTAGGTCACTGTACTGGGTCACCATTCTAGGGATACAAGCTTGTATGAGTATTTTTCCAGCTACCTAAATAAATGTCTTAGACAAGTAACCCAGACCTGTTTATTTAAAAACAGGAAGCATTCTATTTCTCTTGCTTACTTTTTTCAGGTTCTATATTCTAAATTAACCTTCCTTGGAACTGGACGGGCTATGTTGTAGGCCCTTGTCCTAAGCCACCCAGCTCCATCTAACCAAAGGAATAGGAGTATATCCTGGAATACAAATCCCATAGCACATGTGATCAGCAAATAAGCAAATAAGCAGTAAAAAGGAGTATGTGCACACAGACTTGCCTGACTTTGACTCTCCTGTAGCCGCAGAAGGGGCCACCTTTCTAATACAAATCACACTTGAGAAATATAACTCTGGATTGTTTTTAAAAGTATAATTCAAAGCATTCCCAATAGGTTGAATGCATTACTAGACTTGTATAGCTGATTACTAACATAATTGCATGCTCAGAAAGGAATTTTTATAAAATTCACTAATTCTGTGTTGAAGTGTAATACTTTTATGGTTCCCTTTACAAAGTAAATCAAATATGCAACAAATTATAACAATGTAACCTAGTTAAAATACATACATCTCATTTAATTTGAGATTAATGATGAAAAGTTTTAAGTAACTAACCATGTCATAATCAATTTAATATTTTTTTTTTCCTTTCCGTTTTTAGTACCTAATGTAAGTATGTATCCTGGTAAGTAAAGTCTGTAATAATGGAAAAGAATAGCAATTATGCTCCCTGCAATTCTATAACCTTAACCTTAAGAATAATGTGGTATTTAGAAAATATATGGATTTATTAAACGAGGCAAGGCCTTGGCAATATGGTACACTGTTGAACTTTCATTTGATTTAAGGCTCAGAGAGCAATTTGATATATCACACCCTAACGTACGTTATCTCTCTTTGACTATTCAATTATCACACATACGCCTCTGAAATTTTAAGTGCACCATTTTCACTCAGTTCAGTCTTGAACAGGTGTGCTTAAACACACACACACACACACACACACACACACACACACACACGGACACGCACAGCAGCAAACACACAAAATGTAAAACAAATAAGCTCTCTATAATTAACCTGCTATATCTTGCATTCAGAAACAAATAAATTTCAAATACAGCATTATTTCCCAGGCTCCAATGATTTAAAATATAAAACATTTTATAGAGCTATAGTTCCACTTGCTACCACCCATATATTTATATCAGAATGGAAAGATTCGGCACACTGATTTTCTTAGAGGGGAAAATCTTTTCAATTTCTTCAATTATATTGATGAGAGGAAAACTCAACACTTTTGATTCTACAATCACATTAAATGTTCACCTAGTAGGCAATCTTGGTTTTCTGTAAGAAAAGCAAGCCCTCAAAATTAACATTGTGTTCTTTCTCTGTGTTCATTTTCCATGAACAGAAGCTTTGTCAGTATAAAATCTTTTTAGATAAATGTATCTTACATCAACAATGGAATTATTTTCTGATTGATTTTCTTGAAAATTTACTAACAGGTATATAAATTATTGTCTATGTGTTTACTTGTCAATGAATCATCTTAGCACTACTGCTTTGTGATGTAAAACCTCTCTGTGAACTTGGGAAATGCATGTCAACTTTATAGTTTTTAACTTCTGAAGCTTTTAGTTTTCTCTTTTAAATACAGGGGCTGAAATAAATTTTTATATGGTAACTTCAGTTGTGATAGTCTATAAGATATATTTTACGTGGAAAAAAAAAACGAGTTTACTTAAATTGTACATATATATCTAAACATGACACTGTAAAATAAAATATATAGAGAAACTGAGAGGAGAAAAAAGGAAGTCAAAAGACTCTAAACAGCTTCTTTTATTTTCATGTTCTCATACCGTTTTGGTATTAAATAGAGTAACAAATCTGAATATATTTACTTATACATTTTTTCAATAGCAAGAGGTAAGGATGGTTTAGAGGGATTTTAATCCACCCCTTCCTTCCATCATCTCCATCCTCCTCCTCCAAATAAGCATTTAATCCCATAGCAACAGGATCTAGTCACCTCCAACATGGCTTGGGAACAATTTCCTTAGCTCTTCTCCAAACAGGACAGCTACCACACTCCTGTATGGGATCTCGAGGTGCCACAGTGTAATCTAACAATTTGCTAAATGCTACTATTAATTAATTATTTTACTAATTATATTACCTTGTTCCATGAGATTTTGGAATTTAAATTATCTCAAATTGTAGGTCAATTTCTCTACTGGACAGAGGAGAAAATCCAGGTACAGAGAGTTCAAGTTACCTCCCTGGGGTCACACTGCTAATTACAGATGAGAGGAAATCCCAAAAGCTTTGATTCTACCATCACATTAAGTGTTCACCTAGTAGGCAATGTTCATTTTTTGGTCCTTCATTCATTTTCTTTTATTCAACATATTTTTAAAGAGTTTGAAAAGACATATGGCGAGTTAAAGTTAACTTCCACATTGATTCTACCAGTGGAAATTCATTTATTCTTTATGGATGCCAAATTGCTTTTGAACAGCCTGATGAAAACCCAGTGAACTGACAGTAGTGATAAAAAAATTGCACAAATATACAAGGAGATAAATTCAAATGGCACTCAACTGGATACAAAATCCTACTCATCCAATTTTCACTAAAACTCTTAAATTAGAATTATCAAATATATATTATCACATCGTTTGCATTGTTAACGTGTATTAAATTCAGTTTACGTGTAACTCCAAAAAATACTACTGAAATTAAGTTATTTTCTCCAAACAGAGGAATCTTAAAATAGAGTTGTTATTGTAAATGTAGAGATAGAGACATATTGATATATTCAATTAGACAGTTTTGAAAATCATTTTTTTAGAAATTTCTAAAAAGAGAAAACATTGGGTACGTAAATTTAAAATGTGTACTATGCAGTTCAGGTCACCTGTTCTCAAATCACCACATAAAATCCATCCATTTCCCACCTTCACCTATAATTCAGTCTTAGAAATGCAAAGATATTGAAAGTTAATCAATGATACATCTTCAACTGCAAAACAATTTACACCAGTGGTAACCATAACAATTGTGATGTACACTATTAGCCATTTCCAAGAGTATCTAGCTAATAATTTTATATAATCAGCAATATCTTAACTTTTCTCTTACACTTAATAGTACTAAAGAAAAATGTCCTTTGCACTTGAAGTTTGCATCCGCACCCAACTAGTAATAGACAGGAGAGAAAGAATGTCATTCCATAGTGGAAAAGCAAAATTTTTAATAGTCCAGCCTTTTGGCATTCCATCTAATTAACAATATTTTGCTTTCTAAATTAAATGTTTTAAGGAAACAGCAATCATATCCAAAGGGTTCTATAAAATATAAGATCATGTGATCCACACAATCATCTTTAGGTCATACAGTTATAGGACTAGACCTATAAATTCTATGTTAATATCAAAAGAAAAGAAAAGTATGTTTGCCTTTACCAATTGCAACTGTAAGCAAATACAGGTATACAGCACTTTATTAGAACTCCTTTAGTAAGCACACGTTAGAGGAATTAATCATTCATTCCCTGCAGACTGCTTATGTATTTCATAGGGCCATTATCTGATCTGAATAACAAGAACAATTGCATAATAAAACACATTACTGCTGACATTAGCAACTTTCTTTTTTCAACTTTAAAGTTGTAACCACCTCTGTATTACACAGACAGCTGGTGGCAAAAACAAAACAAAACAAAACAAACAAAAAACAACCTGACAATTTAATCACCCCATCCAGTTTTGACTTTTTTTGAAAGTGATCAAATATAGTATGTGCAAGCTTAACGAGAAATGGTTTTAATTCAGGCTATCTGCCTTAGCACTATAACATAATTATAACACATGCAGGATAATGTTCATGTTAATTGTACATCTTTGCTTTCAGCAATTTGAACAGGATCAACAATTCTGTCCTGTCTTTTCTACATTTTCTGTGGAAAATTAGTCCTATAGTAATATATGGAATAATATATTTGAACCACTCTTAAAATTGGCTACTTCAGTATAATCTTCCCTTTTATTTTTCAATAATTGTTTTTTTCAAATATTAGATATCCTTTCAGATATTTGAGGTCACAAGTAAGTAGAGGTCATATGCTCTCCCAATCTGATCAACCAAGGGTTTCATTTTAAATTATTTAAATTCATTTTAAACCAATCTCAGAAATGGCAGCTGAGAACAGCAATACCTCTAAGAAAACCCATTTGGATACACAGTAAAGTAATATATAAGAAACAATGACATATCTTTCCCAAATGATTTCCATATATTATAACTTCATTACAATAAATTCATCAACTGGCCTACTGTTATTTCATTACCCAAAAAACTTATGTCCCAAGATATTCAGAGCTTTTGACATTGAATATCCATGACAACTCTAAAACATCTTTCCCTTTTTTGAACCATTGTACGTTAGTTTACTCTTAATTCTGTTTAAATCAATGCCAAGTGAATATTGCCACTTTTATACATTCATTCGAGTAAATATAAACATAACATTTTTTTCACTTTACCATTATCGGCAATTAAATATAAGAGGGCCCTTAGGTATTATTTGATGGTAAGGTGTTCTGTTGGAAAAAAAAAATGCGTGAGATAAGTGGCTTTAATTTTCAGTCTGGTTCATAACTCTTAAAGACATCTGATTTTAAAAGTGTGCTTTACACTGAGGAAAAAAATTGAAAGTTAAAGATAAAACAAACTTTTTAAATCCCTATTCTACACTAGTCAGTATGAATGCTATTATGTCAGAGAAGTTTGACTTTGTTAAAAATCTGCTCTGTTGTATCTGAATTGCAATTCCTACTGTATCTACTGTATATGTAACAATGCAAGAAGAATTAGATTCCCAGTCCATTTGGCAGTAATAAAGGAAAAAATGCTGAAATGTTATTGATTCTCTCCCTCTTGTGCAAAACAAACTGACTCAACTATATTTTTCCTGACATAACACAAAGGTTTTATTTAGATATTACAAAATATTGGCAAGTAGTAGACTGTATATCTTCATTTCTTTTTAAATATACCATTAACCCTTTCACAGAGACAGGAAGGGTGTCCTACTTGTTTTTACAGAAATGCTGCAGCTACTGACATGGTGATGTTAGCCCCAAGAGGAATACTGCCTGCAAAAGTTTTTGATGCAGAGATATTCAGCCCTAGGAGACACCTTAAGCCTGTCACTGGCTGCTGAGCCTCTGTCACAGTTTATAACCTGCTGTGTCAAAGTCACAGCCTCAGCTCCTGCCTTCTCCAAAGCATTTTTCACATTCCCTCTCCAAATTAATTTCATCCAAATTCTCCTAACTAGCCTAGTTCCCAGGGTTTTCTTCCACATCTCATCTACCTACAAGCATTAGAAACCTCAACAGGATTATTCTCCTGGTCTTTCACACCATCTTTGTTAACTTTCCCTTGACCCAATTCTTGGCAAGCTGTCTTCAGAACCAAAGATAAAGCAAGCAACCAGGTGAAGTCACAGGAGGAGGGGAGTTGGTGTGGATTAAGGCTGATGTGGAAGGTAGCAAGAGAAGTGAACCAGCAGGCTGAAATTCTCCAGCTTTTTCTAGGTAACCATCCTTAAATCTTAGAACCAACCAACGTTTCACCAAGCGAGGTTTCCAACAGCCCTTGAACAATAAACGTTTAAAAATCACATCCCCAGGAAGGTTCCCCACGCTGAAGTCTTCTCAAGGCTCTTTCAAAAAATAAATAAATAAATAAATAAATAAATAAATAAATAAATAAATAAATAAATAAATAAAAAGCTTAGCAAACCACTCCTCAATTAAGAACTACTCAAGTTATATAAGGCAACTTCTTCCCCGGTAAAACGAACTGTCCACACCATTTGAAGGGAGAGCATTCAGCATACGCCTCACTTTGGAGAAAAGAAACACAGAAGCACAGTTTACTTACTAAAGCAGCCGCTCCAGTCCTCCTTGGAAACCCTGAGGAGTCTTCTCTTTTCTTTCCTACCAGTCAAATAAAGAATTGTCTTCCTATTCCACACAGGCCCGGAATAAACTGCAAGAAAGGACAGCACGCGCACAGCAGCCCGTCGGGCTTTGGCTTGGGTAGGGTGCTTCGGGTGCTGTCTGTTTCAAAAGTGGGATCTTCTTTTCCGGAGGGAGGGGGCAACGGCCGAAGAAAATAAAGGGCGCTCCGAAAGCTAGCTTGGGTCCTACAAATTATTCGGAAGGCAAAGTACCTGCACTCTCCCCGCCGAGGCTGCCTGTCAGCGGCGCGCGAGGGGAGGAGGCTGAGGAGGAGGAGGAGCGGCGGGAGGGCTCGGGCTGGGAGGGGAGCGCGCGCGGGCTGGCTGGGGGGGGAGGAGGCCGCTGGGCGGGCGGCCGAGCAGCCGCCGAGACCGCGAGGAGGCGAGCGACCGTCAGGGCGAGGCGCTGCCCCACGCGCTCGGGCCGCCGGCTGCGGGCGCGGGCGCGGGTGCGGCGGGGCGGGGAGCAGAGGCGGCGAGCATCTCCCGGCCGCTCCCGCACTCGCTCGCTGGCTCGCGCTCCCCCTTCCTCGCGCTCGCACACACAGGCACACACCCCACGTCTCCAGCAGCAGCCGCTCGGCCGCACGCACTCACCTGCATTTCCTTAACGAGCCACTTGATGGCTGCCAGCGGCGCTGGCCCGGCTCCGGCTCCGGCGGGCGGGAGCCGGGGCGGGGAGGACGTGGCGCGGGATGCTCCGAGCGCCAGCCCGGGTGGCGGCCGCGACGGCGGCGGCGGCGGCGGTGCGGGCGCGCGAGCCGGGGCGGGAGGAGGGGAAACCGGGCGGCGACCCCGAGCTGCCCGGGCGCGACCCGGAGGCCGTGGCATGACCCCGGGGCTCCGGGATCTAGCGGTCCGCGCGGGGAGAGGAGGCTCTACCGGACCACTAGAGCCACAGAGGACTTGTCCAGGTGTAGATCCCGGTTGCGCGTCTTCAGGTGTTTGCGTGCTTTCGGTTACATTATTATTATTATTATTATTATTATTATTATTATTATATTTTGATTGGTTGGTTGCATTTTCGGAGGGAAGCTGGCGGCAAGGCTCAGGGGTGGCGAGGTTAAAATGCAAGGGACACAGTTTTAGTTTGCAATACGCTGGTTGCTTAAGAAGAGTCCACTTTAGTGAGGAGTAGGAAAGGAGCAGAGGCTGCGTGGTGCAGGGCGCTCTGCGTCTCACATACTGGATGTAGTTTTCAGTTGGGGTGTTTGGCAGCGTTGGCTGGACTTGAGACAGACATAGGGCTCTGCCAAGGCCGTGGGTGAGAAGGGAAAACCTGTAAAAGAGTTGCTGGAAACTAGCCTTGCTTCTCAGGCGGGGACGTGGACATGCATGGAGGTGGGGGGATTGTTTCACTACCTGCATAGTAGAATGACCAACGTCTCTGAGGTGGTGTATCGCAGACTCAGCAAACAAGGGACGAGTAATTTAAACCCGCTGAGCAGAGCTAGAAAAGAGGATTGGAGCTGGGGAGGAAGGTGGGCAGGGTGGAAGACATGTAACAGAAAGGTCCTATAATTTTACCATCGTTTGTGTTTGATCAAAGCATGCAGCTGTGGTAACGAACGCTATCCCTCTTGCTAAAGAAAGAGCAGTGTCACCACGTTAGTGCTTCAAAAAAAAAAAGCCAAAGCCAAAACAAAATTATCCTGTTTACAACAATGCAACAGAAAGCCTTCTAAGTACCCTCTGGACAAAGGTGCCCTAAGCGCTGTGGCCAAAAAGGAAAGGCAGCGAGCCATCTACTTTCCTTCTGTGTCCGTGGTCTAATCGCAGAAATGTCACTTTCTCCCAAAGAGAAATAAAGCTTAATCAGTACATGTGACATTTTCCTCTGGGTCCTTTCACCTCTTTTCTTTTCATGCCTGCTTCATTGCCTGCCATGTCCCTTTGCTCTTCAGGAGTGACCCTTCTTGTGAACCCATCTCCTGCCAGGCTACCTGCTCTGCCTCCTTAAACCCACTGAGCTCACTCATCCAAGAAGATTCACAATCATTATCACTTAAAGCTGTTCTTGGAAACGATAGCATATAAAGCAAAAACCTTTCTTCCATGTGTGCAAGTGTGTGCGCATGTGTATGTCTGTCTTTATAATTATGCAAAGCACCTGCCCCCTTATGGTGTGGTCTGTGCGAGATGATGACTAACTCATTCTCTCTCCTGGTCTCCCCTTCTCTCCCTCCCTGCTTCCCCTTCTGCAAATACATACCACTCCCTCCTGTCTCAGTTCCTTCCTGTCAGTGTTCAATAATGGTTTTACATGAACTTTCTGTTTGAAAGCCTCTGACTACCAAGAGTGAGTTGGAGCGGGTTTGTAGCAGGGATGCCAGAACTCAATGCTGCTGCTATGTTTCCTGTCATCACTCACTCATTACATACACTACTGTACTTAATGCCAAGTGGCAGCAGAAATGATTTCCTCTTCTGCTGTCCATAATAATATACTTGCCCTCCCCCGGAAACACATATAATTAATAATAAAAGAAATAATGCATCTTGATACCATGGGAGGGGCAGATGGATGCTGATGTGGTGGTGTTAGTAACCTTTTCTGATGTTGTTGCTGCGAAGACAATGTGACCACTTTTCCCTTTCTGCTGCTTCTGGTGGGTTAAGCAAAGCATTTGGCCCTTTGACTGTGTTCCCTTTTCCATCTTTCCCTTGACAATAGTTTGTGTATTTTAAATAAAGATTTCATTCTGCCAACCCACAGGAAGCTTTTAACAAGAGGCAGCTGAGCGTGTCGATATCTTATATCTTTTTACTGCTGTATGGGGGTGTTCAGCAACTTGAAACTCATCTCAACTTCAGCTCAAAGCTGGCATCTCACAGAGACAATGCTCCCTGGGGCCGAGTTCCTCTTTCTACTATACAACTATACTTTGGTGCCCTCTAGAAGAACACAGGGCAATTTAAACAATGGAAGAGTAAGGGTTATATTCAACCCCTTTCCTGCTGCATCCCTCCCTACTTAATAACACCACAAGTGTTAATTGTTAGTAGCTTCTTGTAGGGATTTTATTAGTGATTCATAACAGTTGGACTGAGGTATCTTTTCTGAGGATGACTGCAAGGTTAAAAAAGTTCTCATTATCTAACTACATATCCACTTCCTGAATATTGTGGTTTATTTTTCCTTATTAAATGAAAAGGCACCTTTAACTATCCCCTTTAGTTATCATTGTATATTTATTTTTAAAAGGCAGCACTACTTGTTTAAATTGGTCATCATCAGTGAACCATGTGTTCAAAACAACCGTGATAAATGTGAAATAGAAATAAAAAAGGGAAAGTGGGATAGGACAAGAAATTCATCAGCCATCTGAGATTAGTCCCTTTTGAGGGTCCCTTTATTTTGCCACCTTACTTCATTCACCAAAACTTTGCTTAGCTTTGTTATATTTAAACATAGAATTGATTTTAACAACCTACACTTTACATTTGTATTTTGGGTTTTTGAGGAAGTCAAGTCCGTTCGTTCATGTCTCAGTTGTGAAATTAGACTTAACAGTGCTCCAATAGACATCTCCACAGCAATAACTTCCTGTTCTAATATGTCTTTTAAACACATTAATAGCATCGTGGAAAAACTTCCTAATTATATAGGACTCCATAATGTGGAATTAAAACTAAGGGAGAATAAATAGAAAACAGGGTAATAACGGAGTTACGAGGAGCAAGTAACCTGTTATGAAGGAGACAACCATCAAAGGAGGTAACCCATGACCACCAGATTGGAGAGTTTGATTTGTCAGTAGTAATCTTTCTCTCTTTGCCACGTGTGGTTTTTGTTTGTTTGTTTGTTTGTTTGTTTGTTTGTTTTGTTTTTCAGTCTGCAGAAATGATATACACTTAATTTGTTCTCTTTCCTCCATCTTTCCTTCTAAAGTTATGCTGATTGGCAGAAAATGCAAGTAGAAACAATTTTATATTGAGAATAGAATAGGAAATCATGCACTTAATGAGTCTGACTGCTCATACTTATTTCATATGAAACAAGGATAATCCTTCACTCTTCAGCTTTTATTCTGCTCAATGAGGGCAGAGTTCTAATTGACTACATGAGTCTAATTTACCTAATTTCTTATAGATGCTTTGCTTCCAGGAAAGCTGCTTAGAAATCTTACAACATAATAAAAAAATATGACTGGATTGTACCCAATTTAGGGAGTCTTAATGAGTGAAGTTACATGTGTGATAATTGTGGATCAAGGTTTCAAGTTATTCCACTGAAATCTTAATGTGGCTAATCCTAAATTAAACAAAATCTAAATATTTTGGAAATGGAAATATGGATTTTGATACTTTACAAATTTTTTTTTTCACTGTACTAATCATTTTCTATTCCTCACCCCTCCTAAAACCTCAGAACCATCATTTACCCTTCTTTGTGCCCCAGGAATTAGCCTCTAAGAACTACAACCACCTGGTTTCCCTTGTCCTTTGACTTCTGTTGGGGTAGAGTCAATGAGAGGCAGCGGAGGGTGAGGCCATTCTTGCCCCTTTCAATCTGTAACTGAGCCCTTCCGTATTGTCTGGCAGTGGCTGCATTGCTCTGGGAATGCAGGCCAGGCACCACACTCCCTGTTCCCGCTCATATTTGCCACATCTTTACCTCTTGCCCCTTCAGCTTTCCACTGTGGCTATAGGATGGATGGATCCTCATCACCTCCCTTCACCTCGTCCTTCCTCCAGAAAGTACCCCTCATCTACATTCTCCCCAGATTCATTCCTGATCGTGCCTTCTGTTTCCCCCAGGTACTCTGATCCATTTTTGTTATTTAAAGTATTAAAAGATTACAAGAAATATTTTATTCAGTTGTTTCAAAGTTTAACATATTGTCCAATGTGTATAGAAGTGCCAGAACATCACCATTTCTCAAACTAAAAATAACTTTAACGCACTACAAGAAAGTATGTGATGATCTAGCTGATCTGTGTGGCTGTAATAACAATGTATTAATATTTTCCACTGAGATATCATTTCTCTGTGTATCGAATGAGCCAAATTCATCAAACTTGTACAACTCTCAATTTTTCTTAAACATGCATCTCAGTGTTTTATAGCATCTTATTACAAAAATTAATAATAATAATACATGTTTTGAAGTTTAGTATTTATTATTCTTATAAAGCACATCACAGTTTGTAAGGTACTGTAATTTTCATCATTTTAAAACTAAAAAAATAAAAAACCAAATGAGTAAAGAAGCCTATATGGATCCATTCTTCCAATTATTAAAAGAAACAGCCAATAATGACGATGTAAATCAGTGACCTAAGTTATCAGTGACAACCCAAAGTAACTGCCCATGCATATACTTTGGGAAGAGATCAATCAAACATGAATACAAAGAATGCAACCCACCAAGTTCTTTTAAGCAACCATTTAACAAATGTATATCATATAAATCAATGAGGATCAGAACAAGTGCTTTAATGACAAAGGTAAAATCTGAGAGAGAATATGTAATATAGTCCTATGAGTTTTTTGGTCTAATTTTGACCTCAAAAAATAATAAAAAGGTACCTAATGCAAGATCTTATGTACACATCTCTACTACATTAAGGCATTGCAAATTTTGCTTCTCATGAATCCTAATTTTGTGTTTTCTTTTATAAATCGGGCATAAGAATGGTCACAACCATACATACGCACACATGTGCACATGCATATGTATGTACTATTGTTAAGGTTTTCTTTTAGGTGTATTTATTTATTTTGAGAGAGAGAGAGAGAGAATCCCTAGTGCTGACAACACAGAGCCTGATGCGAGGCTGGATCTCATGGGTTCATGAGATCACCACCTGAGCCTAAATCAAGAGCCAGAAGCTTAACCAACTGAGCCACCCAGGTGCCCCTAATTTTCAGTTTTTAAAGTGACTTTTTTAACTTTATATTTCTATTTTAATCATTTTGCATATTTTATATAAAAAATCATTTTATGTGTTTCTCATATCTAATTATAACATAGAAAAATTGTATTATAAAAATAAACTTATGATTTTTTCAAGACAAATTATGTACAATTTGTTCTATTATCACAATTTTCCACATTTGCTACTTTTCCCTTTTGTACATTTGTTTTTATCTATTCATGTTTATTTACTTCCCACCCTTACCTATAACCGAAAGGACCAAAGTAATATGTAGCTATGGAAGGCAATTCTATGTGTCATCTCTCTTTTATAACAAGGGGTCAACTTTCTGGAACCTTTTTAAGATTTCCGCCTGTTTTAGTGATGTACAATCTGTTTTCCAGGTAGTTATTCCTGACCTTTTGTTCATGTGTAATGATATTGTGGCAGCCAAAAATTATAGTAGCATTTATTTTTATCACAAATTTTATGTATATTTTCAACATATAAAACTGTAGATTTTAAAAATAGAAGCAAAAGGAAAAAATGTGACAACCATATCATATGGAACTCTGCTTTCTGGCATTCTATATTTTATGGGTGATAAGCAAATTAGAAACGTATCTCCTTTTTGTGGAAGGATATCTAAGGTAAGTCAAAGCAAGTCCATGTAAGTTTAAAATTAATTTTTCCATGTAATTATCAGTGTCACAACACAAGATAATTTGGTTACCAGTACCTTCACCTTTCTCCCGCTTTTACACTACTAAACCCAGCATGTGTGAAATGTTCATTTTTATATGACTAATGAGTGATAGAAGCACTGTTAATTTTAGGGAACTTTCATTTTCATCATAATATAAAAATAATTTTAATGTAAAAGCAATTTAGCTATATACATGTGTGTATGTATTAGGTAAATTTAGCTTTTTTGTTGTTTAAATTGCAAAGTGTGTGTTTGGTTTCATAAGCCCTCATTCAATACACTTAGTGAGAAAAAATATTTTCATGTTACATTTTTAAGCAAATTTTAGATGAGGCATTGAACAATCACCGCTACACTAAAAAGGGGAAAGAATCACAGACTTCTTTCAGGAAGTCTTCTAGAAAGGGTGATAAAATGATGTGCCTAGTGAGGAGTCACCTTTACAAGCTCGCTTCACTATTCCTACTATTAATCAGAATTCTCATCGGTTTCATCTAAGCTATAAAAACATGAACGTAATAGGGATATAGATCATGAATATGCATGTGATGGGAAAGGATTTATTAAAGCTAGTGTGCTTCCCACTGAAATCTGTTTCTGCCAACAGGCCTCTCTCCGACACTCTTGCACACGTGGCCCCACATCCTCACTCAGGGTACAGGAGGTTAGACTTCCCTTGCCCAAATCCAGTTTTCATCCTGCCCTCCAAGGCCTTTGCTGCCTTGTTTGTCAGGCTTTTGTTAGGCAGAGACTCCAGAAATGGAAGAAATCTGGGAATGAAAAACTCAGACCAACGATTTAAGGAAACAGACCGGAAAGATAAAATTTAAGGCAGTTATAAAATAAGAATCTACCAAGCGATTACAAAATGTGGAAAAGCTGGAAAGAAAAGAAAAACAGTAAGTTTTGTATAAATGTCACTGAGAGATATAAATCAGGACCTCCAAATAATACTTATAATATTGAAGACTGGACTGCATTTTTATTACCTTTTTGACTTTTTATTTCTTGGACACCTAACAGCTCTTACACCACACCATAAGGAGGCAGGATTTTTTTTTTTATATTTAAAACCACACATACATGCACAAAATAAATGTTGTTTCCACCCAAATACAGGTTACATAGTTTATAAATTGATTTTAGAATTTTAACTTATTTTTAAAAGGTACCATCATCATTTTTAATAAGGATAGAATAAACATACTTTTTCTCTATTAAGTGTATTGTTTTCCTAAATGATATCACAACATAAATGCATTACTTAAATTGAAGTTTTAATTAAATATTATTCAGATATTTAGTGACCACAATAATACTACTTGTTCTCAAAGAAAGTGTTTACACATTATGAAATTAATAAAATACTAATAATAAAATATTTGCTTTAAAAAAAATTTTTTAACGTTTATTTGTTTTTGTGAGACAGAGAGAAACACAGCGTGAGTAGGGGATGGGCAGAGAGAGAGGGAGACACAGAATCCGAAGCAGGCTCCAGGCTATGAACTGTTAGCACAGAGCCGGACATGGGGCTGGAAATCACGAATCGCAAGATCACGACCTGAGCTGAAGTCGGAGGCTTAACCAACTGAGCCACCAGGTGCCCCAAAATGTAAGGTGCTTACAAAATGTAAGGTGCTTACAAAATGTAAGGTGCTTACAAAAATGTAAGACATGCTCATCCAGACAGAAGAAATATCAGCCACATCCTTTCATTCCATTTTGCCTATAACAGGTGTCAGATAGGACCAAAAACATTATAGGCCCGCCATATAATTTCTTTGAACACAACCTATATGTTTTCTGGCATAGTGGTAAGGAGAGTACCGAATTTCAATGGATTTAGCCAAACACATATTTTGAGATCCTATTGTATGCAAAGTAAATAGTGTGCCCGTGTGTATGAGCAGCTAAATGCCTAATGCCCATAAACTAACTTATAATTCATAAGTCTGGAGGCACCAGATTAAATTTAAAAGATTTAACATGCAAAACTTAATTTATCAAGCAACCTTGCAACCAACATTGTAATGCAAAATATTCAAAGAAGCCTACGGGCCAGCAAGATGTCTCACTCCTCAGCTTGTGAAAACACTGAACTGAAATTACTGATGCAAGATTAAATTAAGGAAAATTCTTCAAAATCTCTGGAAACTTAGTAAGGTTACTCTCAATGACCAAACACTAAAAGACATTCATAGTGTATAAACTGTGTTGATAGAATTACAGACAAAGAAGATAATTTTAACTAATTAGCTAATTTCAACATTGATCTTTCAAAATATAGCAGTGTCAAAGAAAATAAACAAGGGGGTTCCTGGGTGACTTGGTTGGTTAAACATCACACTGTTGATTTCTGCTCAGGTCATGATCTCACAATCTGTGAGATGGAGATTCTCTCCTTCTCTTTGTCTCTGCCTCTCCTCCACTTGTGCTGTGTGTGTGTTCACTCTCTCTCTTGCTCTCTCACACACAAAATAAATAAACTTCAATAAAGAAAAAAGAAAAGAAAGGGAATATTCTGGAAGAAACTCACTAAAATCCTCAGACTTCCAGGGTAAGCCTGGTCCATAAGGCAGTATAGGAAACAAAATGGCTTGCAATAGAAAGTTCCGTGGAGAAGCAGCACTGCTACATGTTAAAACAAAGGAACAAGGTTTCTCCTGTTTACAGCAGGGGGCAGCAAGGGTTAGTGTGTAATAAAAGCAAAGAAAATTTGTGGGCCCAAACATCAAAATGCTCTCAAAGATGAATGTGAACAAGATTTTGCAAAGTAATGAATGAAATGCAGAGGAAGTTATTGCTTGAAACAATTTTTTTAAAAATAGAAAATAGAAACAGATTTTAGAACCACTTGCAATATGCTTTGTAAAATTAAGAGTGTATGTACTTTTGAAACCACAGTAAAAAAGAAAGGTAAAGCAGATAATAAACTACACTATAAAATTAAAAATTACCTTTCTGATGAGGACAGAAACACAGAATGAAATAGTAAAAAAAAAAATTGTAAAAAGCTACCAGAGAAGTCAACAATGATATCAGAATGAGAAAGCAAAATGGAACAGAAACAGCAGAATTCATACTGCAGAAAATTGCAGTAGAACACTGAATTTTCTATTCAGTGGAATTTTTTTTCTGAAAAAATATTAAAGATAAACATGTTTCCTTTATAATGTTAATTAAAATGTGAAAGATAGACATAAGCATGTGTGTATATACACATACAGATATACATATACAGATACTACACATGACATATGCAAAGAAAAAGGCAACATGCTGTGTAATACCTTAAAGTCTTCTAAATTTTCTATGTCTGTGTTTTCTGAAATAAGATGATTTATTTTCATTACAAGAAGTATATTTGAAATACATAATTCTAAAATTTCTTTGAAATACATTCTGAAAGTAGGTAAGTGCTTTTTCTTTTTTAATGCTCCCTTTGATTCTGGTAGAATCTATACAAAATGTACAAAAGAAGCTAAATCAGAGTAATTACAATATGCAAATTTTTACAATACTCTGAGTGGAGCTTTATATTACCTCTCTATTTTGCATTGTACCTATTACCTGCTGCATATATTAAATAGTAAAAGATGGCAAAACTAATGTTTCACCTTGTTTGAAAAGCTTTGCAAATTAAATTTTGAAGAAAGTCTTTGCATATTTTCTAAATATCTCTAATCTTCCTCCTGTAATTAAATTTGTAAAGAATCACTTTGCACATTGTGTCTCTTTTGAAAAAAAAAGTTTCCACTTATGAATGGAACAAAATGATAACTAAAATAGTACCAGAAATAAAATAGTTCAAGAAAGTTCAAATATGTGGTCTTTGAATGTTTGCGTAGGCATAGTGTGTTTTCTAAGTTCAGTTAAATGCTTCAGAATTGTGCTCCAGGAAAACCTTGAAAAAATTAAAAGATACATTTGTATCAAACTGAGTGGCCCATTAAAATCAAATTGAAAAGATTTTAGGGTAGAAAAGAAAAAGCTTACAATGTGAGTGCATAAATGGTTGAACATTGTAAAGTGTAGTTTTCTTTTAACATTGTAATATTTTGTCCTCTTAAATCTCATAAAGAAGTATATATCTTCACCCTTTTGATTTGCATTATGGAGATTTAATAATGAAAACCCATGATGTAGCTATCTGGATCACTCTATACTTCCTCAACTAAAATCCATGCTTTTTAGGCACAGAATGAGAATCATACAGCCCATAGCAAAATACTGAATGCATAACGATTAAATTATTTCCTTATATCAACCTGATGACTATGTGATTTCATATTTAATTCTGATGAGCCACAATCAGTAGAATTCAAACTGCAAAAATATGTTTCTATCAGACACTCCCTAAACAAAACCAGGATAAATGAAAATAACAAATTTTATTTATTTTAATTGTTAGCTTTTTAAGTCATCATAAGATGAGATATTTTGAATCAGTGTTCTAAAGATACAGTAGTTAATTTGAAAATCATAATTTTTTGAAACAGAGAGAGAGAGGGAGAGGGAAAGTGGTGAGGAGAGAGGCTTGTTTCTCCTTGTAGTTAGTCTCTATTGCACTACATTATACCATTTTATACTTGAAATGGAAATCTCACAAGGAGAGGTACGCTGCCATAAAGAACGTTTGTGGGTTATTTTTCCCCTTTTGGACTTTCCAAACCCATTTTCTGAGATGATTCTTCTCTGTGGTGGAGCATTCCCAAGATAAGGAACTGACTTTTCCTATTACAAGTGCCAATTTCAAAAGTGGTTTTAGTGGCTTGAACATTTGTCCAAGAGTAACAAGAGAGAAACCACCAACGTGTATCACATAGACCACCAAAGAGTCATCAGACTCAAGTGGCTTTCAGTCACCATCAACCTCAGCCCTCTGAGAATATAGTTTCACAAATTTTGCTTGCTATTAACAAGACTTTGTCTTTCTGCCTGATTTTACTTTCCCACATTATATTGTTTGCATACAAAGAGCCAACACTAAAATGTTTAAATAGTGAATCAAATATTTTAAGTTTGAATAAAGTGAACAAACCTTATCATTTGGCAAACCTGTGTTTTCTGTTTCAACATGAGTCAGCAGAAGGTACGAGAGGGTAAGATTCACTTTTCTGGAGAGAATAAATAGCAACTTTAGTAAGAGAGAATGACTTTCCTTGAAAACAGCAGTGGAAGACAATGGCCTATGAGAACCCTGTGTGTGGACTCAGGAGTCAAACAGCCTAGATTCAGATCCCTGTTTTTCTACTTTCCTCTCTGAGTAAATACTTTGGTTTCTCTGAGCAGTATATTTCCTTTGTTTTCCTTCTATATAAAATTTCCTTCTATGTAAAATCAGGATAATAATAAATTTCCTTTGGCCTCCTTCCCAGTAAAATGTTAATAATCAAATCTCCCTCACAGAATTGTTGTGAGGAATATATGGATGAATTACAGGGCTCACCTTCCCTTTCTAGACATCGTATCTTTTATTGTTACTCTGGTTTAGGTTTTCAAAGTAGTTAAATTTGCAGGTGCCTGCCCAAACCACACCCCTGCTTTGAAATTTCTCCTTAACAACAGCTCCCACTAATGGGACTCTGTGTGCATGACCTTCTGGGTGACCTTACCTGATTATGCCAAAAGAGGAAAGCTGATCCATGGGAAAGCAGCACTTCCTCTTATGGCCTACATTCAGTCTTCTAAGAATTTCACTGAGGAAATTGAGAAAACACTGTCCTGAAGGGAATATATTGGGAACTCTGAAATCAGGCATGTTTGGGGTGGGCAAACCCATTCAGCTGTGCATTAGCAGAGAGAATTGACCACAAAGGTGAAGACAAAGAGGATGGGAGATCGGGAGAGAAAAGAGGCTATGCAGAAATCAAGAGGTATGTCAGCTCTGACTTTCCCTCTCTACCTCCAATTTATGGGGCTGTAGGGTCTCGTGAAAATGTGTCTTTTCTACTTGATAAATGGAAGCAAACTGAGGGCGGAGGGAGGGTTTGGAAGGGAGTGAATTGATCCCAAGCAATGGCAAGCATGTCTGTGCTGAAAATGAACTTAAAAGAATTAATTTCTCTCATATCAGCAATAGATATGTGGAAAGAAGCACATCAAGGAAAGACACTCTAAATGAAAAGGGATAAAATTTTGCAAAGAGGGATAGAAATGTTTACAGAGGACAACCCCAAACAAGTAATCTCCTACAAGAGTATGTTTCAGTTGACAAGATAATATCAATCTACTCAGAGACTTGGGGGAAAATAAAAGGAGTCTAGGTAGAAGAAATAGTCATCATATGATAGCTGAATATTAGTGGTAAAAAGTAACATTATAGGGATGCTGCAAAATGTAATATAAAGAGGTCTGAGGATTAGGTTTGATAGATTTGCAGTAGAATCCGATTCTGCCTTGGACAAAAGACTCCACCCCCCACATTCAGCCTCTTTATTCTAAAATTGGAATAGTAAGTCTTGCCATTTAAGACTGTCATGATAATTAAGAATAAGGACATTGTCATCAAACAGACCTAAGTTCCTATGCTGATTCATAACAAAGGCCCCAAAAATGTGGTTTTGGTGGTTTGCTTCTTCTTTGGTTTTTGTTTTTGCTTCATTTTTTAATGTTCTTTATTTAGTTTTTGAAAAAGGCAAAGTGTGAGCCCATGTGTGCAAGTGGGGGAAGGGAAAAGAGAGAGGGAGAGAGAAATCCCAAACAGGCTCTTTGCTTGTGAGGACAGCATAGGTTCATGCAGGCTCATGAACCCTGAGATCATGATGTGAGCTGAAATCAACAGCCGGCAGCTCAACCGACTCAGACACCCAGGCACCCCTGTTTTTGCTTCTTTTAATGATTATTATTATTGCTTCCCAATCACAAGGGTTATTAATGAAAAAAGGAATCAAGATCTAGTTGGACCATGAAGCTTTAAAAAATAGCAAGATTTTTTACCCTAGTCTTTTATTGGAATTCATTATTAAATTGTTTACAGTTTATTCACATAGCAACTTGATATTCTTAACAGCACATGCAATACTAAAGAGCAACAGATCTCAGTAATAGCTGTTTGTTCACCTTTCATAAGTGGCATACCTCTCTCTCCTCCATGTCACTTAAGGCATAGCTCTTATCTTTGTTCATGGGCCTGAATTACTGTCATGTCTTTTCTAGTTGGTTACAATAAGGACTCTTAATTTTACAATCAAGACATTCTTAAATCCTTAAGGAATTGTGAAATTAATTCATAAGAAATTGTGCAACTAGTATATGGTCAACAAAGATTATCATCTTGAGCAGGTCATTTACTCTCTCTGAATATCAACTTCCTCATCTATAGGGCAGGGTTAATAACAACTAACTCAATGTGTCACCAAGTATTGTAAGGATAAATACCAGTCTCACATGCAAAATCTTTAAAAACGTATACAAACTCTGCAGCTTCCATTATGAAAGAAAACAAAGGTCAAAGTGGTAAGCTTTTTTTTTTTTTTTAAGTCCGTATAACTAAGCCTGTTTTTATATTATATACCATTTCTCTAAATCCAGTTCTCTTTATTCAGCATAAAACGCACAGCCTATAAGAAAGAGTGGAGAAGAACATCATCATGTGCATTAAGAAAAGTTAAACCACAAACGAAAACTTAATTAACAGTGTGAGTGAATCTGCCCTTTCAGAAGTTCATGATCAGCCAATTTGCATTTGGAATCCCTCTTTGAGAATAAGATACTCTACTTCCCTTGGCACTGGAAATATGTGTTGTGGTATATGCTTCTAATTGCCTATTCTCATTGTCTTTATTATTAACTTGGTACTTGGGGGTGGGGTAATGTACCCAGATAAAATTGATTATCTTCCTAACATCCTTTTAGCTAGGTATGTCCATGGCAACAATTTTGGCCAATTAGATGCAAAAACCATATGGTGGGGCTTCCTGGAAAGACTTGCAGAAAGAACACTGGTGAAGAATGAATGCTTGCGTCACCCAAAAATTCATGTTTAAATCTAATCCCCATGTGATTGTATTTGGAGATAGAGCCTGTGGGAGGCTATCAGGTCATGTGGATGAAACCCTCATGAATGGATGCATTTGCCTGTTTAAGAGGCCAGAGAACTAGCTCACCTTTTTATTGTCAGTAAGAATACAACAAGAAGTTGACAGGCTGAGATGTGGAAGAGGGCTATCATTAGAACCCAACCATGCTGGCATCCTGATCTCAGACTTCCAGCCTCCAAAACTGTGAGAAATAAAATTCTGTTTATGAGCCACCCAGTGTATGGTAATTGAATATAGCAGATCAAACTGATGAAGTTATAAATATTAAGCTGCCATACTCTCTTTGTTCTTCTCAACTTCTACCTTCTTTCTGCTGGGAACCCAAATATGATGCCTATGAGATTGAAAGCCACAGATATGGATAACAGGGAAAAAAGAAAAATGAGTCCTAGGTACCTGCTGTTATCACTGAGACACTTCTCCAGTCCTGAACCACTAGACTCCTAAATTTCTTGTTTCATGAAAAAACTAAGCCTTCATCAATTTAAGGCACTGTTGATTGGGCCTTTGCCTACAGCCAAAAGTATACATCACTAATACTGCAATCATCTTCAGTATTTTAATATCAAGACATAGATGCATTATGATGAAGTATACCTTTATACTTTACACATATAAATATGAGAAAGATAAAAAAGAAAACTATAAAATATATTGACACATGGAATTCAAGGTGTTATTTTGAGGCTATATCAAAATGTGAAAATGGACAAGAGGGACTAGAAAACTAAGTACAACCTATGAGTAATTGAATATAGTTCATTCCATTTCAGTTAGAGTAATTCTTTTTTTGAATCCTCCTTCACAGAAAATAGAAATAGAAGTAAAAGGTCTTTCTATAATTAAGGCAATATGCACATTTTTTATTACTTACATATATACACATTTTATTACTTACATATACACACATGCATACACATACAGATATAGATATAGATGATATAGATATACATATAGATATACATATAGATAGGGATATAGTTACAGATAACTATGAATTAGGCTAAAATTTAAGGAAGCAAACAGAGAAATAAAGAAATGGGCACAAGATTTTGAGGAAAAGGAACTATCTAAGTCACCAACTTGATTCCACAAATGTGATGACCTATTAACTTAGGGTCACTTGGTAAATTTATGCCAGAAGAAGTAATCAATTACACTTAAAAAGCAATAGGAAGATAAAAGTGCTGAGAGCATTTACACTTAATTTTTTTTTATTTTTATTTGTATTTTGTTTTTTTGTTTTTTTTAAATTTTTTTTAACGTTTATTTATTTTTGAGACAGAGAGAGACAGAGCATGCACGGGGGAGGGGCAGAGAGAGAGGGAGACACAGAATCGGAAGCAGGCTCCAGGTTCTGAGCCATCAGCCCAGGGCCGGACGCGGGGCTCGAACTCACAGACCGCGAGATCGTGACCTGAGCTGAGGTCGGACGCTTAACCGACTGCGCCACCCAGGCACCCCAATTTTTATTTGTATTTTGAAAGAGAGAAAGACAGAGCGTGAGTTGGGGGGAGGGCAGAGAGAGAGGGAGACACAGAATCCGAAGCAGGCTCCAGGCTCTGAGCTGTCAGCACAGGGTTCGATATGGGGCTCGACGTGGAGCTGAAACTCAGGAGCCATAGATCATGAACTGAGCTGACTGAGCCACCCAGGTGCCCTGAGCATTTATGCTTTTGAAGGGAGATTAACTGATGTGTGTTCTTTATACAAAACATGGAAGCAATTATCATTTAGTCCTGCTCAATTACCTTCCTTGACACATCGCTTAATAATATTTTGAAGCTGAAAAGGAATTTTAAGGATCTGTTGCTAAATTAATTATTTCTATTATGAGAAAACAGTCTTGGAACAATAATGTAATTATCCAATGATGCCATTCAAGTCAATTATTAAAAAGAAAGAAAAGGGGCGCCTGGGTGGCTCAGTCGGTTAAGCGGCCGACTTCGGCTCAGGTCATGATCTCACGGTCCGTGGGTTCCAGCCCTGCATCAGGGTCTGTGCTGAAAGCTCAGAGCCTGGAGCCTGTTTCAGATTCTGTGTCTCCCTCTCTCTGACCCTCCCCCATTCATGCTCTGTCTCTCTCTGTCTCAAAAATAAATAAATGTTTAAAAAAAATAAAAAAAATAAAAAGAAAGAAAAGAAAAGAAAAAAAGGAAAAATTTGACTTTAAGGTTAATATTCCCAGTTGCTAATAAGACTTGAATTGCCTTTCCCAACTTAGAATTGATGAGCACTAAGTAATATACAGATTTGTTGAATCATTATATTGTACACCTGAAAGTAATACAATCCTCTATGTTAACTATAGTGGAATTAAATGGGAAAAAAAGCCATTTATATATAAAAACAAAATAAATATGAAAATTTGTACATGAAAATTTAAATTAGGCATTATAGTTATAAATCAAAGAAAATAAGACATGTGGGCAAATAGGGAAACTTTAGAATTCCTCATTCACTTGGGTGTAGAAAGGGCAAATTATATTGAATTGCGTTGTGTTTAATAAATTATTTCTTCTCTTTCTTCTCCCAAGCTAATTGCTAAAATAAAAATAGGCATTAATGACAGTTTCTTCTGGTGTATTAAAGAAATTATTTTAATGCTGTATGTATGTCTGTCAAATTATGATGAAAAAGGTATTTTACATCGCTGTTACCTTGTCCTGCCTTGGATGCATGAGATCAGTGAAATTTATGAGGTTCTTAAGTTCTTACCAGTAAGAGTCTGTCTTTTCTTTTCTAGGATTTCCTGGGACATTGCAACTGCCGGACAAAGAGAAATTTTGTTGGCAAATAATGATCGCTTCTTATGGGAACATCAGGCAAAACATCAACTTGACTAAATAGTTTTTTTCCTGTAGATTGTACATTGACCAAAAAAGCAGGTAATCATGCAGCGCTCAGTCCATCTTCTAAGAGAATTAGAGTGGTGTTACTCTCAACACTTTATCCTCCCTTACCCCATTGTTCATGCCTAACTATACAGAGAGACTCTAGTTTCTAACATAAAGCATAGCTAAGGATACATGTATTACATGACTAAAAATTAATCAGTTCAAAGTAAGTGTCATGGTGAAGGGTAAATGTAACAGTCTATGACTGGAGAGGTTAGGAGACATAAAGAACATTTGTTCTTACTGTATTGGACAAACATAGTAACTAGCAGAGCCAAAAACAAACAAACAAACAAACAAACAAAAAACAACAACAACAACTAGGCAGTCACTACTAATCACTCTATGAGAGTGGTTCATATCCTGGGTCTAAGAGTAGTTCATATCCTAGGTTATATGATGATTTCAAGGATTCTGAAGAATGCCTTGAAGTTATATGTAAGTTTGCATATTTGCACATTTCTGCGTAACACAGGACTGTTTGAAAGGAAGAGAAATACAACTCAAAATTGTTTATGAAAGGGGTAGATGTATTGACTCATTAGCAAAGCACATGCTGCGACATAGGAGAAATTTCCATTGAAATTCCCATTGAAACAATTAGGGAACTTGGATGTCATTAAAATATCTGTCCCTGTTTCTCCCCATTCTCTGCCCACCCCCAGCCTTTTTCTTTCATAGGTTTCATTATATCCCACACATGCCAGGGCAAGTTGTGAGACATTGAGATATGGCCAGATTCAGGACTGATTCACACACTAAAAGCCTAGCAACTAGAAAGATTCCTCCACAATTTCCAGTTACAAAATGCTGGGCAAGTGCTCTTGTTGGTAAAGTTTGGGTAAAAAAATGAACCATCTTTCAATTGCTCTATCCCATCCAGATGATTATTGTTGTCTCGGTTCAAATCACGTACGCAAGCAATTGATCAAGGTGGCAGGAGCTATAATTGGCTTAGTACATTTGAAGCAAATGGCTTGAAGTACTTTCCATGATAGGGAAGGGCTGTTTGGATTCTACAGTAATATTTTAAAATTTTGTAATTGGTCAGCCAGACACAAGCAGAGACACACAAAAACATATAGGAAAGATGGTAAAGCCATTGGTAAGAATTTTGGTCACAGAATCTGTGTTCATCTTTTAACTTACAACTACGTCACTAATTCCTTATCAGACTTTCAGTTTCCATTCTAACAGTGACCTAGAGATACAGGATTCTAAAAATTTTAAACCTTGGAGCAAGAAAATACAAATCAGAACCAAACATACAAATTCCCTTCCGAAAGATGAATAAACATGTGTAAGTGATACTTGCACTACAGTTAGCACATTTTTAAGTGACATTTTTAGTTTTAGTACCATTTTTTCTTTGGGCTTATTCCTTAACTGTATGCTTTTAAAATTTAATGTACCATATTGTTTGGAATATTACTGATTTCATTCATTTTTTCTTAATTTCATAAATAAAAAAAAAAACAATTTGTGCTCCTTAAAAACTACAAACCGAAATACAGAACTTTATTTAATAGTGAAAGCTCCCACCTTTAACCTCTTCTCATGCTCTGGAATGCATCACTGTTGACACTTTATAGTCTATCTGTTCAGCTATTTTTCTGTATACATGCACATATACTCATACTCCTTTAAGTCTTATTTTTACTAAAATATCATATTTATATTGGCAGAAAATATTAGTATGCTTTTTTCAGCCAAATAAAAATCAGGAATTCCTTCCATTTCAGTAATTTGTGCTTGTTTGTCTAATCCTTCTAATTATGTAATATCCCACCATGTTAATGAGTGTTATCAAATATTGAGTGCATACTATATACTGGTTCATATTCTGAGCCCTTTAAATGTCATGTCCAAATCTTCACAAACCAAAAAATCTGTGAGGTAGGAATTATAGCTACCTCACTGATGGGCAAATTGAGGCAAAGTAAGTAAGTTACCCAATGACTGACCTAACCATTCTTTTAATGGTGGACCTTTAGAATACCTCAAATGTTTTCACCATTATAAGTAACACTGCACTAGAAAATCAGAAGTGACTCACTTGTTCAGTAAAACAAACTGCAAGTTTAAGTTTTAGAGTTATGACCGAGTGTTCCTTCAAAATTCCTTATTGCCATGGGGCACCAGGGTGGCTCAGTCAAACTTCCGACTTCAGCCCAGGTGATGATCCCATTGTCCATGGATTGGAACCCTGAGAGGGACTCTGGGCTGCCAGCTCGGAGCCTGGAGCCTGCTTTGGATTCTGTGTCTCCTTCTCTCTCTGCCCCTCCCCTGCTCACGCCCTGTCTTTTTCTCGCAAAAATAAAATAAACATTGAAATAAAATTTAAAAAATTGCTTATGCCATATATAATACTGACAAATTTAAATACTTTGATAGTTTGCTAATCCAATAAGTGAAAATTTGTGTTTGTCACTTGAGTTTTTCTTTCTTTGATGAAAAAAGTTAAGTGTATTTTCCCAGGCTTTGTGATATGAATGTATTGTTTACATGTAGATAGGTCTGCTCATATCATACCCTTTTCTATCAGGTTTGTATTCTCTATTGGGTTTCATTATTCTTACAAATTTAGTTTTTGTTTTTTTTTTCCATGTCTTTTGGAATGGAAATGAAAATACGCTACTCGGATCTCCCTCTGTGGGGAGCAGTATTAATTCATGGTCCTCAGCGCTGTCTTTCTGGACCAACTTCCAGGTTCACTCACGTAAGACACTTTCCAACTCCCATAGAGCTGCTCCTACCAGTGGCTGAGCAGGAGGGATATGAAGCAGGCCAGTTCCAGTGAGAATAGGTGGTCTCTATGTGTGACTTTGGATTGAGGACTCGAGCGATCGGACCAGCAAGGATTATCGTTTAACTGTGAAACCTGAAAGTTCAAGACTCTTCCTACTCAAATCTCCTTTCTTTGCTCACTCTACATTGTTTCCTGAACCCAGATCCGAAGCCCCACTGCCAATTCTGACTTGGGATTTGCTTCTAGATGTATCTGAACTAATGCACTCTCCAACTCTGTTTATGAGAATCTTTACTATACAGAGGTTCTGCAGTTGTGTTGTCTTTTTGTTTTTGTTTTTTTGATAAATTTATCTTTATCACTGTGGTTTCTAAGTTTCATTCATTTCTTAGAAAGATTTTTCAACTCCTATATTAAAAAAGTGTTTCTTTATGTTTTCTTCCAGTACTTCTATGCTTTTAAGGTTTTTTTAGTCCCCGTAATTCAACTGAATTTTAAATGGTGTGAGGTAAAGATATAATATCAAATTTGTTTCCAGATATATTGTTAGTTGCCCAATAACATTTTTCTCTATTTTTGTATATTTATTTTACCAGCTGAACATGAGAATCACCTTAAGGTAACAAATAATTTGGACATATTATTAAAATCAAATTGACTATATCAATTAATTGAATTAGAGAAATCATGTATTTTGAATATTAGGTCCTCTCCTTAAGGAATATGATTATCCTCCCAATTATTCCAGTATTCTTTGTGCCCTTCTGTGAAGTTTTGTGGTTTTTGGCATATAGCTTCTGCTGATTTCTTGTTAAATTTATTACCAGGTATTTTATATATTTTGTTGTATTGTTTATATTACTTTTATTTTTTTGTTTACAAACTATTGAACTATATTTTATATATCTTAGTGGTACAAGTTTATAAAAATCAACAACATAAAGTGCCGTATGCAATGGTGTATGAACCACAAATAAATTCATCAAATAAAGACAAATATATTTTCTGGATATGGTATTTTCTATTCATAAGCAGAAATAACAAATATTATTTTTCAAAAATAAGAAAAACAAAATTAAAATTATTTTAAATTAATCTTGGCTGCTTGCTTACTTGGATTTTTTTCTAACCTTGTTTTTAACTTTAGCTATTAAATTTGATAGTTCCAGGGGCATCTTGGTGGTTCAGTCAGTTAAGTGTCAGATTCTTGGTTTCGGCTGACAGCACAGAGCACAGAGTTGGGGTTCTCTCTCTCCCTCTCTATCTCTACTCCTCCCCTGCTCACAGCCTCTCTTTCTCTCTCTCTCTCTCAAAATAAATAAATAAACATTTTTTTAAAAAATTGGTAGTTCCTATTTGCCTCTTATTTTCTTTTACCTTTAAAAAATCATAAGAAAATAATTTTTCATGGATTAAGACTAATTTTATATCCTTTCATAACTTAGCTTGATCCCTCATTTCATTAGTATATTTCTAAAACACAGAAACAGCTAGCTCTTTTGTATGCTGTTGAAGATAGGATTATTGGAAGCAAGCAAGAGCAAAATAAAATGTAAAATTTACATCTTCCCATCAGCTCTTACATAAGATACATTTGACAGAACCCCAGGTTATATTCCAAGCAACTGAATATATTGTGAAACATTTTTAGGAGGCTGTCCAAATTCTAACTCGAGTGAACTGCTTTATCAGGTGGAATATATCCACAATGTGTTTATCACTTAAATTTTGGGTTATAAAACTCAGACCAGTGAAACATAATGATATCTCTGACACAGTAATTGTTGTTATCTAATAAAGCCACTTATTTAACTTTTGTTTATAAAAACAAATCAAAGCACAAATTTACTTGACTACTCACAACTTGGAAATATTTGTTGTGAATGGTTAACAAAGCCAAAGTAAACTGTCATTTTACATTTATAACTTTATTGGGTATATTTGGAAATAAATTTTGTGAAATAAGGCCACACAGCTAATGAAGACCTTATATTAAGCATTGTGATTATCAGAAAGACATACAATATAAAGATAGTGAAATAAGTGGTTCAGGTATATGCTTAAGGAACACAGTCTAATATCTGTCTGGATCTGGTTCTGCCGAGGTCATTGCAGCTCAGTGGCAGTGAACCAGTTGCTTGACTCTTCTGTTAAATGAAGACAGTCAAATCCTTATGCCTCTTCACAGGGACTTTTTGAAGATTAAAAAACAATGTGCAAATGAACATTCTTTTTATAAAATACTATGCAAATGTCAATGATGATCATTCTACAAAAAAATCATAACTCAAGCATTTTATTTTTAAATAATTTAAACATTAAGCAAAAGCCACTGAAACATCTGTGTTTGTTTCTCAGCTGCCACAAACCCCCATTTATAAAATTAGATGAAATCAGGGAAATGTAGTTTACCACTGATGGGTAGCTGTATCAGGTAAAAAAAATAATAACTTGTTAATAAATTTTTGGTCTGCCGTATCTCCATTCAACTAGAGCTTAGCTAATGGTGCATTTTATAGTAATAGATGAATGTATGCTTAACAAGGGTCTAAAACTAAGTTCTTAATTTGACTTTTTTTTCACTTACCTGATTCCATTTTCTCTGATTTCCTGTTCTCATGCCCATGGTTATAAGATAGAACATATTCCTTCCACTCCTTTCCTCTTAAGATGAAAGAAAATAAGGCGATTAAAAATTTTAGATTTATATGCATTCTGCAAATTTTATCTCCTTTTACATTTCTTCTTGAACACTATATGTTAGCAATACTGATCTTCTTTCACGATTACTCTGGAATATCAAGCATGCTCTCACCTCTGATCTTTTGCCCATACTATATTCTTCTACCTCACATGTTTATCCTCAGGTATTTACCTGGCTTTATGGCTCCTTCAGATTTTTGTATAAGCATACCTTTAGTGGTGAGGTCATCCCTGACCACACTATTTGCATTTCTACTTTCCATCTTTGACCACTCTATTTGCAGATTCCACTTTGCATCTCTTTGCTTTACTGCTCTTAATTGTTTCATTGCCACCTGCATATATTTTTTACTTATTTGCTTATTGTCTATTCCCCATTAGAACAGAAACTCCAAGAGGGCTTTTTTTTTTTTTTTTTTTTTTTTGGTTCGTTTCCTTGTCTACTATGATAGCATATAATAAGTTTTCAACAATATTAATTGAATGGATCATACTATGTGCAACAAAGAACTTTTTTTGATATTAATTTTTTTTATTTTAATTTGAGTATTGTTAACACACAGTGTTATATTAGTTTCAGGTGTACAATATAGTGATTCAATAATTCTATATATGATAAGTGTACTCTTTAATCCCCATCACTTATTTCACCCATCCCCCCTTCCAATTCCCATTTCCCGTTTGTTCTGGAAATTAAAAGTCTGTTTCTTCGTTTGTCTCCCTCTCCCCCCCCCCCTTTTTTTTCTTAAATTCCACATGTGATTGAAACCATATTGTATTTGTCTTTCCCTGACTGACTTATGTTGCTTAGCATTATACTCTCAAGCTCCATCCCTGTTGTTGCAAATAGCAAGATTTCATTATTTTTTGGTTGAATAATATTCCATTATATGTATATTCCATTATCCAACCATTTATCAATGGATAAAGATGCAGTGTGTGTACGTATATGGGTGCATATATGTATATACATATATATATATATATGGAATATATATTATCAATGTGTATACACACACACACATATATATATATATATATGAAATATATATATTATCGATCAAGGGACACTTTGGCTTTTTCCATAATTTGGCAGTTGTAAAAATGTGCAATAAACATGGGGGGGGGGTATGTGTCCCTTTGAATTAATGCTTTTGTATTTTGAGGACAAATACCCAGTAGTGCCATTACCAGATCATAAGGTAGTTCTATTTTTAAAATTTTGAGGAAACTCCATACTGTTTTCCACAGTGGCTGCACCGGTTTGCATTTCCACCAACAGTGCACAAGTGTTCCTTTTTCTCCACATCCTCACCACCACCTGCTGTTTCTTGTGTTGTTGATTTTAACCATTCTGACAGGTGTGACATGATATTATAGTTTTGATTTGCATTTCCCTGAGGATGAGTGATGTTGAGCATCTTTTCATGTGCCTGTTGGCCATCTGGATGTCTTCTTTGGAGAAATGTCTGTTCATATCTTCTGCCCATTTTTAACTGGATTATTTGTTTTTTAGGTGTTGAGTTTTTAAGTTCTTTATATATTTTGGATAGTAATCCTCTATTGGATATGACATTTACAAGTATCTTCTCCCATTCCATAGGTTGCCTTTTAGTTTTGTTGATTGATTCCTTTGCTGTGCAGAGGCTTTTTATTTTGATGTAGTCCCAATAGTTTATTTTTGCTTTTATTTCCTTTGCTTCAGGAAACATATCCAGAAAAATGTTGCAGTGGCCGATGTCAGAGAAATTGCTACCTGAGCTTTCTTCTAGGATTTTTATTGTTTTAGGTCTCACATTTAGTTACTTAATGCATTTTGAGTTCATTTTTGTGTATAGTGTAAGGAAATGATCCCGTTTCATTGCCAGTAGCTATACAGTTTTCTCAATACCATTTGTTGGAGACACTGTCTTTTTCACATTCTCTCCTCCTTTGTCAAAAACTAATTGAACATATAACTTTAGTTTTTTTTCTGGGTTTTGTATTCCTTTGTTCTATGTGCCTATGCCTATCAGTATCATAGTGTTTTGATTGCTGCAGCTTTGTAATATAACTTGAAGCAAAGAGTTTTCTTAAATGTCAAATATGTTGCTATAGCAAATCAAAAGATCATTCCAGGAAGCACCCTAACTGTCCATTGATAGATGAATGGATAAACAAGATGTGTTTTACACACACACTCTCACACACACACACGCACACACACAGGAATACTACTCAGTCATAAAAAATAAGATCTTGCCACATGTGGCAACTTGGATAGACCTAAAGGTTTTTATGTTAAATGACATTAACTGATGGTTGTCAGAGGGGAGGGAGTGGAAAGATGGAAAAATAGGTCAAGGAAGGTAGGACAGGTTTCCAGTATGGAATAGACAAGTCATGAGAACAAAGGTACAGCATAAGGAATACAGTCAATGGTATTGTCATAACGATGTATGGTGAGAGATGGTAGCTACACTTCGGTGAGCATAGCATCAAGTATAAACTTGTTAAATCACTATCTTGTACACCTGAAATTAATGTAACATTGTATGTTAACTATACTTCAATTAAAAATAAAATAAATAATAAAATTAAAATAAAATTATGAATCAGCTGGTAAAGGAAAAAAAAAAGATCACTCCAGGAGAGACTGTGGTTTATTAAAGAAAACAAAGATTGATAAAGCTTAGGTTATAGTCTGAAATCTGCAGCACTACTCAGCTACAGCCAGTTGAAAGGTGGCCAAAATGTCCAGAGAAATCAATTAGTAAAGGCTTTGAATGTTAATGTGCTCTGTTCAGTAATGATACTGAAACAAGAACCAAGCAGCCCAGTACAGATTACATGGGGAAGGAGAAACAAGGGACACAATGGTGAGCTGGAAAAAAGAAGGCTATGTCCTTAGCACATAAATTACATATTACATGAGTTCTCTGATAGGAAAGAAGAGATAGTGATATAAGAAGCCACTGTACATCTATTATAGTTTACTTAATACAAGGTTGACTTGTAAACTGTAAACTGTAGTTCTCATTCTTGAGGGTGGACTAGGGGACTCTCATCTAATTCCATTGTATCTTCACAAAACTCAAGCCACTTTGCACATGAAACATTGAGATTATTTGAAATAAAACGTACCTTTCGACTGATAAGAGTCAAGATCTTACTGCCTAATGTTCACTGTCAGTATGCCATCCTGCAAGAATTAGTTCAGTGTGAATTTAAGTATCCTCCACAATGCAATAACTTCATTCTTTGTCAACACTATTATCTGTAACACTGTTTGGATGCAAACAACCAGATTTCCATCTGTTTCAAATGCAGAGTGCAGTTGTGTTAATGGTCTGAAGAGAGAATCCTTGAAGCTTAGCTTACTACTTAAAAAGGTAAACCTGCTTACCCTGCTTCCCCCATTTCCCTCTATGAACCAAACCTTGGAAAGGAGAATTCAAGGGACTATTGGGGAAACATATATGCTGTTTTGAACGCAGAAGCTTGGATTAACCACTAAACACAGTGAAGAGATTCCATAGACAAGGGAGATGAGTGAAAGCTGCTTTGTTGTTGCTTAGTTCACAAGTATTTTATGTTGAATAGTGGAAAACTGAGGGTCCTTATTTCAGTTTGTTCTAAGGTAGCTCAACATAGTTTTCTCTAGTTATATTCATTTCTTTAATCTTTTGCTAGAGTTAGTGTGAAGAAAAAACAAATTATATCAAGGTGTCAGAACAGATGGATTTTATCTATGTTGGGTTGGTTTTGCTTCTTATTTTGCATTTTTCATGAAGAATTATATAGCTATATTATATATAGCTATATTATATATATTATATATAGTCTCTGCAAAGACCTGCAAGGTAGTCACTAGTCTCATTTTGCAGATGATGAAAATAAGAGGTTAGGTAATTTGCCCAATCAATATATTTAAATGGCAAAGAATATTTAAATATATATTTTATAAATCTACATCAATGGCACCACATTTAAGAAATGGTATTGTTTTTTTGATTTGTTAAAATCTTCACAACAGAAGAAAAATATATATTTGTAGTGCATTTGTGTTGCATTCGCTGCTTCTCCATTATAGAGCAACAGATTTCTAACCACACAAGGATGACTCAAGGTAAGTGTGCATATTAAATTCAATTTCATAGCCAATTATTGCCAAGGGAAAGGACTCATTGTTTATGATATCATTCATATTTACCCTATCAATATACTCATCAAATACCAATAAATATTTATTGAGGATGAGAAAGGAAATATCACTTTGCAAAACAAAAAAGAAATAAAAAGAAAAGAAAACTATTTGTCAAAGATACATAGATGCAAATAAGTCGAACTTTGCATGGACAAAAAAAGTACAAATTTTTATTCTAACACAGAATCTTTGAACTATTTTTTTTTAACAACTAAAATTGTAAGGATTTTAAAGTAGAATTCACTTTGGGACATAGAATTATTGACTCCTGTATCAGTCCATCTAACCCAGACATCTAAATTTCCTCTGAGATGTTTTTGTTTTAGAATTTAGTAAAGTAAATCTTTCAACTTCACTAACCTCAAGCAAAACCACTAGGAAGAAAATCTATATAAATAAAAATTCCAGAAGCATGTTAGACTTTAAATAATACTTTGAAAAAGAAGCATTTTCGAAAATATCTTTTACCAATCTTATTTCCAAATCGGAAATTTGTTTTCTGTTTATGACTTTAGATTTATAATCTGTTAAAATATTTAGGGTTTTGAGCCAAATTTAAGAAAGGTTACAGTAATTGTGATTTTATGCAATTCATCCTATTCTCTATAATGCTGGTTACCTTTCTATATGTCACTAAATTTAAATGGGATCTCTTTATTTTTTCACTATTTTTCCTAATAACTATAGTCTCTCAGGAATGGAATACTTCCAATATTTCAACACTTTCATCTTAATACACTATTAATACCAAATTAATGTGGTACAAAAATTGTTATTGTAATACCCTTTAAAACATAGGGACCTACATGAAGAAAAACACATCTAATGTGAATAAACTTTATAAATTATTTTTATCCATAAAGTCTGTAGGAATACCAGGTACCTATTTTGACAAATACAAGTTTTATTCACACTTAACTCCTCCACTCTGGTTTAAATGTCACTTTTAACTTGTTCAACATTGCTCAAATAACATGAATAAAACATTTTATATTATATAATAATCAAATGCCTGTTTTCTCAGGTAACCTTAAATGCTCTCTTAAACTTTTCACAGGCCCAAAATCAACTAGAATCAATGTTAACATCATGAATTATCACTTTATCTATTCTCATTAATAGCTTTTAATTACCTCTAGTGACATGTCAGTAGTTACTTTAAATTGCATTGCTTGTTTATTAAAAACATGTAAAAATAAACAAAAGAAGAGCTATAATAATAATAATAATAGTAATAACAACTATAACAGTACTATTTTGCTTTTGACAGTGCTTCACTATCCTGTATATATTTTGACCTTTCCAATAAT
This sequence comes from Panthera pardus, assembly GCF_024362965.1. Classification (NCBI taxonomy): domain Eukaryota; kingdom Metazoa; phylum Chordata; class Mammalia; order Carnivora; family Felidae; genus Panthera; species Panthera pardus. The sequence goes on from NW_026526766.1 coordinate 35,882,705, forward strand.
CTGGTTATTCTTCCTCTTTTACAGAGAAGGAAACCAGGACTCAAAGTTTAAGTGAAATATTCAAGGTCACTTTGCTAATATGTGGAAGAAGAGTCATGGAGGTCAGTGCTAGAATTAGAATTCCAAGGTCAGTGCTTTTTCTATTCTACAAAATAGCAACATTGCTTTGATTCAACTTTGAACTTTAATAAAGAATGAACATTGTAGGGGCGCCTGGGTGGCTCAGTCGGTTAAGCGTCCGACTTCGCCTCAGGTCACGATCTCACGGTCTGTGAGTCAGTGAGTTCGAGCCCCGGGTCGGGCTCTGGGCTGATGGCTCAGAGCCTGGAGCCTGCTTCCAATTCTGTGTCTCCCTCTCTCTCTGCCCCTCCCCCATTCATGCTCTGTCTCTCTCTGTCTCAAAAATAAATAAACGTTAAAAAAAAAAAAAAAAGAATGAACATTGTATTGTTGCTACATATATGGAGCAAAATGCGGCATTTTCACTGTAGCTCTAAAATGAATTAATTGCCTTTGTGTATTTGATGGTGATTATAGTGTATATTTTACTTATGAGGTTAAAAAAGTAAATTTAGGTGCTAACAGTTCTGAAAATAAATATCAAATAATATTAAAGAGTATATAAGTCATGACATGCTGGCATTTTTTTTTTTTCTGTTTTGGACTAAGTTTTAAAAGATGAAAATTATCCAGATGGCTTTGCTGCATGAAAAGTGTCTGGAAATGATGCTTATTTTAAATCCTTATAGATTTATATTTTTATGGTACACCCAAATATCAAGGAAGACAGTACATAATACAAGACCCCAAATTTTTATTCTTAAAATAATAAAGTTAATATTTTGCTAGAATAATATAATTTTTGCAATTTATTCTTTAAGTGGTGTATAAAACTCAAATATTCGACAATTTTTGACACTCAGTTTCAACATTCGCCATCTAAACTTGGTAATCATTTGCCCTGAAAACCATTTCCAACACACCTCTGAAGAGAGTCGCTGTAATTCTAGTAAAACAGTCATCATCATCACCAGGTTAGCCAGGTATCTCCTTTCTCAGAACCTAATAAAACATGTTCAATCCAAAATTCCAGTATCAAAATGTACTATTTGTCAGGGTTGTGTTAGCCTGCAATAAAATAAGGGAAAGCTCACACGCTTATGCCAAAGTTAAATCATTACAATTATTGAAATAAAAGTTTCAACAAAAGCCACTAAGGCAATTTAGAAAAGTATATTAGTTATCTTCTGTTACAGATCAAATTATCCCCAAATTTCACAGCTTAAAATGAAAAACTATTATTATCTAAAACAGTGTCTGAGGGTTTAAAATACAGGTGTGGCTTTACTGGGTGGTTTTGGCTCAAGTAGTTCCAGTCACAGCTGAGACAACATTATCTGAAAGCTTGACTGGGGCTGGAGGAGCCGCTTCCAAGATGGCTCACCCTCATGCCTGAGGGGGAAAAAAAAAGTTTTCTGTTTAATGTTTTTATTTATTTCTGAGTCTTTCTGACACTTTAGATATTTAAGTTAACCAAGTTGATGTGAGAAACCTAAGAATTCTTCACTTATGTCTTTCTCTTACGTAATTCTAAAAATATTAAATAATCTATACACCATAATTTACATTTTAAGTATTGTCTTACCCTATCAGTATTTAATATGTTAAATGATTATACCCTTATAGCAGGAGAAATTTATAAGGTACCAAAATTTCGATTTTTTAGATTAATACAGATCATATATTCTCATCAACTGGAATGTTGGCATATGACCTTCTTTTATATTAATCTTCTTTACTATAATGAAAGACTTTGACATTTCAGGCTATGACAGAGTAGCTCACTACCTCTGCAGTATGGATAGTCATCTTGTATTTTTGAAGATATTCCTTCTCATTGTACTCAAATTAAGGTCATTTTGAGAACTAAATATCTTCTACTCAAGCCATTCACTTACGGAGCTCCAGGTATGCTGGAGATTATAATCAGGTTGTACCAAAACATTGAAATGTTATAGTTCTGAGAGAGGAAGAAAAAACACCTAGATAAAATAGGGGTAGGAAGGCTTCCATCTTGGACAAGACAGTAAACAATAACTTTAAATAGTATTAGATATTTTGATATCTGAATTTTCTAACACAGAAGAAAATATACACTCAGAAAAAGCAAATTTACAGGCAGCATATCAGAGTTTTACTTACTCCAAAGGGAAATGAACCTATTTCTTCACTTTAGTAAAATTAGTTACTATGTATGAGACCCTACTATAAGGACACACAATATAACAAACAAAACAAAACAAAACAAAACGGTTGTTGATATAATTACCTTCATTTTGTTCATAAGAAAAGTAAGGTCAGCTGGATCAATTAACTTGCCCAAATAAGAGCTGGTCTTAGGATTCACAGTGAAGGTGGTTTAATTGTGATATAAGTGTTCTTACTAATGTATTCTTTAAAATAGCATTCTAGGGGCGCCTGGATGGCGCAGTCGGTTGAGCATCCGACTTCAGCCAGGTCACGATCTCGCAGTCCGTGAGTTCGAGCCCCGCGTCAGGCTCTGGGCTGATGGCTCAGAGCCTGGAGCCTGTTTCCGATTCTGTGTCTCCCTCTCTCTCTGCCCCTCCCCCGTTCATGCTCTGTCTCTCTCTGTCCCAAAAATAAATAAAAAAACGTTGAAAAAAAAAAATTTAAAAAAATAAAAATAAAAATAAAATAGCATTCTAACAGTGCCTATTTGTCAATATCTAAATAGAACTATAGTCTACACCTTCATTTTTACTCATATATACAAAAACTACATTGAGTATATTTGACCCAATTTGATACTGTTTGCTCTTCTCTCCATTGCTATTACAGAAAATATAAATATTCAATAAAAACTCGTGACTTCCTTTTCCAATAATACTGTATTTTATAAGCATATTATAGATAGTAATGACTGATGAAATGTTTCTTAAAAGAAGTAAAGGTGGCAAATAATTTAGATCCTTGTCTAAAAAGTAATGTGGAATAATGTAGGAAAGATCCAATAACAATATGAAGTTATGTTAGGATGGTGACATATGGCCTGAGACAAAGCCAGATAACCACCACACACTCCAATGTGATTGAAAGTGACTGATTTACATGGCTTGGTGAACCCAGTGATTGAAGAGAGGAGGAGGGGGCAGTCGGTTGGCTTGATGGCTCAGTCAGTTAAGCATCCAACTCTTGAGTTGAGCTCAGGTCACAGTTTGTGGGATTCAGCCCTGCATCAGGCTCTGCTCTAGCAGAGCCTACTTGGGATTCTCTCCCTCCCTGTCTCTCTGCCTACCCTGCTTGCACTCACTCACTCTATCTTGAAATAAATAAAAATTTAAACATGATAAAGAGAGGAGGAGACAATAGCCTCTGGAGATTAAACCAATTCCATTTCAACCAGTTCCCTCTTCCTGTGCCAAAAACTCAGAGCAGGGAGAACCTGATAGACATTCATTTTTCACATATTTGATGTATACATACACAAAATGTATATGAATAAATATACATTTAAATGTTGAAAAAAAGGGACTGAAATAAGCAATCATTAAAAAATTGTGAATCTTCCGGTTATTTCCTGATTTTGGTAAACATTCAGATACATTTCACTATGTAGCTAAAAGTAACAACAACAAAAATTTCTTCAGACTTTTTGTAGTATTGGAAAGAACATGGGATGTGGTAACAGTAGAACTAGCTGACTGCCTGACATTTGTGCATGTTGATTCTTCTGTAGAACAAAAAGGATCGCATCAAATATATGACATCACATAACTATAAAATGGGATCCAAATAGACTATAGGAACCTAGACCAAGCAGTTAATCCATATTACCTTGGACCCAATTTCAGATTCTTGCCCCTGAAATGGAAGTACTTGTTGTTCATCATTCATACAGCACTTAGAGATTTAAGTGAAATGATGTATGTTATACACTCAACAGTTGCCTGGCCTATTATAAGTATTCAATGAACATCAACAAATGCTAATACAGTTTTTGTGATTACCACTCCAAAGAACCAAAACCAAAACAAAAAACACCAAACCCAAAACCAATAATTGTCCTTAGGTGTTTTTAGAAAATTTAACCAAGGAAAACAATATAAAAAGAAGGTTGACACCTATATTTGCAACATTATTTTTGAGTAGTATTATAATTTTTACTAAAATATTAATATCTATACACTGTCTAGAATACAATGGTCAAAATCCCAAGCATTTTAATATATTCATATTTAATTGATAAATGTATATGTTTATTTAATATTGTTGATGAGCTATAATTTTTAAGAACTATTGAACAGTGCAATTAATTTTCAAGAATAATCAGTCAAAAAACATCAATGGTTTTCATAAAAAAGAGTTTAGTTCTTTTGCCTGCAAAAAAAAAAAAAAGATGAAAAATATCTCCTTCAAAAATTAGAATATAGTTCCAAAGGGCATCTAAATATGGAGAAACTTATCTTACCTGAACTTTCGAACCTGTTGAAAAATTCCTCAAGAGGATCTTTGTTTCTCTATTTCTCAGTCTTTGAAATACTGATACTTGCTCTCCCCATTTTCATTTTACTTCATCAAGGATTGCGTACTTCATTTTCCTCTTATACTAACTTCAAACATATCTGCTGTTTATTCTTCAATAGCATGGCTCATCTGCTTAACTACAGTGACAGTAAACCTGCAGAATTACTGAAGAAATATGCCCTATTTCATAATAAAATGAGCTCTTCAACCATAAACCCCTGATTATATCTCTTCTTCTGATTTTTACAAAAACTTTCCTCTTATCTACTTTAATGAAGCACATTTGCCCTAGGAATACCTTTTTACCTTTTTTCATTGGCTTTAGTATATCTAAAATATGGTAGTTAGAGTCTAAATTGACTAAGGACACTTAAAATACATGCACGTGGAAAAATAATTGATATTAAATCACTTTATCAATTTGTTTCATAAAAGTTCTGTCTCTTCAACTTTCCTTAAAATTATTCAGTGATGATTAGGGAGGTAGAAAACAGAGGTGGGTGGAGGAGATTAATAGCCTTTTAAACAGATGCTAAAACCTGACCTACTGGATATTTGAACCAAATTGAAAAGTTTCTAAATGAAGGGGATGATTCCACAGCTTGTCTGGCTGGGCAGGTGGATCCTTCTCTCATGGATTTTCTTTTCTTTTCTTTTCTTTTCTTTTCTTTTCTTTTTTTAGATTTTCCTGTTCAGTCGAAAATGCCTATCTTCCCTGATAGAAAAAAATACAAGGAAAAAAAAAAGCGCAAAGCATCAGTCGTTTATACCAGCAGATGAGACCAAATAAGTTAGTCACATTCTGTTATAAAATAGCCTGATATATTAAGGAGTCTCTACCTGTGTTTCTAACATTGTGTGTGTACATTTTCAATGACAGAACTGAGCCAGAAAATGACACTATCTGTGAGACCATAAATATATTATTTAACTTTTTTTGAAAGTTCAATCTTCAATATCATATGGGTTTCTCTCTACCCCCAGTTTAAGATTATGAAATAAAAGCCTGGGAATATTCACTATAAGTGAAAGATGGTAGAGTTTAATTTTTCATCTTGAATAAACATTATAAAAATTCACCCATTAAAAAGTATTAAAATACTTTAAAAATAAACATTTCAATCATTCAACTGTTACCCCAACTATTACTAAACTACTTGCCCTATAGCTACATTGTTAAGTATTTGGCAGGTGCCTAAGAAATTAGGATCCTCTTAACAGTGTCTGCCATTGTTGAAAACTTACCAAATACACAGCATTATGCTAACAGCTACAGGTAAACTAATAATAAAAAAGAAAACCCCTTGAAAAAGGGTGAATATGTAATTTATCATCCAAAAATGTATGATTTTGATAACAAAAGGAACATTATTAATAATTATGGTAGGAAAATAATCTTAATCTGAGATTACTCTGGGCAAACCAGGGCATAAATTCACCTGTATATATGTTGTAAATATTTCTATGAGCAAGGAGTAAAAGGTGTAAAGAAATGCAGGAAGGCATGAAAATTACCATAGTTAGATGGAATCAGAGACAGTGGTGGAAAGAAAATTATAAGCTTTTCATTGGTTGCAATAAATAAATTCACTGTATTTGAAATTTGAAGTAATATCAACAAAATTAAAAAGAGGGATGATTTTAAAATGTTTCCCAAGAATATTAAAATGTAAATAGTAAATGTTTCACTTCTCAGATGAGAAAATTAAAGTAAAAATGTTGAAATAAACATTGCCCAAAGACACACAGTAATATACAAAGCTGAAACCAAATTATCTGCACCACACTGTCTCCTGATTGTATTTCCTAAGAAAAGATTTCTTGGTTGAGCATCTTGGGAATTCATGCTCTTCCATTATAGTTAGGGGTCTCTTGACAATTTCAATTATCAGAATTGTGCCCTTAGGGAATTCATAAATTAAGTAAGAAGAACATTCTACACATCCATTACTAGAACAATCCTTATGGCATCAATCTCACAAATACCATGCAACTGCTGTTCCCAGTTGGAATACAACAATACCTAGTATCTGAAAGTGATGAATATTTTACCAGCTTCAAATCCAAAGTTTTCACTGAAGTTCATAGAAATATGACATTAAAGCATATTCAAATAAACATCAAAATATAAAATATGTGTAAACTATAAATTATTCCTAAGCTATGATTCATATTATCTTTATGATCAAGACATGATTGGGACCATGTAAAAACTGTACTATACTGCATATTAAATGGTGAATCAGAATGATTTTTCTCTCTTCTTTATCACATGCTTGGACAATACATATAATTTGGAAGAAAATTTAAAAGTAGCAATTATCACAATATCTTATAACAGATATTTAATAAATTGGTCAATCTGGCATCAGGTCATTAAACATGTTTGATTGATCATGTTGAGCAACACAAGTGCAATCCAGTCATTGATAGTTGCTAAGTTCCATCTATCATTAGGCATACCACTAATTGTTTTTAAACTTGTTTTTGAAATAACTTCTAAAAAACTCAATGTATTGGCCAATTACAATGTGTCTCATATTCTAAATATGGAGAAATATGCTTACTGGGTAGGTATGTAAAATAATAAACTATAAATACAATAATAAACAATCATTTATTCATTCAGTCAGTCATCAAATATTTGCTTAGTTCCTTTTATGTTCTAAGCATTTTATTAAGCACTAGAATACAGTGGTGAATAAAATATGCATTTTTTTTTCTTTACAGGGCTTACACTTTCTTGAGAAATTAAATATTTAACAATTAAGATGATTTATGAAAAAAAGTACAGGTTGCTAAAGGGATGTGTGACCTTTTACCATGTAACTAAGTTATTAACTGTGATTGAGTGTGAGAGGTCAAGGAAAGCATTTTAAGATTTCAGAAGTTCCTGGAAATTAACCAATCAGCATTAAAAGTATGCTTGGCAAATAAGAAAGTAAAAAGTCTAAGAGCTATACAAATGCCCTGATGTAACAAATGACATTTCAGAGGAATTGAATTAATGGGAATGTGGGTGGCAGGCACTGTTTTGTTACCAGAAATTTCCATGTTGCAGATCCTTAGGGAGCAGTGATCTGATTGAAGGGTATCTTGCAGCCAAGGATATTTCTTGATACTTCATTACCATAGGGAGCACACTGCTTTTCACTAAACAAATTATATATATTTTGGGTATCCCTGGGGATAAAATTCCCCCAAGTCAGCCTTTTTTGTTGTTGATCTGAATTAGAAGAAAAAATGAGGAAAGAGCGTTGAGCAGTTTTTGAGCAAAACTGTAAGAGCTCAAAAGTTGATGTAGCATTTTTTTGAACAGTAACTAGTTAGGTATTGAATTACTTTCCTTTAACTCCATTTTTTTTTCTGCATTGTAACACGATTGTATGGTTTTAGGAATTAGCTATTTCCAAAGAGCATCTCTCATTTCATTAAGCGTATGAGTACAAAATTAGGATTCTAAAAACAGGAGAAACAACATGGATTAGAGAGGCACATGATGTCTGGCTATCTACCTATTAATGATTCCATTACTGATTGTTGGTTTGGAGGCCAATGTCTTATCTTTCCATTGTAAATCACACTTTTATTCTAGTATTGGGCAAGTAATTTGAACTTTGAAATTATGGAATCATTAGAATTATACATTTTGCCTAATGATTAATCTAAAATTAAAGAAAATATGTTCCTTTAGATTAAAACTATACATAAGGCTCCAAGCAGGATTTATAAAAATAAAGACATACCTTTGTCCACATTAATGAAACTCCAGATGATCAAATATAAAAAATATATTGAGAAAGAAATAGAAAAAAAAAAAAAAAGACACAATGGGAGAGCGATTTTCACAGCCCAATTCACAGCCCAAATTTTCATCAGATTAATAGACTCCAGAAGAAGGTGAAGTAGTATCTTCTAAGCTTTAAAGAAAAATAATTTATCGGGGCGCCTGGGTGGCGCAGTCGGTTGGGCGTCCGACTTCACCTCAGGTCACGATCTGCGGTCCGTGAGTTAGAGCCCCGCGTCAGGCTCTGGGCTGATGGCTCAGAGCCTGGAGCCTGTTTCCTATTCTGTGTCTCCCTCTCTCTCTGCCCCTCCCCCGTTCATGCTCTGTCTCTCTCTGTCCCAAAAATAAATAAATGTTGAAAAAAAAAAATTAAAAAAAAAAAAGAAAAATAATTTATCAATCTAAAATTGTACAGCAGCTAAGATGTAATTTAAGAGGAGGGGAAAATAAATTTATCATCCATATGTTTCATTGATAGAAAAACTTATGTGTACCGTTCATTAGAAATGTTACACAACAGAAACTACTTTAAAGCAGAAAACACAAAATTGAATTATAGTTCTGGCTTTTGTAAGAATGAGAGGAAGCTATCTTTCCACTCATAATCAAAGGGTAAGAGTAACTATCCGAACCTGGAGACCCAGTGACTCAGTTGAGGGGTCCCTGGACAATGCTGTTAACTTTTGGTGGAGAGACTAAGCTAGTCCTTGGAGCCATCTCTGCAGAGAGGGAACTGGAAAACAAATACTGTGACATTAATTCCTTTATATTAAAGGTCTAAATAGTCAGAGAACTCAAAGAGAAAATGAAAAAAAATAACAGGAAATGTAAACGCATATAAAACAACGTTCAACTTGAGGGTGCCTGGGTGGCTCAGTTGGTTAAACATCTGACTCTTGATTTCAGCTCAGGTCATGATCTCGTAGTTAGTGAGATGGAGCCCAGTGTCAGGCTCTGAGTTGACAGAGCCCAGAGCCTGCTTGGGATTCTCTCTCTGCCCTTCCCCCCCACTCTCTCTCTCTCAAAATAAATAAGTAAACTTAAAAAACCCCACAACTTTCAACTTCTTCCACTGAGACATATTTGTAAATAAAATTTGAAAAATTAAATAGTCACATGGTTTAGAAAATTAAAAAGCATGTGAGATAATTGTCAAATTCATTATTACCAAATTATACTAAAAAATAAGTATTTTTATTTTAACCTTATATTGTTAAATATGTTATTGTTAAATAGCATTGTATTGTTAAATATTTATGAATTGAATGCTGCTCAGTTTGCAGTACTAGCTATATCATATACTTCTGTCAAGAATATACATGACAAAAATAATATTAAATCTATATAGATGGACAGCTACACAAAATAGGTAACTTTTTTTAATAATTAAAAAATTAATGTTTATTTAGTTTTGAGAGAGACAGAGACAGAATGTGAGTGGGTTAGGGGCAGAGAGGGAGAGGGAGACACAGAATCCGAAACAGGCTCCAGGCTCGGAGCTATCAGCACAGAGCCCGACGCAGGGCTCGAACTCAGGAGCTATGAGATCACGACCGGAGTGGAAGTCGGACGCCCAATCAACTGAGCCACCCAGGCGCCCCCAAAATAGGTAACTCTTTAAGAAACTATTTAAAGGAATCTATACCAATAGATAAAAATTCACTTTTCATCGTACTGATATTAAGATGAATAAGAATAAATTATGAAACTGTCCATATAAAGGAATATAAGTCTTGCTAACAAAAAATTTTAAATTAAATCCAAAAATTCTTATGTAAAGTAAAAGAGCAAAATTAAAAAGTAACATTATGCAGAGAAGAAAGGAAATATAGCAGAGAGTTATATTGATGGAATAAATTAGATAAGAGAAAATCAGCTAAATATGTATAGTCAAAAGGTCTACCTAGAAGTCTGGATTAAGATATTTTTGAATATACACAAATACATATACACAACATGCATGTGTAACTATACAGCATAAAATAATCTCCATCTGTTTAAGAAAACTGACCTTGCTCATTTATAGTCACACCTTATATGTGAATGTGTGTATGTTCAAAAGTACGTGTGCAATTTTGTGTGTATGTAAAGGAGTTTGTCCTGTAAAGACATAAGTCAATTTTTCTATATGTCATTCAGAAAGTGGTTGGGAAGGAAACTTAATGATCAAACTAAACTTTGTGAACAAAGAAACACACATTTTTCACTGTAATGTGAAATAAAAAAAAAAAAAGATGCTGTCCTTCATGTGTGTACTATCTCCTTTTAAAAATCTATTACAAGCCAAAATACCATTAGGTAACGGTTCCATTGCATCAAACATCTGATACTTGTGGTGGGAATGGTATAATAATGACTAGGAAACTATCCATCTTCTTCTTGACAGATGACCTATTTTAGAATCAGAAAAGCCATCATCCAAGGGAAGTTACTTTACCCATGTTTGTTCCTTTAATGATTACTTACAATTTACTGAGATGATTTGTAGGACAAGGGCTGTTTTGTTTTCCTTTTCTAATTATATTCACATATATGAAGATATATATTATTATTTTTGTTAAGGTTGTTCAGTTTTTAAAACTAACCAATTTGGGGTATATAACAAGCAGATAATAATTTTAATTAACTTATCATCACATATTATTTTCTGTAATTTTATTTTCATTTAGAGTTTATTAATCAATATGTTTGTGTTTTTTGCTTGAAGTTAACATATGAAGAACTAGAAAGGAGATATATATTTTAAAAAATCTAATCACTTGTTAAAGTTATGCAACTGCTTTATTTTCTATTTGTTATCCACAAAGTTTCTAAAAATTTTAATCAATTGGTTTCATGATAAACGATTAGTCAGCAAACTATTCTCTTTTGAGATCTATATTTACACTAATATCCACAAAGCAAATGTAATTGAGCATCAGAAGGGCCCTTTGTGTTCTGTTATTGATGTCTGAGCTCCAACATGAAGGTAGCAATTTAGCATCATGCTATAAATAGAAAAATATAGTGGATAGCATTGGCTCATCTTGTGTTTTTAATATTCCCTTCAGGGTAAAGTATGACATAACCTAATTACAGTGGTGAAGCTTTCACTGTAGGGGAAACTATTGTTATTTTATTTGACAATCAAGTAATTAGCTTTTCTACTGGATGGTTTATTGTATGTTACTAATTAAGCTATCCATTGGAATAAAAGCTTACTTAAAAATTGGTGAAGACACCGCTGCTATCACATTAAAGAAGACAACACGATATAATGCAAATTCATATTATGTGGTTTTGTCAACTAAGTGTGTGTACATTTCCCTCTCTAAAAAAAGTTATAATGCATTCACATGGGATTTCAAGGAAGAGCCTAAATCACCGCAAAACTGATATATGTTTTAGGTTGTTGACTATGAGGGAAAAAATAGTTTTTTAACTTTTGTTTTAAACATTAAGGTAAATTTACAATATTTGTCTAAATGGCTAAGTATTTAATAACAAGGTCTCCTATTCTTTTAACTTAACTAAAATTCAGTGAACAATATAATACATTAATATAATGCAAATGATTTGGAAGTATTCTAGTTTATTGGTTTGGGGATTCAAACTAATTCTTCAGGATGCTAAGACTGATTTTGCAATAAACACCTGAATATCTTGTAACTTATTTTGTCATGAACTGTGGAACCCAGTGATCATGGTTCCTGGTCCGCAGCTCTCTTATATCTAAAATGAGAGATAGACAACAAACCAAGTATTACAGTTCATTGCATAATTACAAGTGTGAAAGTTATATGAAAGAGGGTGTGGAAGGGAGGGGAAGCAATGGGGATGGGACATAGTTTTGGTGGTGTCAGGAAAAGGCCTCTCTCCTGTATGGCTTTCTAATCTGAGAACTGAAGGATAGGAATGACTTAGTAAATGCTGCAGGAGGGAAGTAGGCATTCCATGCAGATGGAGCAGGTGCTGAGGTCTAGAAGGAGACACCATGGGGTACATAAACTTAAAAAAAAAAAATTAGTGTGACTTAATAGAAGATGGTGAGTAATCATTCTTCTTTTTTTTTTTAAACATGTTTATTCATTCTGAGAGAGAGGGAGAGAGAGAAAGCACCCAGATGTGTGAGAGCGGGGAGGGGCAGAGAGAGAGGGAGCGAGAATCCCAAGCAAGCTCCACACCTAGAGCAGAGCCCAAGGCCGGGCTTCATCTCATGACCATGAGATCATGACCGGAGCCGAAATCAAGAGTCAGGTGCTTAACTGACTGAGCCACGCAGGCACTCCCAGGCACTAAAGCTTTCTGAGTGAAAATTTCTTTCTAAAAAACTTGAGTTCCCCTAGAATTTGTTGCTAAATGGATTCTTAGGTTGAACCACATAAATCACCCTTTATGTAAGTTAAAAAAAAGGTCAAATGTCAACAAATTTATATGGCTTAATCTAATATAATTTCAAAAGTGGTACCACAAATTTTATACTCATGAAAAGGTATTGAATTTTTGTAATTGAACCAGAACAAAAACATTCAAAAAACATTTAAAACATGCCTCCTCTGTTGAAATGGAATGTTTTTAAGATCATGTTTTCAAGCATTGCATTGCAAAACAGACCTTGCCCCTCATAGTTACTTGCCTGATGATATCTGCATTTAAAGCTGTAGGGAACTGACTATTGCTGTTTTTAGCACTGCTTTGGCTGTCTAAATCAAGTCAGGACAAATTATACCTGGGATGTGTTGGCAATAGTTGGAGCACTTCAGTGAACCATCCTTTTGATAGTTAGATTATACTTGTCTTGCTACCTTCAGTGTAAATGTAATTTGAGAGGCTTGTTGCTTGTTTCTGGTAAGTGTTGTGACTTGAAGATGAAAATATGTCACACTGGCTTGTTGGTTCTACTTGGAAAAGACATAGAACTGTCAGCAGCAACAAGGAAGAAAATGTTTCATCATCTACATTAAACTCTAAGGACTTACAAGATCTGCTGTGTAAACAAAGTTGAAGTACTTTTTGTTCACTAACTTCTTGAGCTCCAATATAAGAGTTTCTCTGGGTCTCATTTTTTTCATAGCTATTGAAGATTATTGTTTAAGAGAAAAAAATTGCCCCCAGAGAAAAATGGCTTATTACTTTTAAGATACATCAGAAAGAAAAAAAAGATAAAACAAATATCTCATTTGGAAAAGAAATGATGGAAAATGTTCACTATGGGATAAAACTTTATCCTCTGAAAATACATGCCACTTGAATTATCTTATATGTTGAGAAGAGGATGGTTTTCCACCTACAAAATAGGAGAGAAATAACAATAATTCAACAAACAGAAATCACATCCAAAAATCTATTATTAGTCATCAAGAAATATGAACATCAATTAAATTGTGATCCTAGGAAAGTTAGTTTATTTCATTTTCAGCTCTGTAGCCATTAAACTATGGGTTTAGAGAATATATATTTTATATTCATTGCCAAATATTATTAGGGTTATTGTGTATAATCTATGAGGTATCAATAAATAATGCGTGCCAATCATGAGACATTGTCATTTCCTCACTTAATACTTAAAAAAAAAAAATAATGTCAAAAACCTTCACTGTAGTAGGTATTCAGATTGATGTTGAAATACAATATTTGTCATAAATTATGATTTTTTCAAGGTAGCTTCTGTTTAACTAGATGAGTTTAGAGTGTACTTCAAGATAATATCTGGTAGGATTGTTATTTTGGTGTTGGTTTTTTGTTCTTGATATTGTTTTTCCTATTGCCAATTTTTCCCTTTTAATTTCCATCTGTATTTCAGATTTTGGTACTCGATTGTGTGCCAGACATAGTGTTTGTCAATGATGTGAATTTTCATTTCCTTCTGAGCCTTCATAAGTATTTTAGTGAGAAGTTGGGGGAGGTTGTATTGACAGATATATGCAAATGCAAATTTGAAACAGATTTTAAATATAATCTTGAAGTTATATTTAGATTTAAAAATTCTTTGACTCTAAGAATGGGTGGATTTAAAGATAAAAGAAATAGAATAAGTGATATGCAAGAGGAGACGATGACATCACATTTATAGATAGAAAGTTTATAAGTTTAATGTATTAGGAAAGATTTATAGAATAATATAAAGAGAAGGGGAAGAGAAATGATATACAATGACATAGAGAAGGAAGGAAAAAGTGAATTCATGACAGTGCATTAATTGTCTTTATAAAACAGTTTATTAGATATGCTCACTAGGCTCTGGGCCAGACTGAAAAGTGAGCATATATTTGAAGTAGGTCAAAGTTGTTCATTTTGTGATTTTCTCTAAAAATGCTCTTTGGTCCAAGAACTAGAGTGTTGAACTGATAAATGGGGTTGGTTCAGGGTTGAATCTTGGATGACAGTTTCAGTAAAACTTTTGGGCACAATAGAATTATAATAAAAAGAAAACACTAAAATGCTTAAAGAGGTAAAGTAAGCTTGAAACTGATCTATGTGGATCCAGAAAGAATAGGGGAGTTAGAAAAAAACCAGACAGAGGCTAGAGAGCAGTTATACCAGTGACGGTAAAAGTGTTGTACGGTGCGATGGGACTTTGGTGGGGGTGGGAATGGCACCACTCTTGATAATGAGGCTGTTTGTTGACAAGTCCTTAAGGTGACTCTAGGAGAACTAAAAATAAATGAAACAAAGGAGGACAAGAAACAGAGATGAATATCTCAGATGGAGCTTTGATTTGAATATTAATAATACTAAGAATAAGAAAAATGACCAGTGTTGGCAAAAAGAGACTCAGGTATTGCCTTTGTTAGGGAAGTTGTAATTGGCTCATACAGAATAAAAGATTGTGGTGAAATGATTTGTAAAGGGAGACAAAATGGAATAGCCTCCTTCCCACCACCCACTGTATAACAAGGCCCTGAAGTTCTAAAATTTCGTTCTATGCATCTAAATATTCCTAATAACTAACTCAGTACTTGAGATGAGTACATTTTCAATTAAATTTAGTTTAATGGAAGATTGAAACCCTTTTACAATAGTTGAAATAATTGGTGCTTACTATAGTTTATCAATCAATAAACTATACATTTTACATGTGGTCATTTGCATGTTTCACCAAATGTTTACAAATCTCCATCTCATCCCACGTCAGGGGATGCATTTTCCTCACCATTTGTAGTTAGGCATACTATATGATCACAATTGCCAAAATAATGTGAGAAAAAGTCTTTAGGAGTCAAAGCATTTTTTTCACTGTTTTCCGTTCTTCCCCTGTGACATAGCTACCAGTAACATTTGAGTTGATGGAGACACCATAGACTTGCTTCTCTGATTGAGGACAACAAGCAGTAAAGGTACTAGCTGCTCTACAATGGTGAAAGCTCTGTTGTCATTCTGTAAGCTTGTTAACAATGGAGCCCTCAGCCAATTGACAATAGACATATAGCATGAAAGTGAAATACATCTTATTATAAATTTCCTACATTCTGGGATTAAATGTTACTGTTACAAAATTTAGCCTATACTAACTAATACACATATGTAATGGAGTGTCTGCTTATGATGTAAAAGATGAGTATCAAAACCTTCATAGCAGGGCGCCTGGGTGGCTCAGTCGGTTAAGTGTCTGATTCTTGATTTTGGCTCAAGGAATGATCTCAGGGTTTGTGAGTTCAAATCTCACTCTCTGCTGTCAGCATGGAGTCTGCTTGGGATTCTCTCTCTCCCTTTCTCTCTGCCCCTCCCCTGGTTTCTCTCTCTCTCTCTCTCTTCTCTCTCTCTCTCTCTCCCTCTTTCTCTCTCTCTCCTCTCTCTCTGTCTGTCTCTCTCAAATAAAAAAAAATTAAAAACAAAACAAAACCCTCATTGTTATAGATCAGGAGACTGAGGCTCAGTGAGATTAAGGAAGAGAGATGAAAATGTTGAGGTGCTACCCTATTCTTCAGAGCCTGAAATATTGGCCATGTTGATAATACACTAATCCAAACATAGTTGTGGAATTCAGAAGCATCTGTTCTAAGAATTCCTATAAGCTAGCTAGAATACATAGCAATGGTTCAATATCACAAATTCAAAGTTTTTCTTACCAGAATGATTTGAATTTTTTTTTTAATTTGAGATTTATAAATGATCATAAAGGACTAATACCACTATATGTGTGGGTGGTATGTGCAGATGAGTGGGAAATTAAATATCCAAAATGTTTAGAGGATAATAGAAGGTAATATTCAGAAAATAGAGAGGCTAACATTAGCTGTCACATCTTCATTATTTTGTGCAGTGTTTAGAAAAGAAAAAAGGTCCACAGCTCATCTATTTATTATATTAAAATAATTATAATTTTGAAAATGTGTGATTTTAAAAGTTCTAAAAAAACTCATGCCTACATTTTCTTCTCTTTATGTTCAAAATTTAAAAATATTAAATTAAACTTTTATTTTAGATTTCAGAGAGTATATTGTCAAGGTAATGCATAACATTTAAATAATCCTTGCTACTCCCTCACAGGTGATTTACATGTCAGACAATTCTACATGAATCCTTGTACCTTAAAAACATAGGTATAGGAGGACTCTTACGAGATCAATTCACAATTATTAAGATAGCAAGAATGGATATTAAGGACGGATGTTACAGATGGATGTTGAAAACAAAGCTATAAGAACATAAAACATATACTTCATTTTTTCATAAAGTTATCCCGTTCTCTGGCAAGCAATTTCTTTTTTTTTTTTTTAATTTTTTTTTTTTTAACGTTTATTTATTTTTGAGACAGAGAGAGACAGAGCATGAACAGGGGAGGGGCAGAGAGAGAGGGAGACACAGAATCCGAAACAGGCTCCAGGCTCTGAGCGGTCAGCACAGAGCCCGACGCGGGGCTCGAACTCACGGAACGTGAGATCATGACCTGAGCCGAAGTCGGACGCTTAACCGACCAAGCCACCCAGGCGCCCCTCTGGCAAGCAATTTCAATTAGTGACTATTCAACCAAATCCAAATCACTCAGATATTAGTTTCTTCACTTAAAATTGACACTGGTAATGAGATTTCAGTCTCCAAATGATTCATTTGAGATTGTAC
Organism: Panthera pardus; assembly: GCF_024362965.1. Classification (NCBI taxonomy): domain Eukaryota; kingdom Metazoa; phylum Chordata; class Mammalia; order Carnivora; family Felidae; genus Panthera; species Panthera pardus. The sequence goes on from NW_026526766.1 coordinate 35,900,079, forward strand.
TTATGCCATACCCCTAGTTAAGGGTTGATAAATAAATGCCAAATAACATGGGGAAATGAAAATAACTTCTATAATTTGGAGAAATTCTCTCTTTTTTCATATCATGCTTTCCAATGCTGTAAATTAAGTGAATTTTCAATTGAAACTTTGAGAGTACGCTTTAGTTTCAGGTAAAAGGACTTATGCTATATCCTTATTTATTTGTTTTTTTCTACAGCCCTCAGGATCTAATGTCTGGAAGGTGCTAAAAGCAAAACTCAGCAAATGGAATTTTCTTTGCAAACTGTCTTCCAACCAAGCCAAAATTCTTTACCCTGGAGGTGACTCTGAATACTGATAATGATTGCCATCCAAAGGGATCCTCAATGAGGTCTCATAAATTCTAGCCTCTTTCAATGACAGTTCAACATAGTTGCTAGAGTTTCTGCTTCACGATATACCTAGTAAAATTTAATATAAGGATATATAAAATGTGAGAATAATATAAATAAATTTCAATAACATATTTTAAGCTATTCTTTTGGTCTGATGCTGGTAGTCATATAAAATGTATTTTTACACTTTCTTGCATTTCTAAATAGTAGTCAAACACAAGCACATTTACATTTTTAAACAATAAAAGACTTCACTGTCAATCATACCCTAAAAACACCATTTAATGGTAAAGAAAAATATCATCTTAAAAAAAGTATCATGATTTTAATCTCTGCACATAAAAAAGCCCCAGATTTGGAAAATTAGCAAAATGCTGCGAAGCAAGATAATAGTATATTGAAGTGCTTATTATGTCCAGAAGAGTAGAGAAAACCAGTCTAAAAGGAATAGGGAGAGGAACATCCATCTAACTGTTGAAATGAAGCCCTGCTGATTTTCAAGTATGTATGTTTTATAAAGGATTTTTTTAGTCATGTTTTTAAGAGCACAAAAATTGCTTATGGTAAGACCAGTTAAAAAAGCAATTCTCTTATGCTTTGCCTAATGTAAAAGTATATATGTATCAGATATTTTTTATACTTTAAAATCCATAACACAAGCTAGTTTAATGAAACTCAAAACACAAATAGTGAAATCTGGTAAAATAACACCACCTGATCTGTTTGACCTACTTTTCTCATTGCCCACACGGTATATCAATTAGCTTACAAAGATGTTTTCTGTAAAAATTATGAACACAAAGTAGACAGAAATTAATAATACTTAAAGTGTGAAAGACAAGAATATATATGCCCTGGTTAATAGATACCTGTATCTGCAAATGAGACAGGCCTCTTGAGGTATTACATTTGGTGCATTAGCCCTTTACCCAATTATCTCCACCACATTGCTTCCCTTTTTTATTATTATTATTTTCCTTTCTAAGGTTTAAAATTCAAGCATGGAGAGGGAGAGAGAGAGAGAGAGAGAGAGAGAGAGAGAGAGAGAGAGAGAGAATACTGTACATTAGTATCAGGTCAAATCAATATTGCAGGTTAAGGAAAAATAACAAAGCTAGAAAGAAATCAGTGGTGTAAAATTGTATCCCAGTTGCTAACAATACTTTCTTTTCTTTGGAACTAGGTCACTTAGGTGATTGGGGGGGGGGGGGGTATGGGCAGGGGAAGAAGGGCAAGGCGGAGAGAAAGGCCCTTGACCTAAATAAAATGCTTTATGCTTTTTCCTCCTTTATTTACGTATTCATTAACCACTTAGAAATATCTAATAACAATTGCTATCAATTGCTATTGGTTGTGGAGAACTTACTATGTGCCAGATGCTTTATCTCTACTTGTTACGATTACCAAGAATGACAGTTAAGGTCAGTCTCATTTGAAAGATAAAGAACTGGAGGTTTACAGATGCTAATGACTTATCCCAGTTCTTACCGCAGTTGGTATGTGCTGCAACTAGGGTTTGGGTGCAGGTTTGTCTGATTTTAATTCTGTACTTTCTCCTACTGTGTTGTGCTAGGCAATAGGAATGAGGAAATTCTGCTGAAATTCTAATAGGAAGGAAAGCATAAAACGTTCTTTTTAAAAGGTGTGTTGGTATGGAAAAGAAGCAAAGACCTCTTAAATCTGGTCTGTAAATCATGGGGACACAATATTAGATATGATTCTCATGTTATACACTACTTCATCATAATGCAATATGTATTCAAAATCAAGTTCAAATTCACAGATATATGCATAAAAAGAGATTCAAATCAATGGATCACTGTACACATGAATCAAAGTCTTACAATCAATCAAAGTAGCAAGAAGTAATCTAGAATAACAATTCCTGGTCATTTTTACCACTACTAAAACATTTAAAGCCTCAAAAAGAATAACTGGTGGTATTTCTGAAACTATACTCACTGATCCCCCAAAAATATTTTATTTCTCCTTTATTTAGTTTTTAATCTGTTGTATGTCCTAATACAAGTTTAGTATACTAATGGAGGTGGCAGTGACCTTGATTCTGAACAGATGACATTTGTGTTAGTTGCCATAAATCCTGGCATTACAAGGAGGGAGAAATAAAGCAGTATATTTGGTTTCTGTTTAATGCTTATATTAAAAAGATAGTCCAATTTTATTTTTATACTTGGAGAAGTTGAGGCACAGAAACAAAGCTAATGATATATCTACATGTAACTATTAAATATCTGAAGCCACGTTTAAGTCCATATCTACCTAAACAAAAACAATAAGCTATTTTTACTACACAGTAGAGTCCCTTCAAAGGGGATAACATCCTCAACACCTTCGAAAAGAGGGGAACAAATAATAGATAAAGAGGCAAAGAACAAAAAAAATATGTGACACGAAGTGTCTGGGTGACTCAGCTGATTAAATGTCCAACTCTTGATTTCGGCTCTGGTCATGATCTCACGGTTCATTAGATGGAGCCCCGCATTGGACTCTGTACTAACAGCACAGAGCCTGGTTGGGATTCTCTCCCTCTCTCGTCCCTCCCACCCCCCACTCATGATCTCTCTCTTTCTCTCAAAATAAATAAATAAGCTTAAAAAGAGAGAGAAATATATGACAGATCACTTTCCTGTTTTGTGGTCCTCTCTGGATCTTTATATTTGTTCTCTGATATTCAGTATCAGATGTCACCGCCAGCACCAGAAAACACATTTTAAATAATGTTGATTTAAATTAGCTTAAAGAAAGGATGTCACAAAGAATATTTCTAATTTTGACTGCAAACATAAAGTTCCCAGTGTGAGAAAGCAATGGGTAGATTTGGAAGATATCTTTGATTGCTTTTTTTAAATGTTTTTATTTATTTTTGAGACAGAGAGAGACAGAGCATGAGCAGGGGAGGGGCAGAGAGAGAGGGAGACACAGAATCTGAAGCAGGCTCCAGGCTCTAAGCTGTCAGCACAGAGCCCGATGAGGGGCTAGAACCCACGGACCTTGAGATCATGACATGAGCTGAAGTCCTATGCTTAACCGACTGAGCCACCCAGGCACCCCATCTTTGATTGCTTTTTAAAAACGCCATGGATTTGCAATCAAATACTCACCAAAAATCTGCATTTTTTTGTTTAAAATATTTTACATTAATTTTTTTGTATATATCCTTTATTAAGCATATGATCTGGGGAAGAAAAAATAAATTTTCTCTTTTTTGTTAGCTGCCTTGACAGTAGGCAAGAAATATACTTTCCATTTTGTCCCAATTGCTAGGAATCTTAGAACTAACTTTTGGGCTTTTGTCTTTTATTATCTTTGTTGACGTGTATTTATCTGGATACATGTATTTTTATTCTAATAGATCGCAAATAATTTTTAGCACTTAGTTTGGTACAAACAAACATACAAAATAAAGATGTGAGACTTTTTTTGGTTTTATAACAGATGCTCATTTTTAAAACATTCTTTGTTAATATATTTTATTAAAAATATATTAATTTTGACATTAATTAATGTCTTAAGACAGCGAGCTCCCTTTTTCCTTTCTTGGCAATTAATAAGACTAATTCAAGGTTATAGTAATTTCTCTCTGTATTATTTTTTTTCTTCTTTCTCCTCCTAAGAAACTTTCTCCTTTTTAGAAACTTTGTTTATTTAAAAAAATTTAGAGATATTTTGCCATGTTACCCTAAGGGATATTTTAGTGCCATCACTACTACTGACAATGAACTAAGTTTGCATGCCTTGCGAAGGCACCATAGTTGCAATTAATCTTAAGTAGAATGTATATGGTGGTTTCAGTTTAATCTTTAATGGGCTATACAGTACATAATAAAATTACCACAGAGAATTGATGAGTAGCATTTAATTAGCAGATGAAAGCCTAATCTTAAATACTGCAATATCTATTTTCTCAAAGACATAATGATTCTTGAGAAAAATATACAAAGCATAGGAAAAATATAAAGGGGTATATTTATTTAGACTATTTAAGCACAGACCACAAGGGTAAATGAGGGGAGGCTATTGACATTTGAAATATTCATGGATAGTAGTAGTTAAGAACAAATTAAAGGTCTGGCTGTCTGGTCTCAACTCTAATCTTCTCTCTTAACTGTTTTGCCCTCATAGCAGAATCTGAAACAAAGTTTTCAGCACCACCCACTACTTTACTAAAAAAAAGAAGGGAGGGAAAAGAAAAATAAAAGAGGGAGAGCAATATAAGAATGTGTTGCTAGGGGCGCCTGGGTGGCTCAGTCGGTTGAGCAGCCGACTTCGGCTCAGGTCATGATCTCGCGGTCCGCTAGTTCGAGCCCTGCGTCAGGCTCTGGGCTGACGGCTCAGAGCCTGGAGCCCGTTTCAGGTTCTGTGTCTCCCTCTCTCTCTGCCCCTTCCCCGTTCATGCTCTGTCTCTCTCTGTCTCAAAAATAAATAAAACGTTAAAAAAAAAAAAAAAAAAGAATGTGTTGCTAAGCCGGCCATCACTTAGTGTCAAGTGTGACTTGAACTCATGAGATCATCATCCAAAAGAGAAACAAACTTTCTCAGGACATTTATTCTCAGGTTTGGAATAGAATTTATCCTCTGACTCCCATCTTTTAATAATCAAATTTCACCCAATGATCAAATTTCACCGTCACTAGACTGTGACTTCATTTGTATTTCTGGGTTGCATATATTGTGGTCCTGAATAGACCTGCAACCATTCTTCAGGGAACTTGAGAGCTCTAAAACAAGAGATAAATGGTTTTCAGAATATCCATGGGATGAGACACTGTTGGGTTTTTCCTGATGCGGTTGGCTGGAGTCCACACAGAGTAGGTGATCAGAATAGTGACATAGTCTGGAACAAATAATCAAAAATTTCAGAGATAGCAAGGTTAAGACAATTTCCAGTAGCACACAAGAAATGTCTGTCCGACTAGTCTTCAGATCTCCTGATACTTTCCTTAAAATCCAGCTACTGAATATAATATGATACCTCCATAATTTTAAGGTGTACTTACTTCTTTCCCAAGAGGTAAGGTGGATTTCCAATCAGGGGCAACATCTCCTTTAACCCAATTTATCTGTGAAGCAGGCCTCATTTTATTTTTATTCTTATCAATTGTTGACAAGAAATATTTTCAGAAGGCCCTAGACATGACCTTGAAAAAGAGTGTTAATGCAATTGAAGCTGATGACATGGGAGTTTTGGCCACCTGTATATCTGATTTGTTAATACTTTCTAGGTTTGTTCAGCTCAGATCTCACATACCATTTTTATTGTACGATGAGATATGGCTTTGCACTACCAAACCTACGCCTCAGTAGGTCTAATAACACCCAAGTTAGGATGAGGAATGGTGGTTGCACAGGGATCTGGTATCCCATGGTCAGGATCTTTCTGTACTAGGACCTAGTGGTATATTAGAAGTTATTGTTTCCAATGCAAATTAATTTCTTGGTGATAGAAAGCTTGACTTTGCTCTACAGGCTAGGATTCTACACATCAATTTTTCTTACTGGGGTTTGCCAGAGATTCAATATAGCATTTTAAATATACCATTGATACGTTTAGCACTATGAGATCTTCTGAGTCACATTACTTTGAATGATAGAGCAGCTTGCACCACAGTCTTGATTTCGCAGAATACTTTCTTGCTGTTAGTACTGCTAAAAACTGGCATTATTTTAGTCATTCAATAAGTAGATCATAATAGTGTTTTAAAGTATGTTAAAAGCTGCCTCAAGAAATCCAGAGAGGCACACCAAGTTCTATGAGTAAGAAATATGAGGTAAATTCAATTTTTATTCATCTAAAAAAATGTTCTGATATGCTCTAGATACTTGAAACCCAAAATATTCACTGATATAGCAGGTCCCTGCATCTTCAACAGGATTTTTCTTCACTCTCTGGCATTCTGATATCTTCCAAAGGCACACAGAACACTTGTTAGTTCCTGATTATGGGTCCAAATAGCATGATACATAATTATAATAGTCCAACATGATGTTTTGCAGAATAACAAGAGGATTAATGTTCTTTTTTTTTTCCTTGGATGACTCTACACTTTATTTTCCTTCTTCTTTTTTTCAATATATGAAGTTTATTGTCAAATTGGTTTCCATACAACACCCAGTGCTCATCCCAAAAGGTGCCCTCCTCAATACCCATCACCCACCCACCCTCACTCCCAACCCCCATCAACCCTCAGTTTGTTCTCAGTTTTTAAGAGTCTCTTATGTTTTGGCTCTCTCTCCCACTCTAACCTCTTTTTTTTTTCCTTCCCCTCCCCCATGGGTTTCTGTTAACTTTCTCCGGATCCACATAAGAGTGAAACCATATGGTATCTGTCTTTCTCTGTATGGCTTATTTCACTTAGGATAACACTCTCCAATTCCATCCATGTTGCTATAAAGGGCCATATTTCATTCTTTCTCATTGCCACGTAGTACTCCATTGTGTATATAAACCACAATTTCTTTATCCATTCATCAGTTGATGGACATTTAGGCTCTTTCCATAATTTGGCTATTGTTGAGAGTGCTGCTATAAACATTGGGGTACAAGTGCCCCTATGCATCAGTACTCCTGTATCCCTTGGATAAATTCCTAGCAGTGCTATTGCTGGGTCATAGGGTAGGTCTATTTTTAATTTTTTGAGGAACCTCCACACTGTTTTCCAGAGTGGCTGCACCAATTTGCATTCCCACCAACAGTGCGAGAGGGTTCCCATTTCTCCACATCCTCGCCAGCATCTATAGTCTCCTGATTTGTTCATTTTGGCCACTCTGACTGGCGTGAGGTGATATCTGAGTGTGGTTTTGATTTGTATTTCGCTGATGAGGAGCGACATTGAGCATCTTTTCATGTGCCTTTTGGCCATCCGGATGTCTTCTTTAGAGAAGTGTCTATTCGTGTTTTCTGCCCATTTCTTCACTGGGTTATTTGTTTTTCGGGTGTGGAGTTTGGTTGGTGAGCTCTTTATAGATTTTGGATACTAGCCCTTTGTCCCATATGTCATTTGCAAATATCTTTTCCCATTCCGTTGGTTGCCTTTTAGTTTTGTTGGTTGTTTCCTTTGCTGTGCAGAAGCTTTTTATCTTCATAAGGTCCCAGAGGTTCATTTTTGCTTTTAATTCCCTTGCCTTTGGGGATGTGTCAAGTAAGAAATTGCTACGGCTGAGGTCAGAGAGAGGTCTTTTCCTACTTTCTCCTCTAGGGTTTTGATGGTTTCCTGTCTCACATTCAGGTCCTTTATCCATTTTGAGTTTATTTTTGTGAATGGTGTGAGAGACTGCTCTAGTTTCAATCTTCTGCATGTTGCTGTCCAGTTCTCCCAGCACCATTTGTTAAAGAGACTGTCTTTTTTCCAATAGATATTCTTTCCTGCTTTGTCAAAGATGAGTTGGCCATACGTTTGTGGGTCTAGTTCTGGGGTTTCTATTCTATTCCATTGGTCTATGTGTCTGTTTTTGTGCCAATACCATGCTGTCTTGATGGTTACAGCTTTGTAGTAGAGGTTAAAGTCTGGGATTGTGATGCCTCCTGCTTTGGTCTTCTTCTTCAAAATTACTTTGGCTATTGGGGCCTTTTGTTGTTCTATATGAATTTTAGGTTGCTTGTTCTAGTTTTGAGAAGAATGCTGGTGCAGTTTTGATTGGGATTGCATTGAATGTGTAGATAGTTTTGGGTGGTATTGACATTTTGACAATATTTATTCTTCCAATCCATGAGCATGGAATGTTTGTCCATTTCTTTATATCTTCATCAATTTCCTTCATAAGCTTTCTATAGTTTTCAGCATACAGATCTTTTACATCTTTGGTTAGATTTATTCCTAGGTATTTTATGCTTCTTGGTACAACTGTGAATGGGATCAGTTTCTTTTTTTGTCTTTCTGTTGCTTCATTATTAGTGTATAAGAATGCAACTGATTTCTGTACATTGATTTTGTATCCTGCAACTTTGCTAAATTCATGTATCAGTTCTAGCAGACTTCTGGTGGAGTCTATCGGATTTTCCATGTATAATATCATGTCATCCGCAAAAAGCGAAAGCTTAACTTCATCTCTGCCAATTTTGATGCCTTTGATTTCCTTTTGTTGTCTGATTGCTGATGCTAGAACTTCTAACACTATGTTAAACAACAGCAGTGAGAGTGGACATCCCTGTCGTGTTCCTGATCTCAGGGAAAAAGCTCTCAGTTTTTCCCCATTGAGGATGATGTTAGCTGTGGGCTTTTCATAAATGGCTTTTATGATCTTTAAGTATGTTCCTTCTATCCCAACTTTCTCGAGGGTTTTTATTAAGAAAGGGTGCTGGATTTTGTCAAAGGCCTTTTCTGCATCGATTGACAGGATCATATGGTTCTTATCTTTCTTTTATTAATGTGATGTAGCACATTGATTGACTTGCGAATGTTGAACCAGCCCTGCATCCCAGGAATGAATCCCACTTGATCATGGTGAATAATTCTTTTTATATGCTGTTGAATTCGATTTGCTAGTATCTTATTGAGAATTTTTCCATCCATATTCATCAGGGATATTGACCTGTAGTTCTCTTTTTTTACTGGGTCTCTGTCTGGTTTAGGAATCAAAGTAATACTGGCTTCATAGAATGAGTCTGGAAGTTTTCCTTCCCTTTCTATTTCTTGGAATAGCTTGAGAAGGATAGGTATTATCTCTGCTTTAAACGTCTGGTAGAACTCCCCTGGGAAGGCATCCGGTCCTGGACTCTTATTTGTTGGGAGATTTTTGATGACTGATTCAATTTCTTGGCTGGTTATGGGTCTGTTCAAGCTTTCTATTGCCTCCTGATTGAGTTTTGGAAGAATGTGGGTGTTTAGGAATTTGTCCATTTCTTCCAGGTTGTCCAGTTTATTGGCATATAATTTTTCAAAGTATTCCCTGATAATTGCTTGTATCTCTGAGGGATTGGTTGTAATAATTCCATTTTCATTCATGATTTTATCTATTTGGGTCATCTCCCTTTTCTTTTTGAGAAGCCTGGCTAGAGGTTTCTCAATTTTGTTTATTTTTTCAAAAAACCAACTCTTAGTTTCGTTGATCTGCTCTACAGTTTTTTTAGATTCTATATTGTTTATTTCTGCTCTGATCTTTATTATTTCTCTTCTTCTGCTGTGTTTAGGCTGTCTTTGCTGTTCTGCTTCTATTTCCTTTAGGTGTGCTGTTAGATTTTGTATTTGGGATTTTTCTTGTTTCTTGAGATAGGCCTGGATTGCAATGTATTTTCCTCTCAGGACTGCCTTCACTGCATCCCAAAGCGTTTGGATTGTTGTATTTTCATTTTCATTTGTTTCCATATATTTTTTAATTTCTTCTCCAATTGCCTGGTTGACCCATTCATTCTTCAGTAGGGTGTTCTTTAACCTCCGTGCTTTTGGAGGTTTTCCAGACTTTTTCCTGTGGTTGATTTCAAGCTTCATAGCATTGTGGTCTGAAAGTATGCATGGTATGATTTCAATTCTTGTAGACTTATGAAGGGCTGTTTTGTGACTCAGTATGTGATCTATCTTGGAGAATGTTCCATGTGCATCAAGAAGAAAGTGTATTCTGTTGCTTTGGGATGCAGAGTTCTAAATATATCTGTCAAGTCCATCAGATCCAATGTATCCTTCAGGGCCCTTGTTTCTTTATTGACCATGTGTCTAGATGATCTATCCATTTCTGTAAGTGGAGTGTTAAAGTCCCCTGCAATTACCACATTCTTATCTATAAAGTTGCTTATGTTTGTGAGTAATTGTTTTATATATTTGGGGGCTCCCATATTTGATGCATAGACGTTTATAATGGTTAGTTCTTCTTGATGGATAGATCCTGTGATTATTATATAATGCCCTTCTTCATCTCTTGTCACAGCCTTTAATTTAAAGTCTAGTTTGTCTGATATAAGTATGGCTACTCCAGCTTTCTTTTGGCTTCCAGTAGCATGATAAATAGTTCTCCATCCCCTCACTCTCAATCTGAAGGTGTCCTCAGGTCTAGAATGAGTCTCTTGTAGACAGCAAATAGATGGGTCTTGTTTTTTTATCCATTCTGATACCCTATGTCTTTTGGTTGGCTCATTTAGTCCATTTACATTCAGTGTTATTATAGAAAGTATGGGTTTAGAGTCATTGTGATGTCCATAGGTTTCATGCTTGTAGTGATGTCTCTGGTACTTTGTCTCACAGGATCCCCCTTAGGATCTCTTGTAGGGCTGGTTTAGTGGTGACGAATTCCTTCAGTTTTTGTTTGTTTGGGAAGACCTTTATCTCTCCTTCCATTCTAAATGACAGACTTGCTGGATAGAGGATTCTCGGCTGCATATTTTTTTCTGTTCATCACATTGAAGATCTCCTGCCATTCCTTTCTGGCCTGCCAAGTTTCAGTAGAGAGATCGGTCACAAGTCTTATAGGTCTCCCTTTATATGTTAGAGCACGTTTATCTCTAGCTGCTTTCAGAATTTTCTCTTTATCCTTGTATTTTGCCAGTTTCACTATGATATGTCATGCAGAAGATCGATTCATGTTACATCTGAAGGGAGTTCTCTATGCCTCTTGGATTTCAATGCCTTTTTCCTTCCCCAGATCCAGGAAGTTCTCAGCTATTTTTTCTTCAAGTACACCTTCAGCACCTTTCCCTCTCTCTTCCTCCTCTGGAATACCAATTATGCATATATTATTTCCCTTTAGTGCATCACTTAGTTGTCTAATTTTCCCCTCATACTCCTGAATTTTTTTATCTCTCTTTTTCTCAGCTTCTTCTTTTTCCATAATTTTATCTTCTAGTTCACCTATTCTCTCCTCTGCCTCTTCAATCTGAGCCATAGTTGTCTCCATTTTATTTTGCAGCTCACTGATAGCATTTTTTAGCTCCTCCTGGCTGTTCCTTAGTCCCTTGATATCTGTAGCAAGAGATTCTCTGCTGTCCTTTATACTGTTTTCAAGCCCAGCAATTAATTTTATGACTATTATTCTAAATTCAATTTCTGTTATATTGTTTAAATCATTTTTGATCAGTTCGTTAGCTGTTGTTATTTCCTGGACTTTTTTCTGAGGGGAATTCTTCCATTTCATTATTTTGGATAGTCCCTGGAGTAGTGCGGGACTTGGGGGCACTTCCCCTGTGCTGTCTTGAATAACTTGCGTTGGTGGGCAGGGCTGCAGTCAGACCTGATTTCTGCCCCCAGCCCACCGCTGGGGCCACAGTCAGACTGGTGTGTGCCTTCTCTTCCCCTCTCCTAGGGGGGGATTCACTGTGGGGTGGCGTGACCCGTCTGGGCTACTTGCACACTGCTAGGCTTGTGGTGCCTGGGATCTGGCGTATTAGTTGGGGTGGATCGGCAAGGTGCACAGGGGCGGGAGGGGCATGCTCAGCTTGCTTTTCCTTTGGAGATCCGCTTCGGGAGGGGCCCTGCTGCACCGGGAGCGAGTCAGACCCGCTGGAGGGATGGATCCTCTTCCGTGGGCCTCACGTCTGCGCCTGGCTCCGGAGACTCCGTTCTTCTAGTCTTCTGGCAGTTTTCTGGGTTATTTAGGCAGGTGTAGGTGGAATCTAAGTGATCAGCAGGATGGGCGGTGAGCCCAGCGTCCTCCTACGCCACCATCTTCCCAGGATCCTCCGGATTAATGTTCTTTTATGGAGTGTTTGGCTGGCTAAGTTGCTTACTTTTGACTGTTGATTTCAGCTCAGGTCATGACATCATGGTTCCTGGGATGGAATCCTGCATCTGGCTCTGTGCTGACAGAACAAATCCTGCTTGGAATTTTCTCTCCATCTAACTCTGCCCTTCCTCTGCTCATGTGAATGTTCTCTCTAAACAAACACACAAACTTAAAAAAAAAATAGATGATCAATGTTCCTGCATAGCATATCATGAACATGAGAATTATTTAATATAGCCCTGAGACCATTGGTGAATCCTGTCCCAACTATGCTATCCCTGCTATGTGATGGCAAACAGGTTTTGGCCCTCTTTCTGTTGGAATCAAGAAGAATGTAATTGCCAAATAAATTCTTGTGTGCCAGGTGCCAGAGAAATGTGACATTTCATTAATAAATATAACGTGTTAAGCATACAGTTGCACTTGGGGCTATATCTTAGGTAAGTGAAATGTAGCCCTTACATAGCTATCTATAAATCGATTTTTTAAGTTTATTTAATTATTTTAAGAGGGAGAGAGGGAGAGAGAGAGAGAGAGAGAGAGAGAGAGAGAGAGAGAATCCCAAGGAGGCTCCACGCTCAGCACAGAGCCTGATGTGGGGCTCCATCTCATGAACTGTGAGACCATGACCTAAGCCAAAATCAAAAGTTGGGTGCTTAACTGACTGAGCCACCCAGGCACCCCAGGTTCAGTTTTTTCGATTGGCTTTTTTTCTAGAAGCCCAGTAGATGAATTGAATGGGATTATCACAGGAACTACTACTGCTGTTTTCCTTAAGTATCAGATGGTGATGCTTATCATTATAGTTCCTGCAATATGGTATTGTTTTTATATATTCTCCAGGATAGAGAACTTCTACTTGACTTTTTTTTGGTGGGGGGAGAGGTTGTTTGTAATTTCACCATAATAGTTCTTACTCCACAGGTCATATAGCTATGTGAGATTCTGTCAGGTGTTAAGTGTATGAAATTTGATTATTCACTTGAGGACCAGAGAAATAACTGTAGGGTAGTTGTATGGACATGTTAGATACATTACATTGTGATATAGTTTTGGGCCAAAACTCTTCCTATCATCAGACCTCTACTCATGGTATTTCATTCAGTTCCTCCATTATAAGTCTCAACTCAGAATTTTCATTTATTAATCCTTAAAACATCTGTAATCTTGTTTCCAACTATACAGTTATACTAATATTGTTCACAAATCCATTTAGAAAAGATCAAGGAAGTATTTATCTAATTTACTTGTAGTAATATTGCAGAGTTAATTCTCAAGGGGACCTGGATTCTCCTTCAACCAATGGTTGTTTGGTCTGTGAACTAAGTCTGGAATTTTTGTGAGGGACCACGACTTTCCATTTTGATGGCTGATGCTAGTTTTCAGTTCACAAGCCATCATCTTATTATTATTTTTTTATTATATTAGTCAAGCAGCACTTTGTTGTTATCCACTTTATCTACTTTTGCTTTAGGACACTATAATCTATTTCCTATCATGACAGATATGTATATCAAGACAACCTGATTTCCACTATAGCCATGTTAGCCTTAGAATAAATTAAATCTATCGTGCCTCTGAACATTAAGTGCTTCCATCTATGTTTTTCCATTTCAGAGACTCATTATTCTTACTTACCCTGGAGAGCACACATTCATGACATCATTTTCCACTGCCATTCAGTCCTACAGAGAATAGAAAACACTAAGTTGGCTTCTCCGTCATGTCCTACCAATGCATTCCGTATTGCATTGCTCCAGTGAAGGAAAGGGCTTCTGGGAATAATATGGGAAAATAGTTTGATGGTACATTCTCAAGTTGTACATCACAATCCATCCTAACACCTCTACTTCCTTGAGTATTTCTTTCTCCCTTCATATTTTGGTAAGGAAGTGCTGACATTCCCACCTCATTTATTGTAGGCTAAGGTGATGTTCAAGCTTCAAAGAATCACCTCAACAGATTCTGAAGACTGACACTACTTCTTGACAGAGTATTGACTCTCATTTTAGGAGTGAGTGGCTCAAATTCAATAAATTCTCCCATATTATTGTGTTTGTTGTGGTGTACCTCCCAGTTCTGCATTCAGGACTGAGGTATGATTTTTCCTGGCTCTTGGCAGTGCTGGTCAATGCCTCACTGCTCAGTCTGCTTCTGAGCATTGCCTTCAGTAACAAAGAGCTGCCTCAACAAGTTCTTCTCCCTCCAGGGGTCAACTCACATCAAATTACTGCTCTATGAAGTAATTCAAAGGCCCTTTCCCTTGATTCAATTTCAGACAACTTAGGTGGTCCAGAACCTTTTGTGAGATTGACTGGGACCCCTTCTTCAATTGTATCACAGCAGTTCAGTTTCTCTCTTTGCCCAGTCCTATTCCCCTCACCAACTAACAAGTGATATTTGCAAGAACATTCCTCAGTAAAAGTTTGCATGCAAATCTCCATCTCAGAGTCTGCTTCCCAGGGAAGTCAACCAACACCAAACTTAATATTTTACAACTATGTTCTGACACTTCGAGAATCTACTACCACAATTATCCTACAGTTCCCCTCTTATAAATGTTAATCAGGTCTTACAATTCCAACTGGTGATTAAATGGCTTTGTCCTGGAGGGAGTGCTGAATTCCTTTGCTTTGTAAGGGGCCTGGAAATAATAAGTGTTGACCAGACAGCTCTTAAAGAGCACAAGCAATATTTTAGGAGGCATCTGCCTCCATGAGGTCTTCACATGTGCTCCAAGCTAGAAAAACTTCTCTCTTCTGTCACAGGGGAGAGACTGTTTCTGCATTTGAATATGCAGTTCAAAATTCTCAGTTCTGTCCACAAAAAATGTCTCCATCTCAATTCTCAAAATCTTGTTCTTTTCCAACTGCAGTTCTGAACTAAATAGATGAGATCTCTCAAGGCAACATATTTGGTCTCCTTTGTAGTTCTTTCACTCTTAAAATTAAATCTTGGGTCTGATTTTATGCAAAGTACCTGTATCCATAGATGTTAAGGGTCTACATAAATGAAGCCATAGAGGGCCTCTGGCTTTCACAGAAGGCCTCAAATTGGCAACTGAATGCTCTAAGCCTATAATTTTCTCTTTCAAAGATTCCAGTAGTTCATTAACAAAAGCCAGCTCAGTTCACAGTCCCTATAATTATCATTGTCCCATACCATATAAGCATACAGCCACTGGATATCCTAAGGTCTTATCTTCCACCTGCACCTTATCCCAGTTAAGCACAAGGGAAAGCCTTAGTAATCATGATGTCATGGTACTCCAGAGCTAATCACCAGCCCTTGTTAACACTAGCAAAGGAATCCTTATTGCAAGAAGACTGGTCAGTAATGCAGCTTTAATAAATTATCCTAAGGATTCACTTTCTAGGGACATTGCTGATATCAACTGCCTTAGACTGAGTTTCTTAGAGACAGAGCCTGAAGCAAAGGCTTATGTGTTAATGCTTTATTTAAGAGTACAGTCTTTGAGAGCAAGGGTGAAGGCAAAGGAAAGTGAGACAGGAAAAAATTCATAGCTGATACAGGGGTGCAATTCCAAACTAACTACTACATAGTATTCAGTGTGGTTGCTTTATCTCATGTGAATATTTCTGAAAATGGCTTATTAATAACTGCTCCTTATTAATGGCTTATAATAACTGCTCCTTATAAATGGCTTATTAACAATGGGCTATGCATGGGAGAAGAATGGAGAACTTATTCCCTTCTTGCTGCTATCTCCTGTTGGTCAAAGATTCACCATCAGGGTTATAAATTCTTCTCTAGATTGCCTTAGTGTAAGCACCAAATGCTCCCATGGTGTCTTATGCCTCAGCATCATCAGTAAGGTTGCCAAAAGGTCAAAAGTTCTTCATTGGGTCCATGAGGAGAAGAACAGTAATGCTGTATCCATGTGGATTTGATTAGAATCCGCACAAAGGAGATCTCTGTGGCTGTGGCTGAGAGTGCAAATTACCCAAATGCCTTTGGAACAGGTAAAGCAAAGAGAAATGAAGAGAAATTTAAAACTCATCTGATAAAACCCCTTATTAGTTGTAACCCTTTACTTTGTCCATTTGACTCTGTTGTTTCCTCTATAACATGGAACTGATCACAGTACAATCTTAACTGGTTGCTTTATGAATTATAAGATACCTTTTTTGTAAATATTCTTTACAGTTCTTGAACTATACATTAACTACTGTTTCTATTTCTGTGTAGGAAAATTCTGGCAATCTAAATGAAAACTTGAAATATGTTTAGTTATTATTTAACCCTTTTGTAAAACACTATGTATATGAAGTATCAAAAAATATTTTCTGGAAGAATTTGGGATATTTTATGCCATGAAGCAGTGAGGGAAATAGTCATTAAATAATGATCTTAAATTAGGTTTCTTGTTTTTACTTAAAAATAGAGATAACCAACTTGCAAGATAACCAATACAAAAAGAAAAGAAGAGCATCTTTTTTCCCCCTCTTACCATATCCATAGAAACAGAATGGGCGCCTGGGTGGCGCAGTCGGTTGGGCGTCCGACTTCAGCCAGGTCACGATCTCGCGGTCCGTGAGTTCGAGCCCCGCGTCAGGCTCTGGGCTGATGGCTCAGAGCCTGGAGCCTGTTTCCGATTCTGTGTCTCCCTCTCTCTCTGCCCCTCCCCCGTTCATGCTCTGTCTCTCTCTGTCCCAAAAATAAATAAATGTTGAAAAAAAAAATTAAAAAAAAAAAAAGAAACAGAAAAAATAAAACATACACTTTTCTAGGTGCAATCTAGATATGATTTTGGACTAGTATGTATGGAGACTCTTTCAAGGTTAAGACACCTACTCACATGAACATCATAGTAGACATCATATGGTTTTGCCTTCTTGATATTTGATAATGTATTCCCTCTCTTATCAGCAACTTTATTTACTCTTGAGAAACATCTGTCCCATAACTGGGTTAAGTCCTTCAAGAACACAAACTTTATCCTTGGATCCAGAAGTGGGATATGATACTGGTCTGGCCAATCCACATGTTCAGTTTCTCATGGTGATTGACTCAGAAAGGATCACATGACCTGAGCCAGTCCAGTGAATATCAATCTCAACATCTGTGGAGACATTAGTGTCAGGGTTATTGAAAATGTAAATGTGAGCGTGAAGCTGCTGTGCACATATTTCCTCTATGTTGGGAATTTCTGTCTGAATGATGCTAACAAAGGGAATGCAGAGTAAAATTATGGAAAAATGAAAAAAAATGAGGGGATGGATTTTTATGATAATGTTTGAAGCCGAGTTCCAAACATACCTAAAGCTTGCATTATTCTTAGACCATTCAGTTATCACCACTACTACTATTAACACACTCACACTACTTGGATTTCGTCTTCTATTACTTGCAATCAAATGTACATTGGTTCATTACTTGTATATTTTGGTTCATTACTTGTAGTGAGTATAGCTATAGTTACAGAAGATGTTAACATAGGGAGATATTAGGTATGGGGAATATTGGAATCTCTGTGCTATCTTTACAACATTTCTGTAAATCTAGAACTATTGTAAAATAGAAAGTTTATTTTTTAAATTTTCCTGCATAATACAAATCTCCTTTGTTATGTCATACTACCCAAGGGTAAGTGAATCCTCTTGCTAATAAATCTGCACTTAAGTCAAGAAGGTGAAGGACATGTATTTCTCTGATATTCACACTCAGGGAATCTGTGCTCCCTGGACCTATAGATAGAAAAATTTCAAAACACACTCTATACGGTCAGTTTTGGACAAAAACTTTCCAGCAAAAAAGAGATGAAAGAGAATGAAAAACACAGCATTTAAATCAGTCATTTTGATTTATGATCTGGTAAACAGTGTTTATCTCTGTATCTTGATTTTCTAGTCATTTTAATGTCTGCACTACACTATAGAATACTATAACTAGACATAGGCTTCTTATTTTTTCTGTCAATCTTGTGTCAATCAAGGCTCTATTTTTAATGTGGTATTTTCTTATTTGTATTGAAAATGTATATACTTTTTCCCTCAGAGTTTTTTTCAGAATATTATATATTTAAATCATAAAATAACACCTCACATTCAAATAACAGACAGTAAATTTTTTTAAAGAATTTTTTAATTCAGTTATGTTCATTCCAGTTTACCTTTAGTATATAACCTGAAAGTGTTCAATGACTTCAATTAGAAAACAGTATCAGTGTAACTAAACAAAATGCACTGAATTAAAAACCTGAGGCCCTAGTCTTATATCATGTGTAATGTGACTTTTATTTAGCCTGCCTTGGTCTCTTTTTTAGGATTTTTTTAAAATAGAAAGTATCTGGTTTATTTCACATAGTGGTAGGAAGTATATCTCAAAAATTTGTGAGGCCCTTCATGCCACCAAAGCACTTCCCATGGTACTTTTATTAATAACACCAGTATGGTTTAGAAGGAATACAAAGAAAAAGAGAAATAGTATTTAAAATCTGATATCCAAAATAAAATGTTGAAGTTTATGGATTTAAAACCAGGCATTGCCATGAGAGATAGGGCTACCTTTCCATTTTTCTATTAAAAGTATTATTGTCTGGGTTTGAGAACTTAAATGATAGAGTTTGATGTAGTAGAAGTTCTAGGAAGACAAGTAGTAGAAATAAATGAAAATCTTGGGGCACCTGGGTGACTCAGTCAGTTAGGTATCTGACTTCAGCTCAGGTCATGATCTCGTGGTTCATGGGTTCGAGCCCCGCTTTGGGTTCTGTGCTGACAGCTCGGGGCCTGGAACCTGCTTCAGATTCTGTGTCTCCCTTTAGCTCTGTCCCTCCCCTGCTCACTCTCTCTTTCCCTCCCCTGGTCTCTCTCTCTCTCTCTCTCTCTCTCTCTCTCTTTCTCTCTCTCAAAAATAAATAAACATTAAAAAAAAAAAGATAAAGAAAATCTTATCACTTCAATTTCCATAGGATTTTAGAAGAAAAAAAAGTAAAGGTGGAAAAAGACTAAAGAAGTGTAAATCTGGGGAACCACGTGCTCTGATTTTCCAGGCCTGGAATTGCAATGCATGCAGTGGTCAGCGGGGCAAGGTTCAGTCTGAGTTTGAGGCCAATTTCATGTGGGATTTTGCCAGCCAATCATTTGGGACGCAGGGAACAGACTCTTGCACAGAGTGCTCCTGAGCTATCATTGGAAGCTTTCACATAATTGGGAGGTAGAAAGGTGTTTTCAGGCAAAGGCTTAACTTACACTTCCAAATGCTTCTCTGTTTCTGTATGTCACTGACACACACAGATTCAGAGGGCAATGTGGTAAAGAACAAGTAATTTCACAGTAGATGCTACCACTAGACCATGGTCCAGATGGGAGAAGCAGCACAAATTAAAACAGTCCGTGTTAACCTGGCGGATCCGTAGAAACTAAGAAACAAGAAAAAAATAAATCATTTGCTGCAGAAGTTAGCAGCTATTGCCAACAGAATCAGGCAAAACAGCAGTTCAGGTAGACCACACTTTAGCATACCACCTAAGGGCACGTTTGACCTTTTTCCCAATGTCACAAAATCATGGCATAAGCAGGACTATACTCTTATATACCCAGATGGCATCTTAGAGAACATAAGAGAAGACTGCTGCATTTGAGTCACCTAAGAAGATACATTTTCTGATGAAAAAAATTTAACAATTGGATTTTACTGAGATTAACAAATAAAAGTAAGCTTTATTATTCCCTAGCCATTGGAGAGGGTGAGAAAGATGGGGTAGTTATAGAAAAAGTACAGAATCTATATTTCCTTTGCACTTCTGAGTGTAATATGAGTCATTCTGCAACACTGGAAAGCACATATTTTTTGACTTCTCAATTTCAGACTACTTTATCTTCAGGTCAGCTAAGCTTCTCTTAATCTTCAATTTTGCAGTCAATTTCTAGATACAATCGCCAAATTCAGATTGAATTTTGGCACCAAATCCAACCGTTTTTTTTCTGTTGCTATGTTACAGATGTCTGGAAACAGCTTCGAATAGTCATTGTCCTAAATTCTGTCATTCTAGTTGCTGTATCATACCAGTTCTATCATGGTTGAGTCAAATCTTAATTTCACAGATTTTTCTGTCCAACAACTTTCTCAAAATCATTCATATAAGTTTTCTTGCTTTCTCCCATTATTTCCCACCATAGTTCTCATTGCTGGACTCCAAACCACATTTAATACCAAGATGTGTCACACTGTTCTATCTCCTCTCAATCAACTGTTGCTCATTACGAAACTGGCATTCCTGAGATGTGTGTGTATGTGATCATACTAAAATAACTTTCCTACATCCAAAAGGCACAGATGGAAGATAACATAAAATTAACTGGGTAAGTGGTTATTAATTACCAGGAAACACATACAGAGCCAACAACACAAATTTTCAAGCAAGAGTCAATTAACCAATGATTAGGGACACTCAAAGATCTGAAAAGTGCCACACCTACTGATCTCCCTTACGTCAAAGCAATCTTTCCTGCCTCCTTGTTCTCACAGCACATTAATACACCTCAACCATACATGGAGATCATACTTTCACCCATTACTGCTAGCGCTTTATCTTTCTCAACATACTCATGTTTTATTCATCATTCTCTAGCATATTTTTAGGGCACTGCTTTGCAAGATGTCTTAATGTGTGTGTGTGTGTGTGTGTGTGTGTGTGTGTGTGTGCACGTGCGCGTGCACATATATATGTGCACACACAGTGTAAGCAAGACCTTTACGTATTAAATTCCTCTAAAATGACCACATTAGGGGTGATGAGGGAGAGTGAGACAAGCTGAGGGCAAAGTACAGGCTAACAGCACCCTGCCCCCAGGTGGAATATGTGTGATATTCCTCGGAAACTTTTGGCTGCCCAAGAACAAGAGAAAGGAGTTTAAGTGCTTGCCCTGGTGATGTGAGAAACTAAAAAAAAATGAAAAATTAAATTTCCTTACTGCCTACATAACATTGACAAGTCCTTGAAACAGGCAGAGTGACCTTCCTCTAGGAGCTAAGCTGTCTCAAAAATTACACCTTGCTGGGGCAAAAGGGAAGCTTGGGTTAATATTATCCTGACCCCCAAGGATCCTTTAAGTCTACTTTAACGTACAAAAATCCCTTTGGAAACTTCCTTTATCTCAACATTCCCAAGATATATGCTGGTATTCATACTCCAAGCTAATGGCCCCTGATGTATATCTAAAGGGTCTCATGACTGAGGTTTTACTAAACAATAATAAATGGAGTTTTCCTAACACAGCTAGGTCCTGGAAACCTTGTTTCCTAAATTCCTTAGAAACTTACTGTATCCCTAAACCCCTCCCAACTTGAGTATATACAATCAGTTTCTGGTCACAACCCCAGTGCAGGTCTTCCTGCCCACGGGTCTTATCCCCAGGCTTTAATAAAATAACTTTTTTGCACCAAAGACATCTTCAAGAATTGTTTCTGGGCCATCAGCTTCGAATCCCCCACCATCACCCCAAAACTTCATCAGGTGCTCCTGGGTGGCTCAGCCTGCTAGGTGTTTGACTCTTAATTTCAGCTCTGGTCATGATCTCACAGTTAGTGAGATTGAGCTCTGCATCTGACTCTGCAATGAAAGCATGGAGCTTGCCTGGAATTCTCTCTCTCTTTCTCTCTTTGCCCTTTCCCACCCCCACCTGTCAAAATAAATAAACATTTTTAAATGACCATGCTACCTATATGCTTCTTGTGTAGAGGGGAGAGGGAACAAAGCAAAAACAAAGGAACAAGAAATCTACCCAGATAGGAAAAAAGATAGCTTTTTCATTTTCTGAAGTCTCATGTTGAGTCATGTATGTGACCACAACCTCTTGCGAGAGACACTGTTTGGCCAATAAAGGATTCCCTGAATGTCATAACTCTCTGGGCTTTAAGACTTGTTTGAAATGACCTAAAACCTTTACCTTTATGTGAAAGAGATGGCAAACAAACATTTATTGTGAGCCTACAATGTGATGGGTCTGTGAAGGGTGTGTCACTCACATTTTTTTTTTCCTCAGGGAGACATGCCAGTCTGTATACCAACTAAAGAATCAATATATTTTACCAAAATAATCACTCAAGTAGCTACTTGAGAATTTATTTTCATCACAGCAGTGGTTTTGATCTGTAACCATGAGCTCAGTTGATTCCAAATATTTTTCAATAATTTATCTCCTGCTCCATAGCTCATTCCAGTTTTCCCCAGTCAACCTTCAAATTAAGAATCTCTGTGCCTGTTGGCCATCCGGATGTCTTCTTTAGAGAAGTGTCTATTCATGTTTTCTGCCCATTTCTTCACTGGGTTATTTGTTTTTCGGGTGTGGAGTTTGGTGAGCTCTTTATAGATTTTGGATACTAGCCCTTTGTCCCATATGCCATTTGCAAATATCTTTTCCCATTCCGTTGGTTGCCTTTTAGTTTTGTTGGTTGTTTCCTTTGTTCAACGTCGCTCCTTATCAGGGAAATACAAATCAAAACCACACTCAGATATCACCTCACGCCAGTCAGAGTGGCCAAAATGAACAAATCAGGAGACTATAGATGCTGGCGAGGATGTGGAGAAACGGGAACCCTCTTGCACTGTTGGTGGGAATGCAAATTGGTGCAGCCACTCTGGAAAACAGTGTGGAGGTTCCTCAAAAAATTAAAAATAGACCTACCCTATGACCCAGCAATAGCACTGCTAAGAATTTATCCAAGGGATACAGGAGTACTGATGCATAGGGGCACTTGTACCCCAATGTTTATAGCAGCACTCTCAACAATAGCCAAATTATGGAAAGAGCCTAAATGTCCATCAACTGATGAATGGATAAAGAAATTGTGGTTTATATACACAATGGAGTACTACGTGGCAATGAGAAAGAATGAAATATGGCCTTTTGTAGCAACGTGGATGGAACTGGAGAGTGTGATGCTAAGTGAAATAAGCCATACAGAGAAAGACAGATACCATATGGTTTCACTCTTATGTGGATCCTGAGAAACTTAACAGAAACCCATGGGGGAGGGGAAGGAAAAAAAAAAAAAGAGGTTAGAGTGGGAGAAAGCCAAAGCATAAGAGACTTAAAAACTGAGAACAAACTGAGGGTTGATGGGGGGTGGGAGGGAGGGGAGGGTGGGTGATGGGTATTGAGGAGGGCACCTTTTGGGATGAGCACTGGGTGTTGTATGGAAACCAGTTTGACAATAAATTTCATATATTAAAAAAAAAAAAAAAAAGAATCTCTGGTCACCCTTTCTCTTAAATACATGATTCTTTCAGGACTTCCTCTTTTTGACTTCTAATTGATGGTAACTCATTGTGCCTCTGAAATGGCTTTTTCCATTGTGAGATCTCTTTACAAACCAAGTCTTTCCTCAGCATGCTCCTGTTACCTCCTTGAGAGCGGTTTAAACAAACAGCAATGTTAATTAAAAATTTGTTTTGAAATAGCACAAGTTATACACATTTTACAAAGTAACATAGAGCATCAGGTATTGTTATTTCATGTGCAAGATTTTATTTTACTCTGTTGTGAATCCAACTTTTGCTCAATGTATTCATTTATTCCTTTTAAAAGCCTCCATTGTGCGAAGCACTATACTGCAAACTGGATGGCTCCTGAAGATATAAAGGCAGCCACAGGAGAGCGCAAACCATGATAAGGGATTGAAATATGACTGGAGTGCAACGTGCCATGTGTTGGGCAAGGGGCTTCCACCAAATATTGTTAGACATGCAGTCCCCACTATGGGGCTGCAGTGGGTGTTGTGATGTGCCACCCAATACTTTCAGATCTGAGGCCTTCATTTTCCCTCCTGCAAGGCTGCCCACAGATCTCTGCAAAATCCTTCTCCATGAACTATCCTTAGCTAAAGAGATCCATGTTGGCCAAGGTTATGCTTCTTCCCCAGGGCAAACCCTTATTCAATACTGTTTTATGACCAGTTTCCTTTCCTCAGATAAGGACACCTTTGAATGTCCTTGCTGGCTATAGATCACTCAGTTGGTTTGGCCAAGGGCTCTGTTGCAATTATATCACTTTTCAACTTCTCTGACCAATACCTTTTAATTTCCTACATGAATTGTTGTGGAAGGCATCCCCAATAAGCCTCCTATAAATAAATCTCAGTCACAGAGTGACAAAGAATCCAACCTACAATGGGTTATATCAGGGAAAGTCCATAAGTAATTTTGAGAGTAGTCCAAACAAACAGAACTGACATGACCTGGTGTTGTGTTTAAGGGGTAATGAGAGGTTTGCTATTGCAAAAGAAAATATATAAGTCTTTTATATATGGTTTTACTAAAGCATGGGGCAGGGTAGTAGTGTCAAGAGTGGCTAACATTGAGGTTCAAGATGTGGGAAGATTTCTACTGTGAAGAGCCACAGAAACCTAGCTAAGGAGTTAATAGAAGCTTCAAAGTAGAGGAACATTTTTTTTTTCTCTAAGGAGGTGATTGTCACAACTTCATGGGGAAAGTATTGAAGGCAGAGAGATCTGTGATGGGGAGTTAGTTGAACAGCTTTTCAGGTAGGCCATACTAAAGGGGGGCGAAAACTAAAAGAATGACAATTATATTAAGAATGATTTCTAGAATGATTTCTACAGGATTTGATGTCTTACTAGGTGAAAGGATTAATAGAAGATTGGTGTGAAGATAACTTTAGAAATTCCAGGTTGTGATACTGGCCAGCTCATTGACAAGGGTAACAACACAGGAAGAAGTAAAAGGATTTGGATTATATGCTTACATAACTATTTTCTATAATCTTCAGGACACAATGCTAAAAAATATGGGAAAACAAAATGTAGGAAATCATAAACTGAGAGAAGATAATTTCATGTGTATGCTTTAGAACAATACCTGGTACTACATTTATTAGTTTGATAACTAAATAAATAGGTGGGTCTTCACACTATCCACTGATGGATAGACAGGCATGCTACATGCTACTAATTATCCCATCTCCTCTCTCTTTGAGAAGTTTGAAAAGGTCTTACAGATATATCCTTGACATATTTTGTAAACTAACACCCAAACAAAAATTTCAAAAGCAATCTTCTCTTATATTTTATTTTTAAGCCATTGTTACCTACCCTCTTCTTTCCAAGCGCTTATGTCATACTTGTGAAATCAATAGCAAGAAGCAAGTACTTCAGTAAGCAGAAAGTCAAGGACAGCCTCTAATTCTGCTCTGCAAAGTGTCTAGTGCTCTAGAGGCACTCAAACATAAAATGATGTCTTTACTTTTCCTAAGCCTAAAAATATTTTAAGTTTTTAAGTACCATCATCTAACTTGGGTCTTCAAGACATGTATATATTTTAAATAATGGTAGTCATTTTTTCACTGAATGCCCCATGTGTGTTAGGCACTAAGTGAAAGACTATAAACATCGTCTCTAATCTTATTAGTAATCTTAAAGGATTTTTATTCATGTCTTTGATTTGCACCTCAGGCTTTGGGATGTTGAAGAATTGGCTCGGAGTCAATGCAGACCTCAGATTGCAGAGTAGGGTTTCACCTGAGGGTCTATGCTTTTACAGCTTACTAGCTAAGTCATTCCTGAAAATTATCCTGTCAATCCAAGGTGCAGGAAAAATGGGAAAGATGTCTGCAGTCTTTGGTGTTAATTCACCGGACTGCTTTTAGGTTACACAAAAACACAGTGAAAAGAAAGTGAGGGAGGTAGAAAAGTGGCAATTTCTAGGTTTAGACAAAAGACTTTCCCTACTGAAGGATACTGAACATGCTGAGTATTAACTAATCGTATTTCTCCATGCAGACCGAAAAACGAGAAGGTAGTTGTTAGATTTGAAATCAGTGGTAGAAATCTAAAAGGAATAAGGCAGGAAAAGGAATAAGTCAAGAAAGAAAAACATCCTCCACGTAGATAATTCAATCTCCTGCGTGCGTGTGCGTGTGTGTGTGCGTGTGCGCGCGAGTCCAAGCTTCTGATACTTTCACTTCATTTTATCCCAGATTTTTAGTCCTTTTTCTCCCACACCCACAAGAATGTGTGTTAGACTTGGTTTGATTGATTTAAATGTGGCTGCTACTGCTGTACCTGTCATTTAACTGTTAACAAAAGTGCGTTCATACAACATTTCTGCTGGGCCTTTCACCTTTCTTCATATAAGAACTGTCCTTCAAGTATGACAATAGTGGCCAATGTGAGTTGGAAAAGAACTTTGAATGTCAGCCTCCCACTCATGGTGGTTTTATTGAGCCATATGAATTTTTATAGCTTTTCACAGGTATTGGAGGCATTAAAGGTAACAAGGAAACAGTATCACAGTTTTGAAGGATATCATGGAAATTTAGAAATATTTATTAAGGGTGATAATTTTTACTTTATCAATAAAATGTTGCTAATTGAATTTCTTTGCCAAACAGATGAAAATCAATAGATATAGAAAAAATATAATGACATATATGTACTTCACATGTTTTTGTTGCATATAGCACTTGTTATAACAGGAAAATATTTTAAAAGATGAGCAAAAATAGAAATAACCATCTATAACCCTTCTATTAGATATAACTTAAGACAGGCATTTTCAGATACATTCTTCAAGACTTATTTTCCACTAAACCCACATAAACTAAAAAGTAGCTTTAAAAATTTTAAGAAGAAACTTTAACTTAGGGTCAATAAGGTGATATTCGTTTTTATTAGGTGCCCTACCTATTTTGTTACTTCCATATGCAATTCGTGTTGTGTTTATGTTAACATGCAAAAGTTCAGCTGCTGGATGATTTTGATATCAATCATGCCAACATAAGTTATCTCTTACTTACAATTCAACAATTATCTGTTACCTTCTGGTCACTTAGGGCAATACTCAGAAAGTTCTATGATTATCATCATTATTGACTTTACAGACAAAATTAAGTTGATCTTAGATTTTTCTTACCCAAATAATTAACAAGAATGTAGGAAACACAAGGGGAAAACACTTTGTCGGTCACATCGTATACTTTTCAATCTACTTTGAGAAGTTGCCAATACTGTGACATTCCTTTATTTATAACTTTGCAGAATGAAGTGGATTTTGTTGCTAAGGAGCTCAAAATGACAGTTACCTTTCTAATCCATTAGCAAAATGTAAAATGCAATGCTGAATGTCACTATTGCCCTCTTAAACTGTACTAAGTATGGTTTTAATATTGATTTTTGCACATGTCTTATACATTCCCCAGTGCTCAGTGCTTTTGATGACTGGATGTACTACAAATCACTCATATCTTTCATCCTGATCCTTAGCTATATATTTTTTACAGATTTTTATTACATTGCTTGTCTTCCCTCAGTCAGGATTACAAATGCATTTTACATGTTGTGAAAAGATAGTTTTATTAGAGTAATGCACGAAGAAAATAGAAAGAATGAAAAGAGAAAAGGTGAGGGGTATAGCTAGCTAACTCATGGCCTAAAGTGCACGTACTAAAAAAAAAAAAAAAAAAAAAAGATAACAGGAAGGAAAAAAAGCTACATCTGAAACATAATCCATTAAGGTGATTTCAGAAGCAATGATAATACCTAAAATTGTGTAGCAATTTAGTTTCAAACTACCATAAAATTATACATTTGATCTTTAGAACCCCTTCTTTGATATCCAAAGAGTAGTTATTATTCCTTTAATCCATATCCAGTCACCAACCAGTAATTATGAGAGTTTATCTGACTTGTTCAAGGTTGTAGGGCTAGTAAGTGATGGGGTCAAGATGTGACAGAGTATGCTGATTCTGGGGCCAGTGATTTTGCTTTATATTCCACTAAGGATGATATATTCTGTTCATCATAAGTATAAAAGTGAAAAAAAATACATTGTCCAAGAAATGTACCCATATCTCCTTTTCTCATTTGTTTTTCCCTGGTATTCTGTAGGAAAGTGTTCTAACATAAATTTGTGTATGGAACAGTGGTTAGTATTCATCAGAACTCATGCAACATTTTTGAATAAATAGAAACATAAGGAAGAAATGAATTCACACTCTTGAACACAGTGCCTAAAGAATTTCTGATTCCAGTTCATTTCCAAGAGCACTGTGAAACTAGTTTATTTTTGCTTGTCTTGTCACTGTAATTATAGTGTTTTGTTTACATGTAAGGTATTATACAGTGATTGGCCAAATTATCCTTTGACCTTGCATATTACTGTTTCTATTAAATAGTGCAAAATGAATATTCATGGCATATAATATGTCTTTATCCTACCCATAGTTAGGGCACTTTCTTCTTCTTCTTCTTCTTCTTGATTTTAGTTCCTTCTACTGTCTTAGAAACAATATCCATAATTGATTACATTTACTTAAATTTCAATGAAAGGGAGATTTGATACATTTTCTTGTAATTCTTATCTGGAGACTAGCAATGCCCATGAGATTAACCCATGAGTCATTTACTTTATATTAAATATAACTATTTCTAGCCAATTAGGATACTGTAAAATTCAAATGGCATATAATCATATAGGCTACATAAGTGTTTCATCTAATTTTGCATAAACACTGGATTTGTTTGGTATACACTAATATTTCTCAAATGAATATTCATTATCAATTATCAAAAACCATACACAGGTTAATAAAATTGTTAGAATGTGTGCATTGTTTTTACAGTGTATACTGACCATTCTTTGATCCTCATGCCAGCCTCAAAGAACCCAGCATTAGGGTTTTATAGTGGTGTGTGTGTGTGTGGCAAAAAGGACATGAGGTTCAACAAACTCATTTCACCTTACTGCTTCTATAGAAAGACTATAATTCTTGTCTTTACTTGCAGTGATCCTGTTAGGTAAGGCCACATAACTGGGTCTAATGCAATGTGTGTAGAATAGTGCCTATGTCTATGAATAAGGGTTGCTCTATGACTCCCTAGTATCTCTGTCTTCTATTTCAATCATGATCAGGGCAATTATATTGAAGATAGTGACATTTACTATAGAAACAGCTTAGTTTTTTTAATTAAGATTTTTTACATTTTAATTCCAGTATAGTTAACATATAGTGGTATGTTAGTTTCAAGTGTACAATATGGTGATTCAACAATTCTACATGTTACTCAGCGCTCATCATGGTAAGTGTACTGTTTAATCCCCATCACCTATTTCCTCAGTCACCTCCCTTCTGGTAATCAACAGTTTGTTCTCTATGGTTAAGAGTCTAGGAAACAGCTTAGTTTTTAAAGTCATTTTTGGAAAGAAGCCTCCAAGAGAATCTGACACACATTGGAATTTGAATGGATAAGAAACATTTTTGTTAGTTAGTGCTATTAGGTTTTGTGATTTACTCATTACTACAACATAGTTTAGATTACACTGACTAATAAAGATATTGGTAATTTGAATTGTTGCTATGAAATTATAAAAAAAGGAAATTTGTAGGCTTAGAAGTCAGAAAATAAAGAAGAAACTGAAATTGAAAGCTAGAAAGCTGGTGAATTGTGTCATGCAGTAGCAAAATATTTGATTACCTCCCATAACTCTGAAAGCAGACTATGGGCCTATTGAGATTGTGAGTCTAGGGGCACCTGGGTGGATCAGTTAGTTGAGGGTCTGACTTTTGATTTTAGCTCAAATCATGTTCCCAGCATCCTGGGATCAAGCCCTGGGTGCTGTGCCACATTGAGAGTGGAGCCTGCTTGGGATTCTCTCTGTCTCTGTCTCTGTCTCTGTCTCCTCTCTCCCTCTGTCCCTTTTCCCCTGCTCGTACTCTGTAAAGCAAAGCAAAGCAAACAAACAAACAAACAAAGATTGTGGATCTAGAGAAAGAAGTTTTAAATCATTACTTTAGCACAGATTGTTGTTTATTATTGATTTAAATAGATGAGGAATTATAAGAAAGAATTATATTAAGGAATAATTGGAAGGATAGTGAACAAAACTGAATACGAAAACAAGAGAGTTTGGGATTTTTTTAATTTTAGAAAATTACTACTTCTAGATTCCATACAGTAAGAAATTAAGAAATGTATTTTTTTAGCAAAAAAAAAAAAAAAAATCAGTTGAATAAATTGACCCAGGGAAAATACCAGATTAAGTTGTAGCTTTCCCATTTAAGTCTGAGAGCTTCCAGGTTGCCACCAATAAATTAAGTGAGACAGACTTGGGAAAGAAAGAAAAATATAAGTGGATTTGAAAACTATGTCTATTAAAGAATGTTTAAGTGTGAAACAGACTGGAAGCAAATAAATCTGAAGGCTACAAACTTTGAGGAAAATTAGGATCACAAAAAGTTAAGATTTTTTTAAAGACTTAAAACAACTCTTAAGACCTTAACCTTCATGAGCAATAGCCTTACATCAAAAGCTCTGCAGAAGTAATATCCCCTCTCCCCACAAAGTACTTTATACATAGGCAAAGTAAATAATGAACCAGGAAAAATCTCACAGAATGTGGAGCCAGGTAATAAGGAAAACCATGAACAAGAAAATTACTCCTGGGTCACCTGAGTGGCCCGGTCAATTAAATGTCCAACTCTTGATTTCTGCTCAGGTCATGATCTCACTGTTCATGGGATTGAGTCCTGAGTCTGGCTGTGTATTAATAGCGTGGAACCTGCTTAGGATTCTCTCTCTCCCTCTCTCTCTCTCTGCCCCTCCCTGCTCTCTCTCTCTGTCTCTCAAAATAAATAAACATTAAAAAAAGACAGTTTCTCCCATAAAGCAGATTCAGAGATAATCAAAACTTAGAGTAATCCTGGCACTTCTAAGGTAGAGGGATTGTACAATGCTAGCTCAGTGGTGTTTCAGAATTACTTGAGACCAATGACTAGAAAAGGTCTCTTCTCAAACGGGAGTATTTATTTGGGTTATCCAGTCACTACTCTACACGTTGTGTGTGAGTGTATGTATCTACAATCAGACAATTTTGTGGTCAAGAGGAATGACCACTGAAACGTCTAGCTCTTACAAGTCACTGGAGCCCCATGGATAGAAGTATGTGGGGCTTAAAAATCGTGGACTTTGAGTTGGATGTAATAATTGGATGGGACTCTTGGTTGTCCTTTTTCAGGGAGAAAGAAAGTGTGTTCTAAGTGTAGAGAGAAAAGTGACAGATATTTAGTGAAGGGGAGGGAGAATGATGTCATTCAATCCCTGCGTATTCAATAACTCCTTTCTTTCTCTATACTATGTTTTCAAAACTGTTGTAATTAGTTTGGGATCTTATGACTAGATAATGGCCATGGGACTGGTTTCTTCAGTATGGGACTTCCAAGGCCTGGATATGAAACTCCTTGCACAAACTTTCACCTTGTCTTTTGCTTTTGTGACAACCAGGAAGACCATTTAAGAGATGGTGCCATATGATGCTTGTAGCCTGGTTCACTTGATTACTACTCATAGCACTGTCACCAAGAATAAAACTCCAACCTAAAATATACTCTGTGTATTCTGGGGCACCGGGGTGACTCAGTCAACCTAAGTGTTGGACTTCAGCTCAGGTCATCATCTCGCAGTTTGTGAGTTCAAGCCCTGAGTCAGGCTCTGTGCTGACAGCTCAGAGCCTGGAGCCTGCTTCAGATTCTGTGTCTTCCTCTGTCTCTGCCTCTCTCTCTCTCTCTCTCTCAAAAATAAACATTAAAAAAATCAATTAAATTAAAATAACATATACTATGTGTATCCTAGAAGTAAAATTTTATTTTGTTAACCTAACATTGTTACCTGAGCTGAGCATAGCCTGCCCTACTAATGAATGTCTCCTTTGGCTAAAAAATTTGGCAGTGTTTCACACATTTTGTGTGTGTTGAGCACCTAGCAGAGTTCTTGACATATAACAATAAGCAATTTGTGTTCAACGGGTGTTTGTTTATGAAACAGATTATCAATTCTGTGGAGAAGGTAGGGTAGATAACATTTTACAGAGAAAACAAAGATCACATATGTGTGTAGCAAATTGAATTACTGCTCCCAATTCTTCACTTCCAGGTATAGCAGGATATCTTACATGGACACCCTTTGGCCCATTACTTTTTAGTGAGGTATCTTTTTGAGGTCACAATATATTTGCCTACCCCATTGATACTGGGTTTGCCATGTGACTTGCTTTAGTCAATAGGATGCATGTGTAAGTCACAGTATGCTAGTTTCTAGCTGAGGAGTTACAAAGCATTCAGGTTTTCACTTGCTTCTGAGGCTCCTTTTAGGTCATGAAAATAGTGCACCCAGGTAGCTCCTTGCCTCAGAAAGAGAAGTGTGGGAGGACAGGAACCCATCTGCGGTCTGGAGGTTGGCCCAGTTGAATCCCTTTCAATCCAGCTAAGATTGGTTAAATCTCAGGAACTCAAAGAACTGTGAACTATTCAAACACAAAACAAAACAAAACAAAAACTGTTGTTGTAGGACAATGAGAATCTGAGTTTGTTTTCTATATAGCAAAATCTGACATTACAGTAAATGCCATAGCTGGAAATAGAATTCAGTCTTCTGACTTTGGATTGAACATCTACTACACAATAGGAAAGGTTAATTTTGAACTTAAATGGTAATTTAAATAATAGTAACTCTTCTATTCAGCCTTTACTAAAATTTTAATTTAGAATGCATCTTTAGTTTTTACACTATTTTATTTTTCTTTATTGAAATTTATTTTGTTTTGCATAATTTGTTATTTGAAAAAAAGAACTTTTAACTTTTTTACCTTCACTCAAAAGCAATTTGTTTCCACAACTATAAAAATAGACAAGATAAAGAAGAAAGAAAAAGTTATAAAATGGTCAATTTCAACTGTGCTATCTTTCTTTTCTTATGACAATATGCGAGTCTAATGGATTTTGTTAATGCCTCTTGGGTCTTTTATGGCATTTAAGAAATAACATTCACTGGAGTTTATACACTACAACCAAGCACTTACTGTTCCATCTTCAATGTGTCGCATGAACGAATGCTAATGCCTGTTTAATTTTTTTTTTTAGGTTTGCAACATATATTTCATAACAAACCATTTAATAGCAAGGCCAAGAAGACACCTAATTACTTGAATTTATTTTTAGCACTTTCCTCATTAAGTTAGACATGACCAAAACAGGCTGTTATAATTTATCCATGGAGTATCACTATCAATGTGCTGCTGTCCCGTTGATAACCCTTGTGTGCTTCATTGTTTATTTTATAGTAAATCTTTTAAAATACAAATCTCATTTCCTCTTTTACTCTGAGCTAGATTTAAGACCTCTTCCTTGAAGTGACTGTTAGTTCTTTCAATTCAGTCAAAAAATAATAAAAAGTCTTGGCAGGAAGAATGAATTTACTACTCAGTTAAAAGTACTAGCATATTCAGGCAAAATAACTGTACTGGTTGTACATTTAAACATAACCCCTGTGGTGTCAAACTTTACTGTTTCGTACACTGTGGCTAAGATTAGAGACACTCTAAATTATATATACTGCACATTTTGGTGTAGTATAGATGATGTGTTTGTATAGAACAAGATATAATTGCTGGAATTGTTAGGTGTTTTAACTATCTATGAAATGACTAATACATTTTTGTTTTGCCAGATCTATTTCCTACTATATATTTACTAATTGTTTAATAATAATTAAGAACATAGGAAAATGTTACCAGAGCAAACAGTATACATTAAATAGTAGAATTTTGATATTTATAAACATTTTTGATAATTTATTCCCATGTCTTTCCATTTAGGTGATTTTATCTAGCAAATATAGGTGAGAAATGGTTCTGACAACACATACACTATTCAGAAGAGAACATATGTCTTACGAGAAAAGAAATTTCTTTAATCTTTCCATCTTGTCTTCATCATCCTATATTTAATTTACCTTAAAAGTCAGAAGGGAGTTTCACTTTTCATAGTTGTGAAAATGAATGTCAGACAATGGTTTTCAAGTTTATTCAGCAAGGAAAACTCATATTTTTACAACTTTCCCATTTAAAAACCTCCTTTTCTTCTTCTTTTGAACTTGCACTAATGAGTTATCATGACAGATTTTATTCATTCTGAAATGGTAGAGGAAACTCTGATATTATCTTCTGGAATATTGGAGACTGCTCCCAAATTACTATATTGTAAGTTCAAGTTGAAATGAATAGTGTGAAAGCAGTTCAACAAAGAAGGAACAGGAAATAAGATAACATGATCCTAATTTTTACCCTGAATTGATTTTACCAATGCCTGTTAGCCTATGCAACAAAGTTCTTATGGATTGGGACCTTGTAGTATCTTTGTTTCACTAGTTCAGGTGTTCTTAATATTGGCACTATCGACATTTGGAAAGAATTATTGTTTGAGAGGTGGTTCTGTCCATTATAGGATGTTTAACAGAATAACTGGCCTCCACTCATATAAATGTCTCTGATATAATGCCTGTAAAGTTGGGAGATGGTACCTCATTCCTGCAGGATATTTCTTCAAGGCTGCTGCTTTAGATTTTCCTCCTGCATGCCATTCTAACACTCTGTCAGGTCAGCAGCATCTGTGTGATGCATTATGTATTACAACAACCAGTGAATCATGTGGTCAGATGCTGCCTGGGGATTACATGTCTGTAGATCAGGCATCCTGTAACCACCTGGGTAGTGGTGCTGGCTGAGACCCAGTAGAAAGCAAAGACAACCTTTACTTAGACTAGGTATATATTCCTGTGTAAACAAACTAACATGCTTAATATAATAGAAAGACCCAATATAAACACTTTGGAACAAGTGGCCATTTGGGCTACTCGAGGAATAATGCCATATTGGAGGTAAGCACTGATCTTCGCTGTAGGCGTCGTGAAGATTCAGAGGTAGTGGTAACAGTAGTGGGACTAGTGTAAATAAATAGGAATCCATGCTTTTGGGCCCATGGATTGGGCCTACCTATTGTCCTTGTCATCATAACCTTGTCCTTCATAACCCATCATAATAGTACTATGGTTAGTTGCTGATAGTTCTGCCTCAACTAACATAAACTTGTTGAATGCTGCTTCCATTTGGAGGTTTAGTACCTTTTCTTTAGTGCATCATTTCTGGTAAGCATTCACATATTATGTTTATTCTCATATGTCCATCCACATGTCCTTTTTACCAATCTTCCAATCTTTTTCCTTCCAAGTCCTTGATCAGTCATTTGTCACTACCCATTAATCCATATATATTATGACCACAGGTTAATTCCCCTTCTATACAAAGTAAATATCTAAGTGTCCATGCATCATGACTATGCTTAAACCTAATCTTGAGTGAGGCTGTAACAAGTCTTCCATTCTTTTTTAGCTGGCTTGCACATAATATCCTATCCAATATGTAAAAGAATTTTTGGAATTTTACTTTTTTTGGAGCTCTTGGTACATGATTCCACAAAATGGTCATAGGTATGAGCTGGAGGAGGGGAACTGGTGCAAGTGTAGTGGGAGATTTAGGAGTGGGCTACTTTCTCACAAAGCTTGCTGTACCCTCCGACCATGCCCCTGATTGCTCCTGGATACATTCTTTCTATCTGAACAATGATTTTCTTCTGAGTTCACTGAACTTCATGATTTGGTGCGTCTGACAGTAAGTACCAAGTTCATGATGGACAGTTACAGATGGTCAAGCCTTTTCTCTGCCAGTGCTCAATAGCACTCTAAGAGCTATTTTTAAAATAACTTCACACTCTTTATTGCAGATGGCATACTCTTGCCTCAGAACCCCATGATGCACTGGGAGCTGCCATACACTCCATACTGCATCTTTTTCCAACATCCAAACTTCAACATCATAAGCTTTCTTGACTCACTTGACTGACTATACAGCTGATCACATTGCAGCCTGGAACTGTTGAAGACCTGTGCCTCACTCAAAACTGGCAGCCTTCATTACATCGTATACCTTGAATATATACAATTTTCACTTGTCAATTATAGCTCAATAAAGCCTGAAAAAAAAGATGTAAAAAGTGGTGGCAGCCCTTACTTGTTTCCTGATATCTGGCTAGAGAAGTATTTGTAGATGTGAAATATGTTTTATCCAAAACCTGAGGAGGCCTAGTAGGATTTAAAGCTCCTTCTTTGTGAGAGAGAAGGTACAATTCATTAATTTCTCTTTTTGTTTGGATATTACGTTCTGGCATATCCCTAACCATTGGGCACTTAAAAACTTTACTACATTGACAGGTCCTGGAATCATTGTAGGTTATATTCTAGCCTCTAGAATGTACATGTACTGCCAAGGTCTTCAGAGTAGGAGCCACCTCTTGCTTATACTTCCTGATTAACATAATACCTTCAATGTAATGGGCCGATGTGATATTCTATAGGATATCTAAATAGTCTAGATCTCCTTTTACTACATTATGACAGAGTGTTGAAGAGTTAACATAGTCCTAGAGTAAACTGTAAATGAATACTCTTATTTTCTCCAAGGGAATGAGAACTGTTTCTGATCCTATGTCTTAACGAAATAGCGAAGAAGATATTTACAAAGTCAGTGGACTGATGCCATGTACCTGAGCTCTATTAATGTGCTTTACCAAAGATATCATATCTGACATAGCAGATGCCATGGGAAATGCTGGTTGGTTACATTCACCCTGTGTATAGCTACTTGCTGGGATTCAGGATCCATTGGTGTCAGGGAGGCCAGACCTATAAATTAAAGAGACAGAAGGATGGAGACCATAATTTATACATCCTTTAAATCCTTCAGTGTGGTACGTACCTCAGTTATTATCTCTGGTATATAATACATATTTTTTTTGGTCTGTTTTATTGTCTTAGCTGAAGAAGAAGTAGTAATTTCAGAAAATTCTTCATGACCTTCTCCACTGTGATTGCCCTCAGCCCTGTAGGTGAAACCCACAAACTCAACTGTTATTCCAGTGGCCAAATATGTCAATGTCAAATATATATTCAGCTATCAGAGAGACTTCTACTGGGAGAGTGTGTCAACTCAGTGGGCCATTTTAAGGTTGCATTTTAGTTAGGAATTGATTACCTGACCCCACAGGATTCCACTTTATCAGGGGAATCATAAGGTCGCTTCAGTTCTTCAGATATTAGTGTCAACTTAAACGCTGTGCCCAACTGCCCTCAAAATTTCTGTGTAGTCACCTTCCTCCAGTGCATAGTAAGTGGCCAATAAGTAACAGCTCAAGCAAATGGCCATAGGTCTCTTTGAAAGGCCTGGAGAAAACATTACAGTTTCTCTTTGCCAAAGTTGCAGCATCTTTCAATAAGGGGACCCAATCAACTTTTCAACTAATGGTTTCTGTATACAAAAACAGCTTCACATAATACTTACTTCCCTGGGACTTTTGATTCTGCACTCTATTGTCTGTCATGACAATTCAGGTATATCAACACCTGAGTGTGTTATGCTGTGACTTAACTCTGATTATAGCTCTGAGGAAGTGGCTTTCCTAAGCTTCTGAGTGGGCAACTGTTGTTTTCTGGAGTAAATCCCTTTATATTCTTTTCTGATAATGGAAGTGTGATAGATTTTAATGGGATAATATGGGCCATTTCTGAAGGTTCAGAATGTTAAGAAAAATCTAGAGGGTCAAAGTCTTCTAGGGCTTTCTCCCAGATGTCCCTGTCATGGGTCAGAGTCCCATGGTTTCCCAACTAACACCCTGTGTTTGGTATTAAAGATCTGTTTTGGTAGAACATTCAAATATCTGAAATTCAGCGCCCTGTGTTTCAAATCCTGGGCTTAATCTTAGCTTTATCTGTCTGCTTAGAGCAAGATAAGAGTATTTCCCTGTGAGCTACTTTTTGGCTTTCAGTTAGTTTTAAATTGT
This sequence comes from Panthera pardus, assembly GCF_024362965.1. NCBI lineage: Eukaryota > Metazoa > Chordata > Mammalia > Carnivora > Felidae > Panthera > Panthera pardus. Next base: position 35,937,823 of record NW_026526766.1, read on the forward strand.
TTGTTAATAGCCCTCATCTTTCATTATTGATCTCATCAAAGCAATAATCATCCAATTCTGTTTCTCTTATATTTATACTTCTCCTTCTAATGATATATACTTTTAATTTTAATTCAAATTAGTTAACATGCAGTGTAGTCTTGGCTTCAGGAATAGAACCCAATGATTCATCGCTTACATATGACACCCAGTGCTCATCCCAACAAGTACCCTCCTTAATGCTCTTCATCCTCCCCTCCAGCAACCCTGGATTTATTTACTATATATAAAAGTCTCTTATAGTTTGCCTCCTTCTTGCATTTTTACTTTACCTCCTATCTTATTTTTACTTCCCTTTCCTATGGTCATCTGTTGTGTTTCTCAAATTCATTCAGTGAAATCATATGATATCTGTCTTTCTCTGACTGACTTATTTAGCTTAACTTAATGCCCTCTAGTTCCATCCGTGTTGTTGCAGACAGGAAGATTTCATTATTTTTCATTGCCACATCTTCTTTATCCATCTATCAGTCAATGCACATTTGGGTTCTTTCCATAATTTTGCTATTGTTGACAGTGCTGCTCTAAACATTGGGTTGCATATGTCCCTTCAAATCAGCATTTTTGTCTCCTTAGGATAAATAGCTAGTAGTGCAACTGCTGGGCTGTAGAGTAGTTCTATTTTTAATTTTCTGAGGAAACTCAATACTGTTTTCCAGAGTTTCAATGACATTTCTCAAAGCCTTGATTATGACATTGTATTTACCTCTACTCACACACCATCCCATATCATCACGGGTAATAATTTTAAGACTTGGACTGCCACCATGTTTCAGGGGCTCTCTACACACTACTCACCTGTAGGCACAAGGGCCTCATGGCCAGCTAGATGATGATTAAGAAGGTTCTGGCAAAACTCCATCACAGTCTCAACTTTCTCTGTATTCTTGACACCCACTGCTACAGATTGATTTTTGGGAAGAATATATTAAGATGAAGTTAGGAGAGCAAAATGATCTTGGGTAAATAGTGGCTATAAAAGAAAAAGGTAGCAAGCAAGAAAGGGCAAGGTGAGGTGTTAGACCATGCCATACATTTGAAAAATCTTTGCCAAATGTGAACTCCAAAGCAAACACTGTCTATTAGAGATATACTGCCTTATTTGAAAAGCCTGGCAAACGGTGAACTCCAAGGCAAACATTGTCTGTTAGAAGTATCTTGCCTTATTTGGAAATGGCTAGTTTTTTGTATGTAACAGAAAGCTTGCTAATCATCATGCTAATTTCTTGAATTCCCAAGAGGATAAATCTCAGCTTGAATGCTATGAGACCCTGAAGACACTAGAAACTAGATGTCATGAGCTAACCACACTCATTATACCTGGGAGGCTAGTCCTTCTTTGAGGGAGAATCTAAGTGGTACATTTGTGTGTCTACCACACCATCAAAATATGAATCTTTAACTTTCTAAACTACTTGTCAAGTTCATTTTATGGGATGGATAAGAATGAAGCTGAACTGTTCTATCTAGTAAAATTGGAAAGTTTTAAATTTAGTTTCTTATGAATAGCAATTGAGGGGAGAGAAAGAGAAAAGAGAAAGGGGAGGGGACAATGGAGTATGCGTAAGAGCCCTAAGCTTAGGGGGGGAAAAGAGCCAAGAATAACTGATATTCAATTTTTGACCTTTTAATTGCTACAACATGAAATCTGTTTTATCTTTTGAAGCCCTTAGTGAAGTTTGGTGTCAATTAAGATCAGTGCTTTATTGTGATGAAGTCAAGTAAAATATTTTCAGTTCCACATCTAAGGTAATACAGTGTAGAACAAAAGAACCACAAGGTGATATTAAGATAATCCTTCCAAAATGTTAACCCCTTCCACAGATGATCCTGAAATATACCTATCTCTTACCAGAGTCAATATTCACATCTTAAATCTGTGGACTGTGTACCCATCTAAGCTCATGAAATGAAAAAAAATATATATATATATTTATATATTTTTTTATATATATATATATATCCCAGAAATAAACATTAGGATTATCTTTTACTCATTTTGTTTTTGTTCTTCATTGTGTATATTCATTCAGTTGATAAGATATCAGAAGTCTTTATTTACAGGAATTTTTCATACTTTTCCTTTCATTCTAAGCCCCACTTGCCACTACTGACATTCAGACCCACGATGCATCAATTCCAAATTTTTGACACTAGTCTCTTACCTTTTGGCTTTGAATTTCATGTTTCTAAAGCACAACTGTTACTTTCTTATTTTAATATTTAAAAGTATTCAGAGGTTTCTCATGGCTTAGCTTTGTCAAATAGTTTTGTTGATTGGTAGATGTTAGCAACCGTGTTAGGTGTTGGAATACAATGATAAACAAAAGCACAGTCCTTACTTTTGAGAACGCCATATAGTTGCAGATGTGGCAGAACACAGAGTTCAAGATAGAGATCTGCATGGAGTGGCAGAAGTTATGGAAAGAGAGATCTGTGATGTCAGGTTGCATCAATTCTGGACTCTTCCACCTAGCTTTCAAAATTGAGGTTATTTGTTATGCCCTACACACCCAGATTTGTCCAGACACTGCCCAAACACAAACTTTCTGTTGCTGTTTGAAAACTATTTTGATTCAACCCCATACACAAAGCTCTTGGTCACCTGTTTATCTTTGCTTATTCTTCCTGCCTAACATGGCTTTCAACAGCTTTTGCCTGCTTATCCACATCTTTTTTCCGAGCTTTTAAAAGATAAGTACCAAGGCCAAGGTTTTGTTTCAATCATGAATTTTTACCAGACAATCAAATTGCACACAGTTTGCCATCTTCTCAAAATCCATTCTGCATATAACCGATTGTATCCCCCTCTTGGAATTTATCTCATTTGTTATTGAATTCAGCATGACAATATCATCTTTTTAAAAAAAATTAATGTTTATTTTTGAAAGAGAAAGAGACAGGACGCAAGTGGGTTAGGGGCAGAGAGAAAGAGGGAGAAACAGAATTGGAAGCAGGCTCCAGGCTCTGAGCTGTCAGCACAGAGCCCAACGCGGGGCTCCAACTCACGGACTGAGAGATCAATACCTGAGCCAAAGTTGGCCACTTAACCGACTGAGCCACTCAGGCGCCCCATGACAATATCATCTTTAAAAGTAGCTTATTTATGGGGCGCCTGAGTGGCCCAGTTAAGTGTCTGACTCTTGATCTCTGCTCAGGTCATGATCTCAGGGCTCCTGAGATCAGCCTCCACCAGGGCCCTCTGCGCTGACTATACAGAGCCTGCTTGGGATTTTGCTGCTCCTTCTCTCTGCTCCTCCTCCTCTTTCTCTTTCTCTCTCAAAATAAATAAATTAACTTCAAAAAAGTAGCTTATTTATTCATGGAGGACTTCATGCTAAGAAGCACAATTAAGCAGACCCCTATTCCTACTATTAATGTCATAGAGCTGTAGAAATTGATGGATGGCTTAACCCATCATTGAAATGACTACTTTAAGGACTCCTAACATTTACTTCAGCAAATGTTTTTGTGTTGCAGATAGAGTGGTGAATAAGGCAAAAAGAGTGCTTATATTCATGAAACTTCTAGATATATTATAAACAAAAAAATAATAAAGTAATAAAACCTGTATTTACAGACTTTATAATAATGGAAATGATATATTAAGGAAGGAGGATATGACAGAGAGCACCTGGGGATTGACAGAGAGCTTCTTCAAGGTAGTCTGAAAATGCCTTACCAGAGTAGCTGACATCTGATATTTATATAAATTTCTCCCTCAAATGGCAAAACTCTAGTCATATGACAAGTATAAGAAGGAGCATTTCAGGCAGAAAAAAATAAAAAAAGAGATTAACACAAAAGGATTGAGAAGCCAATGCAGCTAGAGCACAGTGAACAAGCAGAGTTGTACAAGATGAGGAAGAAAAGATAGGCTGTTCTGTGAGCAAATGGTGTCATTCTGTTAGAACTCCTTTCTCACCGATTCTCACATCGAAATGCTTTGTACTCTCTTTGTACATTGCTGGCCCTTGTTGTTTGTTGATTGATTTATATACATGTCAATTGAAAGTTAGGATTAGAATTTTTTATTGAATAATGTCTTTTGTTTTTTGTTTTTTTTTTAATTTTTTTTCAACGTTTTTAATTTATTTTTGGGACAGAGAGAGACAGAGCATGAACGGGGGAGAGGCAGAGAGAGAGGGAAACACAGAATCGGAAACAGGCTCCAGGCTCCGAGCCATCAGCCCAGAGCCTGACGCGGGGCTCGAACTCACGGACCGCGAGATCGTGACCTGGCTGAAGTAGGACGCTTAACCGACTGCGCCACCCAGGCGCCCCTTGAATAATGTCTTTTGAAAGTTATGTCAAATCTCCCTGAATGGCTTTTAACCTAGTATTATTCAAATTTGCCAGTATCAAAAATAGGGCATTGATACTATTCTGGCACTTTTTGAGAGCAAACCAATTCCTGGATTAAGTTGTTGGTGGGACGTATTTGAGCCCTTGAAAAATTGTGAAAAGTCAACCCACTGATTTAATGTAGAAGAAAATGCGGTTAATCTGTTTGCTGTAGTTCTGGCCCTCATGTGTTCAGGTGACCTAGAATTGAAAGGATCCATCCTCTAAGTAATCTCATTTTTTTTCAGGTTTAATTAAATTAATCTATTCCCTTGAGTTCTCCTTTCTATTACAGAAAGTCCTTGAGGTAATATGGAAATTTTCCAGTTGTGAGGGTACTTTAATTAATTCAACAATTACAATAATAGCTAATATTTCTTATGTATTTAGCATATATCAGACATTTTTGCTAAGTATCTTATATGTGGTTTTCTCATTTAATTCTCTCAAAACTCTAGGAATGAGGTATTATGATTATCCTTTTTTATAAGATTTATAAATAGAGCTGAAGAAAGCAAAAGTAACTTGCCTTATGTCACACAATTAGTAAATGAAAGAAAGAGGATTTGAATGCAGGCAGAGTGATTTCTGAGTTTACATCTAACCACTGCTCTTTGAAACCAGACCAAACCAAACTATAGTGAAGCTACAAACAAAATAAAAATTTATTTGAGAATCTGAATTGTGTGTTTTCAATCTCCAATAATCAAATCCAATACAAAATTATAAAGATACCACATCACTTTATCTTGTATTGTAAAATCAGAACACCTATTTAAAAAGTAGAATCAAAGGACACCTGGGTGTCTGAGTCAGCTAAGCAGCTGATTTCGGCTCAGGTCACAGTCTCATGGTTCCTGAGTTTGAGGCCCACGTAGGGCTCTGTGCTGACAGCTCAGAGCCTGGAGTCTGCTTTGGATTCTGTGTCTCCTTCTCTCTTTGTCCCTCCCTGGATTGCACTCTCTCTGTCTCTATCAGGAAATGAATAAATATTAAATTTTTTAAAATAAATAAATAAATAAATAAATAAATAAAATAAAATGTAGTAGAATCAAGAAGCTCAAAGTAGCATATAGTAGATTTTATATGGTTTTAAAAATATGGTTTTATAAATAAAAAACATGGTAAAAAAATTCTTAATTCCATTTCTTCAAATAACTGCCCTTATGAAGTCAGTATACCTCAACAGTCCTCTGAGTTTCTCTATGTATTATAAAGAAACAAAATTATGTCCTCCAAAATATCTAAAAACATAGTTAATTTTAGAGATAATCATATGTTTTTTGTGTGCATAATTATGGGGAACACTTAACAAAAGATGCTCAACAATGACCTTGCTATTGTGCACAAGGAGATTTTCAGCCTTCAGAACATCATGTATGTGCTTCCCCCATCACACAATTAAGTTAATTTTTACAGAATGATTTTCCGACATGGTGATCTAAAACAAACAAACAAACAAACAAACAAACAAACAAACCATTCTTACTATAACTGTTGGAGACATTTCAATTAAAGAAGAGTAATCAGAAAAAATTTAAACATTCATTGTTTTTAACCTTATGTGTCAATCCAGTACATTTAAGGTCCTTTTTAATCTTTTGCATATTCTATTTTCTTCAGCCTTCCCTTGATCTTATTTTTAGTCTTCTTTGTATATCATGTTTGTATTTGCCAGTGTGTAAAGTCACGTGAATTAGCTCATGTTTCCTAGTCTTTTTTTTTTTTTTTTTTTTTTTTTTTAGCAGAGGTCTAGCCTCAGGGGCCAGCAGTTAATATAAATACATAAATTGTTTCAGGGAGCTGTAGGTGTGTCTGTTTGCATTGCAATAAGGACTTGGCCAACAAGAAGGACATTCTCCTTACTGGGGCCACTGCTACCTAGTATCTATAGGTTGGCACAATATTGAACAATATCTGATTTATAAAAAGTGTTTAAACTCCATATTTTAAACACGTTGATCACTAATTTAAATTTAAAAAAAGGGGGGTGCCTGGATGGTTTAGTAGGTTAAGTGACTGACTGTTGGTTTTGGTTCAGGTCATAATCTCATGGTTCATGGGTTCATGACCCACATCTGGCTCCACATTGGCAGTGTGGAGCCTGCTTGGGATTCTCTCCCTCTTCTCTCTCTGTCCCTCTCCCACTCACGTGCTCAGTCTCTCTCACTCTCTGTCAAAAATAAATAAACTCAAAAAAATAAAATAAAAAAATTTACCCAAGGGCCGCATGGGTAGCTTAGTTGATTAAGTGTCAAACTCTTGGTTTCAGCTCAGGTGATGATTTCAGGTCCTGAGATCAAGCCCCATGCTGGGTTCTGCATAAGCATGGAGTCTGCTTAAAATTTTCTCTCTCCCTCTCTGTCTGCCCCTCTTTTGCTATCTCTCTCTCTCTCTCTCTCTCAAAAAAAAAAATAATAATAATGAAGAGGAAAAAAAAAGTAGAAAGAAAACCTATGCCAAACAAAATATGTGCACAGCCTGTCATTTGTAGCTACAAAGTAGTATGGGATTGACTGATATAAATTCTAAAGTTTGCTAACAGAGCGACCATGTGAGTTACTTTAGTTATCTGAGCCTCCAATGTTCTCACGTTTAAAATAGAAATAATACTATATTACCTGTTGTTTTGAGTGTTAAAAGATGTAATGCAGGTGAAATATTCCTAGCACATTTTTGACAAAAAGAAAGATTTAGCTAAATTGTAATCAACTTCCCTTATTTTTCCTTTATGTTTTTTCCTCTTGTCACATTTTTATCTGGCTAAATGTGTGTTACCTATCTGTTCTATGAATCCTCCCTAATTTCCTCTTTCTCCTCAAATTTACCCAGCCTTTATTAATTGCTTATTGTTATTTTATGATGGATTATTGTCATTAAATACATCCCCACTTTAAAAAAAAATGTGGTTTCTTACTTTGCTTTGCTGATATTGTCATTGCAACACTGAAAATAAACATGGAAAACATTTGGTGGGCTTCTGTCCTGATCTGAAACTACATGTGATCCATAGCAGTTGTTTGAAAAATACATCTTTATAACTTGCATTTGAAGAAAGGAACTATGTAAACTCAATGCGTTATTAATAAAAATTGTTGATTGTATGTGGATGATCCTTTTGAAAGCCTGCCTTGCCTAGCCTTAAAGGGAGTGAAATGTGAGAGCAGAGAGTTGCCAGTCATGGAAATCGTTCCTAATGTCCCTGTTTGTGTGGATTTTGCTGCATCTTTGGTCATTCTCAACATCAACTCTCACTTGTTCCTATTTCTGCTAAATCCCTCCAGACCTATTATTGCCTTGTAGTTATCAAATTGTTTCTTTTTCTCCCAGATTAAAATCATTGTCTTTCCATCTGACTCAATATTTTCATGGACTGTAAACCTAATGTCCATAATTGGCATGCCCAGGGTGTTCTTCAATATTTTGTACTGTTCTGTGTTCTTACATCAGATACACATTCTTTGGGCCATGAAAAATAAAAGCTAATGTGTATCCTAGAGAAAACAAAACATTGACAAATTTACTATCTCTCTCTTTGTTTTAATTTTTTAATGTTTATTTATTTTTGAGAGAGAGAGAGAGAGAGAGACAGAGTGTGAGCAGAAGAGGGGGAGAGAGAGAGGGAGACACAGGATCCGAAGCAGGCTCCAGGCTCTGAATGTCAGCATAGAGCCTGATGCATGGCTCGAACCCACAAACCATGAGATCATGACCTGAAGTGGGATGCTCAACTGACTGAGCTGCCCAGGCGCCCCAAAATTTACTATCTCTTTATACTTATTTTCATGATTTATTTCTAAAACATATGCTTAACTTGTAGTATTTTCATGAAAGGGACATAGTTGGTAGTTTTAATAAAGGAATTAACAAATATGTGGTTATGAAAAACTTCAACTTAAATATTTTGTGTAGCCCATAGTCACAAGCCCAGAAAATTTACAGTCCTCATGATTTGTATGCCCATAAGTGAATGGACTTTTATAACCTCATATACTTGGAAATATATGTTTCTCTAAATGTGCGACTAGATGCATACATAGTTCTATCCTATGAGTGACACTGAGGAAGACACATGCTTTATTTTTTTAATTTTATTTTTACTTATCAGGTTCTTTTTTTTGTTTTTCTTGTTTTTTTTAAATTTTTTTTAATGTTTTATTTATTTTTGAGACAGAGAGAGACAGAGCATGAGCAGGGGAGAGGCAGAGAGAGAGGGAGACACAGAATCCGAAGCAGGCTCCAGGCTCCGAGCTGTCAGCACAAAGCCCGACGCGAGGCTTGAACTCACGAACCGTGAGATCATGACCTGAGCTGAAGTCGGACGCTTAACCGACTGAGCCACCCAGGTGCCCCATCAAGTTCTATTTTGTATTCACAGACTCAGCTCTTTCTTTTTCTTAAATGTAGTTGAAAGAATGATTTTGATTTTTCATTTTTATTGACAGAGGTAAACATAGAAAGCATATTTCAAATGAACTGAGGTGTCTCACATTTCAGGTGATACTATTTCATAAACACTTTATATTATAAAAATTTTCTCCATATAACAATGGTCTCTTTTTTTTTTTTTGGTAGATTTCAAGCAACATATTAAAACAATCAATTTTTTTTAACGTTTATTTATTTTTGAGACAGAGACAGAGCGTGAACAGGGGAGGGGCAGAGAGAGAGGGAGACACAGAATCTGAAACAGGCTTCAGGCTATGAGCTGTCAGCACCGAGCCCAACGCAGGGCTCAAACTCATGGACTGTGAGATCATGACCTGAGCCAAAGTCGGACACTTAACGGACCAAGCCACCCAGGCGCCCCTAAAACAATCACTTTTAAAAATTGTTTTAATTTTACAGTTTTGTTTTTCTGATATCACCTATAGAAATTCATATTAGATTCTGAAATATACAACACAGAAAGGGAAAATTAATTTACCAACTATTTCACATAGAAACATATTAAAAACTTAATTAAATTAAGAACAGATAAAATTAATTAATAAAAATAAAAAGGATAGTTTAATATTAGGATATCTATTAACACAATGCATTATATCCATAGGTCAAGGGAGAAAAACGATATGGTCAAACTGGTAGATAACCCCCAAAACAATAGTCAGCATGTATTTCTAATTTTAAAAATCTTAGTTAAGTAGGAATAAAAGGTAAAAATAAATACATTTTTCAAAGTAAAAACTGCTGATATACTTAATGGTCAAATACTAAGCAAATTCAATCAGAAACAAAGCTGAAATAATTTAGGGGAAACAACAAAACTAACAATGACATGATGAATCACACATGCACTTGCTTAACATAATGTGTTCTTCTCCAGGCTGAAATAAGCCTTATACCAAATGATTGGGCACTAGAGATATTTCCATGAAAATCTGGAGAAGGTAAATTGGCCATCATGACAATTCTTTTTTTAACATCCTTCTGGAAGTTCTAATATAATTATTCAGGAAAAAAAGTTGGGGAAAAAGATAAATTTATCATTAAAAGAGGCAAAGTAAACATTTTTTGCTGATGATGTGATTTTCTACTTTGGAAACCCAAAAGAATTAACTAAAAACTGATATATAGAACTAATCTGTAGATCAGCAAGCTGGATTGAAAATAATACAGCAATCACATTTTCCTATACAATCATCAGTAAAAATAAAATGGATAATAAAGAGCCATATATGGTAGCAAGAAAAAAAAGGTCCTAAGCAATGAACTAGAATAAATTTTCCAGACCTTTGTGACATAAACTACATACATTTCTATGGAATTTAAAGGAAAAATGAAAATAAAGAAACATACTCAGATCTTCAATAGAAAGACTGAGAGAGAGCAACATTTCCTAAATTAATAATCACGTAAGATATCATTCTTACCCAAAGTGTAACTTTGAGAAAGCATAAGAAGCTTGATTAGGTTATTCTAAACCTGACTTGGATACACAAATACACAGAATAAACATAGTAAATATGGGAGGAGCTTTCTCTCACAACCAATGAAAGTTCATAAATATGCCATTAATAAAACAGTTTAGCAACAGCAACAGAATATATGCATAGGTCAGAGCAGGAATGATGAAAAGTCAGAAGCAAAGAGAATTAGACATAATTACTTAGTGAATCTTCAATCGGCATTTTAAATCAGTAAGATGACCAAATGGGTTAATTAATAAATGGCAGTAGAATAATTAGCTAACAGTGCACGCATACACACACACACACACACACACACACACACGCAAATACAAATACACATCCCTACATCATATTTTTTACCCAAATAAATCCCTGATAGATTAAAAATTCATTTCATTTAATCTTTAATTTACTGGAATTTATTTTTCTAATACCCAGTGTTGGTGAGTCCATTTTAATACACTGTCAATTGAGTGTGAATTCTTATTATTTTTTTAAGATTTTGTTTTTAAGTAATCGCTACACTCAATGTGGGAACTTATAGTCCTGCGATCAAGAGTTGTGTGCCCTACCACATGTGCCAGCCAGGCACCACTTAATGTGACCACTTACAAAATTTTTGGAAAGCGATTCAGCAATATGTGTCAAGTATCTCAAAAACATTCATAATATGTGACTTAGCAAATTCATGGTTAGAAATACAGTTTTGAATATTTGATAACATTTAAAAAGGTCTTTATTATTATGTGATACCAACAGTAAAAACCTGCAAATGTTGAAAGTATTTATTAATATGGGATTGGTGAAGTAAATTAGATAATATTCAAAACTGGTCTGTGGTCATTAAAATAAGAATGTATTTTTATTTAAGAAGAAAGAGATTTTCAAAATCCCTTCTCTGTGTCTGTCTCTGCTCCTTTTTATTATATATACACATAAATATGCACATATATACATACATATACTTATGCACGCATGCATATTCATATATATCAAACACACAAATTGAAAGTATATATAATGAGGGCAATAACTGCTAGCAATAGTATCTATTAAAATGTATTTTTGTGTTACTTGCATTTTCCAGGTTTCTTTTTTCTTCTTCTCTATGGATTACTTATAAAATATGCTATCTTTAACAGATATATGCATATATATGCATTATGATAATTTTAATTATAATTATGTTAGTATTTTTTTAATTAAAAAATATTTTTAGAGAGAAAGAGAGAGAGCACAGGGAACAAGTGAGGGAGAGGGGCAGAGGGAGAGAGAGAGAAAGAATCTTAAGCAGGGTCCACGCTCAGTGGCAGAGCCCGATGTGGGGCTTGATCCCACATCCCTGAGATTCTGACCTGAGCTGAAACCAGGAGTTGGATGCTTATACCACTGAGCTCCCCAGATGCTCCGTGAATAATGTTTTTAATCACACTTTTTTTGATTGCTAATGAACTCTATATAAAACAGGGTCATGATGTTTTAGACATCTTCGTATTTCCCAATGTACCTATAATTCTGCTAAATGATAAATATTGGCTGTTACTATTATCTTATTCTCTTTGTGCTGAAAATACAGAGATTAACAAACATAAACGTATGTTCTCTCCCTTTAAAAATCACATTAAACATATTTTTTAAAAGATAAAATAATAGATACAGGATCAATTAACATGGTATGAGTAAGCAAACTGTGCTAGGGACAGAAGGCCATACGAGGTTTTCTGGAGAAAAGAGTATCAGAACTTCAGTGTAAAAGAAGACTTAGGACTTAACCTGGTGAAGAAACTTTGAGAAATGGGTAGGTTACTAAGATGAGGCAGGATGTGAACAGGCCTAGAGACAAGAAAAATCAACCTTAACATTTCTTTTGAAAAGTTGATTTATTGGATGCAAGTTGGAGTAGGAATTTCTGAAGGATAAGTGTGGGTAGTGTAGGGGGATAGATCATGAAGAGCTTTCAGTGGTTGAGCTAAGAAACTTAAATTTTAAATTAACAGAAGCCTTTGATGTAAGTTAACTAGAAAAAAGGTAAATGTTGACATAGTATTAAAAAATATTTTGAAGTATACTTCACATGCCCAAGATGTTGTAGTTCTTTGGAAACAAAAGTAACCTACTCTTGCCTTATTTGTATACTAGAGTTTTGAGGTTGATAAGAACTAATCTACTCATTTTAAGTGATGTACAGGGTCCCATGAAGAGTATATGAATATGCTATAATATTATTTTCAAAGACACAGAAAAAGACACCAAGTAGGAATTTTTGTTGTTTTTGTTTTATTTTTCACAAAAGTTTTCTCTAACGCACTTTGGCTCTCTGTCATTTAACATGCATTAGCCTTTCAGCATATTTTATATACAAAATTTAAAAGACACATATTAATAAACACAAAATGATAGAGTGAAATTATTATCATAAATACTCAATAATGGTATAAGTATAATTCAGATGTAGTTTTCCTGGGTGACTAAACCTTGAAGACCAGTCTTAAAGTAACTATATATGCAATTTCACTCTAACGAACAAGTGGTGCCAACGTAAGTAAACGTATACAAGTTGGATAACAGGAACTGATTGGTGTGTAGCGTCTTGGCACAAGATGGAGATTCTTTACAAATGAGGAAGGAAAAGGCTAGAACAGTCACCTTTCCATTTCGAAGCAGAAAACTATAAATGTATTAAAAATATAAATGTAAAAAATCAACACATTATAAAATGATAGAATAGAATAATAGATGAATATCCTTCTGGCCTCTATAGAAAGAAAAATATGAAAGATACATATTTAGAAATAATTAAAGAATAATAAAACTATCAAAATTAAAATCTTTATTACAAAAGTCATAAAAATCAAACTGGGAAAAAACATACAAGGTTTATATTTTAGTAAGCATAACACATAAGTAAATCCTTCATATACAAAGAAGGCAAATCAAAAAGCAACAACAAAAGAAATATAAATGGACATAAACTACTCAAAGAAGAAACCCAAATGGCCAAGAAATACATATTCTCAATCTCCCCAGTAGTCAGTACAATACATTTCCAAGTAATAATCAGATAACCTTTCACATTCAGGAAACGTCCCAAAGCCTGACCATATCAACTGACAAAGAAAGTAGAGAAGCAGACACTCTATGCAAATCCAGTGGAAGTATACATTAGAATAATTTCTTTAAAGAGCAACGGAATGTGAGAAGCGGGAGAATGGATAATAAAGAGGAAAGTGAAAAAAAAAAGATTATACTATATTTGTATGCTATACATGGGATACATCACTTAAAATAAATGGATTAGATCTTATCAATCTCAAAAAAAATGGAGAAGAAAGAAGTTACAGGAATTTGTATGTGTGTAATCTGAAAATGCAGGGTTTTTGTAAATATAAAGTTATTACATACAAGTAATAAGAGTGTGTAAACAAGGACAAGCTACACATCCAATTCATGGTCACTGTGTCTGGGGATAGAGAAGAACAGAACTTGGTAGGGAAACAAGGGTTTCAACTTCAATACCTGAAAAAAATATGTTGAAAATAAATGTATCAAAATAATAGCCTTTTTTATTTGTTTACCTGAAGATGTGAATACATGAATGTTACATTAGTCCTTATATTTGTATTTTTTAAATAATTATTTTGAAAATATGGTTGGACTGGGTTTATCTGGAAAGTGGGGTATGTTAAAGGCAAAACATATAGAGACTTAAGTTCAAACTTGATATAACAGTGTAAAATCATAACTTGTGCTTATATTACTAGAGTGATATAAAATGGGCATTTAAACTCCTCTGGCACCTGAATATGAGAAAGAAGAACTAACGTGATAGTTGAAGAAATACACCGACTATGTCTAATTGCTCACCTTATCAAAGGTGCTGCAAGCAGATATTATTCCTTTGTGTGAATTACTGAACCAATCCCTCCATAGGAATAATTGCAAAATGATGCATGTTTCTTGCATATGTGTAACATGTGCCTTCTGGCTGGTGCAATACCAGGTCTAGAAAACAGCTTTACTAACTAGAATTCAGCTCTCACTGATACCACTAGCCAAGAACTTCTGTGTGGAACACAAATTTGGTTTTTTTTTAGCCATGCTACTTTGGGAATTTTTGACACAAGAAAGGATAATTAAATTTTGTATTTTTTGGGTTGGTCCTACACTTTATGTGTTATGAAAAGCATTCTCTGATATGCTGGTATATAAATTTGGAGTTTATATTGATGAGCAATCCAAATTTCAGTCATGATATTGCAGTTTCTGCCAGGCCCTAGCCATATATTAGCTATAATTTTTCTATACCAGAAAAATTGTCAGAAGTTAAAACCTCTTGTTTCTATGACATTTAGTATATTTCAGTCAACCTACAGCTGTATTATGGCCCTTACCTTTGAGGGATATGTCAAATAGCCAAAAAAATTATATGCCATGTAATAATGTTAATACAGATAAAATAAGCACCTTCAGAAGAAGTCAAGCAAAGATGCCATCTCTGAGGCCACTATTCAGCCTATGACATCTTCTATTTACTTTTACTTCTGTACAAAGTTGGAACTGTCTAAGCCAACAATAATTGATGTACTTAGTACTTCCATTGCCTGTAATGAGCACAATTATGCATTGTACAAGAACATATCCTCTGTATATGAACACAATCAACAATACTTGAAATTTAGAGACCCACAGATTTTTTTAATGTTTATTTATTTGAGAGAGAGAGAGAGAGAGAGAGAGAGAGAGAGAGAGAGAATGAGCAGGGGAGGAGGAGAGAGAGAGAGAGACAGAATCTGAAGGAAGCTCCAGGCTCTGAGCTGTCAGCACAGAGCCCAACGTGGGGCCCGAACTCACAAACGACGAGATCATGACCTGAGCCAAAGTCAGTCACCTAACCGACTGAACCACCCAGGTGCCCCTAGAGACCCACAGCTTTCTGATAAGTCCTAGTTCCATGTAAACATAGTGTGGCTGATTGTACATTTCCAAATACAAGAAATTCCTAATGATATTGTGTGTAATATATGTTTACACACACACACACACACACACACACACCATACAAACAAACTGGACTATAGCCAACATTTGACTGTTTAATCCAGCAACAGGTCCATAAATAATACAATTATACTTTAAGTTCTTTGGGCCAAAAAGTAAGGAAAGCAAACTGAATCCTGGGAACCCATGAGGACAGATGTCAAAGAAGGTTGGTAGCCAGGTTTTAAGATTTCAACCTCTGTGCTCAGATAAGTTGAATTGGATATAATGAAATGACAAGGAAGCAGAAGGAATGGAATGCAGATGGAAGAAAAAAATTAAGAGAGGTGGGAAGCAAAACATTGGAATGTGCCTTCCCTAAGGAGTACCTTTACCTTGGACAGCAGTGCCAAGACAAGAATAGGAGATTGGAAAGAACACTGTTCTGAAAGTCAAGAAACAAGGATTCTGAATCTGGCTATACCATTACCAAGTTGTTGATACTGGAAAAGTTATCTCCTTTTTTCTGAATCTTGGTTTGTCCGTCTCACTGTCCCAGAATCTCTGTCTTCCTTCAAGATACTGTGAACCCTGTAACCTCTTTCCTTGGTACTCAGGGATTACAATTAATAAACTGCTGCATCCTGCAACTGCATCTATGCTACATCAGCCCACCTTGTTGGCATAAGTTGTTTTTACAACAGCATTACTAAACGGCCATTGCAAAAGTTTAGAATCTATCAGTGGGTCAGACTTCCAGGATTTCGGGGTATGGCCTTTATGGTCCGCTGAAAAACTTTACTTCCTTTAATACGTTTCAAGGCCCTAGTCATCCCCAACCCTCAGGTTCAGTGGAGCAATTTTGGCATCACTGAACCAGCATCTCCCCCTTCACTATCCTAGCACTTTCCCTACAGAATTTTATGATAATGGTTCTGAGACTTTGTCAATCAAACCCAGTGGTAGAGTATTGTTTTGACAAATGTTAAGAATAAGCTCAACTTAGTGAAAAGACTAAAATAAGAATTACTTGGGTAAAGTACAAGATTATTTGCATAATAAAACGGCAAAAAAGTGTTCATGCCAGTCTCAGTGCCTGGAAGAGAGATTAGCAGCGTTTTTCAAAGCAACACAAAGATGCATCCTGTGGACACCTGAAATCCTCGTTGTGGTGTTCGCAGCTGAGCATATTAGTATCTGAATGAATGAAGATCATCTCAAATATTTAGGAAGTTCAAATGTCTCCTGCAACCCTTGTCATATAGGAGTTCAGGTAGGCTTCTATGGATATTTGCTGGGAACCACCACATCAAGATCCACGCTCTTCATCAATCTCACAGCGATGCAACACAAGATGTAACTAACATGAGATGCAGTACAGTCAGGCCTGAGCAAATGCTTCAATTAAAACTCTCATCCTTCACAATATAAAACTGAAACAGTTGGGTCATGATAATTTCCTGGATGCAGAGCTATGGCATTAGTGCCAGGGACAGTTTCCCAGACATCCCTGAAAACCACGCCAACAGTCTTTCGGATCTGCTATAAAGCTTATCTTTCCCAGGTTCAAATTTAAGTTCAGGAAGACTGAAGCATGAAACACATGGTGGTCTTGGGACCCTACACTAGTACAGATTGTGCTGTACTGGTCCTCTCATTACAAAGCATCAGCTAAGGATGATTAAAAAATATAGAAGGATAACAACATAGGATGTTGGTGTGGTAAGCTGGTGGGAGAGGGAAGAAGTAACTTCCGAAGAAGATACAAATACATTCCCAGCAATATAAGCAGAGGTGCAGAATTCAGGCAGGTGGTAAATGGATAAATAAACTGGAAAGCCATAGCTGGAAACCTCTGAAGGATTCTGACTAGACTGAATAGAAGTATCTTGCACTGCTTAACATATAGGTAGGTAAATCTTTGGTTGGACACTGCTGTCTCTGTAAACCTTCTGTAAAACTGTGATTATAAAGCTCATGTATATGCTCCCTCTAGCAATAGTAGGTAGGTAGGTAGGTAGATATTATGGAATTATACACAAAATACTTTTTTTATGTGTAAATCATGAATTCCTTTTATTGTCTGAACTATATTAAAAAGCATTAACATGAGACACTTTTAGTCATGGAGTTCTGCCAAGTGTTTGCATTGTTAATGGCGTGGCCAGCAAAGTGGTTAAAAATTCAAGTTCTATGGAGTCAGGGAGAAATCTCAGAAGATTTGAAATTAACTGTGGTATGTTTTAATATATGAATGCTTCTAAATAAGTTTTCAAAGTTCAAATGGATTGATTATCTCTCTAACTCCTTAATTTTTAGTGTTGCAGAAGTGTTAACTTTGGATTTAGATGGATCTGGTTTTAAATCTTGTATTGATATTTCTTAGGTATTTGACCTTGGGCTGCTCTCTTAACTTCTTCAAATGTTAATTTACCTCATCTACAAAATGGAAACATTAATGTCTCACTTACAGAGTTTTTGTGGAAATTAGTAGGTGATTCATGTAATACATCTATTGTGTGTTTGACACATAGAGATGCTCCACGAATTTAATTCTCATGATTTAATTTATGAACTTTCAGAAAAAGTAGATGGCATTTAGAAATGGACAATGAGATGAGAATTGAAGAATCATACCACTAAAATTATAAGTCAGACTAATGGAAAATAGAATTTGACATATAAAAATATCAGTGACACATTCAAAACATTAAAAAATCTTTAACCAGTATATTCTAACACACAGCTATGGTTTTATATAAGTGACATCATAAGATCTAAAGAACTTGTGACTCTCTATTAATTATGGATTGCTAAGTAAAACAATTCTTTAAAATTGTTTTAAATACAACCATGTTATAAATATTCTTTGCTTTTTGTTATTCCTCTATTATAAAGCAATATGCATAATTTAAAATATGTGATGAGTAAAAGTATATTTTCATTACTCACCTGTTATTCTACAGAGATAACAGAGATAACTACTGTTAACATATTGTGAATACATTTCTACACCATATGTACATGCATTTATGTATATGCACACACAATATAGATGTAATTTCTTTTAAAAATTGGATCACATAATCATTCAATAAATACTCTTTTGTATCCTTCTTATTCCAACTACACATCAATTTTTTAAAAATTTATTAACTTTCCAAATAAAATATGCTATAATATTCTGTGCAGTATAGTGACTTAACAAAAGTGTAGCTATTTCAAATGCAGTTATAAAGAAGCTGTTCTATGGACGAGATGTTTCTGGAACCTGGATTATAGCTTTATAAAATAGAGTATCTTGTTCTCTTAAGGTTTTTCACCTTATCATGAATCCATGTTTTTATTCCATTTTCAGACCATGACATACTGGTTTGTAAAATACCTTGTGATCTTTGGTTGAAAGTGCTGAATATTATTATAACCATTTATCTTCACATGGTAGAAACCCTTGACTGGAAAAGGCATTGTTTTATTTTCCTGATGCACTAGGGGAAGTTGTTACAGTGTTGGCTCTAGCTATTGCTATTAATTCCCCAACTTTTATGACCATGAACCACTGCCCTCAAATTCTTTTCTTCCCATTTTCATCAATATAGCTATATATAATCTTGCTTTTGCAATGTGAAAACACAGACCAACAGTGCATTACAATTGGCAGGTTTATGCAAAATTAAATATTACCTGTTGACTTGAGCAGACCTTTACACCAGCTCTGAATTTATAATCATTTTTCATATGGACCTCATCCATTGATTTTGGTACTTGAATACAATCAGTAACCAACAATATTAGCGTCATATATTTTCTTTATTAGTAAGTAATAGAAACAATGGAGTTTTCCATTATTTGGCATTCAAAGTTACCAAAGTTTAATTAACAATATCTTTATATATACCTGGGATAGATAACAAAGAATTTCTTATAACTCAGTAATATAGTAAAAAAAACAAACAACAACAACAAAAAACCTCTAAGAATGTTTTTTCTTCAGTATTTCAATCATAAACACAGTATGAGAATTTTAGAGACTCACTGTATAAAAATTACACATCTAAATATAAACTACCCTCTCTGCACTAAAGACTTTGCATCATATTATGTATTTGTGCCCTATCACCTTCTTTGCCCTATCATCTTCTCCAGTCAGTAGCTTTTCTATAACCACTACCACTATTCTGATGTTATTCTTCATTCCAACACAGGTTTCATTTTTCCTATGGCCATTACTTCATCTACTACTTACTAGTTTTAAGATATCAGACTTGTGTTTAAATCTTAAGAATTTTAAGGGAAAAAAGGGCAGACCAGTGAGTACTGAATGGGCTGGGAAAGTAACAGAGAATACCACCTACATAGAGATAACATTTTGTAGAAGACAAGAAGAGAGAGTGATAATTTTGTTTACATCATGGCTGCTAATCTCATCCTTATATTTTCTGAATGGCAGTGCCATTGATCTGCATGTTGTAGCAGAAAAAGAAAAGCACCCCATGGTAATGTAATGTAGGACATTCAAATTCTCCTTCTGCTACTGCTGTGTGGATTGAATCTACTGGCAG
Organism: Panthera pardus; assembly: GCF_024362965.1. Classification (NCBI taxonomy): domain Eukaryota; kingdom Metazoa; phylum Chordata; class Mammalia; order Carnivora; family Felidae; genus Panthera; species Panthera pardus. Next base: position 35,957,657 of record NW_026526766.1, read on the forward strand.
AGGCAGTAAGACCTTAATTCAAAGCCTGACTCTTACTTATTTGTCATGTGCTCTGGAAAAGCTACTTTTCCTTTTTGAGCATTAGTCTCCTCATTTCTAATATGGGAATGATAACACTTTTCTTGCAAAGCTGTTGGGAAGATTACAGTGGCTGCATATACTGTCTAGATGAGCCCCAAATACCTACTTGCTGCTCAAGGGTAAGAAGGGTAGCTGTAATTATGGTAGTTGTTATCAATCACGACCCTTCAGACTTGCTGGCAAAAAAGGCTAAAGAATCTTTATGTTTCTTTTGCACCTAGCCTTTTACAGATCCCATCTGCATTTTAGGATGGAAGAATTTATTACACTTGTTGAAAGCCATTGAGTGCAGTGGAAGAAAACAGTACAGTAAAATATTTCCTATAGAAAGTACCTCGATTGAACATCCTTAATAATAACCTACACACACATACACATGCTACCTTTCTCCCTCCCTCTCTTCTCTCTCTGAATTTTATTTCTCTGCTTCACTCTTTCTATACACACATACTTACCACTTACTCCAAACCTATCTTCTCATTCTTTTTGTATTTATAGATATTCTGAAATTTCTTTGGAATATTAGTGTTTAGTAGAGAAAATATCATTAATGTCTCTGACTTAAATTTTTGAGGAAACAGTACTTTTTGCTTCTTAGACATTTGTGTACATAAAATCTAATAGAATAGCTACAATAAGCAATCGTATGGGCTTTTAATGTAAAGCACGTATATGAGTGGCTTTAGTTAACTCCTGATAAATTCTGAGAACAATTTATTACATATATTCCTTAGGAAGCATTTTAAAGCTACTATAGTGGTGGGCAGAGCATACTTTTAAATCAATATATATATATATATATATATATATATATATATATATATATATATATATGTTTAAATCCCAAGGGTCTGTACAAAAATTTTCCCCAAAGATCCTCTTGCATATATTGAAAAGATCTACTTTCACCTCTGTGTGTGTGTGTGTCTGTGTGTGTGTGTTTGTGTCTATCTGTCCGTTTGTCTGTCTCTGTCTCTCTTCCATCCCTTCTTAATGCAACATATGGTATTTCTGAGCTACACATACCCTATTTTTGCATTAAGGAAGAGTTATCAATCTAATGGTGGAACCCAAGTTTTTTGCTGTGGTCCCTTCTCTAGTTATACAACATTTCCAAAATAGGTTAAAAATCTGGTGCTTAGATTTTGAAAACTATGATTATATAATCAGCTGTGATTATTAAGGAATGGCGGCCCTTTTGTTGCCTTTCTGCTCTCTTATCTGATGTTAGCTTTGAAAAGCGTTATGAAGCCTTGGAATTTGGTGGGGGGGGGGGGGAGGAGTTACCCTCATGAGTGTTCAGTATTTAGATGTCGCATGAACTAAAAGAAAATGTGAAGAATGAACTCTTCTACCTAATATGTCTCCAAAGTTGCAACGTCAGGATTCACAAAATAAGATGCTGGAAGAATGTGGCAGTATCACATTGTTCAGCAGCATCTCAAACTGTCTGAATTGTAAGTGATACTCAGTGACCTCAGCTTGTCCTTGAAGCTCACTAGCGAAAAGATAGTGCTGCAGTTAGAGCCCTGGCAGTGACCGGAGCCAAGTTTAAAATGGAGAATGCTGTTTTTTCCTACCTATACAAAACCAGGCGTGGAGAGCTAATATATTAAAATTATTTTTTGGTAGTTTCCTTCTCTTTTATGAACCTAAGTGAATTATTGTCTTCCAAGGAAATAGTCTGATAAGCCTGTGTACTTTTATATATTCAAGAAGCCTGAGAGGGGATACTTCACCTTTTGGGACGCAGTTTTCTTGTGAGGAGACTGGTTAACGTGAGAAATCATTGAGAAAATGGACAATTCTAAATGAACCCTTAAAAACAATGGTTTGGACCTACTTTTCATTCCTGATGCAACAGAAGTAATTCTTGCTTTTTCAAGGGAGCAAAAGAAGAAAATATATTTGCATCCTTTAGAGATTTATGTTAGTTTGTTATTTCTTTCCCTTTTAAGTCTCAAGTACAACGAGTTGTTGAGAAGAAGAAAATGTGTTGGAATAAACACCCTCACTGCTGTTGTAGGAGTTGAGGATCCACAACTCTGCTAACATAAATTTATCATAATATCTACTGGTTATGTTCCTTAATGAAGTTAGACATGAAATTTATGTATTTGTATATATTTTAAAATTCATATTGTTTATATTATGTATGATATTCATATATGAGAAACATGCCATATGTGAGAACATGGAAGATATGATTCCTTTCTTATTATTACTCTTTAATAATGGAATTGATCAAAATATTTTAACCAGTCACTCAAAAGACTCCCACGTTAAACATTGTATGCAAATTACATACAAAACTTTTGTAAAGAGAACTCTACAATTAAATATATTGGAAATATTAATTAATGGGTCAAGCCAGCTCTTTTATATCCACCCTGAAGTTACTCTCAGCTTAAAAAGAGACTTGAAAAGACTAAGCTACCTATGGAAATGGATCCGGCAATGTATATGTATTTTTAGTTGTGAGATAATAACTCAGTGAGATACATGTTATTGACTGAGTTCCTCTAAACTATTGTTTCCTAGCTTTGTTTATGGATTCAAATGTTATTGTTCAATATGTGCAAAAGCCGCATAAATTATTGTAGTGCACAGACCGTATGAAACCACCAATTTACTTTACCTCACCACAACATTAAATGTCAAGGTGTCAAGCTGTCCCTTCAGGTTTCATTGGCAAACATAAATTATTGCTAATAGAATGCACCAGTGAAATTTCTGAATAACAAATGACTTCAGAAAGCATCACTACAAGAAGGAACTATAGGACACTTGAGATAATTTATGATACAAATATTTTCAAAAGCTGGTCTGCTTGGAAGGTTGATTTCTAAAGGTAAAATAAATAACTGACTGAGTTCCCTGTGTTCAACTCATCCTCCTGCAATTTCTGTCAAATACATTCTTGAAGTTGTAGCTCTGACTGCAAATCTGCAGTGCCCTTGGAGCTCCAAGGTACATGGTAGAAGATTCGGCTGCACACCAATACCCAAGTTGATCAAACTAACTTTCTTTTTTTTATGGATTAAAATATTTTTTCATAGAACATATAGTATGTATTCACACCCTGACATACTCTTGGCTCCCACAGAGTAGAATACTTGAGACTCTGACATCCAGAATATAGTCTCTTTGCTATTCTGCTTCCTCCACTTTCAAGAGGGGAATACGGAAAGACAGAACAAGTACTTCTCCTTATATGTGAATTTGATTTTTTACTTGAATGTCTAGCAAACTCATTAGCCTTTGGAAGAGATTTTGAAGGTAGATTCTTCAAAAATGCTTCCAGAGAAAATAATCAGCCAAAAAAAAAAAAAAAAACTACAATGGAAAGAAAAAACACATATCCACCATTTACAAAAGAAACATGCATTCTATCATTTGGGCTCAGACAAGACAAGACTTGAGCAGGTCAAAGATAGATACACTAAGATAATCACAGAAGCCTGTATATTTCCTATGTAAATTGGCTTTCCCTTCTCAGAACTATATATCATGTAAAAAATGAACCTAATAGCTAACATGCCAAAATTGATATAAATCTCAGTACTTTAAAACATTAAACGTAGAAATATATCTCAATGGCCATGTCTATGTACCCATATGGGATACTGAAAGGGAAGGGAATAGCTTAGGAAATATTTTGAATTTCTCAATATCTATTTATCCTTTATTATATCACTTCTAGTTTTGCAATGTTTCTTATCTATTTAGCCCATTCATACACTAACAAAATCAGCATTACTTAGTAATCTTCAGAACAGCTATTTTATGGGGGAAAAAAAAGGAAACTAAATCAAATAGATTATCTGGAGTAAAAGGCTAATTTTTTCCTAAACTTCAATGTAGAAAACATTTCAGTTATTTTCAATGTAGGATCACATTCTAAAGATGTTTGCTTCTCAAAATTTAATTTGCTGTCATTTATTTTAATGTCTTCTATTTTTCCTACCAACCCTTTTAAACATGAGAAAAGTAAAATCCCCATATTGTAATATGTGACTTTAAGTTTGTTTGCACAGCATAAATTATTTTTGCCTATTCCCTTTCCTCTGTACAGATAAACTTGGTTAAATATATTTTTCCAGATCTTATGACAGGGTTTCTCAACATTTGTTGAGCATAAAAATTATCTGGAAGCCTTATTAGAATGGAGATTATCACCTCTGTCTCCAAAGATTCTGAACCATGCCCTCAGTTCAGCATGGGGCTCAGAAACCTGCTTTAATAAACAGCATATGTGACTCAGACACTGGTGTTTCATGGACCACACTTAGAGTAAAAATAGCCTGAGGCATCACTTGGCAAGGTTTCTATTAGAAGATCCATGCATCAGATCAACTCAAATGTTTTCTCAACTTGGAACTTTATGATTAATCTATCCACTAATGGATATATCTTATTTTTAATCTGTTCATCAGTATTGGGACAAATTTGTTTGGAGGTAGTTAAAAATTACTTCTCTAATTTCTTAGTATTAGGCAATTGTTGAATTGAAATTAAGAATAGAGGGTTGCTACAAGGCATAGAAAAAAGTAAGAACTTGGGAATCAGACACTCCTGGATCAGAATCCAGTTTTGACACTTCAGCACATCAGTTACAGATGTGTAACCTTCGGTAGTCAATTTTCCAGGGATAAAACAAATAGCTACGTTGAAGGGTAATTATGAGGAATAAATTAAATTTTTGTCTATGTGTATATATATATATACATATATATATATATACACATATATAACCAATAGTATGGCATCACTAAGTGTTTCATAAAAATCTATAATTATCTTACTTTGTCCTCTTGTAGGAAACTATACAATGGTTATCAGGTTTTCCTAATGAATACGCCTACCGTTCTACTGGCTGAAAAAGTCCTCTTGCTTCTTTCTAAGGTCAGACCACCATTATTTCCTACCAGGATTACTCCAAAAGACTCCTAATTATTACCCTTGATTCTACTTTCAATTCATTTTTTGCAGTGCATCCAGGCTGGTTTTACTAAGATCCGAGTCTGGTGAGTCTTAACTTTCTGTTACTTTAAGTTAGCAATGGCTCCCTATTGTACTCAGAAAAGAGGCTAGAGTATTTCATGATATGGAGAGTGCTTATTTCTCCTGCATCATTTCTAGTCATTCATAATTTACTCTTTGCAATCTAGACATAAGGAAATTGAAAATTCCATCAAGAAACTAAGCTCTCTTTTACTCCTACTTTACTCTGCCCTTCACCTGATGAAACTATACATTCATTTTGGACTTCACATTAGACACTTTTTTCTTCTTAGATGCTTTTTTGTTTTCCCAGACTCTCTGGTTTTACTTTCCAGAAATCTTTCTATGACATTTGTAGTAAGTATCAAGCTGCATTGTACTTGCTGAGTTTGTCACTCTCTCCCAACAGATCACAAACCCTTTGAGAATGGGAAATATCTATATTCATTTCTCACATTGCCGTGCCTAACACAGTGTGTGGCTATTAACAATTCCCTACAAAAAGTGTTGAGAGAATGAAAGCATGTATGCAATCATTTTACCGGTTACTACAATGTCAGAAAAGCAGTTCCTAGCTCTGGTTCGTCTTCTAAATTTGACAAACAAGGTAAAGAGGGAAGCGTGGCAAGGTTAAAAGCCAAGAGGAAACAGTAAGACAACGAAGTTTCCAGGTAACATAAAGGGGTTTTCAGAAAAAGCCTAGGCATTGAAAACTTTGGAGCAATCCTCTCCTGACTGCAGCTGGATGTGTTTTGTTGCAGCACATCAACATATTCTCTGTCATTCAATTTATTTCCTAGTGTCTCTAGCTCTGCAGTTACAGGGGTTAGTTAGTGTCTTCATTATTCTTGACTCCATCTTGCAAATAGTCACATTAAAAGAGAAAATTGCTAAAAATTTAGAAAATAGAGGGCTATTTGCCTTTTATTAATTGGGTCATTTTTATAATGCTTTTTAAAAATAAAAATCGCTTTTGGTTAAACCAAGCTTTTTCCTAATCTATTAAAGATATTCTTGAGTTTGGTAAGAAATAACTTTAAGTTTCACCCATCTGTATAATGTGGACCTAAAGGTTTTATTTTACCTATTTTACCAAATATCCCTAATTGCTTTATGACTTTTATTTGGCCATTAAAGATGTTAATTTCACAAAAATTGTGTTAAGGGCCTACAAGTTGGTTGGCAGACCATATGCTAGATAAGCAATGAAGATGAAATGCAAAACTGTTTCTTGGCACATGTGATCATGACACACAAATTTCCTTTCAGTACAAGTTGTATTTTCAACCATTATTTTGAAGCATTCTTTAAACATTTTGTTAAATTTCTAAGGCAATTTTTCAGGATTTTGTAAACTGACCCTAATAAATTCTTTGCAAAGTATTCTGAGCATAAAATTGGCCAAATTTATATTTGGAAATATTTTAGGCCTCGCTGAAAAACTACATATATTAGTAGATGGGAAGGAAATTTTTAAATAGTTCAAAATCTTCATGTTAGAATTAGTGTTGTCATGTATCTGATCATTATTGTAATGCGAATCAGTGAGATTAGTATTACTATCACTAATATTATTACTATTATTATTATTATTATTATTCTTTTAATTCAGTGGGCAATACAGCATGCAGACTGACAGAATGCCTGGAGTTCAGAATAGATTTTTCTATACTTTTAATATAAAGATAATGGTGGGGGCGCCTGGGTGGCTCAGTCTGTTAAGCGACCTACCTGGGCCCAGGTCATGATCTCACAGTTCGTGAGTTCTAGCCCCGCGTCAGGCTCCTCCGGGCTCTGTGCTGACAGCGTGGACCCTGGAGCCTGCTTCAGATTCTGTGTCTCCTTCTCTCTCTGCCCTTTCCCCACTCTCACTCTATCTCTTTCTCAAAAAATAAATAAACATTAAAAATAAAATTAAAAAAAAAAGATAATGGAGAAGACGTAAACATACATTAAATACATTTTGTGTGTCAGAGACTCAGTACTAAGACTTTTACATATAGTATTTTAATTTTTTAAAATATTTATTTGTTTTAGAGAGAGCACGCGCGCACAAGCAGGGGAGGGGCAGAGAGAGAGGGAGACACAGAATCAGAAGCAGGCTCCAGGGTCCGAGCTGACAGCACATAGCCCCATGCGGGGCTCGAACCCATGAGCTGTGAGATCATGACCTGAGCCGAGGTCGGTGGCTTAACTGACTGAGCCACCCAGGCGGCCGCTACATATGCTATTTTAGGCACATGAATGTTATGAATATTAAATTAAAGTTTAAAATATACACAAGTTGCTACTACGGTGTTTGAAACACAATAGGCAAAGAATAAATTAAAATACTTTTTAAAAAACTCTTTACAACCAGCCTGGAAAAAAAAATATCCTTATTTTACAGGTGAGGAAAATGAGCTTCTAAAACATTATTTATTGTCCTAAGTCACTTTACTTGCAAGTGAAAAAAAAGATACAATCTGTTTCTGTTTGTTTTTCATTGTCTTGTGCTAAATTATTTCACTGAATCTATATATTTTGGACTATGGGTCTTGTTAACACCTTTCAGTAAATTTAGTAAATGGTATATAATTCCTTATATAACACTCTTTTTTTCTTTTCTGCAGCATTGTTCAGTTTGTTTGCACAATGATAACACCCTGATTTTCAAGGCTATTTACAATTTGCTGAAAAGAAAGATTTGGAGACATATTACAAACATCTCAGCAATGGATATACTATAATAGAGGAAATCAGGAAGGAGAGTCAGAAAGTAGAGTGTCAGTGACTGAAAGAGGATTCTTCACATAGATGGGAAGGAGGATTAGAGAAGTCAATCATGGTAAAGCTGCTTTGTAGACTAAAATAGGAACTTGGATCTTGGAAGAGACTCCAAGTTAGGTTGAAAGGTAAGTGTTTGTGTATATATACATACACATTTTCCAAGTAGACGGCAACTTCAAAGGTCATTTCTCACCATTCTCAACAACAACGAAAGTTAAAGAACAACATTCAGTTTTTGTTTGTTTTAATTTCATAAGGCACAGGATAGGGCTCATTGTTCAAGAGCTGTTAATTTGAAAAAGCCTTGGAAAACATATGCGTGTGTGTGTGTGTGTGCGTGAGCACACGCATATGTACATATACTTAAATATACACATACACACACCAATAGCAAAAACATTATACTTCAGTGTAATTACACTTCATTGTTACTTTTAATCGAGCAGCTGAAAGTAATACAGCAAGGCAGCTAAAAACATAACTGCATTCATAATCTGCCTTAATCAAGACAAGCAAAACAAGAATTTTCCTGAACCTGGTACAGTATTCAATTTTGCCTAATATTAAGGTGGATATCAGTTCAAGACTTGAAAAATTGAGAAATTCTTGGCTTTGGAATGACAAATTTGGGGAATCTGGGATGATGACATATTTTAAGTACTGGCAGAGTTACTCCAGGTAACTTCACTGTAGCATGTGACTGGCCAGCACTAACAGGTGCTTTTAGGAAACATGTTTTGCTCCAAGATGAAAGAGTCAATGGGGTGCCTGGATGGCTCAATCGGTTAAGCATCCAACTTCAGCTCAGGTCATGATCTCACGGTTCCTGGGTTCAAGCCCTGCATCAGGCTCTGTGCTGACAGCTCAGAGCCTGGAGCCTTCTTTGGATTATGTATCTCCCTCTCTCTCTGCCCCACCCCTGCTTGCACTCTGTCTCTCAAAAATAAATATTAGAAAAAAAAAATTTTAAAAGTCTTTAATAAAGTGTTAAGTAATGGATGGGTTATTTCAAGAACTATAACAACTTTTATTTGTGCACATTTTCAAGGGAAGGCTGGATGATTTTCTGTCAGAGATCCATCAGAAACACTGTTATATCTGGGTAGATTAACCTTAAATTCCTTTGCAATTCTGAGATGTATGTTTACATGTAGCTCTTGCCCTTAATTGTCTTTATACTTGAGAAAGTGAAATCCTGTTTCACCCATTGTGAGGGATGTAGCAGGTTTTTTTGTTTTTTTTTTTTTCCTTTGAAAATACATGTCTTGGATTTACCTCACTATTTACTTGTAAGCAAGAAAACATTATCCACGGACAACATTTCTTTCCAGGGACATTATCTCTTAAATAGATATCTGAGAACAAGTCTTGAAAAGATATTTCTGGAACAATTTTGATCCCAGTGCCCTACTTATTTATGTCCTTCCTCTCAAATCCATTAATAAAGTCTTTTTCTATGGATAGGGCTGCATACCATTTATTTAGCTAGTTTAATGATGAAGTGAGCCATTGGTAATAAAGGATGCTTTGATCAAAAAATCTCCACTAACAGCTTAGCAAAGAAAAGTCTTCAAAACCAAGAGTTAAAAGACATTGAGCTTCTTCAGGGAAAATATCCTATCTGGAGAAAGAAGATTGTGGCCATTTATTGCAGCAATCATAAATACAGTAAAGACTTGGAAAAAAGTTATCATTCAGTTTTAATCAGGTTACTCAAATAGAACAGCTGCAAGCAGAGATTGCTGTTTAGACTGAAAATGGGAAAGACTCTTTCTTATAAAGCATAATGCTGTAGGGTCATCTATGAAAAATGGGACCTTTCTGTGCTCTTTCCATAACAAAGCATAAAAGCATGCTTTAACCGGTTTGGCGTCTAACTGGGTATTGATTAATATCACCATATAATGGCCCAGATGTACTTTCAAGGACAAAGGTGGATAAAAAAATCAATTTCATCTCTAAATTCATTCTTTTTCACTCATTTTATTTCCTTTGAATTATGATTTCCAACTTATTAAAGATCATGAAAATCAGTAGTTTGAATGAAAGATTCTTTAAAATTCCAAAATATCACCCTTGAGTGAGGTTCTAAGCTGCCAACAAAGCAAAAACAACAAAAACTATTTATACAGTGAATGTTGTTTATTAATTTAAATACTGAAGTTTTTAAAAATCATTTTTTCTTTGGGGTAAATTAAGAATGAATTGACAAATTGACTCATGATGTTCTTTTTTTTTTTCTCTCCTAAAGGAAGGATTGAGAAAATAAAAAGGCATGAAAAATCACCATCATGATTTAATTAACATCAGTCTAATGAAGTGATATGTAAAATGTCAATTTTCTTTAGTAACATCAAAGCAACACGTAGATTTAATGCCATGTTTATAACTGTGGGAGCTGTGATCGGCTATGATCTCTTTTTAAGAAACTGAAATAAAAGACATTTACTTTACCTTATAATCTTTGTGAAGCATGAGAGAAATCAAATTAACTGCTCTGGGCCATAATTGGCATTCAAAAATAACCTACTGTCTACACACAATGCCCTTCTCATTTAGTGGATTCTTCCTGACTTCCTAGGGGCAAAAGAAAGAAACATCTTGTAGAAGGGATATTTTCAGCGCATAATAATCTTTACCTCAAGAGTTCTTCTTTTCACTCCAGAAACTACTATTTGGCTGAATTTTGCTACTCTTTGCTAGACAGCACCTGATCACCACTCTGCCTGGGATGTGTTCATTAATGGCAGCTTGTTTTCTTCTCCTTCAATACTCTTCTCACACATGATTTGTCATTTTGGTAACAACCCTTTGAGCTTCTGAGGTTTAAATAGCATAAGTTCTAATAATTTTTAGTGTATCTTAATAAGCTATAAAGGACCGAAATAACCCAGTTTCTTTTACCTTAAGGTCATCCTATTCAGGTGAACTTGGGTTGTAGAATATAGAATAGGCAGAAGGAAGAATTTAGGTCAATCAAAAATGTTTGTGTGGTGTAGCCTAAGATTTGAAATGTCCTATGGTTTCAAGGGTACAGAGCAACAGGCATGCTGAAGCAATATTGGGTGCAAGTAGAGGTGTATGTAGACACTTGTCCTTTGGGGCCATTTTCAACTAAGAAAAATTGTTGCTTCTCCCTTCTTAATGCCTTCCCAACTTGCTTCCCTGACTGGCTTAGTATCATCCCTAATTCTTAAGAGTTAGTGTTTTGTTATTTTACAAATATAATATATGAACTAGCTCATCATTTAGAAACCACTAGTGCAATATTGTCATACAATAATATGATAGGTTTTGCAAAATAAGACTCTAAAAAAGACACAAGGGGAGGACACCTGACATCCCAAATGTTCGGGAGACACAGCACATAAGCAGCTTGAAGCTTTTTCAACAGGTCAATCAAGTCATTTGCCACCACAAAAATGGGACATATTGGCAAGATGGTAGCAGAACTATGAAAGATAGAAGAAAAGGCCCAAAGATCAATTTATCCCTTCTAAATATATTATTTGGCCACTGGATTTGTATGTTCATAAAATAGTAGATAAGATAATGATTTTCAGCATTTATTAACCATGAATTTATTTATTTAAAGATATGTGAGTTAAAAGTATAAACCATATAACAGAGGTGAGACTCTGGTTGATGCTAACGCACTGTAATGGTTCATGATAGGAACAATGTATAAGGAGCCTATAAGTGCACACAATTAGAAACTTGTTGGGTCATATAACTTAAGAGCATGTAAGACAAGCTGCCTGGAGTTGGTGTATTGATAATTTAGAGCCCCGGATCCAATTGTTAGGTCTTGATTTACTGTTTTACATGCTAATAAAAGTTGTTCCTGGGTATTTTAAGACCCTCATGGCGGGAGGAGATATCAAAAGCAGGGATGTCTTGTTTAGGATGCTTAAGATATAGCTTCAGTGTTGTCTATTGATGTTACTTTGTTTGCTTCTCCTTTAGGAACAAAAGATGAATAGTGCGACTTCAACTGTAGCATTTGACTATGTTGTTCTTATATCTTTTGATGCAAAATAAATCTTGTCAGCTGAACAGATTTATTCTGTCAAGTATTGAAGTTAGTGCCATCCTTTCAGACTTGGACTTGAGAATGGCACCATAAAACCACTAGGCTTCCAAAATTAATTGCTAGCAACTCATTGCTAATATAAGAAGGCATAGAACTAGGAAATTTCTATAAGTTACATTCATACTTGAAGAGGAATGCACCTGATATAAATACTCAGATTTAAAAATTTTCAAAATTATATAAAAAATTTGTTAAGTAAACGGCGTAGGATGAACAACAGCAGCAGTGATTGGTGGAGGCTGGAACTCATGAGCAGAACAGTCATCAGGTTCATGCATCCCCAGATCACTCAGCTTCATACAGAGTGACACTCATGCCCACATACAGCTGTTGTACCCTAGGCTCTGTCCTGTCTGCCCCTTATTCTTCTTCCTTTGGGTAAGCACCCAATAGGATTTTTAACAATCACAGATCTTATGAGCTGGGGAGCAAGGATCTAATCTTGGCAACTTTTTGGAGAGGAAGGGCAGGATACTTAATCTCAATCTTAGTGCCTGTCTCCTCCTCCTCCTCCTCCTCCTCCTCCTCCTCCTCCTCCTTTTCTTTTCTTTTCTTTTCTTTTCTTTTCTTTTCTCTTCTCTTCTCTTCTCTTCTCTTCTCTTCTCTTCTTTTCTTTTCTTTTCTTTCTATTGAGTTGGGTAGAGGCAGAGGAGAAGGAGAGCGAAAATCTTAAGGAGGCTTCATGCTTAACACAGAGCCTGAGACAGGGCTCAAACCCAAGACCCTGGGATCATGACCTGAGCCAAAATCAAGAGTTGGACACTCAACTAACTGAGCCACCCAGGTGGCCAAAACTTAGTCTTCTTTTGAGCTAATAAAGTGTCAAGTTGGTGATTCAATAAAAAGTTGTTACTTTTTATTCAGGGTGAAAGTATTTAAGAAGTTGTTATAAGTGTTTGCCTCTCCTTTTTTCTTCTCCTGAATCTCTCTCCAAGACATCTGGAAACTACAGTGGCTTTCTGGATGGAAAGCAGTTAAAAATCATCCTTGGAAAGGAATCCAACGTAGGAGTCTTTCCACACTTAGTGTTCTACATGCTCCTAGTTTTTTTCTTTTTCAGCCAATCAGATACCCCCACTTTTCTCTTTGCAGAGTCTTCTGGATAATCTCTCTTTCTTTTTTCTTTTAAGTTTATTTATTTATTTTCTGGGGGTGGGGGAGGGGCAGAGAAAGAGAATCCCAAGCAGGCTCCACACTGTCCATGCAGAGCCTAACTCAGGGCTCAATCTCAGGAAACATGAGATCATGGCCTGAGCCAAAATCAAGAATCAGATGTTTAACTGACTGACCCACCCAGGCACCCCAATCCTCCCTTTTTCTAGTAATGGATCTTAGCTTCCTATTACTTTCACATAGATTTTTGAAATAATTTTCAATCTAAATTTTAGTATACACTACTCCAAGCATCAGCTTCTAGCAGACTAACTAGGCAGTGTCACCTATAGCAGGCACAGTCTCCTCCTGGCAATTCATCCAATAATTTCCCTAAGATTCTGCCCAGGGTCTGTGACAGCCCGCCAGTGACTTCCAAAAGCTATGTTCTATCAGGACTTCCAGAATCTATAGACTTAATTTTCCTTTCTTTTCTCCCCATCCCCCTTTCCCCTTACTTGCTTGCAACCAATGTAGCCACCTATCCTAGGCCCTGCAGTGAAATACCTTTGTCCCTGGATAAACATGTCCCACCTCTGGATATAATAATTGAATCACTTCCATGCCCTGAAACAACATGTGCCTCCTACTGGGTATAGCCCTAAGCAAAATTTTGAAATGAAAATGTGGCATCTCTTGGTTCATGTCAGAACTCATATAAAGAGGGATTATGTGAGCCATCTCTTTAATTATACTGCAGAGCAACCAGCTTAGGCCATGGTACTGACTGCATGCACCATGCAACAGGATTCCAGAAAAAGTTCCCCGCTCATTGTTTTCCTTTACAATGAAAACCCAGATATGTATGGTCTTGTCATTGGGGGATGGATGCTTAGGGCTTGGCCATTGAGGTAGATGTGAGGATGCACAACCTAGATTTCCTTTCAGGGAAGAACATACAACCCAGCTGTAGGGCATGTGGCCTAAAAACAGCATCTATCTCTCAGCTCCTTCAGGGTCCATTTCAGCTGAAGAAAACTTCCTCAAATTATGACCACCTGCCTCATGCAGTGTAAGATTAAGCTTAAAAGAGAAGTTCTGGGTAGGACCAGGGATCTGACATCATCACATTTTAAGTTAGCTATCTTCAGTCAGAGTCAGAAAATTCTAAATCCAATGGCTTCCATTTTATTATTGAAGTATATCTGACAAAGCTGGGACACTTGGGTACAAATAAAACATTGAGATGGTCTAGTGATGACCAGAGAACTTCTAGAGCATAAAACCATCATACTTTCATGCTTAGCATTTGAGAGAACATTTTTTAATTTATGTATACACCACAGGATTTTCATTTGAATTTTGTGTGAATGATCTGAAAGAATATTAACTCTGTTCATTAGAATACTAACTCTGATCATTACCTGTTACTACTGTCTTTGGCAAATACGAGGAGCATCAATTGATAGAGATGGGAAGTCAGAGGCAGAAAGGTTACTGGGTACAAGGGTCCTTATTGCTTTTTCATCCTGTCGGAAAACTGTAGGACTCTACACTATCAGAGGACCCCATCTCCCTTCTCTCTACATGGCTCTAGAATAAAAGTCATCTTGCATGGGGGAATATGCATTTTGGGCTCAGGCACCAAGCTGTCTGAGATTATGTGCCAGCTAATTCCGGTGGATCTTGGGTGGAGGGGGAAAACAACCTCTCCAAACCTAGAAATTTTGAGGATCCCAGTTCCTGTGGGAAGATGAGCAGTCTGTATGGTGTCTCTACGGCTGAGAAGGATGGGGCCTGAGTATTTGGTTCCAGCTGGTTTGTTAACAGACAAGGCAAACATTCACCAGACAATTTCATTTTTCTCTACCGTCCAAAGTAAATAAGTAAACAGGTAAGAATGGAACCCATGTTTCCAAAGATAAGAAATCAAAGGTAAAATGTTTACAGAAAACAGCAAGGTTTGATTTTAGCAGCCACTCTAGAGTTATTTTTCTCTTCCGTTTAGCAATATGCTCATAAGAATAAGAAATTTATTCCTTTAAACTACATGATTTCCTGGTCACCTATAACCCTTGTGTGCATCCAAGAAAAAACATGAGTCTTCTGTTAAATAAGTATTTGATATTCACATTTTATAATTCTTAGGGAAATACAATTTTAGGCCTGTAGTTTCTATAGTATCCATCTAGTATAATATGTGACTTTTAAATATTAACTGTCTTAAGTATTATATATATTTCCTGAGCCAAAGGATTTCTGAGAAAATATCAAGGTTTTTATACAATTAAAGTAAAAAGTAAAATTTACTTCGCACATATTCATTACTTTATATATGTGTTACAGATTCATAACTGAAAAAATAAACAAATTTAATTTTTAAGGGAAACATCTCCTAATGAAAAAATATTTAATTTTTTAAACAAAATTACATTATAACACAATTATAAGAAGAAAATAACTCTCATTATCCATATTGGCCTCTAAAGGTTCAACTTACTTTTACATAGATGGGCAGTTAGTATTCTAATAATTCTATACAGGTAATCAAGGAATAATTTACTGGATTATTATAAATTATTTTTTTGTTGTGAGTTATTCCTAATACACTATGTTCTCCTGGTGTTTTCTACTGGGAAGCATTAGTGGAGCACTCTTAGTAGTATCTGCCCTTATAAATTTTTGAGGTTGTCTTACCGAGACAAATATGGTAGCACCTACCATGCAGGAAAGCCTGGAACACCCCTTTAAATTGGAATATGGTGGCCCAGACTCCAATGCCCAGCTCTCACATGGTCTCTCAATTTTCTTAATGCAAATCAAAAGGGGTTCCAAGTCTGCTAGGGGCCTGTTTCTATCACTAATGCCTGCATCTAGACAGTATGGTATAGTGGTTAAGAGCTGGGACTCTGGGAACAAATTGACTCAAATCAAGAACTGGTCCTAGGATGTATTGTCAATCCCTCTTCCCCTAACAATTCTGAGCACAATGCCAGGGCACATAGAATACAGTATGTAGAAGTATTTTGAGTCAAGAAATTAATATTATATTGCAGACTGGGTGTTAGGTTCACTGATCGTAACTTTTAAAACAGTTTGTTTCTCCTCATCTTTTGGAAGGTCCTATAGTTTAATGAAAATAAATGAACTTTGGAGTTAGACTTCCATAGGTTGTTGACTAAATTTCCCAAACAAGTTGTTTTCTATTCTTTCAGAGCCTTACCTCTTTCTCTTTCGAAAGAGGGATATTATGAAAGTATATTTCGACAATTGAAATGAAATTATCTATGTAAAGCAATTCCCTTCTGTGTTAGGTGCTCAGCAGGGTTACAGGATTCAACCTAGCCTGGCTCTTTCCCTGGACCCATGCACTCAGCTCAAGGATGCAGAGTTGCCACTGAGTCTTTTATTCATACTTACTGGAGCCTGGGAGCTTCAAATATCTAAAAATTTATCTTTTATCTTCCCAATTAAATTGGAAAGTCATGCATGAACTCTAAACTTATAAATGTTAAACACCAACATTTAGTAAATAATCGTTATTCTAATGTTCTTTTTGTTTGTTTGTTTCACCATAGGAAATTTGAAATCTTTTCATCACAATAATGAATAAAAATGTTTAGCTTCTTTATTCATTTATCAATTTTGGAAAGAGATTTAAAGGGTTTTGTTTATATTTTCTTCCCAGGCCGCAAAACTGCTTCATGATACTGAAGTCAAATCTGTAACTTACAAGTAAGACCTGAAAAGCTTATTTAATGAGTGCTAAATATTGGCCTAATTCAAAAACTGCTGCTAGTCACTATTAACATTAGAGATCTACAGTAGCTTAATATGTTACATATAATTAGTACTAATCTTCAACCATTTGGCATTTAAAGACATTAAAAGCTACTCAAACAATCTAGCTAAGAAACAGCCGGTAATTGATAGTATCTACCTCTAGCCTTAGAAAATTGTAATCTCAGCTGGAAGTCTCCAGATGGGGTTAGTGAAAAGAAAAAAAAAAAAAGTTCCTTATTTCCCTCAGTATAGACTGTACTTCAGATCAAACACAGAAAGAATATGGAATGCTAAGAATTAAAAATGGAATTTGTGGATCCCTTTGTTATCCTGGTATTTTTGTTAAATTGGCTGAAGAGAAAAAGTGAATGGTACTACATACATCTGGAGGATAAATAAATGAATTAATCTCCTTAGTTTTCTTAGACAAACACTAGCTTTTCCAACTCCATAACTGATAATTCGACCTCATGATGCCCTTTCACAACAACAAATAACATTCAAGGTATAGGACTACAGATTCAGAGAAACTAGAAAATTCCTTGTAAATACAGTTGCAATCAATGAAATTCCAAGATTAATTATCAGGTTGTAACACTGCAAGTAAGTCATAAAAAGGCTGAGTTAAACCCAGATTTTATATTCCTTACAGACATCATTTCACTGAGCTGTAATATGTAGATGGAATCTAAATACAGAAACCCCTAATTTCTCTACCATAACGCAGGTAATAACCAGTAAATTGAGTAAGTTTGATGAAATAAAAGTTGGTAATTCTTTAATTTTTATTTCTAGGTAAGATAAGCTTTGGAAGCCGAGGAGAAAGAAGAGACTCTGAGAAGGGACAAACGAAATCCATCATTCACTTGTGTCCTTAAGGCCTCATGTGCACTCAGCAAACAATTTCAAAATGAGTCAGATCATTATTTTGTGGTAATCTCAAACACTTTAACAGAAGATTAGTTATGAAACAAAGAAATTATTCTCATGTGTATTTGTGTCCCAGGAAACACATGAAAATACTTAGCATATGGGGAAAGGGGGGAAAAAAGAGAGAAACACAGCAAGATGTTTCAGAATTTTTTTCTCTCACATGCATAAAAAGCAGAGTAAAATAAAAACTGAAGTCCTCTAAAGAATGGGACTATCCTGTTCTGCTTGCCCCCTGATCCAGTTTTTCTTAAGCCCTTCATCTGAGAGGCCTGGAGATAAAAGAAGTTGGTTATCTTAGTAGATAAAGGATGTCACTGGAGAAAAACTTAAATAAAGATTTAGAGATGGTCAAAACTGTGTGGAATGGCAAAGGGACACCTTGACAGAATAAAATCTTATAAAAATGTCAATAAATTTAGTGAGAAAGAAAGGCAAAAACAGACTTAAAGATTATTTACTTATATAAACTCTAAGACTTCATTTTCAGAAGAAAGTTTTCATATTAGTTATTATAAATGCTTTCACTTAACAAGCTGACTTTTTTGTAACATGTCTTTGGAAACATTCCAAATGAAAAATGAAAATTCAAATGTAAACAAATATTAGCTATGTTACCAAAGTTCTTCCGTAACATAACTTATTGATTCCTGCTATGGTTTATTGTCCACCCTTCAAAGACTGCCAGGCTAAATTAGTCAATGAACTAATAAGTATTTAAAAAGTATGAAATTTTCATCTGATACTGTGTTAGGCAACAACTCTTCACTTACCAGTAATGCACAAATTCTGAGAACATAACTAAAAGTCAGGAAAAAGAGAAAAAGGACTATATAAACAACAAAGATCACACACCTTCTAAGTATTTTATCCTAAAGAGAGCTTTCCAGAATCTTTGACACTTTTATATTATATGCAATTCAAATAGACATGATTGTCTTGTTCCTTACTTTATAGGAAATAGGAGATAATAAAATATAAATTTGAAGAAGAGATTTTCATTTTGAACCTCCTTGCCCCTGACCCAGCAATACCATATCTAAGAACTCATTATGCAGATGCACTTATATTCTTTACAAGTGGGTAAGTATAAAGCTATTTCCCACTTCTCCTCTCATCCATTTTTCAAGTAGCAAAAAATTTTAAACAAATCAATTTCCATTCTGAGGTTAAAAAAGGATGGTTCATCCATACAATGGATTAGTATGCACCCATTTAAAACAATGATTGCATTCTATCATATTAATATGGAGGAATTTTTAATCCCTTTGTAAAAACCACAAAGGTATATATCACAATCCCATTTGTGTAAAAAAGTAATTTTAATGTTTGAAATCCATAAATATTTCTGAAAATTTAGACAAGACATTTTTAAATCGATTATGACTGAAAAATGAGTATGGGTGAAAGGGGGTAGTATGCCAAATAACATGCATTTTACAGAAGACACAAAAGCAGGGAGAGGCTAAATAAATTGCCCAAACCCTACTGTTTGAATCCTGTATTCAAGTCCAGGAAGTGTAGCTTCTGAGTAGGTGCATGTAATCATTTCACAATGCTGCCTTTTGTGAAAATAAAAACAAGCCTCCATGTCAGCTATTAAAATGCCAATTTGGGAGGTGCCTGGGTGGTCAGTTGCTTAAGCATCTGACTCTTAATTTTGGCTCAGGTCAAGATTTCACAGTTTGTGGGTTTGAGCTAGTTCCTCTTTGGGCACTGAGCTGACAGTGTGGAGCCTGCTTGGAATTGTCTCCTTCTCTCTGCCCCTACCCTGTGCATGTGTGCACGAGAGCACATGCACATGGTCTCTCTCTCAAAATAAATAAATAAACTTAAAAAAAATGCCTACTTGGTGGCTGTTGCTTTTATCCATCTGGTAACTTAATTTTTTCAAGCTTTATTTTAAAACAAGAAAAGTTTTTTGTTTTTTTTTTTGTTTTGTTTTGTTTTGTTTTGTTTTTTTTTTAAAGAACTAAAACTATTTCTCTTCTCTCTGGTATTCATCTCTATGTCTCTGTGTGTGTATGACTCTGTGTGTGTGTGTGTGTGTGTGTGTGTGTGTGTATTTTACAAAATATTCCAAGGTTAGCTAGTCTTTCACAGAATAACTTTGTCCTCTAGAATTCCCAGGCACAGAATGTCTCTGAACTCCTGCTGGTGGAAAATGTAGTGATCTATGAGTAAAAGCAGGTTTAGAGGCCATTCACCAGAGCTCTGCAATCAGCATTAACTACTATAGGCTTCAGAGTGAAATTCACATATTGATTTTAATTTATAAATCCTCTTTTGGTGGCCTTCCCTGTTGCCTTATAGATTACCTCTGTGTCTATAAATCATCCCACAACCGGGATTGGGTTGTACCACTCATAAACTTGATTCTTTGATTTAAATGTTAGGGGATTGGTGGTAAATATTTCCATTAATCTTTTACGTATGTTTTGCTTATACATTTTTCTTCAGGATAGTATGAAGATAATTATATAACGTTAACCCTCCTTGATTTATAATTTAAGGTATTTGGCTTATAGATAGTACAATGTAAGAAAGGTTAGCCCTGGGCAAATTCATGAAATAGGTATTTTTAGAAATCTCAACTTCTTTATCTGACTTTTTCTTTCACCTTCTAAAACACTTTTCCCATTCCCTCAGGCACCTACTGCTTTGACCGTTTTCTTCTCTTAACATTTTTATATCCACTTGCATTGCTATAAATCACATGCAACTATTACTAGTTTTTAGGAATGAACACATGGTGCATTGAGAACCAATGGAATGAAGGGAAATTTGGTTGGAATCTCCCCGGGATCTTCACTTTTCCTTTGGAACTTGGACCTTCAAGTTTGTCATCTAGAACAATTGAAACTCTTTTGCTAGCAAGAAGAACTGATTTATGTGAAGAAAGAGTCAACTTAAAAAAGTGGCACCTATCAAAAGAAAAACAGAGCAGGGTTCTAGTGGCATCACTGGAGCCCCAGGTTGAAACACAATCTTACAACTGAAAGACTCCTAAGTGATAGACCCCCAAATACCCCTATGCTAATGTTGCCTTCTTTATCTAATTCATGTCTTCTTATTTGACATAAAAGAAAAATTTCAGGTGGTAGAAACATATTTTTTTTAATTTATGCTTTCTATATGTATAAAATACAACATTTATTTAGTTGGCCATTAATGTATTGACAAAAGCAATTTATTAATTGTGTACTCCATCTTTTGAAATACAATGATTCAGTAAAGGATAGGTATTTTCCAGAGAAAAAGCAACAGATGGAAAATCAGAAGAGCTTAGTTTGCCTTTAATTTTGCTACATACCAGTTATTTAAAGACCAGGAAATCTCTCTCTCTTGCTTTCAAGAAATAGATAACATGTCTGCCTAGCCAACTCATGTTTCTTATACAGATAAAAGTGACGCATTGTGTATTTGAAAGCTCTTTGGAAATATTTGCAGTAGTGTAATGTGTACCTGTGTATTCTTTGGAAATGAAAACATAATTCCTTAGATTTATAGACTTGTGATTTTCTTCTGTAATTAACACCTACAAGATAATATCCAGTTTCATGTAGTCTCCAATTTTTATCCCAATTCCTAGAGTTAGGGCAGTATTGTCCTAATTCAATGTTAGTGAGCACAGGAATGCAAAGGATTAGTAGAGAATGTTATGAAAAATTGTATGTCAACAAATCAGACAACCTAGAAAAGATGGATAAATTCCTAGAAATGTATAACATGTCAAAATTTATTCTGGAAGAAAGAGAAAATTTGGACAGACCTATTACTAGCAATGAAATTGAATCAATAATCAAAATCTCCAAACAAAAGTCCAGGACCAGATGGCTTCACAAATGAATTCTATCAAACATTTAAAGCTGACTTAATACCTATTCTTCTCAAACTATTCCAAAAAAAAAAAAAAAAAAAAAAGAAGAGGAAGGAAAACTTCCAAATTCATTCTAGGAGGCTTGCATTATCCTGATCCTAAAACCAGATAGAGATACCACAAAATGAGAACTATAGGCCAATATGTCTTACAGACATAGATACAAAAATCCTCAACAAAATATTAGCAAACCAAATCCAACAAAACCAAAAATCATTCATTGCAATCAAGTTGGATTTATTCCTGGGACATAATGATGATTCAACATTCACAAATCAATCAATGTGAAGCATCACATCAAAAACATAAAGGATAAGAACTATCTGATCACCTCAATAGATATATAAAAAGCATTTGGCAACATCCATTCATGATAAAAAACCTTCTGCAAATTAGGTCTATAGGGAAAATCCCTCAATATAATAAAGGAAATATGGAAAAAACCCACAGCTAACGTCATACTCAAAGGGAAAGAAACTGACAGCTTTTTCCCTAAAGTAAGGAACAAGGTAAGAATGTCCACTCTCACCACTTTTATTTAGCGTAGTACTGGAAGTCCTAGCCTCAGCAATTAGACAAGAAAAAGAAATAAAAGGCATCCAAATTGGTAAAGAAGAAGTAAAACTGTCACTATTTGCAGATGACATGATACTGCATATAAAAAACTCTAACGACTCCACCAAAAAAACTACTAGAACTGATAAATGAATGCAGTGAAGTCACAGGATACAACGTCAATGTACAAAAATCAGTTGCATTCCTATACACTAATGATGAAGGAGCAGAAAGTAAAATTAAGAAGACAACCCCATTTCCAGTTGCATCAAAAAGAATAAAATATTTATGAATAAATTTAATAAAGGTTGTGAAAGACCTATATTCTGAAAACTATAAAGCACTGATGCAAGAAATTGAAGACAACACAAAGAAATGGAAAGAGCTACCACGCTCATTGACTAGAAAAACAAATTTTGTTAAAATGTCTGTACTACCCAAAGCAGTCTACACATTTAATATAGTCCCTATCAAAATATCAACAATATTTTTCACAGAACTAGAATAAATAATCCTAAAATTTGTGTGGAATTACAAAATACTCCAAATACCCAAAATAACCTTGAAAAAGAAACACAAAGTTGGAGATCTCACAATTCCAGATTTTAAGTTATACTACAAAGCTATAGTAAACAAAACTATATGTTACCATCACAAAAATAGACATCTAGCTTAATAGAACAGGGAAGAAAACCCAGAAACAAACCCATAATTATATGGTCAATTAGTCTTTGAAAAAAGAGGCAAAATATGCAGCAGGAAAAAGGCAGTTTCTTTGACAAATGGTATTGAGAAAACTGGAGGGCTATATGCAAGAACCTAGATGGGGCACTTGGGTGGCTTAGTTGGTTGAGTGAATGACTTTGGCTCAGGTCATGATTTCACAGCTCGTGGGTTTGGGCCCTGTGTCAGGCTCTGTGCTGACAGCTCAGAGCCCGGAGCCTGCTTCGGATTCTGTGCCTCCCTCTCTCTCTCTGCCTCAACCCACTCACATTCTGCCTCTGTCTCTCTCAAAAATAAATAATCATTAAAAAAAAAAAGAACCTAGCCCACTTTCTTACACCATACACAAATATGAACTCAAATTGATCAAAGACCTAATTGTGACACCTGAAGCCATAAAAATCCCAGAAGAGAGCACAGGCAGTAACTTGGTTGACATGGGTTGTAGCAATATTTTTTCTAGATGCGTCTTCTTAGGCAAGGGGAACAAAAGCAAAACTAAACTATTGGGACTACATCAAAACATAATAGTGACAGTGATACCTGAAACCATAAAAGTGAAAATAAACTACTGGGACTACTACACTTTTGCACAGTGAAGAAGTTTGGTAGGGGGATGTGTGCAATAGGTGATAGGGATTAAAGGGTTCACTTAACATGATAAGCACTGAGTGATGCATAGAATTGTTGAATCACTATACTGTGTACCAGAAACTAACATAACAGTATATGTTAGCCATGCTGGAATTAATATTAGAAACTTAAAAAATACATATTAGTGAAGACACAGAGTATTTGGGTTATTACAAGAAAGTACTGGTCCAAGGAAATGGGCAGTATAAAATTTAGCCTCAGATTACTGGCGAGGGATTTTCTGGCCCTAGCAGGTTTTAATTGTGATGAAATTTATTGGAGAAAACGAGGATGGATAAAATCAAGAAAACTTTTTAAACCTTCAATCAATAGCATAGTTCTTTGAATTATTGAGACTATTCATACTTATTTGTTAAGTTAGACAAGGCTAAATTTTGTTGTCATGTGAATATTTTCAAGATATTTGTTGGTTTAAAAATTGAGTATAAATTTAGAATTTACTAGCTGGTTATTCATGAAGCAACCACTTATACTTTCAGGTTTCTTAAAACTACTAGATACAAAATAATGAAATCTGATCACTGAAAGGTAGAGAAGAATTCATTTAGTGTCAGAGCTGTGCTGTACTTTGGTACATGTGTCCCTCATATTTGGAGCACTGCTTGATGAGTGTTCTGTTTAGCGCTTTATCTATTTTTTCTAGTGCAAATTTAGATTCCTTTACATGACAAAACCTATATTTTAATTATTTTTGTAATCATAGTGCCTAGCATGCAGTAAGTTCAATAACTGCCTGCTGAGTGAGTGAAGGTCAAATATTGCTTATGGAGTTCCTTCCTGGTTATAAAAAAACATCAAGCTAGTTATTTGGTCTATGCTAATATTAGTGCCATTCATAGTCTTTGAAATTTTCAAATAAATTTTCATAAGTTAAGGAAAAAGCTGAGTTGGACTTACTTTTAATGAAATATAGCAAAGAGAATTTAAAAGGATTTTCCTGTTATTAATGTTAACAAGGAAATGGAATGGAACTGGTACTTAATTTTTCTTTAAAAACTGATGCTTTTTCTTCTGAATTAAATAGGAACATATATTCACCATACAAGCTTTAGCAAATAGAGAAACTGTAAGGAATAAAATTAAGTAATCCCTATATAACCATCCCAACAATAATTGATGATATTTGTTATTTTCGCACACATGTATGTACATTCACATACACATATGTAAATAAGACACTCATTGATGAAACTGAAAATCCCACCTCTCAGGAAATATTTCAGTTAGATTTTACTTTGCTATTGTCTCTTAGAATCCTTGTAGCTAAATATATTTACTCCCAAGCATGAAGAGAAATAGTTAACACTGAAACAGAAATATTGTGACATTAATTCCAGATATGGAGGGACTCCAAAATTTCCCCTCAAGTTCATTCTTTCAGATGGAACAGTAGAGGTAGGATTTGGAGGGAGGTTAATATTTGAGGTAGGTGAGTTGCCCAGCCTGCCCAAGAAATGGTGGCATCCCCAAAACTACCTTTTCTAGTGATAGAAATAGTTGTAAAACTTCTGACCATTAGTTAGCTTAGTTTAATTCTGGTCTTACTAGACTGATAGAAAGGTGGATGTTATTCACAGGAAGAGGTTCTGTAGGCAACTGAATTTAGAAGAGGGATAGTCAGTAAGCTAGGAGGTCCAGTATCTGACTACAGAGGACATCAAAGTACCTGTTCTCCTGACAGATGGTGAGAGATGAGGTAGTGATAAGACTGAGTGTGGGCCAGAGTGAGTGAACTCTGTATATTTCAGTATATTTGGAGATGAGAAACCCCTAATGTGGGGAGAATACTCTTACTAAATTCTGTAAATGCAATAGTAAAGCAAATATAACCTTAGTTTGATCTCAAACTCTCTTTATAGTGAGACTTTTAACATTTTGTCTGAAATATGTGCTGAAAATGATTTTTCCAGGTTTTCTCTTTTCAGCCTTATGGAATATTACACAAGTTTTTGTCGATTTGGTATTAGTCATATCTATTATTATTTTCTCTTATGGTTTCTGACTTCTTTGCCGTTTATATATTGAGAAACATTTCCATACCAAGTTTTTCCTCCTTTTGTTTCCTTTAATTCTCTCTCTTTTTTACTTTACTATAGGGCTTTTTATTTACATAAGTGATACAAGAGATATGTTGTTTTATTTTATCCATAAATAAAGTGAAAACAAATATTTCTGTTTCTACCAAACCTCTGAAGATCTATCCACTTCTGCTTAGTGACCAATAGAGTAAAATTATAAAAAAAAAGAAATTAAATATGCAAATTTTCCTAAAACCTTCAAATATTTCACTGAATAATCTTGATTTCTTCAAGTTGTCTTTTATAAATCTGAAGTATACTTATATCTATGCTCTAGGGCAAATTCATAACATATAGTAAATTTTTACCTCATTTTTCAGGTAAATGAAAATCATTAGGATAGATATAAATGAGATCATGATATGTCCAATAAATCACTGGTGAAGCATAAAATATAAGCTTAAAGAAAACAAGCATATATTGGATTTCTTGTAAAGAAATAAAAATTCATTGATTAAAGAGATAAATATCAAGAATTTTGTTCAAATTGAAAATTTTTTTCACACTAACTATATAAAACCAAGCACTATATGATCATTTTCAAAGTATAGAAGTATACCTTTCTAAAGCAAGAGTGGAAAAAACAAACTCTTATTAATAATCAATAGTATTGTTAATAATTTCTGAAAGCAAACACACCTAATTCTTACACATAAGTAAATATCCATTGGTGAATGATCTTTCAAAAAGAAAATATAAATATCAATATGTGAAGGAATGCATTTGGAACTACAGTGTTAACCAGGCATAAAATATTAGTAAAGTAGTAATCTTGTTAATTAAAACTGTACAAATTTTAAATAAAAGTGATGATTTGTTGGCTTATAGGGATTTAAGTGAATATCATCATGGAGAGTGAAAACATTAACCAAAGGATCTCTATTGAAAACAAATGGAAGGGGGAGCCTGGGTGGCTCAGTTAGGTGTCTGACTCGGTTTCATATCAGGTCATGATGTCATAGTTCATGGGTTTGATCCCTGCATCCCACTCCATGCTAGTGCTGCAGAGCCTGGTTGATATTCACTGTCTCCCTCTCTCTCTCTCTCTGTCCCTCTCCCACTAGCGCTGCCTCTGTCTCTCTCAAAATAAATAAATAAACTTAAAAAAAATGAAGAGACATGATCAAATCTCAGTTTGTCTTTAAAAACAGATGAATGGAACTGAAACAATTAGAGCTAATAAAAGAAATGTATGTATTTGTAAATTACCTTTTTTTCTATAAATACTAAACGTTATTGTACACTATGTGCACAATATGTGTATTGTGATGAAAGTTATGTTAATATGGGTTATCTGGTGGTTTGCGTTCTTTTTTTGGCTCCTGATGGTCATTAAACGTTTTATTATTTAATTTCTATTACGAGTCCTCAAACTCTTTCCTTTTTCCAATCCCTTTTTCCTCAAAAAATCTAAATATCCCATATTTTCCCTCACTCTGTGCATGGTTGTACCTGTGAAAATATTGATTCATCATGACAAAATGCCTGAAAATCTCTGAATTAATTTCATATCTATTTCAAGTTTTCTCCTTGCTTTCACTCAGTCTGTTCTAATTGCAAAAATCTTTTTTTCATCTATGTTTGCTATATTCCTTCTTAGTCACTTTTAGGGTATCCTACTTTTTAGCCTTTATCCTCATTTGCATCATCAGCTTTTATCTCTCCATAGTCTTCAAAAAAATCCCTTGTACCTGCTCTAATCCCATTTTCCTAAATGACCTTTTCTTATGCTGTTCTTATAGCCAAATTTCCATGAGTTTCTTCTCTTGATTTCACTGTCAACCTTATTTAAAGATTACTCTTTACCGTTGCATCCATTTCTTTAATATATTTTAAAAGTACTAACCCTTTTATTAAATTATAGCAGTGTAGAAAGTGTGCATATAGCAAATGTTCAGCTTGATGAATATTTATAAAAGGACAGACCCTGTAACCAGCACCCAGATGAAGACATATTTACTAGCACTCAGAAGCTTCAAATATTCCCTGCTTCTTTCACAACTTCCACCAAAGCTAATCCTTACCCTGACTTTAATACCACAGTTTATTTTTGACTGCTTTTTCAAGTTATTTATTAAATACAATTACATAGTATATATATTTTTTAACCTGACTTCATTCACTAAGTATGTTGTATACAATAGTTATGATTTGTTTTCACAGTTCTATAGAGTTTGTTAAGGGAATATGCCTAGTGTTTTTGTCCAAGCTATGGTGGTGGGCATTTGGGTTGCTTTAGCTTTTGGTTATTAAGAATAATGCTGCTGAGGACATTTATGTACATCTTTTGACATCATATGCAAGCATTTCTATTGATTGTATATTTACGAGCATAATTTGCTGGGTTATAGGGCTGGCATATGTTCAACTTTGGTTGAAAACCAAAGTTTGGTTTGAAAACTTTAAAACAGTTGTCCAAGCTGATTACACCTAACTCCGCTCTCAGCAGTGTAGGAGTTCCTGTTGATCCACATTCTCACCAACATTTGGAGTTATATGCTGTCTGTTGAGTCTTTTGAGTGTGTTTATCTAACCAGACATGGAGATTTTAAATGTTTGCAATGTATAATAACATTGTCTGCAAAAACTGACAATTTTATGTCTTCCTTTTCACATTATTGTCGCTTTTACTACTTTATGATACTGGCCAGGACTTTGGTTCAATGGAGAGTATAGGTAGTTAATATTACACATCAATTTATTTCCCTGTATCTCCTGTATCTCTATTACATTTTCAGTCTCAGAGGAAAAGCTTTCAACTCATCCATATATATGCTGTTTGATAGGTTTTTTTTCTTTCTTGGTAGATATTCTTTATCTGATTAAAGACATTGTCTTTTATGCTTAACTTTATAATACTTTTTAATTACCACTATATGTTCAGTTTTGTCAAATGCTTTTCCTGTACCCATTGAAATATTCATATCAGTTTTCCTTCTTTTCCTTTTCCTATATATAGTGATGAATTTCAATGGTTGATGTTTACTATTCTGTATTTTTCAAATATTATAAAAAAATCAAACACAGGTAAGTTGAAATCTCTTTATAGGAAATACCTATATTCCTACCACCTACACTCTATAATTGTTAATATTTTGCCAGAATTGCTTCATCACATAAATATGCATCTCTCCATGTATCAATCCATCATTTTAAAAAAATGAATGTTCACCCAATCATGAACTAAGTTCCCTTTGATTTGTTATGTTGTCTTTTTTTTTTATTATATTTCTGGGAAGATTTATCATTATTATATTAGGTGATATTTGTGCCTATCTTTGGGAATTGTCTGTACCTTTTCTTTTTTTATAATTTACTTGCCAGGTTTTAGGACTCAAGATATGTTAACCTCATAAAATGAATCATCAGATATTCTCCTTTCTCCTATTGTTGGGGCAGATTTATTTAAGATTGGTGGTATATCTTTAATAGATTTGGGGGCAAATTCAGTGGAATCGTCAGTTGGGACTGGGATTTTCTTTAGAGAAGGTTTTAAAATGGATTCAATTTATTTAATAAATATGACTGGAGTTTCTATTCTTTTTTCAATTTTAGTAGGTTTTGTTTTTCATAAAGTGTGCTTTTCTAAATTATCATATTTAATGGAGTGAGGTTATTCATATCTTTCTATTGCATTTTTAATGTGTAATATCTGTAGGGATACTACCTTTTTCCTTCTTGTCACTTATAATTTGTGTTTTGCTTGTTCATAATTGATATTGCTATAATTTTATCAATTGGTTTAAAGAATCAACTCTTGGTTTTATTGTTTTGTCTTATTGCCTTTCGTTTTCTTTGTTTTAAATTTCTGCTGTTATCTTTAATTCCTTCTTCTAGTTTGGTTTGATTCACCATTTTAAAAATTAGCTTCTCAAGACACTTCATTTCCAATAAATGTATTTAAAACTATAATTTTTGTTAAGTTTCTCAGGATCCACATAAGAGTGAAACCATATGGTATCTGTCTTTCTCTGTATGGGTTATTTCACTTAGCATCACACTCTCCAGTTCCATCCACGTTGCTACAAAAGGCCATATTTCATTCTTTCTCATTGCCACGTAGTATTCCATTGTGTATATCAACCACAATTTCTTTATCCATTCATCAGTTGATGGACATTTAGGCTCTTTCCATAA
Source organism: Panthera pardus (assembly GCF_024362965.1). Lineage (NCBI taxonomy): Eukaryota > Metazoa > Chordata > Mammalia > Carnivora > Felidae > Panthera > Panthera pardus. Next base: position 35,987,436 of record NW_026526766.1, read on the forward strand.
TTTGGCTATTGTTGAGAGTGTTGCTATAAACATTGGGGTACAAGTGCCCCTATGCATCAATACTGTATGGAAACCAATTTGACAATAAATTTCACATATTGAAAAAAAAAACTATAATTTTTCCTCTAAACACTGCTTTAAATTTATTCTACAACTTTTGATATATTTCATTTTGATTTTCTAGTGCAAAATATTTCTTACTTCCTTTGTGATTGCTTCTTTAAACAATGGATTATTTTAAACTACATTGTTTGGGACACCTGGGTGGTTTAGTCGGTTAAGATACAACATTGGCTCAGGTCATGATCTCGCAGTTCGTGGGTTCAAGCCCCACATGGGGCTCTGTGCTGACAGCTCAGAGCCTGGAGCCTCCTTCAGATTCTGTGTCTCCCTCTCTTTCTCTGCTCCTCCCTTGCTTGTGCTGTGTGTGTGTCTCTCTCTCTCTTTCTCTGTCATAAATAAATAATTTTTTTAAAAAAATTTAAAAAAATGAAGTACATTGATTGGACATCATTTAGTTTTCTTTTTCTCTTGTTAATTTCTAGTGATTAGTAAATACTCTGAATAATTTTATATTTGTTAGGTCCATTTTGATGAATGACCCATGTGTACTTCAAGAAAATGTGCATTCTGTTATGTTAGGTTAAAATATTGTTTAAAATAATTAGTTATAACTTGTTAATTATCTAATTGTCTTTTTGTGGAAATTCTATAGTCTCTCTCTGTCTCTCTCTTTTTTCTTGCCTTGGAAACTGTGTTTAAATCTTCCTTTTTGATTATGGATTTATCCAACCTTCCTTTTAATCCTATCCATTTTTGTTTTATGTAACTTGAAGCCTAACCATTTAATAGAAACCACATTTAGAACCATTTAATTTTTTCTAGTAGAATGATCTTCTTACCATTTCACAATATTTCCCTTTATCTCTATTAATACTCCTGGGGTCTATTTAATTAATATTAGTGTGATTTCAACTGCCATTTTTTTTGGTTAATGCTTGCAAAGTATATCTTGTTCCACTCTTTTACTTACAATAGTTCTGTGCCTTATATTTAAGGGGTGTTTCATATAAATAGAAAATAGCCAAGTTTCATTTTTTAGTCAATTAAGTCTTTTTTCTTTTAATTGTACTATTTAGTTTTTAATGTAATTAATGAGAGGGGTGTCTGGGTGGCTCAGTCAGTTAAGTGTCCAACTTCAGCTCAGGTCACGATCTCAGGATTCATAGGTTCGAGCCACATGTTGGGCTCTGTGCTGACAGCTTGGACCCTGGAGCCTGCCTCAGATTCTGTCTCTCAAATACTCTCTCTCTCTCTATCCCTCCCCAGCTCATGCTTTGTCTCTGTCTCAAAAACAAATAAACATTTAAAAAAATTTTTAAAAATAATGTAATTAATGGTAGGGTTGGCTTATATCTACCTTCTATTTGTATTAAATTTGACCTACAGTTCGTTTCATTTTTTTCTCCCATTTCTTATATATTAATAACTGCATTTCACTTTCATATTTTTCATATGATTGTTAATTATGTTTTTAATATACTTACCTTTGGGGTCACAATATACATTCTCAATTTATTACAGTCTGTACAAATCAATAATACTCTACTTTTCCCATATACTAGAACCTTTATATTCCTTTATTGTCCACCCATCTTTGTGTTACTATTGCCAAGTATATATATATCTATTTATATTTAAGTTTGTACAGCATATTACTGTTACTGCTTAGTATTATGATTTCTTATTTAATTTTATCCACATATTTACTCTTTCCACTAATTTTCATTTCTTTCTATATTTCTGTGTTTCCTACTGAGAGCATTTCCCTCTGCTCTTAGTGTTTCTTTTAGTAAAGCTATGTTGAAAATAAATGTTCTCAGTTTTTTGTTTTGTTTTTGTTTTTGTTTTGTTTTGGTCTGAAAACATCTTTATTTTTCCACAATTATTAAAATTGTCTTGGGGCGCCTGGGTGGCTCAGTCTTTAAGCGTCCGGCTTCGGCTCAGGTGATGATCTCGCGGTCAGTGAGTTCAAGCCCCGCGTCGGGCTTTGTGCTGACAGCTCAGAGCCCGGAGCCTGTTTCAGATTCTGTGTCTCCCTCTCTCTGACCCTCCCCCATTCATGCTCTGTCTCTGTCTCAAAAATAAATAAACGTTAAAAAAAATAAAAAAAAATTGTCTTATTACTAGAGAGGGTCTCTTGATTGGATTTTTCAGTACTTTTAATTTATCATTCAATTTGGTCTGTTCCTAGCAAAGAATACAAAACAAACAAATGGAAAAAGAGAAGAGGAAAAAAAAAATCAACAACAAAACTTACCCTGTTTTAATTTAACTCTTTCCACCCTCATTTCTACTTATTCTTCTCTTATAAGACCACTTCTTAGTTTCAAAAAAATATATTCTTCATCCTTGCTATGTACCTTTGCTCAAATTTCTTTCTATACTTGCAAAACCTTTATTAATTTCTTTTTGACTGCTTATTATCTGTATTCCCCTTCTTCTGTTAACAACATTCTTATGTTCTTTTGGGGAATCCTCTTTTCCTTTTCTAAATGACTTAGATGAAATGACAATGAGAATGAATCATCTTCTTTTCACCAAGAATGAGTACATAATTCAATCAAGCCTAAACAGATATTTTCTTGGAATACTAAACTTGAGCTTAGATGCCCAAATACAGAAAATAATTAGAGTTGATTCTTCCTGATTATGATACATCATAGAAACATTATAATTGTTCTTGTGAACTTGAGATTCCCTACTCTTTCCCAAATGGATACTTTTAAGCAGTAACTAGAAGAGTAAAGGTAATGTATTTTGCACTGGTGAGAGCTACGATACTATTTAATTAAAAGCTGAATATAGTTGAGGTTTCTGTAAGAAAACAACTGAGAAGCTGAAGAGACTTTAATCTATGACATTTGAAGACTGAACAAAAGATTTAGGACACTAAGATCAGAACCCAAAAATGATGTCTTCCGAAAAAGTGTTCTCTTCTGCATGTTTATAGAGTCACTTCAAAGATGGAAGTTAGACACATAATTTTAATACCTATATTTATTTATTTTCCCCAGAAAGCAAATATAAGGTTTTCAGATCCAAACCCGACTATTATTATTTACAGCAACAATGGTATTTCTTCCTCATACTCCATGCTTTTCTTTAGGGTATTGCACTAAGAGCCAGATGGCTAGGCATGTGTTTATAAAGTGTGTACCAGGAGAGGATCCCAAAATTATGAATCTGATGTTTATACAGAAACGACAATAGAGTTGCTTTCCCCCACTCCTGAGAGTGAAAAAGAAGCCTTATCTCCCTAAGGTAAACAAGTAGTCTCTGTGAGGAAGAAATAAATCCCTAGTTTACTCTTTTGAATATGAATGAATGACTCCTGGTTTTATTATGTGGAAGGTATACCTATGGCTCCAAGGGGCGAAGGATCTCTATTTCTCTAGAGGCCACATATCTATATACCTCACCCTTTAATTTCCAAATCTTGTCCTTTACGCCAGGTCCCAGTTTTCCATGCTCAGCAAACTTTAACTTCACAAAATCATGAAAATAGTTTCTAACAGGTGCACAAAGATTTACTGCTATTTTGCCATAAATAAGAGATTAAATTCAGATAGAGGTTGATGAAAGAGAGAATAGGCTGTCTTGAGGAGTAATGGGTTCTCTGTTACTACATTCAGTGAAACATATGGTCAAATTGACCATTCAGAAAAAGTGTTATAATGAGGATTCAAGCACCCAACAAATCCAACAAATCTGTGTTATCAGGAGTGGCAAGAAACAGATGGCACACTCAAATAGTGATATTGGAGACACTTTAATGAATGAACTCATTGCAAAAGCTTGGTTAAGTTTAAGAAAAACTAACATGAGAGAGAGTGGAGAATCCAGGGGCAAATACAGTGGTATTTGTCAACCTGGAGTTGAAGGGCTAAGGGGAGTGAGTGGTTGCCAGGACTGAGATTCCAGTCTCTTTCTCCGTGGGAAAGGGCTGCACAATAAGAACGAAGGCCTTAGTGAAGAAGATAGCCACTGTGTCCTCCTGTACCTGGCAGGCAGAAAGCTGGGACAATAAACTCTTGACATCTCTTTTCCACCCCAACTGCCCCAACCTCAACCCTCTGCTGGTGACTTCATTTGTAAAATCCAACAGGATACCAAAGTGCAAGAGAGCCCCGCTGACTGAATCCTCAGAGGTCAGCCACCTACTCAGTGCACAGATCCAATGGTGAGAAAGCAGCTGGTGGGTAAGGCAGAGAATATCTAGCTCAGACACTTCTAAATACAAGAGAATCTCACTAAAGCCTGAAAGTCTCTGATTCTGTGAAAGGCTAATCTTATTACATTCTTTCAAGAAAAGTCTCACAGCCTGAAAGAAACACTCAAAGGCATGTATGAACAATTGTGGTATAGAAATGGGTATTTATCCATCAAGTATTAAATAAAAAGTCATATAACTTGATGTCAAAGGCTAAATAATCTTCATTAATGGAGAAGGTTAAGCTTTACTTGCTCCTGGCTTCTTTGACCTACACATATTATTCTGAAATCATCAGGGTAGACCATCAGCCAGTTTGCTTTCAATTCTTTCCTTATCTCAGGCAGACACTTTAAGAGTCAGAGATCTGTACCATCTGGGCCAGATGAAAGGAGACCCAGTGCTGGTTGCCAACAGCATACTGATGACACTATATTATGAAACATCTCACTCTTTCCCTGAGAGGCTTCACTGAAAAGACTTCACAGACAGTACCATATGTCAGTGAGAACTGCAACATCTAGTCAAGAGTTTGGTGAAGCAAATGTAAAAGCTACTAGTTTCTTGTGCTTTTAGTTTCAAATGTATATTCTACCAGTGATAGGTATGGCTGATACAGAAATGCTTTTATCTGTCACATTTTGTTTCATTTCAGATTTTGACTGGCAGTCAATAGTAATGCAATCCAGATATTCGTCGCAATTTTATGCTGCCTTCTGCCGCAAATTAAAATGTTCCATTAACTAAACAAATCCTCAATGGCATAAATCAGCCCACATTAAGTAAATCACAGTTAGTGAAAACCAAATTGTAATTCCATAAAAGTGATTAAGTGCTGGCAAGATATAGTGAGATGTATCAACTGCAGTGGAGAGCACGATTATTCAATATCTGTATGTTGTATTTTAGATTGGTTGATTACCACATTAGGTATTATCATTGGAAATATTTAAAGAACAAATATATATCAGATAAAATTTTACATTTTATTTTTGTTTTGGAGTTTCATCATAGCCTATTTTGAAATATGGTTGATGGCTGGCTTCACAAATGTGAAAATCTATAACAGATAATATATTTACCCTAAGATGGAAATAACCTTCCTGTCAGTAGAGTCAATCATTTCTACATTACAAAATTTACTTTCTGATATCTTATGAACACTATTGGACTCACTTCAGTTATTCCTTTTAGAAGCTCAGTTTTTATCCCCCTTAATAGGTTTGCCAATTGCATGAAGCATGGTGATTTACATATTCATATATGAATGTGGTAAACTCATATTTAATAGCTTTTAAGAAATGTCAGTATAATTATTATACAGATACAAAACACAATCAGCAAATGATTCTAAACTACTTAACTTGTGAAAAGCACTGAGGAAGTTTAACTGTTAATTCTGATGAACTTTAACAAATTCATCATTTAGGGTATTTTAATAGCCTCTTAACCTCCTTGCTTCCATATTTAATGTAACGTTCTTTTCTTTACAAAACAATGAAAGCGATCAAGTTAAAAATGTAAACCAGGTCACAGTATTCTCCAGCTTAAAATCCTCTGATCATTTTCCATCAAAATTAACACAAAATATGGAACCCTCACAACTGCCCAAGTACTTAACAACCTCCTGTCACTCCTCCAGCCTTACCCCCTCCTACTCTCCCAGTTGTACAGTGTTCTTATTAACTGTCTTCACTGCTATTCTTTAAAGCTTCCAATTCACTTGACCATGACAATCACTTCACAATATGTTTGTATGCAATATATAAAATAATGTACAAAATGCAAATATATGTATATTTTCAACAATCACACCACGATAAAGCTGGAAAAATAATTACAAATAATAATTAAATCTAGTAAAATGGCCATCACCAACCTTCCCCAACCCAACTTGTACTTGATATTACCCTTCTCCCAACTTATAGTTGATATTCACGTTACTATCTCCTTTACTTCATTCAAATTTCTTCTCAAATATCAGCTCCTCAGAACCTATCCTTAATGATTTTATTTAAATTATTAATCTCATCAGTTATACTCTTACCAAACCTAAGTTTTACATGTTTACATGTTTACATGTTTTTAATTATATAAATTGTGTGTAAATATGTATGTGTGTGTATGTATATACATACATGTGTATACACATATACATATATTCATAAAATTTATTATTTGTCTACCCTCATGGTATAAATGTTCCATATAGGTACTCGTATTTCTATTTGCTTACAGAATAAACAAGGTTTGTCACAACAAGAATTCAGAAAGTTTTTGTAGAACTAATTAATAAATATGAATCAATTGAAAAACATAGTGTAATCTATTTCATTTTGTTATATTCCAACAAATGTCATTTGTCAGATACTGACTTGGGAGTTACGGTTGGTTGCAGCTTTTTCCCAGACACATCATACAGCTCTGCTCTTCTACCTGTTCAAAGATCCTTACCTCAAGATTTTCTAATACTCCTCCAATGTCTGGGTCTAGGGCTAACAATGCCAGGCAAAGAACAGGTATCCTGTGGGTTTGGATCATTAGGACCCTCTGGTGCCTGGGAATAGCTATATAAGAAGCCTTAACAGAGCTCCCGTCTCTTACCATTCATTTGCTTTCTGTCTTTTAACCACCCTCATCCTCACATGTGGCATTGACCAGATCCTTCAAAAAGCTCTGAGACTGGTCCCTATAGGGTTAGCCCAGGGCCTGGTAGCCAGGTCCCATTTCCATGTGGTGGCCTAGAAAATAGTATTACTTTTGTGGGATTGTGTGAGATTGGTCTGCCAGAATGATGCTGACCTGTTGATGTTTGGTGACTTTCTTATATTTGGCACAGAACACATTCAGGCGTCTAGGCTACCAACATTCCCCTGTCTACCATTGGGATTGAGCCTCTGTGTGGGCCTGTGGGTGGTTCTCATCTCTCTGTGACAAGTAGTGACAGTATCAGTAGTGCCACCTCCAACCAGAGTACTTGAGGAGAGTAAGGGTGGCAGCAGGAATCTCTTCCTTACCCTGTGGCGTCTTCATATTTCTAGTACTCAAGGCATCACCTGACCCCCCCCCACCCTTATCCTCACAAAACTTTTGAGATCTTAGTTTCACAACACCAGAGAACTCTTACTGATGAATGGTAGACTTTTTTTTTTTTTTTGCTTGAATTGTACCACTCTTCTCATGTTGCCCATGGGCTGCTTGCCTAGCTGGCCACAGTGTGTGGGAGGCAGTTGCAGTCCATGTTGGAAGTGATCGCATTCCAAAATAGAGGCAATAGGACTTAGAGAGTTCATGAAAACACAATGTTAGAAAATGTCTTGGTTTACTATTTTTCTATAAAATTCAAAGCAGTAAGCTAAGTAACAAATGAATTATCATTCATGTTGTCCTTCAATGTCTGGGAAGATTTGCATCTGTTTCATCACTGTTTCATCAGTGAAACGTAGGGACACCTTTGAGAGGGTCATTGCAAGCCAGTATTTACAGATGTTAGAATGGATATGCATAGTCATGAGTAATGATGTAGCAAGCATTAAATTGTATCAGGTGACTTCAGAGCCAAGAAGATCTATATTGTTTTAATAGACACAGATTCTGAAGAGCCAGAGCATTTTGAATAATACCAGCAATACTTCCATTTTCTAAAGGTGGGAGATTTGAACTTATCCAGGAGCAGCATGTTTCACAATAAAGCACATGAAGAGATAGTTCCTGCATCTGAATAGGAGTAGATGTTGCCTGGACATCACAGTGTTCTCAGGTGCAATAATTAGATAATAATCAAATACATAAGCATTTCCTTTTTATTCAGTATTATAAATCTTTATAGATAAATTAATATATTCCATATGAGTCCTTGGGTTTTATAATGAATATTTATAAATTTGTTTATATTGACTGGACCCTTCAAAAATATTTATGCAGGGCCCCACAAACCTTAGGGGCATCCTTGTTGATAAATTCTGCCTTTAAATTTCGAACAGATCTATAACAACTGTGTCATTTTATTCATGGAAAAATGTGCAAGGTACAAATAACTTGGGGTTCACCTTAAAGGGGTATTGGGTATAGCTGGAATATGTGTGTGTGTGGGGGGGTGGAGTTAGTTCTGGCACTTTCATCTTACACTTATAATAATGCATCTTCTTCCATAGTTCAGAGAAACTAAATTGAGGGCTAGTCAGCAATTGTGTATAGCCATCCTAACTATGCATATAAGGACCAGAAAAAATACCATAAGGTGTGCCCATAGATGCTTGTGACTCATTGCAAGATGGACTTGTGTCACTTCTTTCTTTATATCCTGTATTCCATAAACCTTCTCTATAATCAGCTAGTCATAATGGTAATTTCCATTCCATGGTAAAAATGATGGTTTAGACCCTAAACCTAGTAGCCTTCAAAATATCTAGGTATCTTCTTTTCCATAATGATATTATTATAGTAAATGACTACAGATCCCGTTAGGCAAGAAATGGAGGAATATTTATTCTCATATTCTTGGTGATAATGAAAGACCTATCTAAGGATCCCTAATCTTCTTCTGAATCAGTGACTCTTGAATCTCACTCCTTGTCTCAGATTTGGTAACTGGACAAAGTTCAGTGAATTTTCACCGTGGCAATATATATGAGACTTTTGTATACCAGTTCTTGATTCTTTTTTCGTTTATATAAAACAGTAAACAGCCTTGTTGACTGCCCATATAATCTTGCCCTAAGATTATCATCATTAATGCCCACCTTCATAGATTCTGGCAGGTCAAATGATAGCAGTTGTCAATCTATGCTTGCTGTAGGTTATGGTAATTACAATTCACCTTGTTCCTGATGGTTGTTGCCACCTGGCCTCTGACAGTTCAGAATTTCATCATCTTTACTCATGCCAGTGATCCCAGTTCCATGAAAAATCTCTTTTGTCAACTCTGATCTTTGAGAACAGCCACCCTGGAGCTCCCCAAGGATGCTGGTCCCCCACAAATATTGCCCATAGTGAAAACTTCTCTGGTCTTTTCTTAGGATGTAATTAGGTGGCACGTTCTTTGGTCACATAAAATAGACAGATTTAACTGTATTTCTTAATACTATGGTGGCAATATCCAATATATATACCTAGTTACTGTAGGCTGTAATCATCATGTCCAAACTTTAAAGAGCAAAGTTTTAGAATTGGCTTCAGTTTTATTTGTCAGGATATTAAGTTCCGAGGCATAACATGAGATTTCTTTTATATTAATAAATTCTTCCTATCCTAGGCTCATATTTTACCCACATCTTCCATTTCAGCACCCTCAAAACCCAAAACTACCCAAGTTCCAGTCTTTTTGCTACTAATTACTTATCAGGTGCCACATGTCTTTTTTTCATGTATGCCTGATTCAGTCCCATTCAGGCTAAGCAGAAACCTGATGTTAGGGGCGCCTGGGTGGCGCAGTCGGTTAAGCGTCCGACTTCAGCCAGGTCACGATCTCACGGTCCGTGAGTTCGAGCCCCGCGTCAGGCTCTGGGCTGATGACTCGGAGCCTGGAGCCTGTTTCCGATTCTGTGTCTCCCTCTCTCTCTGTCCCTCCCCCGTTCATGCTCTGTCTCTCTCTGCCCCAAAAATAAATAAACGTTGAAAAAAAAAAAAAAAGAAAGAAACCTGATGTTAGTTATTGTCTAGACGCAATGAGAGAAGTCAGAAGGGGGTACCTTGGAGAAAATACATCATCTTCTAAAGAAATAACCATAAGTGTGTTGTTTGCATAGTCTCTGGGCAAAGAGAGGCTACCTGTTCCAGAAAATAAGGGTTGTTTTTGCTGGTTTATATTGTTAGTGGAATCTAGTCTCCAGAGCATCCACCTTAATGTCCCCATCCCTGTTCCGAGGGTTTTCACCCTTCTCTATCAAGACATGATTTTTTTGCATTGTATCAAGGCTGTGTATCTGGTCTCCTTAGCAATTTTGCCATCTTTTAAATGAAATTGGCCTATCAGCATAGTCTTCACTGCAGCTGCAGGAGATATTTTTTTTTTTATTTTTACTTTTATTATTTTTTATTTGTGTGTGTGCATGTGTGTGTGTGTGTGTTTAATACCTGGAGCCCTTCACATTTTCACAGCATGCACAGAACAGAGAATTGACTACCCTGTGCCTGTCAGTCCTTTTTAAAGGTTTTTACAGCCATTAAAAAATCCAGGCTACTGACAGTCTTTATAATTACCATTTTCTTATTCTCTTCAAATGCTAGAGGGCTTCTACACCACTCAATTTTACCTCTTATTCCCTATCTCCTAATTCATAACAGGGAGACAGATTAGTAATTGTTATTCTACAGCATGCCAGGAGTTAATAGTACACATTTATACTAGTAATGGGATCCTTGTGGCCACCTGATCAGGGAGTGATCTAGTTCTAAATTTCATTCTGTGGGTTGCCTTTCAAGACCTCTTTCACAATTACATGTGTTCGCTTGCAGCTCCTAAAAGCAAAGCCTTAGACAAGGATTTAGATGCGGTAATTTATTTAAGAGGAAATCCCTTGAAACAGAAGTGAGATAGAACAGTGAGAGAGAAAAGTAGGGAAAGTCAATAAAAGATGTCTTATTAAACTGGTTAATACTATGTGCAACTGGAACCAACCCCCTCTGTGCACCCCATGAGTCACTGTACAATGCACCTCTGATAAACTCCTACAGACAAGGGGCCTTCAGCACTCAACTCTTGACGCCCTACCCCGCTGGTTGAAGGATAACTCTCCTACTATTCCTTGTTTGAGATCCTATATGGAATAACAAAACGTCTATGGTTTTGGAGATGGGGAAAAATAGAGAAAATGATCTGGAAAACTTTCAAACTCAGCTGCATCTCACATGCACTGAAAGTTGTTTGTAGCATTACAAACACCTGCTATCAGAACCAAGCAGTTTTACATACACATATTTCTAAACTTTCAACATACAAATAGTCACTAAGTTACACAAAATATTTCAAAGAAAAGAAAAAGAGAAGAGCTACTAAATTTATTTCTGCAACTGGTAAATCTTTCAAAAATAAGGAAAAAACAAGAATGGAAAATAATACATCAATTTTTCTTAACAACCAGATACAAAATTCTAAAAAAAAAAAATTCACAAATTGAATTGGTCATGTGTTGAGAAAGGTACTACTCAATGGCCAAATACACAATATCACAGAACTGTAGGGACATTTCAACATTAAAAAAATCTCTCAGTATAGTTGAACATATTAACAAAATGAGGGAAAAGTCTATACAATCATCTTATTAATTGCAGAAACATCATCCAATAAAATGCAATACCCAATCATTATAAAAAGTAACTTCTTAGCAAATTAAAAATAGAAGATAACTTATTTAACCCAGTAAATACATGTACCAAAATCCCACAAAATACATCATATAATTTACTATTTCAAGAAATATTCCATTAAAGACAAAGGCCAATATTATAACTCTTATTCATTTAATATGCTATTCATTAATAGACATTCTAGCTATTAAATTAATTAAATATAGGAGTTGCCAGATAAATTATAAAGATACACATTTTTTTCTTATTTGCAAACAATACAGTTTGTTAGGAGATATTTCATCAGAGCTGTTTATTCAATGTCAGTGTATAAAAATTAAACTATATTCACAGGAATGTCTAATTATAAAATGCAATAGACAAAAAGTTTCATTATAATAGTATAAAAACCTGTATAGAGTGAAACTAACAAATATGAATAGGATCTTTATAAAGACCTTATGACATATTATTGAAAACTATTATGAATAACTTTCAAATAGACCTGAATAAATGGAACGTTAGAACACTTTTTTGAAAGAGAAAATACAGTTACATAAAGATGTCAGTTTTGCCCCTATTATTTTTTTTAATGTTTGTTTATTCTTGAGAGAGAGGGAGAAAGAGCATGAGTGGGGGAGGGGCAGAGAGCGAGGGAAACAGAATTTGAAGCAGGCTCCAGGCTCCCAGCCATCAGCATGGAGCCCGGCATGGGGCTAGAACTCAGGAACCATGAGATCATGAGATGAGCTGAAGTCAGATGCTTAATTGACAGAGCCACCCAAGGCGCCCTTGCCCATATTATTTTATAAATTTAATGCAATTTCAATCAATGACCAAAATGATCATTGTGGAACTAAGCAAATACTCTAAAATTCCTATGGAAATTTAAAACTTAATAAAAGGTAAGGAAATACAGATAAACAGTAAGACATAAAAGGTTTAAACAAAACAAATATCAAAATGAAGCATAAATCTGTAGTTTGTGGTTGGTTTGACCTACAGATCTATAAATATATTAATTAGAGTTAAAAGACCAGAAATAGAACAAAGCCTATTTAAGAATTTGTATTACATGGGCAGCATGAATAATTCATGGGTAATGATAAACTTGTTAAGAAATGGTGTTAGGAAGATCAAATTTCCATATTAAAAAATGTCATTAACTCTCCACTTCAGACTTAAGTGTAACTTTTAGATCGACAAAAGACAAAAATTTAAGGGAAAAATGTAGGAGGTACTTGTTTTGACCTCAGAACAAATAAAAAAACATTATTATAAATTTGATTAAGTCATACCAATCTTTTTATAGGACACAGGCTATCACATATGACATTAAAGGTTGGTCTGAGATTAGAAGATATTTACAACACAGATAATTTACAAAGCATAAGCATGGGGAATATATAAAATCTCCTCCAATTTGACAAGGGAAAGGTAACAGAAATGGGCAACATATATGAAGGCACATCATAAAAAAGAAAACAGCCAAGAGTATGAAAAATGCTGTTTTTAGTTACCAGTTTTTAAATGTTAAGAAAAATATTAAAAACAAACAACATTATAATATTTTGGATTGGTGAGGAACTCACATAACCCTGATGGAGATTAGCAGAATTAAAACTTTATATAAACTAAAATTCCTAGATTTTGATTGTAGGTGGAAAAGAGAAGCTATAAAGAAACTTGGGGCACCTGGGTGGTTCAATCTGTTAAGCACCTGGTTCTTGGTTTCAGCTCAGATCACGCTCTTACGTTTTGTGAATTCAAGCCCCCTGTCAGGATTGGAATTCTCTTTTCCTTTCGCTCTGCCCCTCTCCAACTCATTTTCTCTCTCTCTCTCTCTCTCTCTCTCTCTCTCAAAATAAATAAGTTAATTTAAAAAACACTTTATTTACATAAACTAGAAAACATGAAAAATATTTTTTAAGTTTATTTATTTAAAGAGAGAGCAGGAGTGAGAGCAAGCTTGCAAGCAGGGGAAAGGCAGAAAGAAAGACAGAATCCCAAGCAGGCTCCACACTGTCAGCGCAGAGCTGGACATGGGGCTTGAACCCATGAACCATGACATCATGACCTGAGCTAAAATCAAGAGTTGGACGCTTAACCGACTGAGACACTCAGGCACCTGGAAATATTTATATATGTCTATTTATATATATTTTTTGAAATATTTTTGATTGCAGGGAAGACCTATAAACAATTTAAATATGAAGATATAAATGAAGCAAAAAGTGTTCTGTAGTATATAGAGGTGTTAAAAGTAATAAAACAGGGGTGCCTGAGTGGCTCAGTCATTTAAGAGTCTAACTTCCACTCAGGTCATGATCTCATGGTTTGTGGGTTGGAGCCCTACATTGGGCTCTGTGCTGACAGCCCAGAGCCTGGACCATGCTTTTGATTCTGTGTCTCCCTCTCTCTCCCTGCTTCTTCTCCCCTGCTTGTCCTCTGTCTCTGTCTCTGTTTCTCTCTGTCTCTCTCAAAAATAAATAAATGTTAAAAAATTTTAAATAAAAGTAATAAAACAGATATATATATATATATATATATAAAACATATATATATAAATATATATACACACACACATAATTAACAATGAATGAAAAAATAAGTTCCTGAATAATAGCTAACATATATCGTTAATGTAAGTAAGAAATCTCTGAATTAATACATTAGTCATCAAATACATATTTAATAAAATGTTATATAACATAGCTTTAAACAAAAACAAACAAAACTGTGGTCCTTCATGTCCATTAAACAATCTGGGTATAGTAGGTATTTGAATAAAATTGGCTGAATAATTGTAGTCCTTTGAAGACCTTATAGTTGACTATAAAAAACAAAGAGAAAAATCTAATTTTAATGTTAGGGCGGTGACCCAGATGCTATGGTATCAAAAAAGAGCCAATATACAAAGCTTTGTGAAGTACGTGTGGGTGAGCAGGTTGACGTGGGTGAGCAGGTTGAGCCATCTGATTTCTTCTCTCACTGTCTTCCAAAGTTCTACCATTTAGACTTCCTTCAGTATAGGCCACCATTGGGTTCAGTTTTCAGTCAAACAATAGAGCAAGCAATAGAGATACCTTCCATTCAGCTGTTCAAACTAATATGTACTAAATTCAGAATCTCTGGGCCATCTCTCCATATCAATAATTTGACTCAGTCCACTAGGATTTTCCTTTCTCTCTAGTAGAATAGCCTTATAATCCATTCTCATCATATTTCTCCAGGTTCCTACAAATACCAAATGGATAATTACAAAACTCTTGGAATTTTTTTATTGTATATAATACATCTTGCCAGTTTACATCTGGGTATGTACTCACCCTGCTGTGGTGAATATTTGTTCTTTGGTGCTGTACTGGTATTTGAGCCCAGTTATGGATCTGGGAACAATGAGGTGGTAAAAGTAAGTCTTAAGGAGGGTCAGTAGACACTGGAAAAGTAGTTAACTCATGCTTGGTGATTATGTTTTTTACACAAAAGTAGACAAGGCTGCTTCTGATGGCAAGGAAGACTTGCATCTCTTGAAGAATGAGTAGGGTTTACCTCACCTTATGAGTGGGGGAAGGAATTCTATGAGGAGCCAAGCCAGAACAAGAAATCAGTGCATGAAAGAGATGATCAGACTAGGGAATCTCACATATAATTGAGTGTAAAATAATATAGTAAAGCCTGAGGCATGTATTGGTAGTAAAGGAAGACCAGATCTCAAATGTCCTTGAAAATATGTAAGTTTTAGATTTTAGGCAGAGACCTTTTAAATATATTTGAGCAAGTGAAAGACATGGTCATATTGGAAATTTAGATGTAACATTGGCTATGATGTGAAGGATGGGTTTGAGAAAGACAAAATATATCATATGTGTCAGTATCATGTCAGTCCAAATTTTGATATTTCTGATACTAATATCTAGAAATGCATATTGCAGACACAAGCATATATAATTGATTAAATGCAATGGGGGAGATGTCACTTGCCAGTGGAAGCTTAAAATTGTGTGGCATCATGAAAATATAGTTGTGTTAGAACATCTTTTGTTCTGAACATGTTTACTTTTTAAACTATTTGACCTTTAAAATGTGACTCAAAACAAAGTTATATAGTGACTACTCTATGCCAATCTCTAGGCCAGAGAATAGATAAAGGAAGCAACGAGATTCAGCTGAAACCAAAATGAAATGCAGGATGTAGCTATTTCACAACTAGTGAGCTGGTAGAACAGATTTTTGAGTGGACATGGGTTTGCTTGAAGATGTAGGAAGAAGTTTTGAGTACATTGTTAAAAACAATGGAGAGTGATTCTAAATGTCCATCCACAGATGAGTGGCTAAAAAAAAAAAATATGATAAAGACACAATGGAATATTCTGCAGCTTTAAAAAAAGAAGGAAATCCTGTCACATGCTGAGTGAAACTCAAGGACAAAGGACACATACTGTATGATTCCACTTACATTAAGTATATAGTCAAAATCATAGAATCAGAAAGCTGAGAGGTGGTTGCCAAGGACCTGGAGGGAGGGAGATGGGTAATTGGTGTTTAATATGCATAGAGTTTCAGTTTTGCAAGATGAAAAATTCTGTAAATCTGTTGCACAACATTGTGAATATACATAACACTACCGAGTTGTACACTTAAAATGGTTAAGAAGGTACGTTTATGTTACATTTTTTGACTACAGTTTATAGAATAGAGAATGTAGTGTGGAATTTGTGCCCATGCTCAGCATGGAGGACTGATTTTGAGCCATTTTACAGAAAGGTTTCATCCCTAGAGGCTGTGTGGATTATTTTGAGGCTCTGGATGAAATAAAACCTACAAAATAATGGGAAGAATGAGGTGTGGTGGTATTTATGGAGCTGGGCCAAGTGGTGGGGACACAGGATCCTTACAGAGGGCAAAGCAATGGTGATTGTGGTGGGGCACTGTCTTCCACAAACAGAAATCATGAAACTAGAGGGAAAAAAGGAATAGACTTTGAGATACTCTTAAGGCATTCCTAGGGAACACTGAGAGAAGGAGGTCAGACCTATGTATTCTAGACATTCTTTTTTTTAACGTTTATTTATTTTTGAGACAGAGAGAGAGACAGAGCATGAACGGGGGAGGGGCAGAGAGAGGGGGAGACACAGAATCGGAAGCAGGCTCCAGGCTCTGAGCCATCAGCCCAGAGCCCGACGTGGGGCTCGAACTCACAGACCGTGAGATCGTGACCTGAGTGAAGTCGGACGCTTAACCGACTGAGCCATCCAGGCGCCCCTAGACATTCTTGTAATGGTGAAGAGGCTGGGCTTTGGACCCTGACTGCCTGGGTTTGAGTCCTGGTTTTTCCATGTCTGACCTTGGGAAAGTTTCTTAACTTTTGTATACTCTATGAAAAATGGATTATCATTGTACCTGTGCCATAAAATTATTTTAAACATGTTTAAAAAGAGATAATGTGTATGAAGCACTGAAAATGGGGCATGTAACATATATAAATATGAGTGATTACTATTTTCACTTATAATCTTAATCAAGGAGACTTGAATTACATGGGTTCTAGTAAGATAATAAAGTCCATGTTTTTTAAAGGACTCAGACTAATTGGAGAGAATGACATTTATTTAATAATAAAATCTAATACAATTAGATAAATGACATAACCAAAGTAGAGATAAGGACAATGAGAAGGCATGTGAAGAGACTGTATTTTAAGTCTTTTTGGAATGTTGTCTCTTCACAACAAAGATAGCATTTCATCAAGGATGGGAGGGATGACTAAAGATTGTCTGAGGATCATGTGTTTAAGGTAAAGTGGCTTTTCGTTTCATGTGTATTAGGGGATGTTATGGAGTTAAGTATGTTGTAATCAGACTTTAAAATGTAGGAATGAGGGAAAGAGTGGTGAAAATGCCAGGAGAAAATACTGAATGCCAGGAAACTCAGAAATTTTACTTCAGTGCAAACAAAATAGATCATGTTAGTGTTTTTCAAACGTTAATATGCATTAGATTTTGAGACACCTGGGTAACTCAATGAGTTTAGGACCCCACTCTTAATTCCCACTCAGGTCATGATCTCACTGTTCATGGGTTCTGGACCTTTGTTGGGCTCTGTGCTGATAGTACGGAGCCTGCTTGGGATTCTCTGTCTCCCCTTCTCTCTGCCTCTCTCTCTCTCTCTCTCACTCTCTCTCTCTCTCTCAAAATTAAATAAATGATCATTTTTAAAACTATATGCATTATGTGGCACCTGGGTGGCTCAGTTGGTTAAGCATCTGATTTCAGCTCAGGTCATGATCTCGTGGTTTGTGGGTTCGAGCCCTGCATCGGGCTCTGTGCTGACAGCTCAGAGGCCTAGAGCCTGCTTTGGATTCTGTGTCTCCCTCTTTCTGCTCATGCTTTCTCTCTCTCTCTCTCTCTCTCTCTCTCTCTCAAAAACAAACATTAAAAATTAAATATATATATTTATGCATTAGATTCATCTGTAGAATTTTCAAAATATTCAAAATGTTTTCAAAATATTCAGTTGCAAAATTTTCTCCCTCTTGTATGAGAGGCAGATTTTGTAGGCCTGGAAGAAATCCAGGCACTTTACATAGGTGCTCTGATCTCCACAAAAGTTTGTGAGCCCATAGCTATAGACCATAAGTTCTTAAACTTTGGCATGTGTTAGATTCTCCTGCAGACCCGGTTAAAACACAGATCACACGGTCCCAGGCTTTGTGAGTCAGTACACTTGGAATGAGCTTGGAGATTTGTATTTCCAATAAATCCCATCTAGTGACATGGGGCTGTTATGGGGGCCATAGTCCGAGAACTACTACTGCGGGCCACTGATTTACAACTAGTTTAGAAATCCACAAAGGAAATACTAGAAGATGTGACTCAAAATATCCACATTCAGGTCCCTGACCTTTACTTCCACTTTCTCCTAACCACCACCCCCACCTCACCCTTACCTCTGACTAAAATATGCCCTACAATAGGACATGTGTTGTTTGAAAGCATTTTCTAGGTTGAGTTGATTCAAGATCAAGTGTGACACTATAACTAAAAGTGCTTTGTAACTGCAAAAGGTAATATATATAAAAGATTTCAATTTTGTTTCTAAGTCAGTACACCAACACTGCTCAATACAATCTCAAGTTCAGAACAATTCCTGTGTGGTCCAAGTTCCCAAGCTGCATATTTAGAATGAGAAGAAAACACAAATTTGAGAGAGGGAAAACAAATTCAGCACGTTTTAGAAATAGTTATTGAATGTCTATTCTTATGCCCATTTCTTTAACTGTTAGTTTGTACCTTGCATTCGGGATAGGCAGTGAACAGCAGTATTTGATAACTCTGTGCCCTTGTACACCTGTGTGTCTGACACTTAGAAGTACTTTAGTCCGAAACTTATCAGACCCTGAGTGTGCTTAGTAAAGTGGGAATTGTTTCCACAGGTGCTAAATGATAAAATGTTGATAGAAAAATAGAACGAGCTTACATTCTGTAATCATTGTAAAGGGTTCAATGGAAGAAAAATGGGGAAAGACTAGCCTTTCAAATATTACCTACTGAATAAAAGCAATCTCTCTCTGTGATAAACTGAAGAAGGTAATTATGGGGTAGCATAAGCACTTTCTTCACAAACTCCACTCCTCTCTATAAGATGACAATGTATGGTAAACTGTTACAAAAGGTGTCAGCTGGAGATAGTCATAGTATGAGGTTATTATTATATTTTTTCAAGTTCTAGTAAAAAAATAAAATAAATAAAAATGACTCTTTATAACTTGCTACAATTACATTGTATAAAAAAATCAAAAAATGAAATAGCCATCACAATAAAAACAACTGTTTTTGGTCAATTCTGTCATTAAAACTGTATTATAGGGCCACTGGGGTGGCTCAGTCAGTTCAGCGTCTGACTTTGGCTAAGATCATGATCTCACCATTCCTTGGAGCCCCACGTCGGGCTCTGTGCTGACAGCTCAGAGCCTGGAGCCTGCTTTGGATTTTGTGTCTCCCTCTCTCTGCCCCTCCCCGCTCACGTTCTCTCTCTTCTCTCTCTCTCTCTCTCTCTCTCTCTCTCTCTCTCTCCCTCTCTCAAAAATAAAATAAACATTAAAAAATTTAAATGTATTCTAAAACAACATTCAAAATACATTTCCTTAAAAAAATGTTTTGGATAGAAATGCAAATCTCTCAGTATTGTATTTGACTGTTTATAAGGATCATATCTATCTTGGAAAGCTGAGTGGCAGAAAAGAGTCAAGTAAGAGGGAAAATAGGCAAATACCTAAAGAACTGCAAGTAGGATGGGGGAAGATTATTCCATCACTAAACGAATTCTCCCTCAGTGATACAGGCATAATGTTTTTGTAAGTTTTATCTTGGTTTTTGTTTCATTTTTAATTTAAGCCCTAGAAAACTAAGGCTATAATAGTGTTTAATGAACATTAAACTTTATTTGAAGTTGAGTGAATATATGGCCACTAGGATGGTTAAAACTAGAAAGTAAATAGGTGTCACTATCTTGCTTTTAAGATTAATTTCTGTTGCAGTCAGACTTTACCAGAATCAACACCTTTCCAGACTTGAAGAAACTCATGTTAAGATAGATGAAGTACAGTAATTAAGTTAATGGCTTGGTTCCTGTAACTTAAGGAAGCAAAGAGCAGTGAACTATCAGGAAATAAGGAAACAGGAGCAGCTAGAGCATAAACCGTTTGAGAAGATTACAAATGTAAAAGTAAGGATGAGTAAATTACATCAAGGATGACTAGATTAAATCAGTCTGGTCTAAGATGAGTAACTATTGGCAGCTATCTCTAAGAGAAATGAGCTAAATGCTATCATGACAAATTAAAATGTCTGGCAAGATATATTTGTTATAATCTTACATAAAATTGTTTACCACTTTCTCTATTGCTTTTTTCATGAATAGATTATTTACATATCTATTATGTATCGTATGACTTCATGAAAGTAACCTCTTGCTAATTTACTTGCCAATATTTACTTACAGATAAACTTACCAAAAAAATGTTAGTGGTCACATAGTACCACTTTGACCCCATTTCCAATTTCTGTTTTATAAAGAATACAGATTAGTCTTCCTTCAACAACACAGAACACAGCACTTGAAAAATTCAGTATATTCTTGAATGGACTGTCATGCTATATCAAAAGTGGATCTGAGACTATGATCTTTAGGGAAATTAGTCAGAGACCAGCAATTCAACTCTGAATTCTTCCCTTAGATTGAATTAGACTAGCAGAATATTGTATACTTAGATTAAAAGTGGTTAGTTCCATACAGTATCCTCTCTGAGGTCCTTTCTAATGTTACATCCTCTGCTTTTGCTAAATTCTACTGTAAGAAATTGCCATGTGGAAGTGGATTTGTCATTCATATTCATCACAAAGCTGTTGTAAGGAACATGGAGGACTATATTTCTTATATAGGATTCCAGGTGAAAATTTTCTTTTTGGATGTAATTCTGACAAGAATTTTTTTTTCAAATTGTTTTGAAAGAAATTCCTATGTAACTCTTCCCCAAGGAAAAATAGCTGACTGGCTAAGAGAATAGAATGTAAACACTGGTTCTATCAGAGAAAGTCAAATATGATATAATTTCACTCATATGTGGAATTTAAGAAATAAAGCAAACAAATAAAGGGAAAAAACAAAGAGAGAGAGAGAGAGACAGAGATAAACCAAAAACCAGACTCTTAATTACAGAGAACAAACAGATGGTTACCAGAGGGGAGGTGAGAGGGGAATGGGTGAATTAGGTGAAGATAAGGGTACACTTGTCATGATGAGCACTGAGTAATGTATACAATTGTTGAATCACTATATTGTGCACCTAAAACTAATATAACACTATATGTTAATTACACTGGAGTTAAAAACAAATAAATAAAACTTAAAAAAGTGATCGGTTTGGAGCGCCTGGGTGGCTCGGTTTGTTGAGCATCGGACTTCAGCTCAGATCATAATTTTTTGGTTGCGTGGGTTTGAGCCCTGCACCGGGCTCTATGCTGACAGCTCGGAGCCTGGAGCCTGCTTTGGTTTCTGTGTGTGTGTGTATCTCTCTCTGCCCTGCTCACGCTCTGTCTCTCTCTTTCTCTCTCAAAAATAAATAAACATTAAAAAAAAGGTTATTTTTGTTTTGTTTTGTTTTTTGTTTTTTTTAATGATTGGCTTTATGGGACTCCATTCTAGATGTGACCTAAGGAAGAACGTATGTTTTCAGGCAGAGTTATCAACTTGTTCCCACCAGTGCTTGCTTGCTGAGGAGGAGATTCACCCCCTTTTTAAAAATAATATGGCTTCTGGCATTGTCTTGACTCCTCTTATTAATTTGTTAAGATCAATTTATATTATACTACAATACTAAATTATTGATATTTCCTATATTATACTCCTCTTCCCTTTCCCCCTATCTACAACATTATTCCTCACCACAGTTTCAGGGCTTTCTGACTCAGAAAGTTTGCTTCGGATATCGTCAAATCAATATAGCAATGAGGACAATAATTCATAGCATTATATAATATTAAAACCCTGGGCTTAGAGGAAGACATAAAAGTTATTCAAATCCAATCACTTGCTAGAATCTTATCCAGGGCATCTATATCATGTTGGTGCCCACCCAATGGGTTTTAACATGTCCTAAGTCTGGCTGCCCAATTTACTTTGTTGTTACTCTGTATAAACTACCCACTATCATAGTTATATCACTTTAGAATATATATAAATATGCCACACAGCAGTCTTTGAGACATTAGAAAGTAGTTATTTTCTACATTAGAAAGCTAATGGATTAATGCACTACCTTGTTTTTTCTTTTCTTTTGTTTCTTTTTTTTTCTGCTCAGAGATAGAATTCACGGATATAGGTTTTTTACTTTGGACTTCTGGAATCTTCCTGTCCCCTCTTATTTTGGGTGCCTTTAGAAAATATCACAGAGCAGATTTTATTTTATTTTATTTTTTTACTCAAGCTTTTTTGTCTTTTAACAATATGTACTTAAAATTCAGAGCACCAGGCTGATAATTTATATTAATTTAATAAAAAACACATTACATAACTTTACAAAGCAAATGAAATAGCTATTTCCAAAAGAAACTTATTTCACACAGAGAAGATGACTTTGAAGGGAATTGTTGAAAAGGTAAAACATTTTTATCCTGAAATTAATAACTTAAAAATATGTCTAAGTGAATTCTATATTATTAATTTTGCTTTATATCTACATTTTTATAAGACCTATGGCAGGATTTTACTAGAATTTAGTATAATTTCCTATGCAGGAAATAAGTATGTAGCATGGTAGGCATACACCTGGAATACCTGAGATGGGGTATAATAGCATCAACAGTGACTTTAGAAAATTTCAAGTAGCAGTATTTTTTAAGTCTAGAAACCTAGACTTAGATTAACTTTAAATCATAACATTGCATGTATTATCATCCCACCAGTGTTTCCACCAGACATTTATCAACCACATTAGCTGTGAAAGGAAGTTGGCAAAAATATCAAGCATGATGATCAAGGAAGAAGAGCCAGGGAAGAAAATAATGTTTCATTTATGCTCAGACCTTTGAGCACATGGCAGCTGGACTCTAAATCATATCTAATCTTACCTGTTAATGGGAAGTGGATTACATATCTACTTTCAGGCCTTCTTCCATTGACCAA
Source organism: Panthera pardus (assembly GCF_024362965.1). Lineage (NCBI taxonomy): Eukaryota > Metazoa > Chordata > Mammalia > Carnivora > Felidae > Panthera > Panthera pardus. The sequence continues at coordinate 36,010,681 of NW_026526766.1, forward strand.
AATTTGTCCTTAAGCCCATCTGTATTATCACTAAAATCAGTTAGGGCTGAGGGACGAGGCACTAGGCTTAGATAAGGCAGGACTCAGACTTCAATCAAAAATTTACAAACCAAACCCAATTTCTTGCCATGCTTCCACTTTTTACTTTTTTGTGCTATATCCTGTCTATATCACATTGGCACCAACACTTTATTAGGTCTAAAGTAATGAATAATCTTCTGCACCATTTTCCTTCTCACACTTGCCTTTGTTATAAGTGTCTGCTAATTTCCACATTTGACTCCCATCAGAATCCTCTCTCACTTAAAACTTCATATCCAAGGTATCACTAAATACAGTAATTTCTTCATTTTACTTTACTTTATTTTATTTTATTTGAATTTTATTTTATTTTTGTTTCAAGTTTATATTTAAATTCTAATTAGTTAATGTATAGTACAATATTGGTTTCAGGAATAGAATTTAGTAATTCATCACTTACATACAACACCCAATGCTTATCACAAGCGTCCTCACTCATCACTCATTTAGCCCATTCTCTGCCCACCTCTCCTCCAACAACCCTCAGTTTTTTTCTCTATAGTTAAGGGTCTCTTATGGTTTGCTTCCCTCTCTTTTTCCCTCTTCCCCTATGTTAATCTGTTCTGTTTCTTAAATTCCATGTATGAGTGAAATCTATGGTATTTATCTATCTCTGACTTATTTCACTTAGCATAATACACTCTAGTTCCATCCACATCATTTCAAATGGTAAGGTTTCATTTTTTTTATTTGATGGCTGAGTAACATTCGATGGTATATTCCATATATTCCATTATATCTATATCTATATCTGTATCTATATCTACACCACATCCTCTTTATCCATTCATCAGTCAATGGACATTGGGGATCTCTCCATAGTTTGGCTATTGTTGATATGCTGCTGTAAACACTGAGGTGCATGTGCCCCTTCGAATCTGTATTTTTGTATCCTTTGGGTAAATACCTAGCAGTACAATTGCTGAATCATAGGGTAGTTCTATGTTTAACTTTTTGAGGAAACTCCATACTGTTTTCCAGAGCGGCTGCACCAGTTTACATTCCCACCAATACCACAAGAGGGTTCCCCATTCTCTACATCCTAGCCAAAATCTGTTGTTTCCTATATTGATTTTAGCCATTAGGCAAGTGTGAGGTGGTATCTCATTCCAGTTTTTATTTGTATTTCACTGATGATGTGTGATGTTTAATACCTTTTAATGTTTCTGTTAGCTACCTGGATGTCTTCTTTGTGAAAATGTCTATTTATGTCTTTTGCCCATTTCTTCACTGGATTATTTGTCTTTTGGGTATTGAGTTCGATGACTTTTTATATATTTTGGATACTAACTCTTTATCAGATAGGTCATTTGAAAATATCTTCTTCTATTTCATAGGGTGCTTTTTAGTTTTGTTGATCATTTTCTTTCCTGTGCAGAACTTTTTATTTTGATAAAGTCCCAATAGTTCATTTTTGCTTTTACCTCCCTTGCCATCAGAGACATGTCTAGAAAGAAGTTGCTGTGGCCCAGGTTAAAGAGGTTGATGCCTGTTTTCTCCTCAAGGATTTTGATGGTTTCCTGTCTCACATTTAGGTCTTTCATCCATTTTGAGTTTATTTTTGTGTATGGTGTTAGAAAGTGGTGCAGTTTCATTCTTCTGCATGTTGCTAACCAATTTTCCCCACTCCATTTCTTGAAGAGACTGTCTTTTTTCCATTGGGCATTCTTAACTGCTTTGTCAAAGATTAGGTGACCATAAAGTTGTGGGTCCATTTCTGGGTTTTCCATTCTGTTCCATTGATCTGTCTGTTTTTGTGCCAGTACCATACTGTCTTGATGACTACAATTTTGTAATACAGCTTGAGATCCATATTGTGTTGCCTCCAGCTTTGCTGTTCTTTTTCAAGATTGCTTTTGCTATTCAGTCTTTTGTGGTTCATACAAATTTTAGAAATGTTTGTTCTAGCTCTGTGAAAAAAAAATGCTGGTGTTATTTTGATTGGGATTACATTAAATGTGTAGATTGCTTTGGGTAGTATAGACATTTTAATAATATTTGTTCTTCAATCCATGAGCTTTGTGTCATCTACAATTTCTTTTATAAGTGTTCTATAGTTTTCAGAGTACAGACCTTTCCCCTCTATGGTTAGGTTGATTCTTAGGTATCTTATGGGTTTTTGTGCAGTTGTAAATGGGATTGATTCCTTGATTTCTCTTTTTGTTGTTTCGTTATTGGTGTATTTAAACATCTTAAAATTTATATACTCTTAGCCATTCTTTCTTCCTTTTCATTTAGTTCTAGTTCTCATTATCCCTCCTAATTTTCTCCTTACTATATTCTGCCTCTAATTTTTGTCTGCTTCTGTTAACAGAGATACAATCCTTTAATATCTACATAAAATCCTACAAAGTTTCTTTATTTCCCAGTTTAAAAACACACTCAAGAGATGGATACGATAACTAGCTTGACTATAGTAATCATTTCATTATATATGTATATCAAACTATGTTGTATACTTAAATATATACACTTTTTATTGAAAAATATATAAAATATATTAATCTATAAAATTTGTTTTATTATATTTATTTTTATATTATATTGTATTAATTATACATTTATATAAAAATTTTTATCCATATTATTTTATTTTTATAAATAAATATATTTCTATAAATAAAATATATGCTTGATAAAGCCTTTACAATAAATTAAGAAAAAGAAAAGATGATGATCTTGATAAAAAGTTACTCCTAGGACAGCAACATTTTCTGGTCTATTCCATGTTGGCTTTTCTAGCATAATCTCTCACTGTTTTGTTTTTTTTTCTACAACTTTGCTTTGATTAAGTAGTCCTTGCCTATTTGATATTTTCAAGTGCACTACCCTTTCTCATACCTACTTGTTTTTACATATGCTATTACCTCTGCTAAGAAAGAAAGATATTAATCCCAATTCTTGTTCCCTTATGAATCTTCGATCTCTTCTTTCAAGTTCCAATTCATGTATAACTTTTGGGTATGTGTCCTGATTATTTCCTACCCCTCCAAACCACTCCCCCTACTAGAATCCCTGACACATACCCACAAACAAGCAGTTAAGCCCTCACCTTTCAGTGTTTATTCCTTTAGTAAAGACATTGTTAAATTTGCATGTTTATAAGTGTGTTTTCTTCACAATCCTAAATTCCTTGAGAGCCAAGATCATGCCTTATTAATATTTATATCCCCTGGTCCTGGAACATAATGGGTTTTCAATTCCTTTCTCTTGTTTTCCTCCTCTCTAATCAATTCCTGTGGAAGTATCTTTCTAAATAAGATCTGGTCATGAAACTCGAAAAGTTTCATTAAACCTTCAACCATAATAGATACATTCTAAACTCCTTAACACGACATGAGATCCTTCAAAATTTGGTCCCAATATTATCTCCCCTTATTCTCAGCATACCTAATATAGTTCCCTAGTATACCATTTGCTATGTGAAAGTCATATTCTTATTCATGCCATTCATTTTGTCTTATTCATTTTTACATTGTGAACATCTAAAAAGTTGCTTAGAAAATAGGGATGCCACAAAAGTATTTCTTTAAAAAAAGAAATAAATGAAAGATTGAATATATTAACTTGTTCCAGACTATATACATGGTAACAATGAGTAGCTATAACAATATATTACCACTTCGAAGCTGACAACTCACCACTTCTATGGAATTGAAATTTTGACAACACAGGCAATTCTACCATAGAATCCTTCAATAATGAGTGCAACACAGATAAATCATGAACTGAAAAATGCTTCCCTCTTTTGAAGCGCCATGAGTTTTCCAGATGAGTCAGGAGCACTTGGTCTAGTTCAAGAGTTAAATCATCTTTTAACCTAAAAAAAAAAAAATTCCTTTTTTAAAAAAAATATTTATTTATTTTTAGAGACAGAGAGAGAGAGATTGAGAGAACGGACAGGTGAAGGGCAGAGAAAGAGAGAATCCTTTTCTCTGAAGGGAAAGAATCCCTACTCTGAAGGGATCCTGAATAGAAGCAGGATCTGTGCTATTAGCACAGAGCCCAATGTGGCGCTTGATCCCACTAACTGAGGATCATGACCTGAGCTGAAATCAAGAGTAAGAGGCTTAACCAACTGAGCTACCCAGGCACTCCTAAAAAAATAATATTTCTTATCAGTGATTTTTCTCTGGCATGTTGTAAGTGGAAGAAGTGAATTTATGGCTTGTTTAATTGAAACCACAAAGAAGTAAATTTTAGTGTATTTTAAGTACAAAATGCAATGATATTTTTCTGTGTAACAGAATTACTATAACATTGAATTATTATTTTATTATGTAATGCCACATATTTCTAAGTCATAGTCCTCATACACACAAATTCACTACAATGGACATCTGCTCTTTGCCACCCAGCATCCATTCTCTTTCCATTCTTGTCAAAACATCCCTTCTTAATTCATCACACCCTAATTCTATGAACAATTTTATGAATTTTTAAGCAATGTGCACATTAAATTTCCTTGGTGACATGACTGGTTCAGGTTTAGGCACTTTTCCTCATACACTCTGATGAATAAATTCCAGAATTTTTGTTATCTTACAGAGTTACTATTTCTATGTCTTAGTGATACTTTATAGAACTGATTTCTATCTTTAATGAGCATATTTGTCAGAGATACAATGACAAAGAAAGGAATACCTCACCAAATGTTTTACATAATATCAGCATATTTGTTCACATTAATATTTTAACAGTCTGAAAATTGTAACTCTGCATTTGTTGACATAAGAGGGTCATCTAAATTTTTGAAAACCAAATTTGTTAAACTATAGCAGGTAATGAAAAATAATGTACAAACCTAAACTTTTCCTAATATCAGTATAGATGATGCAATAAGCAAAACACTACAAAGCTCAAGGAAGAATTAATTTAGGGCATATTAAAATGAAATAATTTAGACCATTTTAAATTAGAAATACATATAATGCTTGTATGTGCAAGAAAACCTATGGTATTAAAACAATGTGGTCTAACTGTTGATGTGGTTTTTTTTTTTTGTTTATTGTTTTTGCTATTGGTAATATTTAAATCATCTTCTGGATATGTGAACTTTTTATTTCTAACACTATATGTTAGGCAATTACACAAATATATTTTAATGGATTTTTATATATAAGGCTGGATATTAAATAGAACAAAAGTTTAAGAATACAACCAAGGTTTCCTTTCATAAATCAACAGTACCTAATATAAATATTAAAGGAAGCCCCCAACTCTTGTTTCAAATACAAATGAACTCAAATGTGTTCCCATTAAATGAGCAGACTAATACCAAATCGTTGAAAATTATCCTAGCCTTATTATTATTTTCTTTTATCTTGGAATTCAAATAGTTCTTATCAATCTCTCCCTTTCACATTTAAATTCTATTTCTGATTTTGGGCTCCTGAAGATCAGTTCCATACCTCCACTGGGTGATTTTAGGGTGAATGATTTAATTGTTATAAACTCTTGCACTGTCACCTCCTGGTCTTTAATGTTTATCTTTTAGCGGGGCAGAGACAGAGAATGAGCAGGGGAGAAGCAGAGAGATGGAGATATAGAATCAGAAGCAGGCTCCAGGCTCTGAGCTGTCAGCACAGAGCCTGATGCAGGGCTCAAACTTGTCAGCTGTGAGATCATGACCTGAGCCAAAGTCGGAGGCTCAACCGACTAAGCCACCCAGGTGCCCCTCACCTGGTCTTTAATTTGAATTCTGGCATTACACAATTCCCATCTAATTGCTTCCCTAGATGTTACTATTCCTGTTGCTATTGTTTCCATAATTCCTAGATTATTCCTTGTTAGCAGGTGCCTTTTGGATATTAGCTCCTGAACATTTTCTGTTGCCAAGGGCTGAAACTGCTGTTCAGATTTTTTTTTTCTCATCAGCCTTTGCATGGAGAAATTCTGGTTCTATCCACTCTAGTCCTACCACTTCCATTCCTAATACAACCTGATGCCTCAGCCTTTCATAATGTTATAAGACTTGATGCAGCGTGGATGAAGTATGCTTGAAGTACACTTGAAGTTGAACATGTAGTGTGAGTAGAGAAGAAAACAGAAATGAACACTTAAAGAACATCAACATGTAAGGAGTAGAGAGATGAAGAAGAGTCACTAGAAAGATCTCAGACAACTAGATATGAAAATCAGCATAAGGATATGAATTAACCTAGGAATGAATCTTAAGAAGTAAAACAAATTAAATCATACCAGGCAATTCAGAAAGATAAATAACATAAGTATGAGTTGAAAACGTGGACATTGGATTTTGGCAATTAAGAGGTCCTTGATACCTTTGAGTTAGTGGCTCTGAGATGGAGTACATAATAAGTAGTAGACTCTTGAATCAGACTTGAATTCATCAGCTCTACCATTTATTAGTTGTGTGACCTTGGCCAAGTCACTTAAATTCTATGATCCTAATCTTCTGCACATGCAAAATGAGTATCATATGAGTGATTTTCTCATATTGTTATGGTTTTATATGAGTTAATACATGTGAAGAACTTATAATAATATCTGACACAAAACTATACAAATGTTGGTGTAGTTGGATATACACTACTCAGTTTCCCCTTCAAGGAAGAAGTTACCCTAACTTCTAGGAAAGCTGTTAAGGGCCAACTTTTAGCTGTTACCCCTCCAGGAATCACTTCAGCTACAGATATTCATCTGCCCCAAGGTTGTGCTTTTTCGGGGTGTATCAAATGGCTGATCAAGAGGAAGTATAAAGGCCCAACCATTTCAGCCCAGCACAGAAAGTCTGTGATGGCTATATTAGCTCAAACTTTCCTGTGAGTTAGGCTGAGGCTGTTGGTCCAATCCTGCGTCTTTCTTTTCTTTCCCATAGTGATGATTCAAATGGTCCTTCTTCTATAAACATCATGAATACTGAACTTTGCCTTAGGGTCTGCTCCCCAGTGAAACTCAAACTGTAGCATTAAGTGTAGTTTGCTTGTATATTTTTGTTGTATGGATGGACAACATCAGACAAGAGTAATACCACTGGATTTATTTATACATTATATTTAATGAAACTGTGTTATTGAAACTATAATAGTGTGAGGGGCGCCTGAGTGGCTCAGTTGCATAAGTGTTGGACTTCAGATAAGGTCATGATCTCACAGTTGACGAGTTTGAGTCTTGTGTAGGGCTCTATGCTGACAGCACAGAGCCTGGAGCCTGCTTCAGATTCTGTGTCTCCGCCTCTCTCTTCCCCTCCCCTGCACTCACGTGTGTGTGTGTGTGTGTGTGCGCGCGCGTGCACACTCTCGCTCTCTCTTTCTCTCAAAAATAAATAAACACTAAAAAATATATTAGTGTGAGCCCCAAATGAAGTTTTGAAAATGAATATATTTTCATGTTTATAACCATAGTAACTTCCTGAGAGTTTGCTCTATAAATAAAACCTACTTATCAAGCCAAACTCTTAAAAGGCAATCAAAAAATATTACTTTTTAAAAAATAATCCTGCTGATTTATAGGAAGTAGAAGGTAATTTATACAAAATATAATTGATCATCTTTAACAAACAGTAACCAATATATCATGTATCCTTGCATGCTAAAAAATTATTTATTTTTGGTAAATTAAAATGATAGATCCAAATGTTGGGCACAAATTAATGTTATGTTCATTAAAAGAAACATAGCATTAAAAATGGAATTGGAAGAATCCATAGAAGCTGGAAATACACTAAACAATTTAAGGCTTTCATAACAATAAGAATGGGTGACTTTGGTGCAAGAAGTTTCTAACATAAATAAAAAAAATTAAAACCTATGGAGGCTGAGTTTTTTATTTTTAGTTCCTGAATGACAAGGTCTAACTTAAAAATCTCTCTCTGTTCCCCTAAACTTTGTCACGACTGTCATTTTTTGCGTGTGTGATGTTTAAGTGCATTTAGTAAATGCCTGAGTTCAAATACTTGTGAGAACTACATACTAGTAAGTTATGTGTAAAGGGAAAAAAGCACCAGAAGGTGAACAGGAGATAATTTAGTGATTATGTTCTCATTAGTTCTCCTTCTAAGGAGGACTGAGGACAAAACTGTAAATGGCTCTAGATCACAGCGTGAGTGATTTAAGTTAACCATTGAAAGATTTCCCTGGTGGGCAATGGCTGTTAAACATTTGAATAGGTTTCTAAAAAGAGGCTGTGAAAAAAAGAAGAAAGGGGGCAACTTTAAATAAGGTATACTTGATATTGCCAAATGCTGGCTGATGAGTCCTGCCTCATGAAAAACTTGCATGCCTGTGTGTGAGGGAGGCAGAGGCAGTGTGAATGCTGGGACGTGTAGCTCAAAACTCTGCCAATCTTTATGGTATCTATAATACAATATCTGAAGTTCAGGCTACGTTTCTTGGAGAAAAGAAGCAACTACACACACAAAAAAACAAAACATTGATTACGACAACCTAATCTTGGTCAGTTTAAAAATACTTTAATATTATATCCAGAAATGACTTAAGTATACTTACATTTTATTTTAAATATCTGAAGCTAACTCTCTACTTTGATATTGTGTAAATGAAAGCAATGCTTTTCTAAATAATGCCCATTTATCAAAATGTTCTGTTTTAATGGAGTTAAAAAAAAAAACACATCCTCCCCCCTAAACTGTATTTATAAAGGATTGCTTAGGGCTGAAAAGTGAGCTAAAATATTAATAATGAGGACTAATAAATTATCTGAGTCAGATTTTCCTTTAACATTGAGCTTTCCAGGTTCCACACAGAGAATAGTAGAAATGACATTTTAACCAAGCTGATGTACATTCCTTATGCCTAAAAACTAATTGATGTTCCATGGGCCTGAGTGTAGAACAATTTAAGAAGCATATGCTGTGCTATTCTCAGAAATATTAACTGTGGCCCATTCTCTTCAAATGAGATTTCCCTTGCTTAGGGTGGTTTACTTGCTTGTAAGTTTGCCAAACTTTATGTGGGTGGGTCCCAGCAACCAAACAGCCTCTGGCTGTATGCTTTATGGCAGAGTTATTGGTTAACTAGAAGAGGAGTACAAATAAATATCTTTTAAGTATATTCTAATGAAAAGTTTGGAAAGCAATCAAATTTTAGAAGGAAAACATCAGGTTCTTTAATGCCCATGCAATAAGATTCAGCTGAGAAAATGGGACCTCTTTTCATCATAAATTTTAGAAGGGGAATAGGAATGAAATATCAGCAACAGAACAACTGTTTGGGGAGAAGAGTACACAAAGTAGCCGTTATGATTCCTTATAAACTTCTAACCCAGGTAAAATATATTCCAAATAAAGAAAATATTCAAGAATAGATATTACCTGCTGAAATTCTAAAATGCCTTGGGCAAACAGAATGTTCAGTAATATATGTGCGGAATCTTTGTTTCCTCTGAGATAAAGGAAGTTATTAGAAACAAAAAAGAAGAGAAGAAAAATTCTCTAATCTTCATTTAAAAGTTGGAATCTGGTTAATGATTGGCAAAACACTATAAAACTGTAAGTAATAGATTCCATAACCATAAAAGAGCAAGTACCAAAGGATTTAAGTTACAAAAGTTTTTACTGAGATTCACTTGATGAAATTCATGTCATTCTTCTCTTACTTCTCCATCTACTTTCCTTCCCTCAACCCACCACCAATAGATGACAAACTCACCAAATGCTTACTAGCAGATTGTCAGGCTGAGTATGATTTGGTTTACATATTTATCCTGAGGGCAAAACAATTAATTAAAAAAATCAATTTGGGCAAAATTGCCATTCCTATCATTAAAATGTAGTGAATGTGGCGTAAGGGAAGCCTAATTTAGCATAACTGAGAAATGTTCCCTTCCCTGAAACTTTTTCTGAAATCAATTTTATAATATTCTCCATGCTCCCCCCACCCCTCCTTCTTTTCAGGGATATCGTTATTTGATGATAATTTCTCCTGGATGAAAAACTTTTTTTTTTCTTCAAGCCCAAGCATTCTTAGGTTGTCTTTACTTTGACACCTACTTTAGACTGATTCAATGTATCCATTTGTTTTTATCAAATTGTAGTATCAATGAAGTCCAGGTAAGGTGCTAGTTCTAGAGCTATAACTCATGACTCTCTTTCAAGGAGCCAAGGTATGCCGTGTGGCAGATGTGTTAATATACAATAATACAGTCATAAGAGAAGGTGCAAACAGAAGTGGCTAAAGACACTGAAGGAAGGCCAGGTCCTGGAAAGCCTCAAAAAGGAAGTAAAGCCTCATCTCAATTTTAAAGGCTATGGAGAATTAGTCAGGAGAAATATAAGTTTATTGGGTCAGAAAGAGGGGCTTAGGGAGACAGGCACCAGATCTCTCAGACAAAGGTGAAGGATATGCCAAAACTTAGAGTAAACCAAAACTGGAGGTTTTTTTTTTTTCCTTTTCCTGAAACCACAAGTAATTAACTATTGATGTAACTCGGTGCAAAGTGCACAAAGTTGATGGATGGTGCCAGAGAGGTAGGTAAAGACTGAAGCTTGCTTTGGACTCTGATTTAGGCAACAGGGAATAATGGATGGATTTCAGGCAACGATGTGACATGATAATATGACCCCATTGCAAATGTGACAAATGGTTTGGAATGGGCAAAGGTAGTGAAGAGTTTGCTCCCCATATCAACTGTAAGACCTTATTAAATTGGATAACTCTTCTGAGCCTAGCTTACTCATCTAAAAAAAGAGGATAATAGTGGCTACATTTTAAATTTGTTATGATGATTAGAGAACACTTATATAAAGCAGCTAGCATAGCGACAGAAATCCATTAGGCACTTATTAGGTAGATTCCCTTCACCAGCTCCTCACTTATGGAAAGTTAGTCTCCAATTCTATAAGGAAGATGATTTTTCTCTGTAACATAATGCCCCCGGCCAAGGACAACCTACTCTTTCACATGAGCAAAGAAAGAAAAGATAGCTCTCCTGCTGGGCACTGACTAACATGTATATTCATGTGCTTAGAAAAGGAAACCATGTCATTTTTAAATAGCTATCTCAAATGCAGATCATATACTGCATGTATTATACAGCTTGAACTAAAAGTCCAGGCACAAATTGTGATTCTTAAAGACACTAATACTGCCATTTTGTCATTCAGTTACAAAGGCAGTGTATTTGCTAGATTCATGCCAGCCAAGAATGAATGCTAGCACTAAGCGGATCTAAATATATATTTTTACAGGTGGATAGATTGTTAATTTCCAAGTCAGCTTCATGGTGAATGATATTTAAGTGCGAAGATCAGCTGTGAATTTGTTCACATTACCAGTTTCTCTTTCGTGGCTATCATTTCGCAAGACAAAGTCAATGAACCAGAACAGTGTAACTGCATGTGCATGTTTGCATGTGTTTGCCTTCTTTACCCTTTCCTTCTGTATTCTGGTCTCTAGTCACTTTATTTCCCCTAAATTAATGCTAAATATAACAAAGACAGAAAAGTGCTTTCACATCAATACTTTCTGCATGACCTCAAATTAGTCTTTGAAGGAGAAAAGATCATTTTCAAATGCTTTCAGAAAAGTAAGATTCCTATGTTGAAGCTTTATTTTTTTTTTTTTCAAAGCTATGCCTAAGGAAATATTCAGAAAATTAGCAACTGGACACACTGGTTGAAATTGTCTCCCTTGTGGAACACCGTGTTAATTTCAGGCAAATTTAACTGTGTGATTGAGTGGCAATTAAGCAGTGTAGAGACTGCTAGTCGTGGGTTAAAATAATTTGTAAGGCTTAATTAATTGCTAGAACAACTGATAGCCCTGTCAAATTGGCAAGTAAGTTCATTGATCTTAAAATTCAGCTGAGCTCAAGAGAAAGACTGACAAAATAATTTGTAGACTGTGACAGAGACAGCTGGAGATAAGTAACATGTGTGCAGGAAGAGTAGAGGATACACTACCAGAAAAGATAAAACAGAGATTGTATTTTCAAAGAAATAGTATGCCTACATATCTCCAGAGACAAGACCCCAGGAGCCAAATAGCTCTCCTTCTCATGTATTGCACATAAAAGAGTTTCTTTATACTTCTAATGACCTCCTACTTTTCAGTTTATACTGAGCACATGATAAATAGGTCAGATTCTGTGCCATTCTATACTCTCAAGTTTAGAAAGCAGTCATAGCTACACATCTGGCCAAGTACAGGGAAGTTAAGTGCCTTATTTTATATTAACTGTCAACTCTTAGGCTGCATGTAATCCTCCCAATGTTGGAATGAGGGTGTTCCATTTCTCTCTTTTTTTTTTTTTAATGTTTATTGATTTTGTTTTATTTTATTTATTTATTTGTTTGTTTATTTATTTATTTATTTATTTATTTTGAGAGAGAGAGAGAGACAGAGACAGAGAGAGAGAGAGAGAGAGAGAAAAGAGAGGCAGAGAGAGGGAGAGAATCCCAAACAGACTTCATGCTGTTAGCACAGAGCCAGACATGGGGCTGGATCCCATGAAACCTGAGATCATGACCTGAGCCGAAGTCAAGAGCTGGATGCTTAACTGACTGAGCCACCCAGGTACACTTCCATTCCCGTGTTTTATATTCAGGAAAAATGGGTATTTTTTTTACCCTATAGTCTGGAGATCTTTTGCAAACTGCACTCATCTTTAATTGATGCGATGAGTTACAAAGGAAAACAATGAGCAATTTTCTCACTTTTCCCAAAATGTTATCAATAAGAAAACTCAATCCTTGAGCTAAGTGACTGAATGGTGGTGCAGAAGTTCTAATCTTTTCAGCTATTCCTACAATCAGAAGCAATCTTCACACCAAGGGAACATACTACATCATCCACAGAGAGGGCTAACATAATCACATCAGCCATGCTATATTTTACAATTTTGCAAGCAGCCATAGAGTAGTTACAAACTTGAAAACAATAATTAGAAAGGATCAGAATACTGACTTTAATGAAACAGTTCCAGAAGCAAGAATCTGGATCTGATACATTTTAAGTGATATTTTGTATCAGATACCTTTTAAACGCCAGATCACCTCAACCTCATGTATCTGTCCTGTACCTCCTGCCTCTGGGACTTCTATTACTTCCTACATCCCAGCATGTGGCTATTGTACTCATTTCTGTGTGAGTTCTTCCTCAAATTGCATAATCTATTCTTCCCTGTCTCAATCCTCCTTGCTCTCATTTCTGCTCTCTGGAATTGCACTCCATTGTAAACTAGTAGTCTACAAGCCTTTGCCTTGTATCTGTTTTCCAACAACTGTTAGCAAAACATAATTCTTTTTAAAGGTAGTAAAAGGAAAATAAATGCTCATGTAAAAATGGATTAGCATGGTGCCAATAAGATGTAAAACTAAAAATACTATGACTCCTTTGTATCATGGCTCTAATGCTTAGAATGCATTAATGAGGCATCCAGGAGTTACAAACTACTTATATATTTAATTGAGGGAAACTATTTGGGGGACAAGGAAGTTCATACTATTGTCAATTTAGAAGGAAGAGTATAAGATGTCTGAATTGCTACAGTTTGTCATAGCCAGGGCACTTTACTTTGTCTACCATTGTGTATTGATGCCTCTTTTGCTTTAAAACTGAGAATCCTTTGTTCTAGTGAATATGTGCATATCCATAACTATAGTTATTAATAGCCTCAATTGTTGTAGCTAAAATCATATTTTAGAACCTACAGGCTATACTGTTATCTCTTCTATCCATTTCTTATACTCCTCCTTCAGAGTCATCTTGCCTGAAGGGCTTCTTTCCACTGGTGTGAAACCAATGTTTTTATTTCTCATTTAAACTGGAGTGCACTAATTTTAGTCATGAATATCTTTCCAGTGGAGTGTTTTTAAATCTCCAAGGAAGAGTCCAAATCTAGGGGAAATTAATGAACTAGTGATTTCTGAGTTTGTGTATAAATATATGCAATTTCAAGGGGAACTCTAATTTTATTTTATTTTATTTTTAAATTTTTTTAACGTTTTTATTTATTTTTGAGACAGAGAGAGACAGAGCATGAAGGGGGGAGGGGCAGAGAGAGAAGGAGACACAGAATCGGAAGCAGGCTCCAGGCTCTGAGCCATCAGCCCAGAGTCCGACGCGGGGCTCGAACTCACAGACCGCGAGATCGTGACCTGAGCCGAAGTCGGACGCTTAACCGACTGTGCCACCCAGGCGCCCCAAGGGGAACTCTAATTTTAAAAAAGCAAGAGGAGGGGTATCTGGATGGATTAGTCAGTTAAGTGTCTCAATCTTGATCTTGACTCAGGTCATGATCTCAGTTTGTGATCTCCAGCCCAGCATTGGGCTCTGGGCTGATAGCAGAGAGCCTGCTTGGGATTCTGTCCCTTCTCTCTGCCCCTCCCTTGCTTGTATGCTCAGTCTCTCTCTCAAAATTAAAATAAATGAACTTAAAAAATATAAATAAAATATAAAAAAGGCAAGATGTGGAAAGTAGAGAAAATATTAGATGTTTGCAAACACTGAGACGAATGTTATTTCCTGGTCCTTGACAAAGCTTTGAAGATGTAGTCAAGCTCCTTAAAGAGTATAAATTAGGACTATATACTTGGAAGAATACATGAACAATAAATTATGTCACTATATTTTCACGTCATTTGTTGTATCTCTAGTAAATTATTGGGCTAACTTATGTATGCACTGGCATTTCAGTTGCGAAACAAGGCAGTGTGATGCCATATATGTCATATTAACCCTTTACTTTTAAGGCATTTTTAAACAATTTGATTATTATTTCATCAGTCAAACATTGATAGGAAATTTTGAAATTCCAAAATCATCCCTGACCTTATGATGCGAATAATGATTTAAACATCGTTTCAATCCTCAGCAACCTTACAGCTAGTATCTGGAGTCAAAAAGTAAGGTAAACATAGCATTTTATTATAATCCAAGTTATGATTGATGTATACGTGGAGGATTATTGGATCACAAGGTAAAAGCACTTACATTATGAACCTTGAGGGTAATAGTTAAGGACCAAGGGAGACTTCTGAGCAAATAAAAGTTCAGTCTCTAAGGGTAAATTGGAGTTATTTGGGCACATATTGGGTATTGGGTGTGGAATGAGCTTGTATTCTAAATAATGTTAATGCCATCCTGATGTTAAATGATACCATGCAAATGGAGAAGCTGCAGTCATTGTTAATGGCTGGGTTCAATATTGAGGGCTCAGGAGATAGAATACAATGCAGACAGAGCTAAATCAATCGCATATTATTCTGAAATCTTTAGGATGCATCGGAATCCTTTTTCAAACATGGGTGTATTATGATTAGGTTTGTGTTTGAAGAGATCTCTTGGTCAGCATGTATAGGAAGACCGGAACAGAACCTCACCTGAGACAGAGATCAGTTAAGCATCTATTGCTTTACCCTAAGCAAAGAGAGAGTGCCAGAAAAGAAGAATTAGAAGTAGAAATAGAAAACAGGGGATGGATAATATAGACATTAGGAGGGAAAGTTGATTGGTCTTGACGATAGAATAAATGAAGCAATTGAAATAATGTTATTCAGTGTGACAGGATGTTTCTGGCTTGGACAGTCTGGTGGTAGGTGCTGGTACCCTTAACTAAGAAAAGAAAGCCAGGTCTACAAGGATGTTGGGACCAAGGGTCGATTATGAGTTCATTTTTTAGAAAATATGTGGGTTATACATGGGAAATCATGTTGACACAAACAGAGACAGTTTTATTTTTTCCTTCTTTATCTGTATGTCATTGATTTCTTTTCTTGGCTCTGCTTGCCTAGATTGGACCTACAGGAAAATTGTTGAATAGCAGTGGTTAGATTGGACACCCTTGCTATTTTCTTGAGATTAGAGAAAAAACATTCAGTCTTTCACCATTCAATATATGTTAGATGTAGGTTTATGGTAGATGCCCTTTTCACAAATTGAAGTTATTTTCTATTCTTTGTTCCTTGAACTTTTCTATCATGAATGTATATTGAATTTTGTCAAATATTTCTTCTGCATATTGGTATGCTCATATGATATTTGTTCTTTATTCTATTGATATGGTAAATTAACTTCATTGATTTTTAAATGTAGAACTAAACTTGTATTCCCAGAAGAAGCCCACTTTGCCAAGAAGTATTATTTTTTGGATATTGTTGGATTAAACATATTAAAATTATATAAGAAATTTTGCACTTGTGTGAGAGAAATTTGCAAAGAGATAGATTTTTTTTTCTTCCAATGTCCTCCTCTGTTTTTGGTGTAAGGATAATAATGATGACTTCATTGAGGATGTGTTTCTTCCTCTTCAGTTTTCTAGAAGGGATTTTATACAATTGCTATTATTTTTTTCCTTAATGTTTGGTAGAAACCACTAGTGAAGACATCTGTGCTTGGCGTTTTCTTTATGGGAAAGTCTTAAACTACAAATTCAATTCCTTTAATAGATTTGAAGCTATATAGGTGTTTTTTTTATTTTTGTTTTTTTTTTTCCTCCTTGAGTGTCAGTATTTTGCCTCTTCCATGGAATTGGTCCATTTAATCTAAGTTTTCAAACCAGTTGGTGTAATGTTTTTATTATCTATCACCAAAGAACAAATTACCTCAATATGTAATACTTCAAATACCAAACATTTGTTACATCAAGTTCCCTTGGGTCAGGAATTCAGAAACAGCTTATCTGGATGTTTCTGGGTTGTCTCTCAATTGGTTTCAGTAATCTGAAGACTTGATCCTCACGGTATCTAATTCCAAGATGAATCACTCATATGGCCATTGGAGGAAGACCTCAGATACTTACCACATGGGCCTCTTCATAACCTGCCTAAGTACTTAAGTGTCCTCCCAACATGAAAATTTCTCTCAGAGCAAGTGATCTAAGGGAGTGAGAGAAGAGAAAGTCACAGTGCCTTTCATGATCTAGTGTACACATTTGCATACCATCATTTCCAGTTTATGTTATTCATTAGAAGCAAATTACTAAGTTCTGCTCACAGCTGAAGAATAAGACAATAAATATCTATTTTTTTTTACCAGGGAATCAATAAAGATTTATGGAAATATATTAAAACTACCACAAAGTTATTCAAATTTCCCCTCTACTTTATCTCATTTGTAAGGATAATCACTCTCTGAATCTTGGTGTTGACAATTGTGTCATTTTCTTTCTTTGCCTCTTCAACTTGGCTAGAAGCAGATTAAATTTATTGACTTCTGCATATAGCCAGTTTTTATTCTATTGATTTTTCTCCATTGTTTTTGTTTCCTATATTATTACTTGTATTTTTACCCTTATTATTTCCTTTCTTCATATATATATATATATATATATATAATTTTTTTCATTTATTTATTATTGAGAGATAGAGAGAGAGAGAGAGAGAGAGAGTGCGGGGGAGGGGGCAGAGAGAGAGGGAGACAGAGGATCCAAAGCAGGCTCTGCACTGTCAGCACAGAGCCCGATGTGGGACTAGAAATCACGAAGTGTGAGATCATGACCTGAGCTAAGCTGACTGAGCCACCCAGGAGCCCCTATTTTCTTTCTTCTAAGAAAAAACTCTTCCTTCTAATATTGGGCTTGATTTTTTTTTTTCCACTTTGTTTAGTAGAGTAGAGTTAGGTCATTAGTGTGGGATCTTTCTTCTTTTGTGATTTAGGCATTTAGTGCCATAAATTTCCCTCTAAGCCCTATTTTAGCTTTTGACATGTTATGTATTCATTTTCATTCCATTGAAAATAATTTCCAATTTTCCTTTCTTCTTTGGTGATGGGATGCTTGTAAAAGTGTTATTTTTTATCCATATATCTGAAATTTTTCATAATGTCTTCTGTTACTCATTTCGAATTTAAGTCTCATCAAAAAATATACTTTTCAAAATGCCTGATCCTTTTAAATGTATTGAGGGTAATTTTATTGCTTAAAATGTGGTATATCCCAATAAAACTTCTTTGTTCCCTTAAAAATAATATGCATTCCACATTGTTGTGTGGAATATTTCATTGGTCATTTAAGTCAAATTTGTTGATAGACTGTCTTCCATATTCTTACTGACTTAATGTCATTCTTTTCTCTCAATTATTGGGAGAGGAGTGTTGATATTTCTAAATATAACTGAATTTGTCTACTTTTTTTTGCAGTTTTATTAGTTTTTGCTTCATGTATTTTCTATCTTTGTTATTGCATTCATAAATATTTAGAATTTTTATGTCCTTTTTTATAATGTCTATTTATTTTTGAGAGAGAGAGAGCACAAGCGGGGAAGGAGCAGAGAGAGGGAAACAGTATCTGAAGCAGGCTCCAGGCTCTGAGCTGTCAGCACAGAACCTGACACAGGGCTTGAACTCCTGAATCATGAGATCATGACCTGAGTCAAAGTCAGATGCTTACCCACCTGAGTCACCCAGATGCCCCTAGGATTGTTGTACCCTTTTGATGAACTTATGAAATGAAAGTCTTACTTATATGAGAATTTTTTTGCTCTAAGATCTAGGTCATCTAATGTTAATATAACTACTCCAATTTTCTGTTTTTACTTCAATTTTCTTTTGATTACTATTTGCATGGTATATATATTTTACTTTACACCTTTAAATTAAATTGGGGTTGTTGTATTTAATACATAGTCAGATGTAGATTTTTCCAGTCTG
Organism: Panthera pardus; assembly: GCF_024362965.1. NCBI lineage: Eukaryota > Metazoa > Chordata > Mammalia > Carnivora > Felidae > Panthera > Panthera pardus. The sequence goes on from NW_026526766.1 coordinate 36,029,331, forward strand.
ACAATCTCTACCTTTTAATCAGGGTATTTACCACTTAATTTAATGTGGTTATTGACATGGTTGGATTGGAATCTACCACCTTACTGTTTCCTATTCTCCAAATGTCCCTTTGTCTTCTTTATTTTCTTATTTTTCTACATTCTAAAGAATGAGTTTTATTTTTTAAATCATTCCGTTTCATAAAACTTGGTTGGCTTATTAGCTATCTCTTTTTGTTTTGTTTAATGGTTAGTTAGGGTTTATAGTGCACATCTTCAACTGATCACAACCTATCTTCAGTAATATTATACCACTTCATGTATAGTCTAAGAACCATACGTTAGCATAATTATATTTAACCTGTCCTTGTCTTTTGCTGTTGCTCTCATACATTTTACTTCTAAGTTTTTTCTAAACCTCACAAAGTATTTTTATTATTTTTAAAGGCATCAAATTATATTTTAAGTAGGTTAGAAAAGAGATTTTATATTTACCTACATATTTGCTATTTTTTTTCTTTTTATTCAATTGCCTGGATCCAGTTTTCAACCTGGTAAAAATTTTTTTTTCTGCATGTAGGAGTCCTTTAATATTTCTTACTTCCTTCTGATTTTACCAACCCATTTTCAGTGTATCTAAAAAAGTCTTTATTTTCCCTTTAAAAAAAAAACTTGTAATTTTAGAATAGCTTCAGATTTACAGAAAAGTTGCAAAATTTGTCATCTTTCCTTAAACTTGTCGTTGCTCTGACAGCTTCTCAGATATTTTTTTCTTTTTTTGTTTGTTTTTTTGTTTTGAGAGACAGACATAGCACACAAGCAGGGAGGGGAGGGCAGAGAGAAAAGGGAGAGAGAATCCCAAACAGGCTCCATACTGCCAGTGCAGAGCCTGGCGCAGGGCTTGAACTCATGAACCATGAGATCATGACCTGAAATCAAGAGTCAGTCACTTAACCAACTCAGCCACCCAGGAACCACACAGGTATTCCTTGTTTTTGATGACCCTGACAGTTCTGAAGATTTATGGTGAGATGTTTTTCAAACCGTCCCTTTATTGGAATGTGTCTGCTGTTTTTCTCATGACTAAACTGAGTTTATGGGGTTTTTTTGGGTGAAAGACCACAGAAGTCAAGTGATATTCTTATCACATAGTGTCAAGTGTGTGTATACCCTATCCACATGTCATCACTGTGAATGTTCAATTTGATCATGCAGCTGAGGTGGTGTCTGTCTGTCAGTACTAAAGTTACTCTTTCTCCCTACTTTCCATTAAGTACTTTATCAGAAAGAAGTCACACAGCCGCAGCCAATATTGTGTGGGAAATTCTACTCTATCTTTACAAGTAGAGAAGTATCTATATATATTTGGAAATATTTTGCATAGGAAATTTGCCTTTTCTCCTCCATTTATTCATTTAATCATTTGTTTACAAAAGAATAGATTATGGTTATTTATTTTATACTATGGGCTATATTCTAGTACAATTTTATTTATTTTGTTGCTCATTTTGTTCCAGTTCGGTTTCTAATGGTCCAGTATTGGCCATTAGCAGCTTCTCAGTTGGTTCCTGTGTTAACTTTGACACACCGACATTGGAGTGTATTTGTTATTGTGTGTGTGTGTGTATGTGCTGTTTTTTGTTTTGTTTTGTTTTGTTTTGTTTTTTTAGCACTTACTCTGGCACTACAAGTAACCAAAATAAGCACATAGCTTATTATAAGCACTCAGTGATAGTGGAGTGTTTTTTGTTTCCAGGCCCTCATTGGTGACAGAACAAGTAAATATATATGTGTATACTAACCTGTTTTTTGCACATCTATAAACATTTCTCTAATTCACCATGTATATATTATGCTCAACACAAATTCATACTTCCGTTTCTATGTCTAAAACATTATCACATGGATCATTCTAGCCTCCCTACCCCTTGTTTATTGGTAATCTTCCAATCCGATGTTGAACATCTGACTTCAACCAGCTACTTAATTAACTGTTAATTTCCAGTATACATGTTTATTGGTTTCAGAATTGATAGTCCCTTCCCTAGGGGAAACACCTTTATTAATTAGAGTATAGTTTTTTTACAGGTTTTTTTTTCCCCTTTAGTCTTATTTTCCATTAAGATTGTTTCATAGGACAACACATATTCCCTGTTCAGTGAACTTGTTTCATATATTTTTAATATATTTTTTATGTTTATTTGTTTATTTTGAGAGAGGGAGAGAGAAGGAGAGAGGGCACGTGAGCGGGAGAGGGTCAGAGAAAGAGGAGAGAGAGGATCTCAAGAGGGCACTACGCTGTCAACACAGAGCCCGATGTGGGACTCAGTCTCATCAACCATGAGAACGCCATCTGAGCTGAAATCAAGAATTAGACGTTTAACTGACTGAGCCACCCAGGCACACCACTAATAGATTCTTTACACATTGTGCCTTCTCTCTTTTGTTTGCCATATCTCTAAGTGATTTTTGGAAGTTCCATTCATCAAGATTTACTCTTTGTACTATAAAGTTCTATGGGCTTTGACTAATGTATAGTGTTACTTATACAACTTTATAGTATCATGCAGAATAATTTTATCACCCTAATGCAACCATCACTCTTTACCTATTTAACTCCCTCTTCCCCAAAGCCCTGGCAACCACAGAACTACCTAACATCTCTATAGTTTTCCTTTTCCAGGATGCTGTAAAGTTGTAACCTTAAGGCATGCAACCTTTTCAGATTCATTATTTTCACTTGGAATATACCTTTAATATTCATCCTTATCTTTGCACTAGTTCATTTCTTTTTATTGTTTGATAGCACTCCATTGTATGGATGTACTGCTGTTTGTTTATCCAGTCATTTGTCGATGGCATCCTGGTTGTGCTAATTTTGGTAATGATGAATAAACATTCAAGTGCAGACTTCTGTGTAGAAATGCTTTCAAATCAGTTGGGTAAACACCTGGGAGTGTGATATTTGGATCATATACTAGGATTATGCTTAGCTTTGGAAAAAAACTGCCAAACTGTCTTCAAAAGTACTTCACCATTATGCTTTCCCATCATCCCTGAATGAAGGATTTTAGTGTTTAGCATCTTTTTTTAAAGAAAATTTATTTATTTATTTTAAATAAATCTTTGCTCTCTCCCAATGTGAACCTTGAACTCATGATCCCTACATCAAGAGTCAGATGTTCTGCTGACTGAGCCAGCCACCCTCCCCTCAGCATCGTCACCAGCAAATGGTATCATTAATTTTTATTTTTGCAATTCATTACATATGTCGTGGTATCTCATTATTGTTTTAATTTGTACTTCCCTAGTGTTAAATGATGTTGAACATGTTTTCATATGCTTGTCATCTGTATATTGTCTCTGATCAGGTGTCTGTTCACATCTTTTGCCTATTTTTATGTATTTTTACTTTTATTTTTATTTTTGAACTGAGGTATAGTTGACACACATTGTTACATTAGTTTCAGGTGTATAACATAGTGATTCCATAAGACTATACATTATGCTATGCTCACCAGAAGTGTAGCCACCATCTGTCACTATACAATGTTATTACAATACTATTAATTATATTCCCTATTCTGTATCTTTTATCCCTGTGACCTATTCATTGCATACCTGGAAGCCTGTAACTCCTACTCCCCTTGACCCATTTTGTCCATCCTCCCAATGCCTCCCTCTGGTAACCATCAGCTGGTTCTTTATTTACAGGCCTGTTTCTGATTTTAGTTTGTTTCTTTTATTTATTTTTTTAGATTGTACATATAAGTAAAATCCTATGACGTTTTCCAAACAGACACATGAAAAGATGTTTAACATCACTAATAATCAGGGAAATGCACACCAAACCACAATGAGATATCACCTTACATCTGCCAGAATGGCAAGAATCAAAAAGACAAGAAATAACAAGTGTTGGTGAGGATGTGGAGAAAAGGGAACCCTCATGCACTGTTGGTGGGAATGTACACTGGTACAGCACTGTGGAAAGCAATATGGATATTCCTCAAAAAATAAAAATAGAAATATCATATGATCCAATAATTACATTATCAGGTGTTTACCCCCCCCCAAAGAAAATAAAAACACTAAATTGAAAACAGACATGTGCCCTTATGTTTATTGCAGATTTTTTTTGCAATAGCTGAGGTATGGAGCAACCTGTGTCCATAGACAAATTACTAAAGAAGATGTGAGATGTTTATATACACACACATACACACACAATGGAATATTACTCAGCTATAATAAAGAATTACAAAGAATAAAATCTTGCCATTTGTGAAAACATGGATGGACCTAAAAGTTAAGTGAAATAAGTCTTTTGCCTTGTTTTAATTGGGTGGTCTGTTTTCCTGTTATTGATTTTAAGAGTTCTTTGTGTATTTAAAATATAAATACTTTTATCAGATATGTGTCTATAATGATGTTTTGATTCTCTTACCAGTGTCTCAAAGCAGAAATTTTTCATTTTGATAAAGTTCAACTTATCTATTTTTTTTCATATTTCTGCTTTTGGTGGTGTTTAGTAAATTAATCATCAGTATGAAGGATATAAAAATTTTTCTCCTACTTATTTTCTAGAAAATGTAGTTTTGAATTTCTAAACTTTATTTTAATTTTTATTATTTTTGAGAGAGAGACAGAGACAGAGACCAAGCAGGAAAGGAGCAGGGAGGCACAGAATCGGAGGCAGGCTCCAGGCTCTGAGCTATCAGCACACAGCCCGATGCAGGGCTGGAACTCACAGACCACGAGATCATGACTGGAGCCGTAGTCGGCCACCCAACCAACTGAGCCACCCAGGTGCCCCTGCAGTTTTGAATTTCACATTTAGGTTAATGATAGACTTTGCATTATTGATAGGAAAGAAGCAAGGTAAGTATCTAGATTCATCTGCATGCATGTGTGTATATGTGTGTATGTGTGTATGGATGTTCATATGTACCAGCATCATGTGCTGAAAAGAGTCATTTCTCCTTGGAATTCCCTCTGCACCACTGTTAAAAACCAGTTGTCTATGTTTATATGGGTCATTTCTGGACTTTAATTTTGTTCCATTGATCTATATCTTAGTTGCAATATCAGTATTGTACAGTTTATGATCTGCATTTATGTTTATTGCTCTATGTTTACATTTTATTTATATTATAATTCTAATGTCTTTTTTTTAACAAATACCACCCTGACTTGATTACTGTAGTTTTAGAATTCTTGAAATTGGGTAGTGTGATCCTCCAACTTTGTTCTTAGAATTTTATAGGCTATTGTATGCCTTTTGCCTTTCCATGTTAGTTTTAGAATCATTTTGTTGATAGCCATGAAATAGCTTGCTGAATTTTTATTGCATTTTAATTGTGTTGAATCTATATATCAAATTAGTATTACTTGAAATAATTATCTTTTAGGTCAATTTAGAGTAAGAAAAAGAAAAGATTTTATTTTATCTTCATTCATTCCGTCTCCAACTCCCTTCCTCTCCTTCTTTAGGTCCAAGTCTCTAGCCTATGCTACTTTCTTGATACTTGAAATACCTCTTTTAATATTTATTACAGGAAGTCTGTTAATGATTCATTCAGTTTTTATTTGTGGGAGAAATCTTTGTTTCTTCTTCTTTTAGAAGGATAATTTTGTTTGATGTAAAAGTTTAGGTTAGTAGTTTTTTGTTGTTGTTGTTTTTCCTTCAACACTTTAAATATTTCTTCTTGCTTGCATGGTTTGTGAAGAGAGGTCCTCTGTAATTCTCATTGCGCTTGTTTATAGGTAAGGTATACCCTCACTCCCTGGCTTCTTTGAAATTTTTTCTTTATGTTTAGTTTTTTACCAATTTTGAATATACATGTACATGTGTTTTTGTTTTTGCTATTTGTTCTTTTTGGTGAACTGGTTATGTCCTGGATGTGTGACTTATTAGTTTGGTTTTCTTAAGAGCAGAATCAATGAATGACACTTACTAACCCCACAATAAGTATTTTTGAATAAATTATTACCATCACTTGATTCTTATTCCCTATTAATACTAGGACTAAATAAGTCCTCTAACCTTCCTGGGTATCAAAAGGCCTGACTTTAACTGAGATAAATATTAAAGTAATTTTATATGTTACATCTTTCAGATATCTTTCCTAGAGTCTTCACTTTTTGGTGGGGAGAATGTTGCAAAATCACAAATATAGCTATAAGATGATTTGAAAATTCCAATTGAAGGTGAACTCTCTGGGATTACTGCAAAAAAAAAAAATCATATCAAATCATAGGAGGAACACAACCGGCCCTATGACTTAGTGTGATCAGGATGAAATAGTTAATCACTTAAGTATTTATGAAGCTCCTTTTAGGTAACCACCATTTAATAACACTTTTTCCTCTACTCACATGCGAAAGCATATATTTTGCTTCTTAATCAAGTAGAAAGCTGTGTATTTCTCTGTTTTTAAATGTTGTAAAGTTTATTCATTTATTTTGAGAGACAGAGAGAGAGCACAAGCAGGGTAGGGGCAGAGAAAAGGAGAGACAGAATCCCAAGCAGGCCTGCCACATCAGCACAGAGCCCGGGGCAGGACTCAAACTCATGAACTGTGAGATCATGACCTGAGCCAAGATCAAGAATCAGATGCTTTACTGAGTGCACCACCCGGGTGCCTCAGAAAACTGTGTATTTCTTGACACCTATTTGTCAAAGAGAAAATCAAAAGCAATAAAAAATTATGAATGATGAAATTCACAAAAGTTACAAAGCACTTGTTAAACCAGTTACTATGTTTAGAGTTAATTCTATTGTCCAGTCAGATATTTTCTAGTCAATATTTTGGAACCATTCAAATTTTATAGCCCAACTTTTTAATCTTTTATTATTATTATTATTATCATTGTCCATAGTTGTAATAAACAGTTTTGTCCAACAATACACTGTTGAAATTCTAAACATATCCATAAATAAAAATAATAAAACAATAGGTTATACATTCAATATCGATGGAAACAAAAATTTACTTTCTCAGTTCTTTCAATTCCTCCCTACAAATTCTGTTTATGTTTATTTGTTTATCTGGAACAGATAAAGGCCTAGAAAGCAATTGAGAAAAGGATCATATTGGACAAGGAGTACATTTTCACTGGCATAATTATGAATGCATTTGAAATACCTTTCTTAACTCCCATTTTAGGCCATATTTAGCAGGATTAAAGGATTTCAATCTGGATTAAAGGATTAGGTAATTCACAAGCCAGTGTTTCATCTTAGAAAAAAAGGAAACATATTCATTCAGATGCTTTGTGTCAAGAGATGAATGACTATTCTCTGCAAGCATGCATTTTTCCATTTAAGCTAAGATAACAATACATGCATGCTTTTCCCAGTCTTTTGCCATGTTGATCCCCTGCTCATCTTCCACATTAAGTGCTTGCATATGCCTTTGGGATATGAAAAGTACACTGCAACTGACTTACGTATCACTATTTCTGGTAATAATGTTGTTAAGTAATCACTAATGTAAATAAATAAATATATATATATATATATATGATCACAAAAGCATAAAAAAATCTGAATGTAAAGATAAAAAATGTTTTATTTTGATTTTGGGAAAAATATAGGAAGTCTCTTTTTTTAAATATTTGTATTTTCAGCATGGGTTAAAGATTTAGCTATGGCTTAGAATTTCAAAGAATATTTCCGCAATTGATCCATCAAATAATACACTTGAATGGTGTTCACTCCTCCCTTTGATCTAAATGCCCAGGCTTTTGATAACTGACAAAGATAGCCTTGGCTAGCTACTTGTTTTGGACCATGTGATTGAGCTGCCAAATTTGTTAGAGTAAGAGGTCCTTGCAAAGTGAAGCTTCTTGATCTTGCTATCATATCATATCAGAAACTATCTAAAAATCTAAACTGGGTTCCATGAGAGTTTTTGACTCCCCATGGCAAAAAGCCCATAGATGGTATTGGATGAACTAAAACCTTATAACACTACATTGTGGTTTATTTGTGAAAAACCATATAGACTCATAAATCTTGGAAAAGCAAAAACTGATGTATTTAATTCGAATTATTCTGTCTTCTTTTGTCCTTTCCTTCGTCATTTTTAAGGGTGTCTCTCTCAAAAACATTCCAAATATTTACAAATTTATCCATCAATTGTCCTATTGTATATATTTCCTGTCTTTTCTATTCTTTCATTCTAAATTTAAACCCCAGTAGACAACACTGGCAACTTACTCTGGCTATTGCCTCCAAGAGGCACCTAACTACTGTCTCAATTAGCTTGTGTATCCTCATATTTATCTACTTATTAGGAGAAAAAATGATGTTACTATAAAAAAGAAACACTATTGCTAACTGAAGCCACAATAAAATATTCCTTGTGATTAATCTTTGCTCATTCCTTTTATTGCCATAGGAGATGCTTTTCAAGAAGTAGTAATTCAAAGCAGATAAGAACATGGATATTGGAGCCAGATAATTTGATTCACCTGTCTTGACCAATTACTATCTGTATGGTTTTGACAATTTGGTTACCTTTTCCATGCCTCAGTTTCCCGATTTATAAAATGAGAACAAGCATAGTGCTTAAACAATAGCTGGCTCATAGTAAATGCTATAGAAGTGCTAGTATTTTATTTGCAAAGAAAAAGAAGCATTGCTAAGGCTCAGAGACATACCACTGAATTATTTCCAGTTCTCAGGTAAGATCTGATTGATTAGGAAGACTCCTGGTAATGTATTTTTCATCAAAAGCCAATTCAAAAAAAAAAAAAAAAACAGCCAATTCAATATACATAAATAACTAACTTCAATTTTGTGGACTACACAATTTTAAAGTTTCCTTAGGTACATATTTTGGAAATACATTTTGGTAGCATTTTAAGTTGTATAAATGAGAAAACAATGCCCACTCTGTGGTTTTAAATTTTCTTCTTTTTTTTAAGGAGTCAGCAACTTCCCTAAAGTGCTAGAAAACCACAGCAGATGTAGATCAACTGAATATAGTTTCATTTTCTTCAGAACTATACTACTTAGAAAAATGAATTTGAAATAAAACGAATAATTATTTACTATACTAGTTTTTTAGATAATATTTCCTGTTTCACATATTTTGTAATATAAAATTATAAAACTTCTTGATATTTTTCTGCTCCCAAACATTGTTTGACTTTCAAATTTTAAATATCACCATGTTCTTTAATTGCCAGATAACAACTATTTACTTATTTCCTATTACATGTTTAGCACTTTCTTATATACTGTACATAGTTTTAAAGTTAACACAACAAAATTGTCTAGGAAAAATTTGTGGAAAACATGTAGTAGGATATAGATCCATCATCACGTAAACAAAACATAATTAAGCAGTTAGGAAAAATATGTAATATCTAAGGTTTATTATATTATCAAGTTTTGTTATTACTCCCCAAAATATTTAATTTTTTTAATGTTTATTGATTTTTGAGAGAGAAAGAGACAGAGAGCGAGCAGGGGAGGGGTAGAGAGAGAAGGAAACATAGAATCCAAAGCACACTCCGTCCAGGCTCTGAGCTGTCAGCACAGAGCCCATCACAGGCTCGATTTCAGGAATGGTGAGATCATGACCTGATCAGAAGTCTGACATTTAACTGACAGAGGCACCCAGGTGCCCCACTCCCCAAAATATTTAGAACCTCAGAGTAGACCCAAATATATATGTATATTTTTACCTATATCTAAAATTAATATCTGTAGAAAATTAAAATATATTTTCTCTGAATGGCTAGCAACTAGCGATAAAAAAAAAAGGCCATTCCCATTTGCTTACCTTAAAACCACGGACATTTGGGGGCACCTGAGTGGCTCAGTTGGGTAAGTGTTGGACTTGGGTTCAGTTCACAATCTCATGGTTGGTGAGTTCGAGCTCCGATTGGGCGCTGTGCTGACAACTCAGAGGCTGGAGCCTGTTTGGGATTCTACGCCTCCCTTTTTTTCTGCCCCACCTCTTTTTGTGCTCTCTCTGTCTCTCTCCCTCAAAAATAAATAAACATTAAAAAATAAATTTTAAAAAATGACCTTTAAACTTCTTGGGACAGTTTACTTGGGATAGGAGAGGATAAAATTAGAGATGTTCATAGAACCTGCTCCTCCCCCAGAAAAATCAATTATGCCATTCATTACCTTCAATGAGAATAAATTTGAATTTCTCTCAAATAAATTGTAATTTATTTTTTGCTTTCTTCCACCAAGTTTCAGAAAACTGGGTCGAAATACCAAGGGTATTTTTAACTGTATTAAAAAAATCTTAAATCATGGTTAGTTAATAAGTGATGGTATTTCTAATTCCAATAACTTATATAAACTACACTTTTGTAATTCAACTGTAATTATATTTTAATTAACATTATTCCATATCTGGTTTTATAAGTCTTTGGAAAACATCATTTGATACATTTCCAATTCTGTTAACTCAAATTACTCTGCCATGTGTTGTCCTTCACCTTTTTTGGTGTTTCCCCCTCCCCCCAATTATTTTTGACCAACTTGAGGAATATATGACAAAAATTACAACCGTCAGTATTTTGACTAATATGATACATGTATTTAGTAATCAACAAATACTTTTTATTCTTTCCTCTTAAAATTATCCATATTATTTCCTGTTTATTTCCATTGCATCATATTTTCTTTCCTATAAACGTACAATACGTTAATAAAAGAAACTTGGGACTTCCCCTAGCAAATTCTAGTAAATGTGTGAGATTGAGATCATGTCTAAAATAAAGTAAAACAAAATGTAATGATCAAAACTTACCAATAAGGGATAAAAAAAGACAGCAACAATTTTAACAGAATTTTAGAAGTAAGTTTATGGATAGAGAAGTGGCGTACGAGTCGCTGTTAGTACTGCCATCATATTCTCTCTGATCCGCATTTCATGCACAGTGGCTTTATCTGACGTTCCATGCCCTTTAGCCAATACTAGTGTCTCTGTTAGAGATCTGTTTCCTAGGCTGAAAACCCATTCCGTGTGCCTGCATACCCCAGAGTGCAACAGGTAGCCCTTCTCCTATGACTGCCAGGTGTGATAGTCTAGATACACCAACTTCCTTGCCTCCTGATTGCACCAACCCTGGGTCTCCTGAGCTCTGAGGTGGGATTAAACTAAAAAATTCTCTTGGGGATTTTGCTTGATTCAACATCCTTGCTTCACTTCCTTCCCTTCCCATTCCACAACCTCAATTGTCTACTGTTTTCCCCAGGCCTAATAAACCACTTTCAAAAAATTCCTCATCGCAGGATCTGCCTTGGAAAACTAAACCCCATACAGTCATAATTGATTTAGTCCAGTCAATAAAGTCACCACCTAGGTTAGTGAAGAAAAACATATTAATGACAATCCACCATCGATGATATAAAACAATGAAGACAATCCATCCTGCAGAACCCCTGAAACTTTCAGCATTTGGAGATATGCTGAGAAACAAGGTTAATGCACTGACTTAAAAAAAATTGAGATTGGTTGAAAATCTGATTAAAAAGCACTTGACTTTCATGTCTCACATCCTCACATACTTGTCTCCTACAGGAAAACAGACTGGATTTAGAGATACCAGGAACTGTAGAAAATAGGAAGGTAAGGATTACATAAATGACTGCATATAAAATAGGGTGACCTCATCTTTCTTTCCCTATCTGGTTCCCAGAAAGTTAGGAGCCAAGTATCTATCACCTATCTCCTTGTATACCTCCACCAAGATTTGAAAACTGTCTTGATAAAATAATAATTCCAGGGAAAGAGTTTTCAGATACTAATAGTTTTAATTCTCCCACTGAAGATGTAAGATTGACATTTAAACACCACCAGGTGACCAGCTCTGTCAATATAGTCAACTCACTCTTGATTAGTCAACTCACATACTCCAGCAATGTAGGTAAAGTCTCCCTACAGTTAGGGATCCCCAGAAAAGTAGGTAAAGTATCCATCAAAAATTAGAGGGGACAAAACAAACAAAAAAGGAAACACCTAAAAAAAAAACAGAGACAAAAAGAAAACTTCAAAACCTTAATTTATTTTGAAGATAAGCAAAAAGGTTGCACATAAACATAAAGAATGATATGCTATAAATAAGAAATTCAGAGAACACGGAAGCCCTTACAAATTATAATTTTTCCATATTTCTATTCCCTCCAGAATGGTGAGAAGATAAATTCAAGAAAATCTCTCCCAAGTATAAGAAAAAGTTAAAGCATTCAGTTGGAAAATACAGCTTTAACTAGCAATTTGGACTATCAATCCAAAATCCTGAACATCTTTTTAATAGAATTAAAAAAAAAAAAAAAAACAGAGAAAATGGGTAGAGGAAATTGGTAACAAAACACTAGAAAATAGGTCCTCTAAAACCAAGGATCCCAATCTCTAGAGTGAAAGAACCCACCAAACTTCCTGCATGATAAAAGAAGAGGGCCACACTAAGGCAAATTAACTTGCAATTTCAGAAAAATAGGGGAAAAAAGATCTTAAGAGTGTCCAGAAATAAGGACAGGAAAAAAAAATCACACAAATATATTTTTTTTTAACGTTTATTTATTTTTGGGACAGAGAGAGACAGAGCATGAACGGGGGAGGGTCAGAGAGAGAGGGAGACACAGAATCTGAAACAGGATCCAGGCTCTGAGCTGTCAGCACAGAGCCCGACGCGGGGCTCGAACTCACAGACTGCGAGATCATGACCCGAGCCAAAGTCGGATGCTTAACCGACTGAGCCACCCAGGCGCCCCACACAAATATTTTTTTAAAAAATGACATAATTTCCTATCAACACACTGTATTTTATAAACCAATGTGTTTGCCATTATTCCAAGGATTGGTGGGTGATAGGTTTAAGAAATGTTCTGACATTCAAGTGTTCAGGTAATTACCTTTTATATCCTCTTTTTGGAAATCTACTGGAAAATGGACTTTAGCCAAACAAAGGTCAACTAAAAATGAGAAAATGATGGGTACGGTCAAGAAGTGAAGACTTTTCACTCACTGAGTTTATATTCTATTAAAAGAGAAGCAATGAGTAAGTATAAAATAGATTTTGATCAGTGTTAAATAGAAAAGGAAAGCAGGCTAAAGAGATATGATGGTTATGAAGTACTGAAAGTTGCCACACAAACTTCTCTGAATGAAATGCAGAAGAGCCAAATGAATACATGGATGAAAAGTGTTCTAGGCAGAAGATACAGCAATAGGTTCTTGAGAATGGAACATGTTTGGTTTATTCAACAACAGCAATGAGCCCAGGATGGTCAAAGCTGACGATGAGCTGGGTTGAAGCTGGAGTGACAAAGTTAAAGTAGTAAGAGACTATGTCATGCGGGTCACTTCAGCCTTGGAAAGGACTTCAGATTTTACTCTAAGAGTGATTCCCCATGAGACTCTGATAAAGGATTTTGAGAAGGGAGTAGTATGACCTAATTTATATTTTAAAACCCTGCTTGATCGCCACTCTGGAAAACAGTGTGGAAGTTCCTCAAAAAATTAAAAATAGATCTACCCTATGACCCAGCAATAGCACTGCTAGGAATTTACCCAAGGGATACAGGAGTGCTGATGCATAAGGGCACTTGTACCCCAATTTTTATAGCAGCACTTTCAACAATAGCCAAATTATAGAAAGAGCCTAAATGTCCATCAACTGATGAATGGATAAAGAAATTGTGGTGTATATACACAATGGAATACTACGTGGCAATGAGAAAGAATGAAATATGGCCTTTTGTAGCAACGTGGATGGAATTGGAGAATGTTATGCTAAGTGAAATAAGTCATACAGAGTAAAACAGATACCATATGTTTTCACTCTTATGTGGATCCTGAGAAACTTAGCAGAAAACTATTGGGGGTGGGGGGGAGGAAAAAAAATGTTTAGAGAGGGAGGGAGCCAAACCCTAAGAGACTCTTAAAAACTGAGAACAGTCTGAGGGTTGATGAGGGGTGGGAGGGAGGGGAAGGTGGGTGATGGATATTGAGGAGGTCACCTGTTGGGATGTGCACTGGGTGTTGTATGAAAACCAATTTGACAATAAATTTCTTATTAAAAAAATAAAATATACTAAAAAGTAAGAAAAAAAAATAAAACCCTGCTTGATGGAGAACAGCTGGTAGAAAATCACGTATAGAGGTAGAAAGACCAAGCAGGCTACTCTATTTGCTTTTACATCTTCTTATCTTTCAGTATTCATTATGATTCTTTTGTCCTCAAAATAGCATTTTTTATCAGTACCATGACCTTATCATTTCCATTTTTATTTGGGACATTTTGGCACATAGGTCTATAAGCACAGCAGAAATAAGAACCATCCCAAAATCCCAGATGTGACTTCCCTAGAATTCAATTCCCATGTAATAGGATGGTTTTCAAGTTTGCAACTATCCATTATGACTTTTGTCAACAAAGATTATATATAACTGTAACATGGCTAAAATGTATTTGTAGATTATTGAACCAGTTATCAAATGGCTGAAATATTTTAATAGCATGTGGTCAGATATGACATTTTGAAACTTCAAAACTAAATAATTAAGTGAGTGGGAGGAAGAGGAAAAACAATGAGTGATTTGTTTGCATGCTTCAGATTTTTAACTCTTGTAAGAACAAGCCTGAATTATAGATAATCATCATCCTAATGCATCATCACCTTTAGCACATACATTTAACTCAATAGTTGAATTAAATATAAGAAGAGACAATTACCTGCTTGATGCTCATTTCAAGTTTATTTTCCTTTTTTTTTCTTCCTGTTTGCCATTCCTGTTTGCTCATTACAGAAGATAGAATATGTTTAATGAAAAGAAGTATCTATTTCTTAAGTGAAAGAAAGGTTTATTTTAAAGCAGTCATCAGAACATTAAATTTACCCTGGGACATATGCTAAAAATGGAAACTGGTGTCATAGTGTGCTTCTGGTCCTCTGGGAAACTTTTTTTTTTAACTCAACAGGCTATGAAGACCATCATAAATCCTTATAACAGTAATCCAGAAACTGCTAGTGATTGCATTCTTGCATGTTAAAAATGTGCAGGGTCAGCAAAGAGCTACTAATGACAAGCATGAAGAAGATGAAAATCATGGCCTGCCTTCACAAGGGAATCTTTACATGCAGACTATGGTTTTCAAGCTTAAAAGTTGTCAAGAACCTCCACTGCCACAAATTCCAAATGATGCACTGATTAAGAAAGGTCAGTATGTCTTTTGAGAAGTTGACAGTCATGATATAGTAACTATGCAAAGCTGCAAGTCTCTGGAGTAGTATTTGTGTCTAATCTATATGGTCACAGGAAATATAACTGCCAAGAACGCCATATTCATCATCTTGAGTAGTTTTATCAGCACTACCTGATGTCGCACTCAAAAGAAAAATCACCAAAAATTTGCCTGGCCATTCAATCATGTATCCTTTGTGAAATGTGCTTGGGGCAGACTCTGTGCCAAGTGGTCAGGATACAAAGATGAAAATAAGATACTGTCCCCGCACTCATTGTGTTCAATAAATAAATAAATAAATAAATAAATAAATAAGAGGGAAACAGATAAAGAAAATACTATAATGTAGCATGATAATTGCTATAGTAGAAGTAAAATCAATATAGTAGAAATAAAATATTAGGGAAATACTAAATCAGCCTAAGGGAGTCTTCATAAAAAGTACATCCATAACCTATGAATAAAAGAGAACTTACAGAAGATATAATTAAAGATACTTGTTTATGCATGAGAAAAGAAATTTTATTTTTTTACATTGTCTAAATTGTTTATACCAACAACTCTAATACTAAAATGTCTCAGCTGTCATTCTAACTCTATTGCTTTTCTAATAAATTTCACAAGCAGAGGCCATTTCTTCATCAATTTAAAGATCCTACAAATACTTATTATTTGCCTGTATGATCACCTTTTCTAGAATCAAGCAATAACAGTGCCAACAAAAGTAGATTTTTTTATGTGATATAGCTTATATTCTTTAGGAGGATGTTGGTAAGCTTATTTTAAAAATTTGACAAGTTGATTTTAATATATATGTGGAAAATCAACCAAAACAATAACAAGGGAACAAGAAAACCACAGCACTTAAACTATGTGAATTCAGGATTTATTCTACATCTGTTTTTATCCGGTAGTGTTACTCTTGCGGAAGAATAGACATGTATATGAATGAGAAACAGTGGAGTTAAGAAATAGATCTGCACACATTTGATCAATTGACTTTTTAAAAAGTACCAAGGCAATTGATGGGGGAAGGAAAGCTTTTTGAGATATGGTGCTGTAATACTTGGATATCCAAAAGGAACAGTAAACTAAGCGTATACCCTCCCTCATATCATACATAAAAATCAACACAAAACAGATCATGACTAAGTAAGAGCAAAAATATAGGACTTTTAGAAAAAAAATGTAGTAGAAAAACTATGTGACTTCGGTGTAGGCAAAGATTTCTTAATTAGGGAATAAATGCATAAGCTATAAAAGAAAAAATAATAAATTGGGTATTGTCAAAATTAAAAAAAAAATTCTCTGGAAAGACCCCATTAAGAACAGAAAATGCAAGTTACATCCTGAGAGAAAATAGTCTAATACACATAGCTGACAAAGGTTATATATATATATATATAACCTCTTATAACTAGCCATAAAGAAGATACATTCCCCAATAAGAAATGAGCATATCTGAACAGATGTCTCACAAAAGAACCTGTGCAAATGGCTAAGTGGATGTAGTGAATATGTGACAGATTCTCATCAGGTAAATGCAAATTAAAATCAAAACAAGACACTACTACACTCCCATGAGAATGATTAAAATAAAAAAGCTGGCAATACTTAGTATTATTGATTATATGGAATAACATGAACTCTCATACACTGCTAATGTGAATATAATATAGCACAATACACTGGAAAACTAAGAAACTTGTAAGTTCCTTAAGATGTTAAGCTTTCACCTACCATTTGATCCAGGATATTTATTCAAGAGATATAAATACATACCTCAATCAGGTTGATAAAGACACACACAGATTAGATAAGATACATACATAGATAGATAGATAACCAGATGGATGGGTGATTGAGAGTCAAAGTCTCAGATCTTATAGGTGAAACTACTGATTTAAAATCAATTTGTATAAGGGTCCCTGGGTGGCTCAGTCCCTTAAGCATCAGACTCTTGGTTTTGGCTCAGATCATGATCTCATGGCTTTTGAGTTTGAGCCCCACATTGGGCTCTGCACTGACAGTGAGAAGCCTGCTTAGGATTCTCTCTCTCTCTCTCTCTCTCTCCCCCCCTCTCTCTCTCCCCCATCCCTCAGAATAAATAAATAAATAATAAATAAAATCACTTATGATAAAACAAGTTAGCAGACCATCACTTCCAAATATTAAACAAAATAGGGGAGTGCATATGAATTACTAAGTTACTGTATGACACCAAAAGTGATATATTGAATCCAAGGAGAAAGTTAGAGATGGAACAAGTAACTTAAAGCCACATACGTACACATACTAAAAATAAATGCTAACTGTCTAGGACTACAAAATGTCTGTTGATTAAGAGGCCTTGATTCTGACATTGTCTTTTTTTTTTCTTTTCCTGAAATTTATTGTCAAATTGGTTTCCATGCAACACCCAGTGCTCATCCTCACCTGTTGGGATGAACACTGGGTGTTGCATGGAAACCAATTTCACAAAAAATTTCAGGAGAAGAAAAAAAAAAGACAATGTCAGAAACAAGGCCTGAGTTCAAAAGAAGTTGCTCTTAACTGAGAACAAAGAAATCATGAAAGGGAAAATACCTACTTCAGAATAGGTCCACATATTTCTCTCTGGGAAATAAATATCTGGTGTGTCTGGCCCAAGACTTATCCACTCAGAGAAAGGGTAAGTATAGATACATGAATTGGGTAAAAAGTGAGGAATGAAAGATAAAAAATGTGGAGTGTAACAAGATTCTATTCATTCATCGACGAGGATATTTAAAATGAAAATAGAGCAAAGTTGCAGACTGAGCTATGCAGAAGGGTACTAGAGTAACCTGGAATATCTCTAGGATCCTTGATCACAGGTCTCAGGAACTCATTTAGCTTTTAAGTTACTGAGAAATGACAAAAGCAAGGACCTACAAGAGTGTCTATGTGTGTTTTTCTTTATCCAAAGAGATTTAAACCCTTTTATTTCTACTAGCAAATCACAAAGTACAAAAAATTTGAATGTGAAAGTAGCTATACCTATCCCTTCTCTGCGGAACTTCCTTACTCTTGAAGCCACTGGGTCCATTATAAAAATACTCAGAATTCTTAAAGAATTTTAGATTCTGAAATAGGGATAGGAGGAAAAACATATGAAAGGCAGAAAGAGCATATATGGAAGATTTTGCTGAAGCATAAATTCCAGAGAACTGCCTCATCTTTTGGGATCTCTGCCCAAATATGTATCTTTCCATAATACCTGAGTATTTAGCTTACCTTGCTAAAAAGACTATCGGTTTTTAAAATGAAAATTCAATTGACCAGCACAAGGAACTGGATATTATTCCCACTTAAATGTGGGAATTTTTACAGATTAATAATTAGTTGATGTGTGGAAGTTTTGATTATGTGGAGGCAAATGATTTAGAAACAGTATTAGTAAAGAGAGATAATGAAGAAATGGCAATAGAACCAAAGAGAAATGGAAGAAAAAAGAAAAGAAAACCTAGGGAAGTGACAGAACATTTATAGAAAATTCTCTTCTGTTTTTCCTTAACAAGTGTGTGGGAGGGAATGGGGAGGTATCTTTCTTCTCCTTCCTATATCATGTGACCAACTGCTCCTAGATACCAGAAATAGGCTAGTAATAGTTCTACATTTGAATCTCATTGCAGATTAAATGGACTTTCATGGATTGTTTGAGGGAAACTTAATGCCCGTTATAGCATTCCTGTGTTTTTGTGTGATAAATATGTATTTTGTGTGAATATATAATTTGTAATTTAGGAAGGTGGAGAATGGTAACATGTTTCAAATATTAATAATGGCCTGGTATCTTTTATGATAGTAGCGAATTAGGTCATGCTTTTTAACTCTCCATGCTGGTAAGCTTTTATTTTGAGATGAGGGTAAGAAATAACATAACTTAAAGAAGAAACTACACCCAAGACAATAGAAACAAAGAACATGCCATTGCTGATCTGAGATAACTCCAAAAGAGGCTTTGAGAACAATTATTGTGAGCTTAACTATCACCAGTGATTCTTGCCTTCTTAGGAATTCTATATCATTGGTATCTAGAGAATTTTAGAGAGTGAGATATAATGGCTTCATTTTAGTTAATATCCAGTAATATACAATATAAGTATACATTAGGTAAAAATTTGACACTCAAGGAGCACCTGGATGGCTCAGTTGGTTAAGGGTCCAACTTCGGCTCAGGTCATGATCTCATGATTCGTGAGTTTGAGCCCTGCATCTGGCTCTGAGCTCAGAGCTCAGAGCTCAGAGCCTGGAGCCTGCTTCAGATTTTGTGTCTCCCTCTCTCTTTGCCCCTCCCCTTCTCACACTCTGTCTCTGTCTCTCTCTCAAAAATAAATAAACATTAAAACATTTTTAAAATAAATTTTGACACTCAAATCTGGTATTCAAAATATAAGAACAATGGTTGAATTATGGTTGTACTTTGGTGGGTGTGTTTTCAAATCTGGGGACCATAACCTAAATCAAGGACAATTATGAGCTTGGAGTTTAGAAGAATTTCCTTTCTGATCATTACCCCATTCTAACAGTTCTGTCTTGTGAAACACAGCCCAATTATTTTCCAAGTGGTGAAAACAACACTACTCAAAACGTTTCTGTGTCCTATATTTCTGAACATTTTATCTAATGGTTTGACATTTTATACTATGAGAAAGGTATTCCAACAAACCGCATCAAGCTGTTTGCTGTTATGGCTGAAATTCACATCGAAGAGAGTAGCTACGCTTTTTAAAAATTTTCCAAAACGGGAATCTCCAGAGTAAATTCATCAGGCTGTCCATATGTACAAAGATAGAAGCCTAGGGAAAGGAAACAAATGTATGCCTTGGAGGAAGTAAAGTTATATGACTGGCCAAAAACATACACAAAGTTTTATAAGATTTTAGTTCCTATATTAAGATCCAAATCACTTATTGTCAAAATATTAAACTGCACATTTGAGTTCCTATTAACAACTGAATTACTGACCCAAACCCTGCATCAGGAATAAATTTCATCTTAAAACTATCTGCTGGATAAATGTCTTGAAGTTGTCACAATACCAGAGTGTTGTTTAACACCTTTGCCAAACTGATTAACTCTTCACTAATTTATATTTCAGATTCAGACAGCTTTTATCACAGTGTATTTATGTGGAAGGACTGAGGGTATGAATCAAAATGTCTTTGGACCCATGAATTAGTGAGAGGTGATACAATAAGCCAATACACCAGCATTAAATTGGTAAATAGCAGTAGCAGGAATTATATGTGGCAGGGTCAATACTGCTATTAGACTTGCTACAAATATTTGTCTCTATAGACGCTAACCATTTTTGGATTGTTTTGTTTAACCAGGCCCAGGTCACGAAAATCTGTTAGAGCTAATATTAATTTTTTATCCAATTATTAAGTTAGTCATGGTATCCTGAAATGAAAACTGATTAAATTAATGAAAATACAATTTATTGCCACATGAGATATCTACATTTTATAAGGAAATCCATTATTCATTATGTATATATTTATGGTATACATTTATGCCATTATCAATTGTTATCAAATGAAAAATGGAAAAAACTCACCTGTTTACAAATATACTTTATTATGCATATATACACATGCATACATTCATATCCGTTTGTACATGCATACGTATATATTCATACACATATGTAGTTAAAACAGAAATATAATTGTACTAGATCCTAAATTTTGTCTCAAGACCATTAAAACTCAATGTCAAAGAGGAAAAACCCCTTGAAACACATTTATATTTATACCAATAAAATGAATAAGTCACAGAAAGCAAATGCATCACATCAGGAAAAAATTAAATTAAATTAAAATAAGTTAAATATAAAACTTACACCAAGATAATGAGAATTCTGTGTATTTTAGCACAGTATTCCAACAGAGAATAAAATGATGAGTGTAAAATAGACTAAAAATGATTTTAGTGTCCTCAAAAGAATAAATTAAAAATAAACACCTCACAAAAAAGAAAAAGACAGATTTAGAAAAATAATTGACATAAAAAGAACGTGAATAAAAGAGAACCAATTTAACACCATACAACACCTATAAGCGTATACATATAAAAATGTGTGTAAAAACTATTTTTCAAATGGGGCAATAAATGTATCTTTGCTAGTTTTCTTTTCCCTTTGGATCATGGTCCTTGCACATCTGGAAGAAAACCATCTCATGTTCTAGTTATTACTGAGGAAGACTTGTATGGGATCCATCCAAGGTAACTAAAAAAATGTAACTATGCCCATTGTAATGGCAAGGGAGGTTCATATACAAGCCTGTTTACAACACAATGAGACTGGTGCCAGAGGTGGGTGGTGTTATAAAGAAACCTAGTTACAGTTAAAGACAAAAAAAAGAATTTTGAGGTTTGGATAAATATTTAAACATTTAAATCTATATATGCATTGTTTAACACAGCTGTTGTTTGAGTTGTTTCTCCAACTCACCAATATTTGTGTTAACTGTTATAATCTTTTTCTGTGGAGATGATGAAAAGTCCAGTTCTTAGACTAGAGAGAAACTTGTGAAGATAAGACATAATTTTACATCATTATGACTTATTCTTATCTGTTACTATGTCTATATAAAATATTTGTACTTTCATTTACTTACAGAAAACACTCAACAGGCTTTTCCTGAAAATTTCCTGGAGGGGTAGAAGGGAAGTCTGAGGCAGTGAATCATAATTAGCATAGTGAAAATATAGAGAGATCTGGAATATTAAATTAAGACTAAAGTGGTGACAGTGAATAATTGCTACTTTCTTCTATTTGGAATCATTCTATATCATGAGATAATCACTATTTGGGACATGTCTCTCAGGACTGTAATGGATCTAAGAAAAAATATATACACATATATATGTGTGTGTGTGTGTGTGTATACATATATATATTTCATACACACATGCACATATACACACATATATATTCATATTATATATATATATAGGCACCTGGCTGGCTCAGTCGGTTAAGCATCCGACTTCGGCTCATGTCATGATCTTACGGTTTGTTAGTTCAAGCCCTGAATTGGGCTTCGTGCTGAGAGCTCAGAGCCTGGAACCTGCTCCGATTTCTGTGTCTCCGTCTCTCTCTGCTCCTCCCCCACTCATGCTCTCTCTCTCTCTCTCTCCCTCTCTCTCTCTCTCACAAAAACAAACATTAAAAAAGTCCAAAAAAGAACTATACATATACATATACATATACATATACATATACACACATACATATGCGTATATACATACACACACACATATATACATGTGTATATACACATGTATATCACTGGCCTCTTTCTGTGCAGATAAAACTGATAACATAAAAAAGAATACCTGTGTGTCGCCTAAGCTTTGTTATAATACGGAATGTAAATGCTACAATGAAATTTACCCAACTTGTATTCAGTATAATATTAGAAAAGTAGCTCTCCAGAGAGAACAAACAAACAAAAATATTCTGTATTGAACTGTGGTAAGAGATATTTGGATAAGTAAAAGTAAAGGATTTCAGCATTCTGGGACTTCTTATAGCATATTTGGGCTAAAACCAAGGTCTTCTGCTTTTGGAATCATTGCTTTTCACACTCCCAAATGCTGCTCTATTTAGTTCAGTGGTCCTTACAGCCTTCGGTTTGAGACCCATGTGGATCCATTTGCTTTGAGAAGTGGTCTCTCCTTATCCTGACCATTACATAGTAAGGGAAGCTGACCAGAGAAGGAATATAAGCAAGGAGTACAAGAAAATAGAGAAAATATAAGGGTTAGGATTACTGCCTCTGGAGTCAGAAAGTACTAGATGTTTATCCCAGTCTCATCTTACATTAGCTATGTGAATTTGGATCAATAAATTCCTTAAGGACCAGGCTCCTCATCTTTAAAGTACAATTGTTTAGAGAATTAAATACAAGAGTATTTTTAATGTTGCCATTAGTACTTTTTATTCATTTTCGTTAGGAGCTCAATGATTCATTGCGTTTTCAATGGAGTCAACCGTTTATCTTCAATTCTAAATAGTAACTCTACGTTGGTTTCCTTAAAATGGTATCAAGGAAAAACAGACATGTCTTAGAAGACTTTGAGAGGCTTTATGGCCAAACACACCAGTCCCAAAGTCATTATTATTTTAGTTACAGTATGCAAATTATACCCTCCCTCCCTCTCCCTTTTCCCTCCCTCTCCCTGCTCTTTCTCTGTCTTTCTCTAACACACACACACACACACACACACACACACACACATACAAGCATTTTCTTGTTTTTTTGTATTTTGTGTGAAATGACTTTAGCTCAGTGGCATCATATTAATGATTGATCTTCAGAGAGTATATTGATTTTAACAATGACTTCAAATATGGCTTTCTCTACTAAAATGCTCAGTACCCTGGAGAACAACACTGATGCCAATCTCTTCCCAGGATCTGAATTAATGAGCAAAATTTTATTCTTTTTTCAGCCTGATCATTTAATGTGCTGCCATGCTATTTAGTTTAAAGGGCTTATATTTTGACCCGCACCCCCGAAGGTTTTATTCCTTAAAATTACAATGCCAGTGTCTATTTCCTAAATGTATTGATATTGGAAAACGGTGATCTGAGAGTAGTAAGGAAAGGTAAGCCCTAAGAACTCAGTAACTGTAGACAAGTGAAAAGCATATTTGAAAACTATAGTTAAATATAATTTAACACTGAAAAACTGTGAGTTAAAGAAAACTAAAAACTAAAATTATTATTATAATAATATTATTATATAATATTATATAGATTATTATTATATAGATATTATAATATATATAATATATATAAAATATATATATAAAAATATAGATATTATTATTATATAGATATATATATTATTATTATATAGATATTATTATAATATCTATTATCCTCTTATGATAATAGAACAATGAGTGTGCTGTTGCTACAAAACAATATTGAAATGATCCATATCATCTCATTTAAATAAGTATTCTCTATTATAATTATGCATTAGAATCACTTGGGGAGCTTTTCAATATGGCAATGCATGAGCCACACCCAAGACCAATTAAAATATTGGTGGAACCTATTACCAATATTTTCACAAATCTTTCCAGGCATAATGTATAGAGAGATATTCGAACCATTGATCTTGTTAAATTAATTAAACAAATTAAACAAAGAGGCCATTAGATTGAGGTGGTTCAAATACCTTAGCAGTCTACATAAGCAAACCAAAACCTAAGCTTATAAATGCCTTAACGTTAGACATTAAAACCTAACCACAACTAATCACACACATCCCACTAAGCTTTTCCACATAAGGCAAATGCCCATCAATATACGGTTATAGCGAGTCAAATTTCCAAGCCATTTTTGTACAAATAAACTCTTAAAATGTTTACTATACCTCAGTCTATCTTTTAATTAATTTAAATCATTGCTACCTATGAAACAATGACTTGCTTATAAACATTTTTTGTATCATGGAAACTTTTGAAAACTGGATAACTATTTCCTTCTGTCCCTAAAAAAGTAAACCCAAACACATCCACATTTGCTTATATATCCAAATACAAACCCACACAGATATCAAGATATTCTCACACACACATACACATATGATTTTGTATACAATTTTTAGGCATAGCCAAATTCCTAAAGCCCATGTCAAGAAACCTGCCTCTAAGAACAACACTTAAATGAACTCAAGAGGAAGAGAAGGTATTTTTTACCTTCTCAATGGATCCAGTAGCATCACTTTGGCAATTTGCTTCATTGTTTAAAAATCTCTAATGTTAATGACATTCCTTTATAGTTACAACTTGAATCTCTTTTACCTACTCACATTCTCAACTCAAATGGAAGTTAGTGTGTGCATATTCTATATGACCAGGAGAAACTTCCCCTTTCCAAATTTCAGTTTTCTTGTCTGACAAATGAGTAAATTGATAACTAATAGGGTAATAATTCAATGAAACATATCACCATGGTATTTATAACAATCAACAAATATTAGCTGCCACTATTATTGTTCTTGTTTTTGTTATATTCTAATAAGATAGTTTCATATGCTTGTAATTTTAATGAAAATTTCTCATTTATTACTTTTTTTCCAGAAAATAGTAACATTAAAAAAACAACACAAAACAAAATCGGGGTGCCTGGCTGGCTCAGTTGGGTAAGTTTTCAACTCTTGATTTCACCTCAGGTCATGATCTCACGGTTTATGAAATTGAACCCCATATCTGCACTATCAGCGCAGTCTGTGATTCTCTCTCCCTCTCTCTCTCTTCCTCTCTCTCTCTCTCTCTCTCTCTCTCTCTCACTCTCTCTGCCTCTTCCTTGCTGCTCTCTCTCTCTCTCAAAATAAATAAAGAAACATAAAAAAAAACAAAATAAGAAAGTCATAAGCAAAACAATGTTGATTATAATCATTGCTATCTCCTTTCACTTTGATTTAATTCATGTTTAGGTAAAGGGGTTTTGAACAGAAGAACTATTAGGACATTGCTTGAACTTCCATTTAAAACTGTGTTTCTGTTCATTTGAACATACTGTGGGTCTACTCAAGGAAAAAGAAAAGTGCAGCATTGTATGACTGTCTCATGCCAGCTTTTTGTCCCCTTTACCTCTTAGATCTGACTACTTCTACAAGTTGTTAGTAGTTGTTAAATAATAATTTTCATTCATATTTTTTCAATAATAAGTAGTATTTCCAGATCATACCTCTGATCAACTACAGTCAATTTGGATTTGGATATCAATATCCTGGCCTCTCTTCCATGCTGTTGTTGAAATGACATGGCATGTAGTGTTTCTTTTTTTTTCATATTTTTAAATGTTTATTCATTTTTGAGACAGAGAGTGAATGGGAGATGGGCAGAGAGAGAGGGAGACACAGAATCTGAAACAGGCTCCAGGCTCTGAGCTGTTAACACAGAACTGAATCCAGGGCTTGAACTCACAAACTGTGAGATCATGACCTGAGCAGGAGTGGGACGCTTAACTGACTGAGCCACCCAGGCACCCCAGTGTGTTACTTTTTAAATTTTTTTTTCAACGTTTTTTATTTATTTTTTTTTTTGGGACAGAGAGAGACAGAGCATGAACGGGGGAGGGGCAGAGAGAGAGGGAGACACAGAATCGGAAACAGGCTCCAGGCTCTGAGCCATCAGCCCAGAGCCTGACGCGGGGCTCGAACTCACGGACCGCGAGATCATGACCTGAGCCGAAGTCGGAGGCTTAACCGACTGCGCCCCCCAGGCGCCCCCCAGTGTGTTACTTTTTAAATACCTTAACCTACATTTTCAGTTCTTCTCTTCTTCAAACCCCCAAAAGCTGTATACAACTTTTAAACTAATTCAACATTTTCAAGATGTGAAAAACACCTTGAAACTGAAACTGACAAAGTGAATCACATTCTTCTCCCAATTAAGATCTACAGAGGCAGAGATGATCACACGTGTGATATATATACACAAACACAGCTGGGCTGAAACCTGCTTTACCTACATGCTAACATTACTTAAAATTTCTCTGAGTCCCAAAGGTACATGGCCTGGTGTTCTGTGAATATTGAAAAGGATTTCTTTTGCATTCTCCTGTTAAAGCATTTAAATTTACAATACAGATATTTATTTAGTTACCAAATTACTTAAGGAATTTACACAATACCCTTTGAAAGGGAGAAGAATAACTTAATATAACCCAAAGTTCACAGGCATCGAAGGTAACCTACTTTATGTCAAGTCGTCTATTATTTGCGTTACCATTTATCTTCACAACCACTATATGAAGCAGATATAATTGACCTCACTTTTACAGATGAGTGGCCTGTATTTTAAAGGGGTTAAGTGCCTTGCTGTACATCACATGATGTGTAAGTAATGGAGGTGGAATTTGATCCCTCTTCTGCTGAGATTCTCTATTCCAGTATTTAATTATGACATACTGCCCGTTTTAGTTTAAGAGAATCAAAAAGTTAGCATTTTTTCTATGCTTAAGTTAAAACTGAAAATAGAAGCACTTATGTTAAATCATGGTACTGCAAAGAAGACTAGCATAAGAAAGATTTAGAATCACTTTTGTACTGTAATTACAAATGTGAAATAGCAATAAAAATACTAAATGAGAAATTCTGTTATACTTAACTCCTATAAATGGCTCTATAACTTCTCATGTCTGTACCCTGCATTTAGATGAAGCTTGAAACTATCATTTAATTCTATATCCTATACATGAAACACATTATAATAGGATATTGTAAAATATCTGCAGTGATTAATAGAATGGGACTCTACTATAAAGAAACTTCTAAGTAAACTAAAAAAAAAAAAAAAAAAAAAAAAGACCCACGAGAGATGATCTGGTACAGTAAAGTAAAAGACAGCTGTCAAAGAGTAGCTATGATTGAATTCAAATTCAAAGCAAAAACTAACAACTAGGACACAAACATTATAAATCCTTGTGTTTCATTGTACTTTTTATTCCTAGTTAAAGATTATGTCTAACTGTAAATAATATCACTGGAAAATAAATAAATGAAAAAATATCAAAGCTGATCATTTAGTCTAAATTATGAATTTCAGTATTTCCATGAAACAAATTAATGATATTCTCTGGGTTTTAGAGAGTATCCTTATTTTTCAACAAACATGTTCTTATTCAGTTTGTGCTTCAGTGATTCTATTAACCCACAAGATATTCATTTCATGACAGTTAATTAAATAGGAATAAGGTGAGTGATTTAGATATTTTAAAATACAGATTTTAGACATTGTGTAAATGGCTTGAGATTAGTAGTCTTTCTTTGCCTAAAAACTGGCGATCCATTAAAGAAATCAAGAATTCATGTATTTTAGCAATTTTGCTTTTATAGTTATTGGATATTCCTTGAATCACTTTTCCTGCTCTTTTCCCCTTTCTTACAGAATGCTTTTATTACCAACTACTGTTAGAGTAGCCTATTAAAGTTACCTTGGCTATGCTGTTTGTACAAAATGTTAAATTTGATGTATTTTTTGTAGACTAGGTATGGGATTGGTGTATTTAAAAACTATGTTTGGGGCACCTGGGTGGCTCAAGTGGTTAAGTGTCTGACTCTTGATTTTGGCTCAGCTCCTGATCTCACGGTTTGTGAGTTTAAGCCCTGCATTGGGCTCCTTGCTGACAGTGTGGAACCTGCATGGGATTTTCTCTCTCTCTGTCTCTCTCTCTCTCTTTTTTTTCTCTCTCTCTCTCCCTCTCTTTCTGCCCCTCCCTCATTCTCTCTCTCTCTCTCTGTCTCTCAAAAAAAAAAATAAACTTAAATTTTTTTAATTAAAAAATAAAACTGTGTTTAAAGGCATATTCTAGATTATTCAAATAGATATATGCATATATATATATATGTGTGCGTATATATATTTATATCTGTGTATACACATATATATACGTACACACACACACATATATATATCTTATTAATATATATATCTTTTTAATAGAGAAAATAATACAGCTCCCAGACCTACTAGTGTATTGACTTTTGTGTTCAGTTAAAAATAAAAATTATATGTGACCTAAGCTGCAAAAATGTGACCCACTTTGGTTCAGATTTCTTTCCTGAATGACTCATGTCCTATGGATTTGGAAGGGAATGACTTCACAGGAAGAAAGAGTATTGGAGATGTGCCAATCGACTATTCTCTGTGAAGTCTTAGGGGAAAATGACAGCAGAGGGCTGGTAGAGGACATTCTTATTTGTCTTAAACTTTATAGGGTGGTGTTTGAGGGTTCTGGTGTCAGACTTCGGTGTGTTAAATACTGACTCTATCATTTATTAGGTATGTGACCTCAGAAAATTTAAGTTCCTTCCTTGTGATTCAGTTTCTTCATTGGAAAAATTAAGATAATAGTGATACTACATCATAAATTTGTTGCGAGAGTTTAACTATTTAACAGAGGGGTTAGCATAGTCTCTTGCACATATGAAATGTGTAATAAATATGTGTTCTTATTCTAGAACTTACTTGATATATTTCACAAGAGTAAAGCATAACCTACTTTTAATCAGTGTAACATGAAAAACCATTTGTCGTTGGAGCCGTATTTCAAGCTTAGAGAAATATTACCTCCTCCACTAACATTTAAATGTGAGCACAGATTTGTTTTTTTCTCTGTTGTTTGCTATTGTATCCTCAGTGCTTAGATTAGTGCCTGGACCATACATAATGTTCTGTCAGTAAATGCTTGTTGAAAGAATGAATCACCAGTCAACCTTCAGGTTCTCGAAACCAACACAACCCATCATAATATTTTGTAATAGACACAATGTTTCTTTTCAGCATCCATCATGGATATACTCTAACCCATTCTAGCAGCCAATCTAATCTTTTATTTTTTTTTTTAAATCTGTTTCCTTCAGGTTTCCAACTTTCTAATGGATGCCTTGGGTTTCCGAAAAATTCTACAAATCCTTTTAATATCCCACTTGTGGTTTTCTAATATCAGCTATCCCTTATAAAGCAAAATAATCTCTGTTTACCAAAAGCCTATCAAAATTCTCATTCCTGGGGAATATTTTCATATTTTCATACTAAGAATAGTGGTTGACATTTATTGGGTGCTTACTCTTACTGTGTATGAGGCAGTGGGATGACATTTGTGTAATCTTGTTTAACCTTCACAACAATTTTCAATAATACAGATTTCAGAAACCTTCCTAGATGAGAAAATTGAGATTTGGGAAAGTCAATTATTCATTCAAGTAAAAAATTATAAAGGGCAAAACAGATTTTTCACCAGTCTAATATCAACATCAATTCTCTTACGAACCAAATAAACAGGTGCCTCAGTGGCTCAGTCAGTTAAGCATCCAACTTTGGCTCTGATCATGATCTCACAATTCTTGGATTCAAACCCTGCATCAGGCTGTCTGCTGTCAGCACAGAGCCGGCTTTGGATGCTCTGTTCCCTTCTCTGTCTGTGCCCCGCACCACACTCTCTCTCTCAAAAACAAAAAATAAATAAATAAACATTTTTTTTAAAAAAAGAACCAAATAAACCCTCTTCTGCCTGTGCAGTCAGTGCTCAGTATTAAAGCTATCTATCAGGAGATCTGATGATTTCACACACTAAAGCATTAAGGACTGACAATACATTAACTATCAGTTAAAAGGTTACTCTGGATGGATATATTTTCACTTTGAAATAGGTTACTTTGAACAAAAATATATTGAACTGAATGAAAGAAATTCTAATGGTGAATTTCACACCCTGTGACAGGTAAATGGAGTAGATAATTTGGGACTGGAGACTTTTTCAGAGTTAACAACCTTAATATAACTTTGTTCCAAGTTTCATTTTCAAATTCATCTATATGCTTGCCCTTTTAAACCCTATAAAATATTCTCCTCTTTAATTAATTCAATTATTCAATTCATGAAGGTTTTTTGAATATCTACTTTGTGCCAGATACTGTTTTAGACTTGGAAGTGACTTCAGAAAATTCACAACTTATTGAAAGACAAAGACATTTAAGCACACAATTATAATAAAATAAGGTACACAGCATAAGAAAGGCAGTTACTACAAAATTGGAATGAAAGGTACACATAACTATTTAGGTTAAGACATCAGGAAAACTTTCACTGGAACAGCTACATTCAAACAAGAGTGGGGTGGTGGGATAGGAATACACCTGGGATAGGGTACAGCATGGTAAAAAGAAATTTACCAACTGGAATAGTTTGTGTAGAGAATTCTATACAGAGCAAATAACATATGCAAAGGCATGGAGGCTTGAAAAAAAAAACTTGTTGGGAGAATGAAGATTACCAGTATGTTGATGGTGGGTGGATCTTTAGAAGCTTCCAGAATACTGTTACTTAGATGAGCCAACTTAATTTAAAGGGGATAATTCAAAGACAGAGTAAAACCAGGAAATGTGAAAAGAATAAAAATTGGGAGGTGGGGGGGGGGGGCACCTGGGTGGCTCAGTCAGTTGAGCATCCAACTCTTGATTTCAGCTCAAGTCATGTTCTCAGGTTTGTGTGATGGAGTCCTGTATCAGGCTCCATCCTGAGTATAAAGTCTGCTTGAGATTCTCTCTTTCTCCCTTTTCATCTCTCCCCCACTATGCTGTCTCTCTCCCTAAGAAAATAATATAAATAAATAAATAAATAAATAAATAAATAAATGCATACATATTTTTTTTTAAATGAGAGGTGGGAGAAATTTAAAAATAACTACTGTCAGTAAGAACTCATGTTTAGCTTAATATTATTACAGATAGTTATATGTTATCTATCTGCCTGTCTGCCTATCTATTTATCTATCATCTATCATCTATTTATATACATTTATTTCTACTTATGTGTGTATACAGGGGTAGTATACAAATATATATTCTTTTGGTCTATCAGGTGAGAAAGCCTAAAAGAAATGACACCCCAGTAACAATGAGCACACCTTGGGCCCAAATCTTAGTTTTGAATAATATTCCTTGGTGAATGGCTGATTTTAGAACTAGGGAAGGAAATATATAAGATGAGACTGGAGCATTTTGCTGTGCCAAAAATAAAGGCAGGGTTGAAAGAAAAAGGAAAACAAAAACACATTAGTGTTTACTTGTATGAAAATTAGAATAATACAGAGAAGACCAGCATGGCCCCTGCTCAGTGATAACATGCAAGTTCATGAAGTGATCCATTTAAAACAAATAAACAAACATTATTAAGGTTTTTCAAAGAGCCTCATGAGCTAATGGAAAGCATTCCCACTGGCCAAAGTTGGATAGAACAATTAGAGCAACAAAATAAAATAGTATTGAATTATAACGCAAAGTATAAAATAAATGTCCATGAGTCCATAAATATAAATAAATTATTCAATGAATTAATGATTGGAGGAAGAAGAAATAAATCTTCCATAAGATTTTATTTATATTTTCTGCCCTAAAATATGAGAAATATAACTCCCCACTCATGACATGTGGACTGTGCATAGACACTTTGTTCCAAAGAGTAAAGAATAGAAATGGGGAGAAAAAAGTAACTTCACAGTCAGGAAAATTACAAACATTCATCTAGATAATGAGTGGTCATGGTTAACATCAGCAGTCACAGATCATGCTGATGCTGTGTACTCTTGATATGATATAATGAAAATGACACATCCTCTGTGATCTTCCTCTCTCAAACCCAAGTCTACTCAGGAGAAAAACATGACACAAGTCCCAATAGAGGGGCCTCCTACAATACCTGACCAGTACTCCTCAAGAACTCCCAACATCATGAAAGAGTAAGTTTGAGAAACTCTTCATAGCCAACAGGAGCCTAATGAGAAATGACAAGTAAATATGTGTGGTATCCTGGATGCGATCTTGAAAAAGAACATTAGGTAAAAACTAAGGACTTACGAATGATCTCTTCTTCTAATAACTATTTCTTACTGGTTTTTTTTTTTTTTTTTTTTTTTTTTTTTTTTGAGAGAGAGAGAAAGAACACAAGCAGGGGAGAGGGGAAGAGGGAGAGAGAGAATCTTAAGCAGTCTCCATGTTTAGCCCAATGTGAGGCTCCATCCAATGACCCTGAGATCATGACTTGAGCTGAAATCAAAAGTCAGACACTCAATCAACTGAGCCAATCAGGTGCAACCTTACTGATTTTATTTTCAAAGTGAACTTTCTATAGTTTGGTGTCATATAATATTGGATAATATGCTTTAAGAAGATGTTAACCAAGAGTTCCTGAGAAACTGAGTGCTGCGGTGAACTGGTAATGAGTAAATTGTATTTTTGTCCCATTTGTGGCTATGAGACTGGAACAAGTTATTCTCTCCTGTCTACACCTCAATTCCCCATGTTAGCTTGAACCTTTATTTGCTTTTTATAGGATTCATGCATATAGGAGCTCCACTGTAGGATCTGAAGGTCATGTCCAGCTATAAACAATATATAAAGAATTGTAGAGCCTCCAAGGCAGTATCCCATCACCAGGAAAAATAAACTCCAAACTCAAAAGGCACAAAAAACTGTTTCAAGGTCTAATGGGGAATGAAGGGAAAAGGGAAATTGAAAAGCCTAGTGTTAAGTATCACATTATTTATAACCTACTCTTCACCAGTGTGTGCCTAAATCTGAGTAGAGGGATTTGGTAGAAAGTTCAGATAAAGGTATTTGACTCAAATCTCTAAAAGTCAAAGCACTGCCTAGGGACGCATGGATTAGCAGAGTTAGGAAGTAAGATTCTTTCCCCACATATGATGAGAACACACTGTATTTCTTTTTGCATTAAATTCTCAGAAATCCCAACTTTCTTTGCCAGTTCCAACAGTTCTGAGGTATTAACACATCAGTATAGTTTACATCCAATGAGGCACAGTTTGGCACTGACTCAGTGTGATTTTGGCAGTTACCAGAGATGGCTTTGCAGAGATGACACAGACGTGGAGGTTTGGATGTTTTGAATTCCATTGTGTATGCTCTTATAGACTAGTTCAGAGAAGGGTAGGGCCTTTCTTTGAGTTTGTGACATACATAGAATGAATAGAATAGATTCTGATGTCCTACAATGGTAAACAGGATAGACTCAAGAAAATATTTGTTATTATTATGCTTAAGCAATGAAAGTTGAAAAACAGAAAATAGGGGATTTCAAAGTGATTAATCACTGAAACTGGAGTTATTCTCATAAAAGTGTTATGCTTTCTGATCTTAAACTCTGAATTTTTGGCTTCTCCCATATCTCCTGAGAAGATCTAAGAATATTCTTATGTAGCATAAGGGCATTCCAATACCCAGAGTGAAAAACTCTTAACTGAATGAGCTAAGGTTCTGCCTACCTATAAAAACTTATTGGCTCTAAGCCAGGGAGGTTTATTATAGGAATATTGTTGCTGACTCTCTCGATTGTGAGGAAATGAAGGAAAATAAAAGCAGACACAAATCCTTAGGAGCAGCTGAAATTATAGCTTGGTCATTTGAAGAAGGTCATACTGCTTTGCCATCCTTAAACTAATAGAGAAATATTAATATTCTCAACCTTGGCCCTCTGCCAAGTTTCCATCCCAAGTTTCCCAAGTTAACTATTTACATGTCAGTCACCCATAAACAAACAAACAAACAAACAAACAAACATTTTGCTTGTCTGAGATCCTTGACAGCATGACCAAGATTGAAAGGAACTCTAACAGAAAGAGGGAAAAAAGCTGTTTCTACTACTGGGAGTCTACTCTATTCAGCTCCTCCGTAAAATTGCCAGGAAATAAGGCATTGATGTAGTTCAGTTTGGGAGGGAGAAGTTAAAAGAAAATATTGGGATAGAATGAGTATTTTGTAACTGAATTGTAGGCAGTCCCAGGGAAGAAGAGATAAGATATCAAAGACTCCCAGGGCACTTCAAATGTAAGCCCTAATAAAAGAAAAACATATACAGAAATAAGGGATAAAACTTAAGTTTTTTTTTAAAAGGGAAACTGATTGTAGACTACTTGTCAATCAAAGAGTGCCATAGGCGAATCAGATGGAAAGAAAGTCCACATCGGCTAGAAAAAATTTGATTGTATTAAATTGGTGGCATTTGCAATACAAACAGTGACAAAAGTTACCAAGTTCATCATTTACATCAGTCACGGAGAAGCTGAATTAAATGATTTCTCTCTTAGTATTCAGCAAAGCAACTTAATGGGATTCAACTTCCCAGTGTCCATCCAATTGTAACATTTCCCGTACAAGGCCACTTTGAAGCAAATTAATAGATTAGAGTCTCTGAAACAATTATAACTGGCATCACTTTAGTTGGAAATTACTAAGTAACAAAATACACTCCTCTACATTCAGTTAGTGACATGATACCATTTGGAGGGGTAATAGGAATGGTTTCAATTATCTAAATATTAGAGTAGAGGACTATTTGTGGAAGCTTCCTGAAGAAATACTTTCTTTGGCCTCACATTTGATATTTATGTATTTTGCACGTTACATTAAGCGTTGAAAAGTAAATATTTCAGTATATTACATGAACAACTCTTACAGGTAATACAGTACAAACGATTTATGTAAAATTTACTTGTGTAAAGAAGTTTAAAGAAGTAGTCAGTGTCTCTGGCTTTTATGAACCAATTCTTCCAAATGCACATTCACGTTCACTTAGAGAGCTAAGTATAATAGGTTTTTTTTTTTTTCAGAGTTCATCTGTGTTTTAAGTTCAGAAGTTTACCCCCCCCCCCAAAAAAAAATTAGAAAACATGAGAAATTTCAATTTGAAAAATATGTGGTTAAAAATCCAAATTATGGTGAGGAATCAAGATAGTGGAGAAGTAGAGGGATCGGAATTTCCCTCATCCCTCAAACACAGCAGTATTGAAGTCAGAACACTTGGAACACCTTGGAATACAACTTGTGGAGAGACAGAAAAATCTCCACAGGTGGAAAGAGATAGCTTGGTAGGACAGAGGTGTGTGTTTTGGAATTGGGAGAGATAAAACGGCAGTGTAAGCATGGAGCAGGGGAACGCCTTTCGTGGGGAAACAAAAGGAAGAGAAAGAGAGGCTGTGGACATGTGGTATTGTATTTGGACAAGAGAAAAACCTCTCCGGACCATGGGCTGGGGAATGGGAAATATGGGGAGAGTTAGTTTCTATTTACAAATAGACTTAGGAGCAAAAGATCAGAGTTTTCAGGGTTGCTTGACTTTCTTCAGCCCAGACTCAGCTCTGTATGTGCACCTGGCAGGGAGGAGAGCCCACTGGGGGTGTGGTAGTGATCTCAGGGGCACACTGGGAGAGGACAGTCTCCTTCCTTGAGTACTGTGGGAAGAGGGTATATTGCCTCCCCAAGGATAAAAGACCGTGCAGGCGCCAGCCAGAGGCTGAGCAGAGTGGCACTATCCCAGAAACAGGTCACGTGGAGCAGGATCCTTTAAGACATCCGGTTTTGAATCCCAGCTGAGTACCTAGGAGGTTCAGAAGACTGTGGAGCAGGACAGGCCAGCCACTCACACAACTCTGTGAGGGTGGACTGAACAGCATGGTTTGAGACACCAGATCCAGGAAGGAGTGATTAGGGTGTTGCTATTTTCCTTGGCAGCACCAACAGAGTGGGTCTTCAGGAAACAGGACAGGGACTCCTAGTGGAGGCTAGACCCCCTTACACCAAACCCCACCCTTCCATGGCTGATAACTGCTTATCTACTCCCTTGGATCTGACACTAACTGAACCAGACAGCCTCTCCTTGAGACCAGTGCAGCCACAGGTCCCAGGCACCAACAGACAATTGTCTTACAGTTTTGTCTGTTAGTCTGTTTTTTTTGTATATTTTATTATTTTTTCTCTTTTCTTTCCTTTTCTTTTTTCCCTTTTTTTTCTTTCTACTCTCTTTTTTTTATTCCCCCTTTAGTATCAGCCTCATAGTTTCTGATTTGATTTTTGGTCAATTCTTATTATATATATATATATATATATATATATATATATGTATATATATATATATATAATTATATAATTATTATTTATAATTTTTTCTCTTTTCTGGTTATTTTTTTCCTTTAATCAGTCATTTTTACTGTATATTTTTTACACCATTTCTGTATCTCCTTTATTTTCCTCACTCTCTCTCTGAATTAAGCCCTATACCTTCTTTGATTCTTTGCCCAGTCTTTTTTTTTTTTTTTTTGCACCCCTGTCATTTCTCTCTTTGCATGGTATTAGGTTTCTTCCACCTACCCTTTTTCTTTTTTTCCAGGGTTACTTCATTAACAAATCAAAGTACACCTGGCAGAAGGTCAAATCCACCACTATGAGCTGTGAGATAGAGAGCTAAAGACGCAACAAAGAGTGCATGCAACACACTCCAAAACACTTCCTGAAAAGGCAGCCCCTGGACAGTGTATGATGCTTTTTTTGTGTAGTTGTGTTCATAGGTGCAGGACACATAACAAGCTATTAGAACACGTGACAGAAAACTAGCCAAAATGACAAAATGGAAGAATTCCATCCAAAAGAAATTCCAGGAAGAAATGACATTCAGAGAATTTCTCAAAACAGATATCAACAATATATTTGAGCAAAAATTTAGTATAATAGTCATAAGACTAGTAGCTGAGCTTGAAAAAAGGATAGAAGACAGCAGATGACCTGTTGGTACAGAGATCAAAGACCTAAGAAATAGTCACGATAAATTAAGAAATGCTGTAAGTGAGATGCAAAATAAGCTAGATGCTGTGACAGCAAAGATGGAAGAAGCATAGGAGAGAATAGGTGAAATAGAAGATAAAATTTTGGAAAATGATGAAGCTGAGAAAAAGAGAGAAATTACTAGACCATGAGGGGAAAATTAGACCCCCTAAAAGTGATTCAATGAAACAAAATAATATATTTATCATGGGAGTTCCAGAAGAAAAAGAGAGAAAGGAAGCAGCAGACAACTTATTTGAACAAATTATAGCTGAGAACTTCTTTAATCTGGGGAAGGAAGCAGACATCCAAGTCCAGGAGGCACAGAGAACTCCCCTCAAAATCAATAAAAACAGGTCAGTACTGCAACATGTCATAGTGAGACTGGCAAAACACAAAGATAAAGAGAGAATTCTGAAAGCATCTAGGGACAAATGGGCCTTAACCTAAAAGGGTGTACACATAAGGGTAGTAGCAGACCTATCCACTGAAACTTGGCAGTCCAGAAGGGAGTGGCAGGAAATATTCAATGTGATGAATAGGAAAAAATATGCAGCCAATAATCATTTATCCAGCAAGGCTGTCATCCAGGATAGATGGAGAGATAAAGGCTTTCCCACAAACAAAAACTAAAGGAGTTCATGACCACTATGACCACATGACCACTCCAGCCCTGCAGGAGTTCCTAAGGGGGACTCTGTGAGTGAAAACAGCAAAGACTACAAAGACCAGAGACAGCACCACAAGCATAAAACCTACAGATAACACAGTGACACTAAATCCATATCTTTCAGTAATCACTCTGAATGTAAGTGAACTAAATGCTCCAATCAAAAGACATAAAGTATCAGAATGGATTAAAAAAAAGATCCATCTGTATTCTCCCTACAAGAGACTCATTTTAGACTGGAGGACACCTGTAAATTGAAAGTGCAGGAATGGAAAACCATATATCATGCTCCTGGATTCAAAAGAAAGCTGAAGTAGCCATACGTATATCAGACAAACTAGATTTTAGACAAACACTGTAACAAGAGATGAAGAAGGGCATTATATCATAATTAAGGGGTCTGTCCATCAAGAAGATCTAACAATTGCAAATGTTTATGTCCCTAACATGGGAACTCAAATATATAACTCAATTAATCACAAACATAAATAAATGTATAGATAACAATACTGTGAATATATGGGACTTTAATTATCCACTTACAACAGTGGATAGATCATCTAGGCAATAAATCAGTAAGGAAACTGTGGCTCTGAATGATACATTGTATCATTCTGAATGTATCTGAATGATACATTGGACCATATGGACTTAACAAATGTATTCAGAACTTTTCATTCAAAAGCAGCAGAATACACATTCTTCTCGAGTGCACATGGAACATTCTACAAAATAGATCACATACTGGTTCACAAAACAGCCCTCACCAAATAAAAAAGGATTGAAATCATACCATGCATATTTTCAGATCACAAAGCTATGAAACTTGAAATCAACCACAAAAAAATTTTTTGAAAGCCTCCAAATACATGGGCATTAAAGAACATCCTACTATACAATAAATGGGTCAAACAGGAAATTAAAGAAGAAATATAAAAAATATATGGAAGCAAATGAAAATGAAAACATAACGGTCCAAACCCTTTGGGATACAGCAAAGGCAGACCTAAGACGAAAATACATTGCAATCCAGGCCTATCTCAGGAAGCAAGAAAGGTTCCAAATGCAGAACCTAATCCACACCTAAAGGAACTAGAAACACAGGAGCAAAGAAAGCCAAGAGCCAGCAGAAGAAGAGAAATAATAAAGATTAGAGCAGAAATAAACAATATAGAATCCAAAGAAAAAAACAGTGGAACAGATCAATGAATCTAGGAGTTGTTTTTTTTTTGAAGGAATAAGCAAAATTGATAAGTCCCTAGCCAGACTTTTCAAAAAGAAAAGAGAGAGGACTCAAATAAGTGAAACCATGAATGAAAGAGGAGAGATCACAACCAACAACACAGAAATACAATTATTAGAGAATATTATGAAAAATTATATGCCAACAGTCTAGACAATCAGGAAGAAACGAACAAATTCCTAGACACCCACACATTGCCAAAACCCAAAAAGGGAAGAAATAGACAATTTGAACAGACCCATAACCAGTGAAGAAATTGGGCCAGATGGCATCCCAGGGGAATTCCACCAGACATTTAGAACACAGTTAATAACTATTCTCTTCAAGCTGTTGAAAGAAAGAAAGAAAGAAAGAAAGAAAGAAAGAAAGAAAGAAAGAAAAGAAAAGGGAAGAAAAGCTTCCAGACTCATTCTATGAAGACAGCATTACCTTGATTCCCAAACGAGACAAAGACCCCACTAAAAAAGGATAATTACAGGCCAATATCCCTAATGAACATGGGTGCAAAAATTCCCAACCAGATACTAGCAAAATGAATTCAACTGTATATTAAAAGAATAATTCACCATGATCAAGTGAGCACCATGATCAAGTAGGCACCATGATCAAGTCCATTCCTGGGCTGCAGGTTTGCTTCAATATTCACAAATCAATCAACATGATACATCATGTTAATAGAAGAAAGGATAGGAACATATGATCCTGTCAATAGATGCAGAAAAAGTATTTGACAAAATAGAGCACCTTTTGTTAATAAAAATCCTCAAGAAAATGGGGTTAGAAAAAATTTACCTTAACATTATAAGACCCATATATGAAAGGCCCACAATGGGAAAAAAACTGAGAGCTTCACCCCCGAGATCAGGAGCATGACAAGGATGTCCACTCTCACCACTGTTGTTTAACATCGTGTTGGAAGTCCTAGTCTCAGCAATCAGACAAGAAAATGAAATAAGAGGCATCCAAATTGGCAAAGAAGATGTCAAACTTTCACTTTTTGCAGATGACATGATACTCTACAAGGAAAATCCAAAAGACTCCAGCAAATAACTGCTAGAACTGATACATGAATTCAGCAAATTCACAGGATAAAAAATCCATCTACAGAAATCGGCTGCAGTTCCAAACACCAATAATGAAGCAACAGAAAGAGATATGAAGGAATCTGTTCCTTTTATAATTGCACCAAGAACCATATAATACCTAGAAATAAACCTAACCAAAGAGGTAAAAGATCTGTGTGCTGAAAACTGTAGAAAACTTATGAAAGAAATTCAAGAAGACACAAAGAAATGGGAAAAAAAAAAACATTCCATGCTCATGGATTAGAAGAACAAATATTGTTAAAATGTTGATACTACTCAAAGCAATCTACATATTCAGTGCAGTCTCAATCAAAATAGCAGCAACATTCTTCACAGACCTAGAACAAACAATTTTATAATTTTTATGGAACCACAAAATACCCCATAGCCAAAGTAATTTTGAAAAAGAAAACCAAAGCTGGAGGCATCACAATCCTAGAATTTGGCCTGTGCTACAAAGCTATAATCATTAAGACACTGTGGTATTGGCACAACCATAAACACGTGGACCAAAGGTATAGAGTAGGGAACCCAGAAATGAGCCCACAAATGTATGGCCACTAATTTTTGACAAAGCAGAAAGAGCACAAAAAAAGACAGTTTCTTCAGCAAATGGTGCTGTGAGAACTGGACAGCAACATGCAGAGGAATGAAACTGGACCACTTTCTTACACCATACACCAAACAATTCAAAATGAATGAAAGACCTAAATGTGAGACAGGAAACCATAAAAACCCAGAGGAGAAAACAGGCAACAACCTCTTTGACCTCAGCTGTAGCAACTTCTTACTTGACATGTCTCTGAAGGCAAGGGAAATAAAAGCAAAAGTGAACTATTGGGACCTCATCAAGATAAAAAAGCTTCTGCACAGCAAATGAAATAATCAACAAAACTAAAAGGCAACCAAAAGAATGGAAGAAGATATTTTCAAATGACATATTGGATAAGGGGTTAGAATCTAAAATCTATCAAGATTGACCAAAATCAACACTCAAATAATCCAGTGAAGAAATGGGCAGAAGACCTGAAAAGACACTTGTCCAAAGAAGACATCCAGTTGACTAACAGATACATGAAAAGATGCTCAACATTGTTCATCATCAGGGAAATAAAAATCAAAACCACATTGAGATACCACCTCACAATGGTCACAGTGGATAAAATTAACAAGTCAGGAAACAACAGATGTTGGTGAGGATGTGGAGGAAGGGGAACCCTCTTGCACTGTTGGTGGGAATGCAAACTGGTGCAGCCACTCTGGAAAACAGTGAGGAAGTTCCTCAAAAACTTATAAGAATTACCCTATGACCCAGCAATAGCACTATTAGGAATTTATCCAAAGGATATAGGAGTATTGATTTGTAGGGTCACATATACCTCAATGTTTATAGCAGCACTATCAACAATAGCCAAATTATGGAAAGAGCCCTAATGTCCATCAACTGATAAATAATGGATAATAATGGATAATAATAAAAATGGATAAAGATGTGGTATATATATATAATGGAATACTAGTCTGCGATGAAAAAGAATGAAATATTGTCATTTGCAACAACTTGAAAGAAACTGGAGGGCATTATGGGAAATGAAATAACTCAGAAAAGGCAGATATAATATGTTTTCCCTCATATGTAGAATTTTGAAATTTAGCAGAAGACCCTAGGGGAAGGGAAGGAAAAATACTTATAAACAGAGAAAGGGACAAACCATAAGAGACTCTTAAATACAGCGAGCAAACTGAGGCTTGCTGGAGGTAGGGGTTAGGTGGTGGGAAGGGAAAACGGGTGATGGGCATTGAGGAGGGCACTTGTTGGGATGAGCACTGGATATTGTATGTAAGTGATGAATCACAGGAATCTAACTCCTGAAGTCAAGACTACACTGTACACACTGTATGTTAGCTAAATTGACAATAAAATATTTTTTAAAAAATTTGAAAAAAGAAAATCCAAATTAAGACATTCAGACTTTGGTTTCACAGAGAAAAATTAAAATATATTTCTCATTTGCACTTCTAAAGTCTTTAGGGTAGTAAGATATTTTTCTTAAAGACTATTAGATAACTAAGATAATTACTTCATCTGCCATATATAAAGAAATATTGATTTGCCTAGTCCATAATTTTGAATTATGCTTCATTTAAAAATGAGCCTTTGTCCAGCATCTCTATAGAGTCAATGAATGCAAATTATCTTCAGTGTTCTGGCACCTTTCCACTTATAGTATTTGTTTACCTACAGAATTTTCTAGGTATCAGGCAACTTGTACTATTTACTTAAATAAAGAATAAAAAGAAATTGAATGTCAAAAAATAAGTATTCAAATGGATTTAACCAAGTAACTTTATATTTAAAAATACATATATAGCTCAGTGGAAAATAATTTTTGTCATGTACAGTGACATTTTTTAGTATCTTCTTAAAATATATGAGATATTACTT
Organism: Panthera pardus; assembly: GCF_024362965.1. NCBI lineage: Eukaryota > Metazoa > Chordata > Mammalia > Carnivora > Felidae > Panthera > Panthera pardus. The sequence goes on from NW_026526766.1 coordinate 36,072,147, forward strand.
TCTTATTTTAATTGTGATCACTATACATGTTCCCTTTAAAACTGACTATATTTACTGTTCAAGTACTTATGTTATTCACAGAATTTTTAAGCATGAATATGTAAAAGAGAAAAAAATGAGTTGTACTGGTCTATATGATTTTTTATTATTTTTTAATTTTTTTTTGAGAGAGAGAGACAGAGTGCGAGCAAGGGAGGGTCAGAGAGAGAGGGAGACAGAATCCACAGCAGGCTTCAGGATCGGATCTGAGCTGTCAGCACAGGGCCCAATGCCAGGCTCGAACCCCAGAACTGTGAGATCATGACCTGAGCCAAAGTCTCACACTTAACTGACTGAGCCACCCAGGAGCCCCTGTTCTATATGATGTTTTAAACCCCCAGATGACATGAGCATCTCAGAAAAAGCAAGTAAAAATTGTCTCTTTTATTTTGAGAAGACCCAATATAGGGCATTAGATCTGTAATTTTTAGCAAAGCCAAAAGAAAGGGAAAGCTTGACTTAGTATAATGGACTGGTAACTTTATAATGATACATTATTTGAATCAACATTAGGCAATTATGATGTATTTCCTTATCTCTGAAAATTTAGTATTCACCAACAGGAATAAAAATGCTTTATAAGGATACTCAGTTTTAACATATTAATAATACTCAACACAATTTGTGCAGAAGGTGGGAGACTTTTTTGTAGACAATTATGTCATATGTAATAAGAGATTTAATATGGAAAGAATACATTGTTTCTGAAAATATTTTCCTCTTCTTCTAGTAAATACATTTCTTATTCAATTATCTGATATTTCCTTCCTTGTATTAATTAGATAAAATACCTCATGTATAAAACTTTCAGTTTTTAAAGAAAAGAATCCATTGGAAAAATCATCAGAATTGGTGTCAGTTTCTGGGAAAATAATCAAAGGTGCAAGTTTTTTTTTTTTTTTTTTTTTTTTATATAACACATCTTCCTTTAACTTCTGTGATTGCATACTACATCAAATTAATCAATAAAATAGTATTAACTCTCATAGTATCTTGACCTTCCTAAATAAAGTGGTAAGCTTGCGAAAGGAGAGTGCATTTTTTTATTCACATTCCCTAATTTGAATAGCTAAGTCACATCAAATCTAACTGGTTTTACACAATGGTAATAGTTAAAGTACATATTGGACTCTTTAAATTTAAATAACTTTTGTCTAGCAGATCCTGATATAGACTTATGACTTTGCAACTATAATGTTTTTAAGAGACATAGAAAAACTGAAAAACAAACAAAGTGTCCTGAAAACAGAGATGTAGAGAGACCCTTTTATCAGAGTATAAGAGAAATTCCGTGGAATACTTGTGCAATGAAAATAAATTGAGTGGTTAAACCCTGATTTTCTAATAAATACTTTATTTAAATAAATAGAATAATCCCAGGAGGAGTTAAATAGCAGAGAAGGGGAGCCTGGTATTTCCTCATCTCTCAAACACAGCTCTGTTGAGGTCAGATCTCTTGGAACACCCAGGAAATCGATCTGTGGACTGGCAGAAGGATATCCATGGTTGGATGGAGATAGCATGGTAGGCACAACATGTGTGGAAGTGAATTGGGGAAGAGAAAAACAGTGGTGCCTGACAGGAAGGAAACCTTTCTGTGAAGAGACAAAAGGGATGGAGAGACAGGTTGTAAGAGTAAGGCTTTGGGTTTGCACAAGGGTAAAACATCCCTGGATCACAGGCTAGGGAGTGAGAAGTACTGAGTATCACAAGTTTGTTTGTTTGTTTGTTTGTTTGTTTGTTTGTTTTGCCGAAAGTGGAGTTTAAACTCTGAGGTTTCAGAAGTGTGCAACTTTCTCTGGAGAAGAGCCCTGCTGGGCACTCCTGGGGAGGAGGGAGCTGGCCCCAGAATGCATAGCATGGTGTAGGGATCTCTGAGTGCACTGAGAGAGACCATTTCCCTTCCTGGAGTACTTTTGGAAGAGGGTATATTGCATCTCCAAGGACAAAAGACCCTGTAGGCGATTTTGCTGCTTTTAGCAGTGCTATACCATAGATTCTGCACACTGTGCAGGCATGAGACTGTTTTTGAGACAAAGAACATTAGACAGCATGGAGACACTCTACTCTAGGGGTCAGGGGTTTTGTCTGCATGTGGCTGGCCCTTTAAGACTTCAAGTTTTGAATCACAGTCATGCACCAAAGAAAAAATGCAGACGAGTTGTGTCACAGGGAAAGTGGATTGCCCTTGCTCTTCTGTGTAGGCTGCCTGAGCAGCTGGGGCTGTGAGGTCCACTCTCCAGGGATGAGAGATTGGGGTGGTGCCATTTTTCCCCCAACACCAACAAGGTATATATCACAGAAAAACACAACAGCCCCCAGTGGAGGTGAGGATCCACTTACATCAAACACTGCCCCCCTATGCTTGGCAACTGCTTATTTACTGGGGCAAGACCACCTCTGAGCCAACAGAGTGGGCCTCTCCTCCAGAAGATCAGTACAGCCAGCACCCCACATGTACCATCTGTACTGAAAATCGAGTGCTTCTAAACAACACCTGAAGTACTGGTGGATATAAGAAAGAGGCACATAGAACTCCCCTCAAAATCAACAAAAACACGTCAACACCATGACATGTCATAGTGAACCTGGCAAAATACAAAGATGAAGAGAGAATTCTGAAAGCAACTAGATACAAAAGTCCTTAACATATAAGGGTAGACACATAAAATTAGCAGCAGACCTGTCCCCTGAAACTTGTCAGGCCAGAGGGAGTGGCAGAAAATATTCAATGTGATGAATGGGAAAAAATATGCAGCCAAGAATGATTTATCCAGCAAGGCTGTCATTCAGAATAGAAGTACTGATAAAGAGTTTCCCAGATAAACAAAAACTAAAGGAGTTTATGACCACTAAACAGCCTGCAAGAAATTTTAAGCAGGAAAATCTGAGTGGAAAAAAGAAGAGGAAGAAGAAGCAGAAGAAGGAGAGCAAAGCAATAAAGGCTACAATGGACCAGAGAACATCACCAGAAACACCAGCCCTATAGGTAACACAATGGAAATAAATTCATATATTTCAATAATCACTCAATGTAAGTGGACTAAATGCTCCAATCAAAGACATAAGGTGTCATCAATACTCACTCTAAACATCAATGGATTCAATGCTCCAACCAAAAGACATAGGGTAACAGAATGGATAAGAAAACAAGATCCATCTATATGCTGTTTACAAGAGACCCACTTTAGACCTAAAGACACATTCATATTGAAAATAAGGGGATGGAGGGTAACCATCTGTCATGCTAATGGTCAACAAAAGAAAGCCGGAGTAACCATACTTATATCAGACAATCTAGACTTTAAAATAAAGATGTTATCAAGAGATGAAGAAGGGCATTATATCATAATCATGGAGTCTATCCACCAAGAAGACCTGACAATTGTAAACATTTATGAGGCAAATGTGAAAGCACCCAAATTTATAAATCAATTAATCACAAACATAAAGAAACTCATTGATAGTAATACCATAATAGTAGGAGACTTCAATGCCCCACTCACAGCAATGGACAGATCATCTAAACAAAAAATCAACAAGGAAACAATGGCTTTGAATGACACACTGGACCAGATGGACTTAACAGATATATTTAGAACATTTCATCCTAAAGCAGCAGAATATACATTCTTCTCCAATGCACATGGAACATTCTCCAGAATAGACCATATACTGGGACACAAATCAGCCCTAAGTACAAAAAGATCGAGATCATACCGTGCATAGTTTCAGACCACAATGCTATGAAACTCGAAATCAACTACAAGAAAAAATTTGGAAAGGTAACAAATACTTGGAGACTGAAGAACATCCTACTAAACAATGAATGGGCTAACCAAGCAGTTAAAGAGGAAATTAAAAAGTCTACAGAAGTCAATGAAAATGATAACACCACAACCCAAAACTTCTGGGATGCAGAAAAGGTGGTCTTAAGAGGAAAGTATATAGCAATCCAGGCCTTCCTAAAGAAGGAAGAAGGATCTCAGATACACAACCTAATCTTACACCTTAAGGAGCTGGAAAAAGAACAGCAAGTAAAACCCAAAATCAGCAGAAGACAGGAAATAATAGATAAGAGCAGAAATTAATGCTATTGAAACCAAAAAAACAGTAGAACAGATCAGTGAAACCAGAAGCTGGTTCTTTAAAAGAATTAACAAAATTGATAAACCACTAACCAGTCTGATTGAAAAGAAAAAGGAAAGGACCCAAATAAATAAAGAATGAAAAAGGAGAGATCACAACCAACACAACAGAAATAAAAACAATAATAAGAGAATATTATGAGCATTTATATTCCAATAAAATGGGCAATCCAGAAGAAATGGACAAATTCCTAGAAACATATACACTACCAAAACTGAAACAGGAAGAAATAGAAAATTTGAACAGACCCATAACCAGTAAGGAAATTGATTAGTAATCAAAAATCTGCCAAAAAACAAGAGTCCAGGGCCAGATGGCTTTCCAGGAGAATTCTACCAAACATTTAAGGAGGCATTAACACCTATTCTCTTGAAGGTGTTCCAAAAAATTGAAATGAAAGGAAAACTTCCAAACTCTTTCTATGAAGCCAGCATTACCTCGATTCCAAAAGCAGACAGAGACCCCACTAAAGAGGAGAACTATAGACCAATTTCCCTGATGAACATGGATGCAAAAGTCCTCAACAAGATATTAGCCAACCAGCTCCAACAATACATTAAAAAAAGTATTCACCACGACAGAGTGGGGTTTATACCTGGGATGCAGGGCTGGTTCAATATCCGCAAAACAATTAATGTGATTCATCACATCAATAAAAGAAAGTACAAGAACCATATGATCCTCTCAGTAGATGCAGAGACAAAATTTGACAAAATACAGCATCCTTTCTTGATAAAAACCCTCAAGAAAGTAGGGATAGAAGGAGCATACCTCAAGATCATAAAAGCCATATACGAACAACCCAACCCCAATATCATCCTCAATGTGGAAAAACTGAGAGCTTTCCCTGTAAGGTCAGGAACAAGACAGGGATGTCCACTGTCACCACTGTTATTCAGCCTAGTATTGGAATTCTTAGTCTCTGCAATCAGACAACACAAAGAAATAAAAGGCATCCAAATGGGCCAGGAGGAGGTCAAACTTTCACTCTTCGCACATGACATGATACTCTATATGGAAAACCCAGAAGATTCCACCAAAAAACTGCTGGAATTGATTCATGAATTCAGCAAAGTTGCAGGATATAAAATCAACGCACAGAAATCAGTTGCATTCCTATACAGCAACAATGAAGTGACAGAAAGAGAAATCAAGGAATCTATCCCAGTTACAGTTGCACAAAAAACCATAAAGTACCTAGGAATAAATCTAACCAAAGAGGAGAAAAATCTATATGCTGAAAACTAGAGAAAGCTTATGGAAGAAATTGAAGAAGACACACACACACACACACACACACACACACACACACACACAAAGGAAAAGGATTCTATGCTCCTGGATAGAAAGAACAAATATTGTTAAAATTTCAATACTACCCAAAGCAATCGACATATTCAACACAATCTGTATGAAAATAACACCAGCATTCTTCACAGAGCTAGAACAAATAACCCTAAAATTTGTATGGAACCAGAAAAGACCCCGAATAGCCAAAGCAGTCTTGAAAAAGAAAACCAAAGCAGGGGGAATCACAATCCCAGACTTCAAGCTATACTACAAAGCTGTAATCAACAAGACAGTATGGTACTAGCACAAGAACAGACACTCAGATCAATGGAACAGAATAGAGAACCCAGAAGTGGACCCACAAACGTATGGCCAACTAATCTTTGACAAAGCAGGAAAGAATATCCAATGGCATAAAGACAGTATCTTCAGCAAATGGTGCTGGGAAAACTGGACAGTGACAAGCAGAAGAATGAACCTGTACCACTTTCTTACACGATACACAAAAATAAACTCAAAATGGATGAAAGACCTAATGGAAGCCATCAAAATCCTTGAGGAGAAAGCAACCAAAAACCTCTTTGATCTTGCCCGCAGCAAATTCTTATTCAACACGTCTCCAAAGCAAGGGAAATAAAAGCAAAAAGGAACTACTGGGACCTCATCAAAATAAAAAGCTTCTGCACAGTGAAGGAAACAATCAGCAAAACTAAAAGGCAGCCGACAGAATGGGAGAAGGTATTTGCAAATGACACATCAGATAAAGGGTCGTATCCAAAATCTATGAAGAACTTACCAAACAAAAAACAAATAATCCAGTGAAGAAATGGACAAAATACATGAATAGACACTTCTCCAAAGAAGACATCCAGATGGGCCAACCGACACATGAAAAAATGTTCAACATCACTCATCTTCAGGGAAATACAAATGAAAACCACAGTGAGATACCACATTACACCTGTCAGAATGGCTAACATTAACAACTCAGGCAACAACAGATGTTGGCGAGGATGTGGAGAAAGAGGATCTCTTTTGCATTGTTTGTGGGAATGCAAGCTGGTGCAGCCACTCTGGAAAACAGTATGGAAGTTCCTCAAAAAAACTAAAAATAAAACTACCCCACAACCCAGTAATTGCACTACTAGGTATTTACCCAAAGGATACAGAAATACGAGATTCGAAGGGGCACATGCACCTCAATGTTTATAGCAGCACTATCAACGACAGCCAAAGTATGGAAAGAGCCCAAATGTCCATCGATGGATGAATGGATAAAGATGTCATATGTCATATATATATATATATATATATATATATATATATATGCTCCTAATGTATATATATATATCCTCCTAAAGGATATACATATGCATCCTAAAGCATCAGAATACACATTTTTTTCTCAAGTGCACATGGAACATTCTCCAGAATAAATCACACATGGAATCATAAATCAGTCCTCAATAGATACAAAAATAGATACATATGTCATATGTCATATATATGTGTGTGTATATATATATATATATATATATATATATATATACAATGTAGTATTACTCAGCAATCAAACAGGATGAAATCTTGCCATTTGCAACTACGTGGATGCAACTGGAGGGTATTATGCTAAGTGAAATTAGTCAGTCAGAGAAAGACAAAAATCATATGACTTCACTCATATGAGGAGTTTAAGAGACAAAACAGATGAACATAAGGGAAGGGAAACAAAAATAATATAATAACAGGGAGGGGGACAAAACAGAAGAGACTCATAAATATGGGGAACAAACTGAGGGTTACTGGAGGGGTTGTGGGAGGGGGGATGGGCTAAATGGGTAAGGAGCACTAAGGAATCTACTCCTGAAATCACTGTTGCACTATATGCTAATTAATTTGGATGTAAATTTTAAAAAATAAAAAATAAAATTAAAAAAAGAAAAAAGAAGATATACGGTATCAGAATGGATTAAAAACAAGATCCATCTATATTCCGCCTACAAGAGACTGATTGCAGAACTAAAGATACGTGCAGATTGAAAGTGGGATGGGGAATCATCTACCATGCTATTGGACGTCAAAAGAAAGCTGGAGTAGCCATACTTATATCAAACAAACTAGAATTTAAAACAAAATGTAACAAGAGATGAAGAAGGGCATTATACCATAATTAACGGGTCTATCCACCAAGAAGATCTAACAAATATTTATGCCCCCAACGTAAAAAACTTAAATATACAAATCAATTAATAACAAATATTTAACAAACTCATTGATAGTAATACTATAATGGTAGGGGATTTTAATACCCCACTTACAATAATGGACAGATCATCTAAGCAGATAATCAACATAGAAACAATGGCTTTGAATGACACACTGGAATGGATGGACTGAACATATATATTCAGAAAATTTCATCCTAAAGCAGCAGAATACACATTTTTTCTCAAGTGCACATGGAACATTCTCCAGAATAAATCACACATGGAATCATAAATCAGTCCTCAATAGATACAAAAAGATTGAGATCATATCATGCATATTTTCAGATCACAATGCTATGAAACATGAAATTACAAGAACAATATTTGGAAACAGTATTTGGAAAGCCTCCAAATAATGGAAGTTAAAGAACATCCTACAAAATAATGAATGGGTCAACCAGTAAATTAAAGAAGAAAGGGGGAAAAAATACATGGAAGCCAATGAAAATGAAAACACAACATCGAAACCCCTTAGGATGTAGCAAAGGCAGTCCTAAGAAGAACATACATTGCAATTCAGGCCTACCTCAAAAAGCAAGAAAGATCCCACATACAGAATCTAACTTTAAACCTAAAGGAACTAGAAAAAGAGCCGAAAATAAAGCCTAAAGCCAAAAGCCAGCAAAAGAAGGGAAATCATAAAGAGTAGAGAAAAAATAAATGATATAGAAACAAATAAAAGCAGTCAAACAGATCAATGAAACTAAGAGCTAGTTCTTTGAAAGCATAAACAAAACTGATAAACGCTTAGCCAGACTTATCAAAAATAAAAGAGAAAGGACCCAAATAGAAAAAAATCACAAATGAAACAGGAGAGATCAAAACTAACCCCACAGAAGTACAACTAATTATAAGAGAATACTATAAAAAATTATATGCCAACAAATTGGGCCATCTGGAAGAAATGGACAAATCCTAGAAACATACACTACCAAAAATGATACAGTAAGAAAGAGAAAATTTGTATATACCCAAGCCAGCAAAGAAATTAAATCAGTTATCAAAAATCTCCCAACAAACGAGAGTCCTGGTCCAGATGGTTTCCCAGGGGAATTCTACCTTAATTTAAAGACATTTAAAGAATAATCTTTTCAAACTGTTCCAAAAAATAGAAATGGAAAGAAATCTTCCAAACTTAGCCTATGAAGTCAGCATTACCTTGAATCCAAAAACAAAGACCCAACAAAAAGAAGAATTATAGGCCAATATCCCTGATGAACCTGGACACAAAAATTCTAAAAAGGATATGAGCAAACTGAATTCAACAGTACATTAAAAGATTTATTCACCAAGATCAAGTGGGATTTATTTCTGGGCTGCAGGGCTGGTTTAATGCTTGCAAATTAATCAATGTGATACACCACATTAATAAAAGAAAGGATAAGAAAAATATGATCCTCTCAGTATGTGCAGAAAAAGCATTTGACAAAATACAGAACCCTTTCTAAATAAAAACACTCAAGAAAGTAGAGATATAAGGAACATACCTCAACATCATAAAGGGTATATAAGAAAGACCTATAGCTAATAACATCCTCAATGGAGAAAAACTGAAAGCTTTCCCCCTTAGGTGAAGAACATGATAAGGATGTCCATTCTCACCACTGCTGTTCAACATAGCACTGCAAGCCCTAGACTCAGTAATCAGACACAAAATGAAATAAAAGGCAACCAAATCAGGCAAGGAAGAATTCAAACTTTCACTCTTCACAGATGACATGATACTCTACGTGAAAAACCTGAACGACTCCACCAAATAACTGCTAGAACTGATATAGGAATTCAGCGAAGTTGCAAGATATAAAATCAATGTAACAGAATCAGTTGCATTTATATACATAAGTAATGAAGCAGCAGAAAGAGAAATTAGGGAATTGATCCCATTCACAAGTGCACCAAAAACCATAAGATAACTAGGAATAAACCTAACCAAAGAGATAAAGATCTGTATGCTGAAAACTAAAGAAATCTCATGAAAGAAATTGAAGAAGACACAAAGAAACGGAAAAATATTCCATAACCATGGTCAGAAGAACAAATACTGTTAAAATCTCTATACCATCAAAGCAATCTACACATTCAATGAAATCCCAATCAAAATAATGCAGCATTCGTCACAGAGCTAGAACAATTTTTAAATTTTTATGGAACAAAAAAAGACCCAGGATAGCCATGTAATGTTGAAAAAAAAAAAAAAAAAAAACCTGGAGGCATCACAATTCTGGACTTCAGGCTGTGTTACAAAGCTATAATCATCAAGACAGTATGGTACTGGCACAAAAACAGATACATAGATCAATGGAACAGAAGAGAGAACACAGAAACGGACCCACAAATGTATGGCCAACCAAATTTCAACAAATCAGGAAAGAATACCCAATGGAAAAAGACAGTCTTTTCAACAAATGGTATTGGGACAAGTGGATGGCAATATGAAGAAGAATGAAACTGGACCACTTTCTTACACCATACAAAATAATAAATTTAAAATGAATGAAAGATCTAAATGTGAGACAGGAAACTATCAAAATCCTACAGGAGAAAACAGGGATCAACCTCTTTGACTTAGGCCTCAGAAATTTCTTACTAGACATGTCTTCAGAGGCAAGGGAAACAAAAGCAAAAAGGAACTACTGGGACCTCATCAAAATAAAAAGCTTCTGCACAGTGAAAGAAACAATCAGCAAACTAAAAGGCAACCGACAGAATGGGAGAAGGTATTTGCAAATGACATATCAGATAAAGGGTTGTATCCAAAATCTATGAAGAACTTTTCAAACAAAAAACAAATAATCCAGTGAAGAAATGGGCAGAGACATGAATAGACACTTTTCCAAAGAAGACATCCAGATAGCTAACAGACACATGAAAAGATGCTCAACATAACTCATTATCAAGGAAATACAATCAAAACCACAATGTGATATCACCTCACACCTGTCAGAATGGCTTAAATTAACAACTCAGGCAACAACAGATGTTGGCAAGGATGCAGAGAAAGGGGAAATTTTTTTCACTGTTGATGGGAATGCAAACTGGTGCAGCCACTCTGGAAAACTGTATGGAGGTTCTTCAAAAAATTAAAAACAGAACCATCCCACAGCCCAGCAATTCCACTAGCAGTTATCTATCCAAAGGAAACAAGAATGCTGATTTGAAGGTGCACATGCATTCCAATATTTATAGCAGTGCTATCAACTATGGCCAAATTATACTATAAGCCCAAGTGACCATCAACTAATGAATGGATAAAGATGTCAAAAAGAATTAAATCTTGACTTTTACAACAATGTGGATGGAATAAGTCAGTCAGAAAAAGACAAATATCATATGATTTTACTCATATATAGAATTTAAGAAACAAAACAGATGAATGTAGGGGAAGGGAAAGTAAAATAGGGTAAAAACAGAGAAGGCGGCAAACCCTAAGAGGCTTAACTATAGAGAACAAACGGGGATGTGGGAAGGGTTGTGGGTGGGGGGATGGGCTAAATGGGTGACGGGCATTAAGGAGGGCACTTGTTGGGATGTGCACTGTTATATATGAGAGATGAATCACTAAGTTCTACTCCTGAAACCAATACTACACAAAATGTTAACTAACTTGAATTAAAGAAATAAAAATAAAAATAAAGACAAGAATCTCATTCCTAAGAAAGTGATAAGAAATACTTATGTTCTCCCTCCATTTCTAAAACAGGCCAGACACTGGGATTGAAAACATTCCAAAGTAAGGGACCAGATCTTTGAGTATGCAGAATTCAGATAATGGTTTGAGAAAATGTATGTGAAGTGTCCTGCAGATAGGCCTGGCCATTCTAGAGACTCAATAAAAAAAAAAAAAGTGCATATGTAACTATAATTTCTACTCCCTCCCCCTTTTATCAGCTGAGAACATCATGTGTATGCCCTTTATGCTTACCTGCTTTATATGAAGCCCAGATCTTAGTACATTTTACAAGTTTCATACATGTTTTCTCATGACAGACATTTTGGGGGTGTTGATTTCTTATTAAAAATTTGTCAGTAATGACTAGGAATCAGTATATGTACCATTTAATCATTCCTTCAATACTTAGGGGAAGCCATCAATAGTAATACCTATCAAGACACTAACTTCCTACTTGGAAACTAAGGGAAGTGATCATCGATTCACGTATTTAATATTGAAAGAATATATGATATCCTTCAAATAATTAGCAAACATCCGCTAATTTAATTAATGGTAGCCCTTTTAATGGAATATTATGCCAACTTTTAGCATCATATTTTCAAGGAAAGTTTAACAAAATGGGAATTGCTTCCCACAAGGTAATATTGGCAGGCCAAAGCATAGGAAATTAGGCAGCTAAGAATTGTCTATAATAAGCATTTAAAAAATTTAAAGTTGAATTCCTTTTCTCTTTTTCTAATTTCAAAAATTAGCAGGTATTTCTCTTAATTAAAAAAATGCAATATTATAAACATGGCCTTGAGGGTATGATTAAACATCTTTAAACAGTCCTGAAAATTTGGCTTGTTCTGTTTCACAGCAGAAAATAGTGTCCAAAATCATGGTATGGTAATGTGAACTATAGATTTCTATGTCTTTTTTAAATATACATGGAATTCCTTCTCAAAAGTAAAAATAATAAAAATTTCATGCTACACTGAGTTTTTCTTATTTTTTTAACTTTTATTTTAATTCCAGTTAGTTACCAGAGAGTGTTATATTAGCTTCAGGTGTACAATATAGTGTTTCAACAATTCCATACTCCATGAGTATGATCCAGTACTCATCAAGACAAATACTCTCCTTAATTCCCATCACCTATTTAACCCATCTCCGTGCCCACCTTCACTCTGATAGCCATCAATTTGTTCTCTACAATGAACTCTATTTCTTGTGTTGTGTGTCTTTTTTTTCAGTTATTCATTTGTTTTGTTTCCTAAATTCCACATGAGTGAGATTATATGGTATTTTTCTTTCTCTGACTTGCTTATTTCACTCAACATTATACTAACTCTATCTATGTCATTGCAATTGCAAGATTTCATTGTTATTTAAGGATGAATCATATTCTATTATATATATATATGTATATATGTATATATATATTCCATTATATACATACATCATATGCATATCCATTATATACATAATATATATTATTTTATATATATAATATCATATATATTATTTATATATATATGTGAGTGTGTGTGTGTGTGTATATATATATATATATATATATCTATCACCTCTTTATCCATTCATCACTGGATAGACACTTGGGCTGCTTCCATATCTTGGCTATTATAAATAATGCTGCCATAAACATTGGAGTGAATGTCTCCCTTTAAATTTTTTTTTAAATATTTATTTATTTTTGAGAGAGAGAGATAGAGCTCAAGCAGGTGAGGGGTAGAGAGGTAGACACAGAATCTGAAGCAGGTTCTAGGCTCTGAGCTGTCAGCACAGAGCCCGACACAGGGCTTGAACCCATGAACCATGAAATTGTGACCTGAGCTGAAGTCGGATGCTTAACCAACTGAGCCACCCAGGCACCCCTCCATGTATCCCTTTAAATTAATGTTTTTGGTACTCTGTGTATAAATACCCAGTAGTGCATTTGCTGGATGGAAAGTTAGTTCTATTTTTAACTTTTTAAGGAAACTCCATACTGTTTTCCACAGTGGCTACACTAGTTTGCATTCTCACCAACAGCGCATAAGTGAGTGTTCCTTTTTCTCCACATCTTCACCAACACCTGCTGTTTCTTATGTTGTTGACTTTTAACCATTCTGACAAGTATGAGGTGATATCTCATTGTAGTTTTTATTTGCATTTCCCTGATGATGAGTAATGTTGAGCATCTTTTCATGTGTCTGTTGGCCATCTGGATATCTTCTCTGCAGAAATGTCTGTTCATGTAATGGTGGGTTTATTTCTGGCTTTTCTATTCTGTTCCATTGATCTATGTGTCTATTTTGTTCCAGCGCCATACTGTTTTGATGGCTACTGCTTTGACATATAACTTGAAATCTGAAATTGTGATGTTTCCAGCTTTGCTTTGCTTTTTTTAAGATTGTTTTGGCTATTTTTTTTTTTTTGTGGTTCCATACACATTTTTTAGGATTGTTTGTTGTAGTGAAAAATGCTGTTTGTATTTTGATAGGGATTACATTAAATGTTCAGATTGCTTTGGATGATATAGACATTTTAACAATATTTCTTCTTCCAATTCATGAGCACGGAATGTGTTTTCTTTTCTTTGTGTCCCCTTCAGTTTCTTCCATCAGTGTTTATTTTTTCAGAGTGCAGGTTTTTCACCTTTTTGGTTAAAATATTCCTAGAAGTCTTATTATTTTGGGTGAAGTTGTCAATGAGATTACTTTCTTTTTTTATATTTCTGCTGCTTCATTATTGGTGTATAGAAATGCAACAGATTTCTTATATTGATTCTGTATCCTTCGACTTTATTGAATTAGTTTATCAATTCTAGCAGTTATTTGGTGGAGTCATTCAGGTTTTCTATTGAGTATCATGTCATTTGCAAATAGTGAAAGTTTTACTTCTTCCTTACCAATTTTTATATCTTTTATTTCTTTTTGTCATCCTGTGGCTAGGACTTCCAGTACTCTGTTGGATAATAGTCATGAGAATGAACATCTTTGTCTTGTTCCTGAGCTTAAGGGGAAAGCTCAGTTTTCTCCCTTTAAGGATGATGTTAGTTGTGTGTTTTTCATAAATGGCCTACATTATGTTGAAGTATGTTCTCTCTAATTTTACTTGGTTGAGGGTTTTTATTATGTATGCATGTTGTACTTTGTCAAATGCTTTTTCTGTGTCTACTGGAACGATCATATTGTCTTGTCCTTTCTCTAATTGATGTGATACATCACGTTGATTGGTTTGCAAATTTTGAGCCATACTTGCAACTAAGGAATAAATCCCACTGGATCATGGTAAATGATTTTTTAAATATATTATTGAATTTGGTTTGCTAGTATTTTATTAAAATTTTTGCATATATGTTCGTCAGGAATATTGGCCTGTAGTTCTCTTTTTTGTGGTGTCTTTTTTTTAAGTTATTTATTTATTTTGAGAGAGAGAGAGAGAGAGAGAGAGAACATGAAAGAGTGAAGGGCAGAAAAAGAGAGGGAGAGAGAATTCCAAGCAGTTCATTTTCTCCAATATAAGTATTCCAGCTTTCTTTTGACATCCATTTGCATGATAAATCTTTCACCATCATCTGACTTTCAATATGCAAGGGTCTTTAGGTCTAAATTGAATGTCTTGTAGGGGCACCTGGGTGGCTCAGTTGGTTTCAGTGTCCAACTTTTAATTATGGCTCAGGTTATGATCTCATACGTTAGACTCTGTGTTGACAGCACGGAGCCTGCTTGGGATTCTCTCTCTCTCTCTCTCTCTCTCTCTCTCTCTCTCTGTCTCTCCCTCTCTCTCTCTCTCAGCCCTCCCCCACTCACCATCTCTCTTTCAAAATAAATAAACATTTTAAATAAATAAATAAAGCCTCTTATAGGCCACATATAGATGGATCTTGTTTTTTATCCATTCTGACACCCCATGTCTTTTGATTAGAGCATTTAGTCCATTTACATTCAAAGTGATTATTGATACATATTTATTTTCATTTTATTACTTATTTTGTTTTTGTTTCCAAAGATTTTTGTCGTCTTTTCTTGTCTTTCTTTCATGTATTGCTGACCTTCTTTAGTGATATATTTGGATTTCTTTGTTTTTATTTTTTACATATATATGAGTGGGTTTTGATAAATGGTTACCATAAGGTTTGTGTATAACCTCTTTTGTATATAGCTATCTATATTAAAGTTTGAACCCATTCTTTTCTCCTCTCCTCATTACTCTTTCTCCTTTCTTCTTCTAGGACTCCTATAATACAAATGTTATTACATTTGATGGAGTTACTGAGTTCCCCAAGTCTATTCTCATTTTGCGTAATTCTTTTCCCTCTCTTTTGTTTAGCTGATTATATTACTCTGCCTTGTAGCTCATTAACTCATTCCTCTGCTTTTTCCAGCCTGCTGTTCATTCCATCAACTGTGTTTCTCATTTAGTTTATTGAGCCCTTTATCTCTCCTATGTTATTCCTTATCTCTGTGTTAAGGGTCTCACTCATGTTTCCACTTCTCAAATCCAGTGAGTATCCTTATGATCACTGTTTTAAATTTTCTATCATGCCTATTACTTATATCTGTTTCACTTAGATCTCTGGCTGTGGCCTTGTCTTATTCTTTCATGTGGGATAAATTTCTCTGTATCTTCATTTTGTCTAACTGTAACTGTTTCTCTATGTTAAGAAATTCTGTTGTGTCTTCTGCTTTTGAAAGCAGTGACTTTATGAAGAAGAGGTTCTGGAGTGCCCTGCAGGGCAGTGTCTTCTGTTCACAAGAACCTGACACTTCAGGAGAGTTTTCTATGTGTGTTGCTTATGATCTGGTGTTGTGTCTGTATCTCTTTATTTTAATGACGTTTTTTTTCACTGACTCTGCTTGTCAGTGTGGTGTGCTTGCTCTCTGTGGTGTTAGTAGGACCCAGGCAGGACAGCTGTGAGGGGGCATGCTTGCTGGGGAACTTGGGGGTGGGGTGGTGGTGTTAGCAAAATTTGTGCTAGACCACTAGTACTATGCAGGATCCTCTGAAGCACTGTGGTGGCTGAGGGCATGAGTCTGGGCACTGCATACAAGGTTGGCTGGGGGCATGCAACTGAGCATAGCATGCAAAAGCACCTATAGGCATCCAGCTGGGTACCGGATGTCTGGGGGTGTGCAGTGGCACCCAGGGGCACCTGGCTGGGTACAGTGTGTTGATGTTGGCTGGGAACACAAAACTGAGCCCGGTGGAGGGGATGTTCAAGGAGTGTGGTAGCAGCTGTGACCTGGTATTTGGATGGGGTGCTCATGCAGCTTTAACAATATTTTCCCTGAGCCCATGGCCAGCCTGCTGAGAGTAGGTGAGTCCCCAGGAGAACTTGTGGGCATTGTGCACTGCTAGCAGGTCAGGTAACACCTGTGCAGTGCTGCCTCCCACAGGTGTTTGTATTTATGCTGAGGGACTGGGGAGGAAAGTGGCACATGCCAGCTCCCTAATTTTTGTAGTTCTCTAAGATGCTCCAAAATCAGTTTGAACAGATCTGTCTCACATTTGCCTCTGGCATTGTGTAAACGGTCGTTTTTATGTTCTGTCTCTATGCAGGCTACTGTCTCTTTAAGGGCAGAGACTCAGCTATTGCTCACCCCCCAAGGTTGCCCAGTGCTGAGTCAGCTGATTTTCAAAGTTCCAGGTTCCAAGTCCCATTGGTTATGCAAACTCCTGGAATTCAGCCTCTTTTGTTTTTAAAGCCAAATGTTATGTGGATTAGCCTTCCCCATGTGAGCTCCCTGGTGCCGTGGCCTGTTTCTCTGCTCTCTCTGTGCACACAGTTCCCTCTTTCTTGCTGGCAGCCTCCTTCTGCATTTCTTCCCTTCCTAGCTTTTCAGATGCAGCTTCTCTATATTTAGTTGTGGAGTTTGTCCTACCAATCTTCAAATCACTCTCCTGTTTACCAACTTGGGTGTGGAAGGTACCTAACTAAAAACGTGGGGCAGGGTGAGCTCAGGGTCCTCCTACTCTGCCATCTTCCCAAGCTCCCCCTGCTTTACTGATGTAACCATTGCTTCTATGTTTTGTAATCTCGATAATGGAGATGGTATTACCAATTCCCTAGTAAGACTTACACTAAGAATTTGCTTCTTTGAGGTTTAAATTTGTATGCATCTAGATTAATGAGTTTTATCTAATCTTTTAGAACTGCTCATGGTTACCTTCATTATAGTTTCTCATTAGGAAATAGACAATCCGAATTAAGTCAATCCTATTTTTCTCTGTTTTCCATGAAATTAAATCTGTGTCATTTACAAACGCTGATATTTTTCTTTTTTTAAATAATTGAAGAGATAAGCCAAAAGATTTTTTCTCTCTCTCTTCATGGTTGAATATTACATAAAGAATGCTTCTTCATAATGACTTTTTTTTTAGGCATAGAGGAAATTTTAGTTTTAAACCATGCTTTTTAGAAATGTTGTCAGAGCAGTTAATAAGATCTATAGTAATCTGGAGAATAACTATGAAAGTGTAAGTCCTATTAGCATATATAGTAACTACCCAGCCAAATCATCCACACTTGTGCTGCTCTTGGATCAAAGTGACAGAACAATAAAACAGAAATGCTTACCCCATAATAATTGTGAGAAGAGCAATGCAGCAAAGATAGAACTCTTACTGATATTTCATTGTAGCAAATTTAGTAGATTGATTTTGTTTTATATATTTTTTAGTGTTTATTTATTTTTAGAGAAAGAGAAGGAAGGTGTGGAGCCGCAGAAGTAGAGGGAGAGAAATTTCCAAGCAGGCTCCCCCTTGTCAGCACAGAGCCTGAGGCAGGGCTCCATCTCATGAACCCTGAAATCATGACCTGGGCTGAAACCAAGAGTCAGACACTAAATTGACTGAACCACCCCGTCACCCCCTAGTAGATTGATTTTACATCATTGTCAGAAAGATGAGGAAACAA
This sequence comes from Panthera pardus, assembly GCF_024362965.1. NCBI lineage: Eukaryota > Metazoa > Chordata > Mammalia > Carnivora > Felidae > Panthera > Panthera pardus. The sequence continues at coordinate 36,090,469 of NW_026526766.1, forward strand.
ATTAAGATAACTTCAATTAAAAGTCTGTCCTATAAAAACTATATTCCTATTCATTCTTTACTTTTTATTCTTTATAGCCCTCTCTACAAGATTTCATCATATGGTCATTGAGAAGTAACTGTTCAGGGATCATTAATGGGTTCAAAGAATTTTGAAAATACTTGCTAACTATATTGTTGGGAAAGATCTCTCCAGGGCTGAAGAGCTGGGGTTTTTTTTATATGTTTTTATTTTATTTTTGAGAGAGAGAGAGACAGACTGTGAGGGGGGGAGGGGTACAGAGAGAGGGAGACAGAATCTGGAGTAGGCTCCAGGTTCTGAGCTGTCAGCGCAAAGCCTGATGTGGGGCTTGAACCCACTGACTGCGAGATCATGACCTGAGCCGAAGGGATGCCCAACCGAATGAGCCACCCAAGCACCCCGAAGAGCTGTTTCTAAAACCTGTTCATGTTTGGTTAATTGCCAAACTCACAATGCCATCATAGGCTTATGATTTTCTTGATCTTATGTTCAACAACAGTCAACTAACAAATAAATCAAATCAACAGCCAACAACAGTAAAATTCTTGGTAAAAAATTGAAGGTTATATTTTGGTAAAAGGAGATCTGAAAGGAAATTTGAAGACCTAGACTTTTATAGGCTACCATTAATTGGTTAAATTTATAAATTTGTGAGACACTTTTTTTTTTTTTTTTTTTTTTAGCCAAATAATTCTGGAAGATTCAACCCAATGACCTTTAATTTCCCCTCAACCCCTATATTTTCTAGGAAACTTGGATGTTTCTTAAATATGTATAGACTCCCACAACATACCCATTTTTGAGGGACAACTTATTTCTTCTTTGGGGAATCCTGAGTTAGGGTTAGGGTTAGGGTTAGAGTTAGGGTTAGGGTTAGAAACAGATTCCACAGAGAGCACATCATTTAAGGCATGTCTCTGAAGTAAGACTATATACTTCTAAAGAAGTTTGAAGCAGTTCCTGGAAGTGTGTAAAAGAGATCACATGTGTATTTTAGACCATGAGTAATTTTGATTATGGATTATAAACTGATTTTTTGTCTTTGTTTCTTTAGTACACTGCAGGCCGCATAGTAGTTTCAGTATACATTCATAAATTAAATTTCTCCATTCCCCCAATAAACCAGCATTTAACAATCAGCTTCTATGTAAGGGAGCCCTAGAGGAAGTTAGGTTCTTAATTGTTATAGCACTGCTTATCAGGAACTCAGTAGGTGTTCAGTAGCTCATTGTAATGATGGATGATGCCTATTTTTATGCAAGACTTGGCTTTATGTAGCTATTTGTCATTGCTTTTGATTATACCTTTTTTGCATAACATCTCTTAGGGCTTAGAGACCAGTGATGTTATTTTATAAGATTATCCCCTTTAGTTGTATAGGCATGTTCTAAGATATTTAGAGCCCTTGTACTTCTACAATCTGGTCATCTTAATATAAATATTCTGTATAACTAGAGTAAAAATCTTAAAAAGCAATATAAAAGCAAATATCAGTAATTTTCTCAAATAAGATATCACCTTTCTTTCAAACGTACCATACAGCAATGGATTTTGGGCTTTCCCTTCCCAGAGATAACAGTGGATAGAGGTTACAGGTAGCTGGAGATATAACTGGTGGCCTGTAGGTAGTAAATGGAATGTGGATATTTAGAGCTTATATATAAAAATAAATCAAAGCACTTTTAAAAATGTAATGACATAAATACCCACAGTTATGCAGTGACTTTGTGTACTTAATGAAACAGTCATTTAATCAAATACATTTTTAGACCTAGCATCTATTTGTAGTAGGTGCTAAAATGGTTAGCAGTTTGGGCTTTGGGTTCAAATCTGTCTGCAACTATTCATCTTTCTTATTCTCCCAAACCCTTTCACCTTAAATGTAACAAGACATATAACTTGCTAGGAACATCGAACACCAAGCAAATGATAAGCAATATCAGCAAAAGGGTTAAGTATGTGCATTCACTCTGTTGTTGAATCTGATCACATAGTTATAGATCTTATTTTATTTGTTTATTTACTTGGTTGTTTACTTTCTATAGGCACTAGTTTTTATACCTATGAGTAATAGAAACAATGTATATCAGCAGGATGCTTTTAACTAATAAGTTAATAGATTTATCCGACACTGACACTTTGTCAATCTATATTACTAGGACCCCTTAATATATCAAAAACATCTTGTTACGTCAAGCCAAATGATGTACATGTTATGTTTTCCCAAGACTAACTTCTTTTAATACCTTTTTATACATTATAATCCCTTGAAACATATGTAATATATAAATTAAATTAATTAAGTAAATTATTACATCAGGGACAACAAGGGTAAAATACCACCTGCTATTTTGTTGATTTTTAATAAACACTAGGTTGTGAAGAAATATTAACTAGAGTATATACATGTGCATTTATGGGTAAACTAACTCACTACAGACAATATCTATTTCAGTGTATGACCATCACTATGATTTTCCAATATGATTGGAATTCATTAAGTAATTATGAATGCATAGTACTTCAGTTTAAAATAAATTTAAAAGGATCTGCTAAACAAGTATGTCATAAGCTATTTACAAACTACAGTTATGCTCATTTATTTCTTGCTTTCCAGACTTGAAACTGGATTACATGGTTAAGGTTTAAAAGGTAGTGCAGAATAATTATTGTACTCATATACATCTCGATGAACAACTGCAGTAAGCATAAATAATAGTTGAACACCACAATCAAGACTTCTAAAAGAAATAAACTGCTGAGAATGCAAACATTGAAGGAGGAAACCTAACAGGAGACAGAGAATAGTAAGATCCAAAGAGGTGTATTCTTCCCTGTGCACTATTCTTCTCAGCCCTCATTAGGTTCATCACTTTACAGTCTTTTTAAAAATTTTTTTTTAACGTTTATTTATTTTTGAGACAGAGAGAGACAGAGCATGAACGGGGGAGGGTCAGAGAGAGGGAGACACAGAATCCGAAACAGGCTCCAGGCTCTGAGCACAGAGCCCGACGTGGGGCTCGAACCCACGGGCCGTGAGATCATGACCTGAGCCGAAGTCGGCCGCTTAACCGACTGAGCCACCCAGGCGCCCCACTTTACAGTCTTTTACAAGAATACAATCTCAGTCAGTCATTGGCAAGAAGAAATATTTGGATGACTAGATTACATTCTTGTTTACATTAGTGATCTAATGTAATAATACTAAGCTTTGACAATACAGTTCACAAAGGCATAAAATCCTCAATTTACTGTCATTTCCACATTTGGTAAACTATGCAGATGAGTTATACTTACAACTTAACTTGTTGTGTCTTTACTATGTTATAGGTATAATATAGGTGTTGTGGACATATCCGTGAATAATAGAGATACTGTCTCTGTCCTCTTGGAGATTGCAGTCTACTAGAAATAGAGATTTAAACCAGTAATTCTAGAACTGATGACCATGCCTAAAGAGAAACATATCCTCTTTAGGAAACTGTCAAAAGCATTTGCTGAAGGATTTTCTTTAAGTTTTATAGAAGAGATAAAAATTCAAGAGCTGTTTGGGTGATTGCAAGCTCTTAATATATACCTATGCATGTTTGATTTAGTGTTAGGAAGTCCCACAGATTGGAAAATACCAAAAGAAACAAAGATGTCAATGTAATAAATTGAAACATGAAAAAAGTACTGTTTTTCTTACACTTTAATTTTATTTATTTTTTTATGTTTATTTTTGAGAGAGACAGAAACAGGGTGCACGTGGGGGAGGGGCAGAGAGAGAGGGAGACAGAATCTGAAGCAGGCTCTAGGCTCTGAGCTGTCAGCACAGAGCCTGAGGCAGGGCTCAAACCCACAAACTGTGAGATCATGACCTTAGTCAAAGTCAGACACTTAACCAACTGAGCCACCCAGATGCCCCTGTGTTTTTCTTATAGTTTTAAGGTAAAAGTTAAAATATAAATCTTTGCAGGATAAAAATGAGCAGGACTATTTTAAAATGTATGTCTACATGGAACTTCAAAGTTTAGAGCTGGCTCAAATAAAGTTGAACATTTCTATAAATAATTGAAAATTTGATAGAGCGGATCTTTAATTTTTATAGGTTTTTATCATTAGAACGTTGTGCTGTTTTAAATCTGAATTCCCCAGTTTTTGGAAATAAACATGTTAATTGCTAATTACCAAACTCTAATGGCTGTATTGTTTTTTATCTTATATTTCAGAAAAGTTCTTAGAAAATTCAATTTATCATCGTATTTAAAACCGATCTGCATTTAAGGATTTCCAGGAGGTTCAATAAAAGAGTATACTTACTTGAGGATGTGATAGTAGCTTCTGCTGAAGTATCTGCATTTAGTTCAGGATAGTGTTCTTCTTGGGTGGCAATCAAAATGGTGTTGCCTGATGACATGGAGATACTTCCCATATACTCAGTTTGTCTATTGTTAGTACTTACCGGAAAATGCAGCTTAGATAAAAAATAGCCACACTACTTGCAAAAATAGAGCTGTAAGGCCTTAAAAATAATTTTTAAGATTTAACTGAAAAGAGTAGTTGCTATACATAGCATTTTACATTGATACATGTTCAGACTCACTGTGTTGAAATGATTTTCAGTTTGTGCCTTTCTGTTTTTCACAATTCCTCTGTTTTACATTCTGGTTCTAAGGCATATGTAGGGCAAATGCCAGCATCAAATTAGGATACAATTAATGATAATCATAGGGTCTTAATGAAGGGAAAACGGCTACGGTTTGCTGGCTATTCTAAAAACTTCATTATGTAGCAGAATAAACTAGCATAAATATGCTGTTTCCTGTTACAGACTTCTAAATTTTTTTACCGTTTTATTTATTTTTAAGACAGGGAGAGACAGAGCATGAACAGGGGAGGGTCAGAGAGAGGGAGACACAGAATCTGAAACAGGCTCCAGGCTCTGAGCTGTAAGCACAGAGCCCGACGCGGGGCTTGAACTCACGGACCCCCAAGATCATGACCTGAGCCGAAGTCAGCCGCTTAACCGGCTGAGCCACCCAGGTGCCCCTCGTGTTACAGACTTCTAACCTGTTCATAATATAGAGCGGACAGTCATGCAGCTGACTGGGGTATAGCAGGAAAAATATTACTGTAGGTGCATTAATTTAAAATGGAATTAGATTGTTATAAATTGGGAAGGAAAAATAAAGTATGAAATAGAAACATTCCTTTTGCTGCACTCAAATAGGGACTACAGGGCAATTTCAAATAAGAGGATTTCCTGTTTTATTCAGCGTGAGATCACTTTATTTACTTTGTGTTTCTTTTGTTTTGTTTTTGTTTTTTCTTTCTTTTTCTCTTCTGTATGTACTCTGGCAAGGTCAACAGTCTATCTGGAGCATTCTGCAGCCACCCGTTTATTTTAAAGAACCAACTTTCTGTAGCGTTAAAATCCTTCCTTTGTCACTTATGAGATATTATCTTGCCTTTCTTCTTCTTGCCTGTTGTGTGTATACATCCAAATAACAGATGGTCTATTTCCTCCAACTCCTATATGAGTCAGCAGACTGTGATCAGTCTATAGATACAGCATTATTTTTGACTTTCAAGATATATGCCTAATCTTCTTATTAATTGGATGATTTGACTATGAGAAGTATTTCTTGACCAAGGTTCAAATAGTTTACTGTATTATGTCAGTAATATATAATATGATATTTTGCTATTGCTAGTATTATTCAGTGTTAACTGGTAAAATATTGCAAATCTAAGAAATGTCTATTAGAATTCAGTATCTTGAATAATTTAATAAAAGAGTAAGAACTAGATAATTATTTGAACTGTGGATGAGGGGAAAGTTGACCCAAATCAAAATTTTGTTGGGAGTTGAGCACGTTACATATGAAATAGAAAAAATGAAAATGGAATGGCAACAGAAAAAATGAAAATTGAATTGAAATTTAATTAAAGAGGAGCATACTCCAGAAATAAGTGTGATACTCAAGAGTTAACACCATGTGCCCATTAGGCCATTATTTACCCATATTGTGTGAGGTATTTGTTTTCTAAAGAGAGATCTTTACAGATATTTTGTCCCAATCTCTCCCTTGATTCTTAACAATGAGGTCAGCGGGGCGCCTGGGTGGCGCAGTCGGTTAAGCGTCCGACTTCAGCCAGGTCACGATCTCGCGGTCCGTGAGTTCGAGCCCCGCGTCAGGCTCTGGGCTGATGGCTCGGAGCCTGGAGCCTGTTTCCGATTCTGTGTCTCCCTCTCTCTCTGCCCCTCCCCCGTTCATGCTCTGTCTCTCTCTGTCCCAAAAATAAATAAAAAAATGTTGAAGGAAAAAAAAAAATTGAAAAAAAAAAAAAAAAAAAGAAAAAAATAACAATGAGGTCAGCAATGTAGATTATAGTCTTTTATATACTTTACAGTGTTTAATGCTATATGATTGCTGAGAATATATGAATTGTTTGGCAAGATGGTATATTCTAAAGTATCCTGTAAAATATATGTGCCAGGTTTCAAGGATGTGCAGTTTTTAGAAATATTTTCTCCTCAATAAGGTATATGTCCTCTGGATTCCTTCATGAGCCATGAAGCTATATATGGTATGAAGTACAATCCCAAACCCTGACCATTGCCTATGACATAACTTTAGGATAGCCAAAGGAGGATGTGTTAGGAACAACATGTGTTTTTAAGATGTGATTTTTGGATAAATATTTAGTGAATAAACCAAAGAATGAAGACATTTGTTAGTGACCAGATTATCCTTATCCTTAATTACCCCAAATGCAGAGTGTCTTTTCAAAAACACAGCTCTTTCCATGTCATTTATCTATTTTAACCCTCTGATGACAAACCATTTCCTTCATTGTAAAGTCAAATTCACAGTTAGTGTTGGTGTATTTCAGGGTTCTGTCCTTGGCAGCTTTCTCTGCTACTCTTTGTTTATTTTTCCTGCATAATTAAGTCTGTTTCCATGACTTTGGTTAATACTCATCTATATCTTCTCTCCACACTTACATTTTTAAAACTCCGCTCTATAAATCTGGCACCTGCCATTTTATCAGCTAAAATTTAACCTCTCATGTCTCTATCTAACTCATGCTCTTACTTGCAAACCCAGCTATTCTTGACTCAATTTTATTCCACCATCACTGTAGTATTGTCAAGGCCATGGTATAGTAGAAAACAACCAAAAAAATCTCAGTGCCTTAAAAAAACACAAGAATTTGTTCCATAAACTTAGAAGTCTACATGACTTGGCTGGGGATTTTGTTCACCATAGCTTTTAACTCAAGGACGTAGGCTGTTGAGGTAGAAACTATCAACAGTATATGTTAAAGGGAAAGAATATGGAACATCACACTCTGACTTCTAAAGTTTCCTCATGAAAAGTAGAGATGTTACTTCTGGAATTTCTTTAGATAAAGTAAGTCATGTGGCTACACTTTCCCACAAAGGGCAACTTCCATGTTCTTGGAGAAAGAACATAAATAATGGGTTGTAAAATCCCTAAGGACTATTATATCCACCCTCTTGCTTAAGCTATTCACTAAATACTTATCTTTACCCTTCTTGGCTAGATATTATTGTCCATATTCTATCACCAAATATTATTAATGTCAGTTCCTAAGTATCTCTCATGTCTGTTTCTTCATCTCCTACTGCTACTCAAACCAGATAATATTTTCTGTAGACTACTGCATCACCTTTATTACTCTCTGACTCCAAATTTACCATGCCATGATCCATTCCCAATACTATAACTAGAGGATGTCCTAAAATATGGATTGAATTTTATCTGTCCTATTCTTACAATTTCTCAATACTATGGTTTCAATTCAATCTATAGTTTTAGTTCCAAGCCTCCTGGCTTGGAATACAAGGTGTTTCATGGTTGGAACCTGGTCTACTTTTCTATTCTCATCTCACACCTCTCCTCTCTGATACTTTTTTATGCTTCTAGCATAATGCACTACTTGTTATTCTCCCCAAGCAAATCATCCCTTCTTATATTGTTAAACATTGTACATACTCTCTTTTTGAAAATGCTCTTGTTCTCAAACCTCTATTTATCTTTCAAAATTAATTTCAAACATAAGCCCCTTATCATGACTTTCTTGGATTTTCCTTTCAAATGGCAGAATTAATTTCCTGAGTCTTTGCTTTCATATACTAGAACACTACACAGCTCTATTAATCCATTTCTTAAGTTGTATTCAACTATATATGTGCCTATGAGTTCCATCAGGGCCAGGATTGCACCTTATCCATAGTCTATGGCATGGGATAGGCACTCACCAAACATTTCTGGAATTTAAACAAATTTTTATTATGCTACTCTTTTGGAGCTGTTTTACCAGGTATTACCTCAGAGTGTAATACAAGGATTAAAAGGAAGGTGGCTAGATCTTAGGAAACCAATTTTTTTTTCCAACAATAATTTTATTTGGAGTATTTTTAAATTACTTTTTAGAAATTGGGTTTAAGTAACACTATTCCAAAAATACTATTATTTAAGCAACATTTATGAACTGCACCTAAAACTTCTCATTTATAAAACAAATTGCCTAATAATGTAGCTTAAAATGTAAGTTTTGATGTTTAATATGTTAGTTTGAATCCGATTGATAGGATTTTAGAAAATATCATAACCATCTGTTTTTTCAGTTGGTATTCCACTGGTATCTAAAATATTAGACCCACTATTTAATCTTCCTAATGATTAGGTACACGGTGAAGAAATCATTATAATCAATGCTGTTTTACATATTGTACAGCAAAGAACTAGATATGAGAAAGTGTAGTAGAAATAAAATTTCCTGGCAAGGTTGATTCACAATTGTTGGAATATTTCAAGCAGTGATACCATACAGTTAAAAGAGTGGACCAATGTATGCTTGGCTTGAAGTCAACAACATGAAAAATTAAGGCATCACACATTGCCAATTGCCTGAGATATTCCTGGAAAAGGTTTTTGCCAGAAATAAAATGATAGAAAGGCATAATGATTGTCCACAAGACGCTTTTAGTCTAGTAACAGAGACAAAAAATACATATAAGTGATTTCCACTGAGTAAATATAGAAATGGTAACAATTATTATAGGTTTTGCATCAAGTCATTAATTCTTTCAACAGCCACCAGAATTCCATGTTATTATTCCATTTTGCAGGTAAAGAAAATCAGAGAGTAACAGTAATTTGTGTGCTCTTTCATAGCTAGTCAGTAAAAATGCAATCTAGGTCTGAATTTCTTCTGAGCCCATGCTCAATGCTATGCTAGCTTTCCATAAGGACCATTGCATCCTGATTAGTAGCAACTACAATTTATACAATGAGCCCTTACTACTTGCATGCTACATGCTTCCTTATTTGGGTAACTTAAAATCAAATGAGGATGCTTTAATCAAATACTTCAGCAACCAGGAATAGTATATTGATTATTGTTCTATGTCTTTTCACCATTTTCTTTGAAAACAAAAAAAAAGTATTGTATATTTGGCAAGGTTGTTTGGTAAGGAATACTCTAGATGTTGGTAGATTAGGTCATTGACTGTGTGACCAAACTCAAAAAGGTTCATTATTCACATATGAGGTTTTCCAAGGAGAGCAGGGAGGTCCTAAGCATTTCTGAAAATTACTTGAGAGAGCAAGAAAAGGAGGCTGGCCTAGGGTTCTTATGGTAGTTAGACAGCGTGACCATTCCTGCACATGGTTTGAACTTCACAATGGTGGCAAATGAGAGAGTACTGGGACTTGCCCAACTGTGGGGTAAAAGAGGAAATATATGGTGTAAGGTTTAAAAGCTGTCAGCAGTCAAACATCAAAAATGAAGTCAGTCTTTCTTACAGATATATTTTCCACTTTACCTTACAATGTCATCCTTTTCACAAGTTTAAGGCAGTCCATTTTTCAGCCTATATAGAAAGAATTAGAATTCTTACCTTCCAGGGTATCTCAGTCGTACCTGACTCTTGATTCTGGCTCATGTCATGATCTCATGGTCACGAGATTGAGTCCCATGTCGAGCTCCGTGCTGGACATGGAGCCTGCGTTAAGATTCTTTTTCCCTCTCTTCCTGCCCCTCCCCTGTAGTTCCCTCTGTCTCTGTCTCTGTCTCTGTCTCTCTCTCTCTCTCTCTCTCTCTCAAGAAAAAGAAAAAAAAAAAAAAAAAAAAAAGAATGCTTACAATCCAGAACAACAACCACAGTCTTGCCTCTTTACAAGTGGTCACTAAAAGGTGTAAGATTTCCTTCTGACTTTATCCATGAATAAGGAAAACCAGAGAAATGACATGTGAGAAGAAATAGATAATAAATTATAAAAGCAAATCAGTTTCAAGATTTGTAATTCTTTGGCACTGCGAGTAGGAAGCAGAAGTATTTGCTTATGATGTACCTTTTCTTTTCCTGATCTTTGTGCTTAATTGTAAGCATATTAACATTTACACCTTTATACTTATTAGCAGTTTTTCTTTACAGATATAATTATAGTAAATTGCAATATTGCTGTAGGTGTTTAAAACAAGGATATGTTTAATCTAAGATCTAATGTGAAAAACTTGAACATTACTGATGAAAGGACTTCTCAGCAGGTCTTCAATTAATTTTTCCCCGTTCGCTGCATCATTGCAATGTTACTGAAAGAAAAGGGATAATTACAAATTTGGTGATTGTCTTTTGGAATTATATATTATGTTTTAGTTTCCTCTATTGAAAAGTTAACATTCTATGTAATTCTTCTGGGGCAAATCATAGATGAGGGTGTGAATCAATTCTCTGAAAATAAATTCTACATATAGTCATATTTTGTAGTATACCTTCAAATATAGTGATTATTATACTACTGTATTCAAATGGATAAGGTATATTTTTATATTATTATTATGTTAATTTTCATTCTAAATAATTGTAATACCAGAAACATAATTATAGTCCATATTTTTATTACAGTTCCAATATTTGATGTACTTCAATTCAATGAAAAATTTCATTGTTCTGGGGAAAATGTAGTAGATTTTATAGGTACTACATATAATGTGAAGTTATATCTAAGTATTTACTATAAATTATTTCACACAAAAGTAAATAATGTAAATGAATTTCTGGATATAATTTTTTTATAACTTTGGAAAAACTATCTTCATTCTGACATTTCAAAGAGAATAAATATAAATATATGATTTATTTTAACAACTTTAATTTTTGGATACAAATATGAATTTAAATATAAGATAAAGAAGAGTTACTAATTAGGAAATGTGTCCTCTGTTAAATTGCATTGGGTTTAGGTCACTTAAGCCGCTGACTTCAACCTCATATAAGAGGTAAATGAAGCTTTTGTCCCCACAACAGTTAGACCTCTATCATCGTGTTTATTTATTCTCTGAGATATGATATTTAAAACGTTTTGAGAAACAACTTTACAGTTTCTATGCCAGAATACCTATCATCTGTTTTATTAATAAGTAGTCCATTGTTTATTAGAAGAATTGATTCACACAATGAATAATTTTATGAGGATTGAATTTACAACGATGATGAAACTTAGCAGTTATAGATGCAGACTGACTTTTTATTTTTTATTTGTATCTTTTTGGCATAACCCTCCTATTTATAGAGAACCATAGTTACCACAATTTTCAGGAATAGTAGTTACATAATGGAGCTACTTAAAATATTGATGAAAAAATACCTCTGTGCTATTAACATTTTCTGTTCTAACAAACTATACTGAAAGGTTTTTAACTCTATTTATAATTTAAGGTCTTATACAGATGTCTCAGGTCACACTATTAATTTGCTTTTTTGTCATGAATGATGTTACTTCCATGAGAATATATATGAATTAACAGTCCTGGACTTATTTATGATCTATAATTAATTAAGTCATAATCATTCTTTTACTTCCTGATATTAACAGAGAAGATAATTTTTTTGGAATATAAATATAAGAAAATGTAGGAGGCTAAGTAAACTTTACTAAGTTATTTGCTTTCATTGGATTTAGATTTTCTCAGAGAAACAATTGTCCTTCGCAATTTTCAAAATAATGTTTGTTATACTATTTGATCTTTACTAAACTTAAGTGGAGTAGATTTTGCCATCATTATACCAATTTTACAAATGAGAACTTTGAGCCTCAGAAGGGTTAAGTATCTTTTTGGAGATCAGAATTTAAATATTCATTCTTGCAACACTTTACTGAAAAACCATCAAACTCTGGGCATGCTCTGAGTACTAAGGATGTAGACATAAACAAAAAGTCTCTGACCTAATGGAATTTGCATTAGTAGGAAAGACAAACAGAAACCAGACACATCAATAAATATGTAGCTGCATGTGTTGATAAAGAAAGTGAAGAAAAAGAAATCTGGAAAAAAGAATATAGAGTATGTTGTGGGAAACAATATTATTTTAGATAGAATGGGTAGGGAAAGTTTGACAGAGAATGTGGCATTTATGCAAAGACATGTATTAAGTGACTCAGTAAGCCATGTGAACATGTGGGAGAACAATAATCTCATGAAAGGAAAAATAGAAACAAAAAGGTTGGAACTTGGAGCATGTTTAGCTTGCTGTAGGTGGATCATGAAGGTCTTATGGGCTGTAGGAAAGTGTCCAGATGTTACTCTGAGAAACATAGGAAACCACTAGAGAAAGTTTAACAGTGAACTGTTTACCATTTATGTTCACTCTGGTTGATTGGAAGGAGGCCGAAATCTAAATGACCTGCATACTGACCAATCACAGTGATCAACATCCATAAAAACCTCATATTTTCATACTGATGAGTAAACAGATGACTATCAATCAAACTTCCCCAGAAAGAGGGGAAACATTTTAAATGCTTACTGATAATTCATAAGAATTGGTAGGCAATTGACCGAAAATTAATACTTCTAATCCTGTGTTCTTTTTATTATCTGGTGCTCCTCAATTACTAAACAAAATGTTATACTCACTGCTCAACAGAGTTTTAACTTATTTTCTATATATTAATATTAGAGTTAAGAAGACAATTGAAAATTTGATTTGAAAACTTCTTTCTTACAAAAATTTCTGATTTTTCCCATAGTAGAATTTATGCAGAAAATACTAATGATTTTTATTAAAAAAAACCTCTTTGATGGCAGTCAAAGAGGCTTTTCTCAGCCTAAAAGCAAGGAAAGAATTTGACTTTAAAACTTTTTCTTGGGGCGCCTGGGTGGCTCAGTCGGTTAAGCATCCGACTTCGGCTCAGGTCATGATCTCACAGCTTGTGCATTTGAGCCCCCTGTCGGGCTCTGTGCTGACAGCTCAGAACCTGGAGCCTCTTCAGATTCTGTGTCTTGCTCTCTCATTCTGCCCCTCCCCACTCACACTCTGTCTCTCTCTGTCTTTCAAAAATAAACATTAAAAGAAAATTTAAAAAATAAAAAAATCTAAAAAAATAAAATTTTTTCTTGACACTACATTGCCAATATATAACAAAAAACATGAAAATTATGTTATGTTTCTAATCTTTTACTCTCTTAATCAATTTTTAGCAGTATAACTCAGAGAAATAATCAGACATGGACCATCATAAACACAGTAATTATAACTCCATTTTATTTAAAGTAGTAAGAACATAAAATTAAAAAAGTAAACAAGAAAAACAGATAATGAAATAAAATAAATTGTATTATGATCACATGATGAAATACTATGTCATCATGAACACCCATACTTTCACTAATTAAAGTTATGGTAAAATGTTTAGAATTCATTTAAGCTTGACATGGTGTCACAAAATAGTATATGGGAGAGTACACAAAATAATTTTTAGGGTATGCTTTCAAACTTTGCAAATATGAAATTATCAAAGATTAGAATTAACTATAAAAGATAGGATTATAATCTGTTGTTAATTTATTTCATAAATGTTTTCTACTTTTTATCTCTTCTATAAGTATGTATTAAATTTGACCAGAATGAGAGAAAACCAAACTGAAAATAAGAAACTGAAAAATAATATGTTTGATTTGTGTGTGTGTGTGTATACACACACACACACACACACAAACACACACACATATATGTGTCTTGAGATATCACATATCATATATATCAGTTCTCATTTTTTGACTGTGTCCCCACCACTGCCACTTTGTTGCTAACATTTACATAATATATACTGACAAAAAGATTAAGAAAGCAAGATTAAAGAAACAAAATTCTACACAGATAGGTTCATCTTACTGTTCAAATGCTTCTTATATTCACCCAAACTGTTACTATTATCTTGGACCTATTTTCCATCATAGTATCTTGGACTAGAAGTTGTCTACTAGAAAATGAGAGCATAGGCCAAATGGCAATTTCATGCTTGCAATTTGCTTATACTTCCTAGTAGAAGTCAAGTTTGACAGTAGTTAAGCAGATTATATAATAAAAAAATTAAATATACATCTATTTAAACCACTGACACCAATTCTGAGAGGAGAGTTTCAGGAGCTTATTAGGAAGAGAAATACCACATGTTAAAAGATTACTTATTTCTTAGTTTTAATTATTTAGAAGCATTTGTTTAGTAAACGTCACATACTCTAATTTTAGACTGAAATCATGCCTAATTTTACATATGATTTCGCACAACTGTTTTTCCATAAGTTCAGTTTTCTGTTATTTGACTAGAATAGAAGTATGATTTGGATTTATATCTCTTGAAAAGCATTAGTGTCTTTATCAGTTTACAATTGAGAGTCAGGTTTTATGTAAATTATTGTCACAAAATACATTTTTAATTTTTTTAATATTTACTTATTTTTGAGAGAGACAGAGGGATACAGAGTGCAAGCAGGGGAGGGGAAGAGAAAGAGGGAGACACAGAACCGAAGCAGGCTCCAGGCTCCGAACTGTCAGCACAGAGCCCAACATGGGGCTTGAACTCATGAACCACGAGATCATGACCTGAGCAGAAGTCGTATGCTTAACTGAGTCAGCCACCCAGGGGTCCCTCAAAATATATTTTTTAAAAGTCTTTTTCTTAATGTTTATTTATTTTTGAGAGAGGGAGAGAGAGAGAGAGCAAGCAAGGGAGGGGCAGAGAGAGAAGGAGACATAGAATCTGAAGTAGGCTCCAGGCTCCAAGCTGTCAGCACAGAGCCCGAAGCAGGGCTCGAACTTATGAGCTGTGAGATCTTGACATGAGCCAAAGTCTGATGCTTAACTGACTGAGCCCCCCAGGGACCCCTAAATTTAAAAAAAGATACATAAATTTTCTACTATGCAATTCTAAAATAATTTGGTAAATGAATGCATTTTTGCTCTTAACAAGTAATAATGAATCTTTCAAGTTTTATTTCTGGTAATTTCATTCTTTCACATTTCTGATACCATAAAACACAGGTCATCATAAAATACTCAAATGCTATAACATAAAAGGCCTTTTTAATACTATAATTCTAGACAGAATTAATAAGCAATATATAGCTATAGGGTCAACAGAACCTTTAAGGTATTTTGAAAGAAAAGTATTTCTTAAAAACAAGTTCACTCAAAATGAATTACTACTTTTAAGTATGTATCTACCTAATTATTCTATTAAATATTTAAAAATATAAATCATTTGATAGTCCCTCAAATTTCACATTTTACGTTAAAATTTCTAAAGATCCAAATATTTTGACCCATGCCTCTACCATAGGAGCTTATTCTTTGTTGGCATCGAAAGACTTAAGAAATTCTGTCATGTGCATGAAATTTTGAAGGGAAATTTTGTAAAGAAAGCCTAATATGGACATATCTTAACCTTAACTATTTCATATAAATAAATTTGTCACTTTGGTTAGCATTTTTCAAGTGAAACTGTAAGGAAACATAATTGTACACTTATTAATACTGATATAAACAGGTTTTATTATGGAAATGTAAAGGAAAGTTGAAGAATAGAAGGACAATTAGATGACAAAATAGTATAGCATAAAGTACTAGTGTGGGAAAAACAGCATTAAGAAGTCAGAAATCCCAGGAAAACAAATTAACTTGTTTCCACCTTCCCTCACTTGAAGAGCCAGAAAATATTTGTTGACTATGAACCACAGGTTTGAAAGAAGCCCTTAAGCTGCCTGTGGCCATAACAATGGCCATAGAGTCTCTGAAGGCAGAGAAGTCTCAAGGATTGCCTGGCAGCAGCTTCATGCAATAAACATGCTATCGCTACTGTCCCTATCTGCCTTGCACACATATCCCTTTGCCCAGCCCAGCTGCCCTAATGGAATCCTCTTTCTTGGTTACAAATGAGCATGTGGCAAGGTTTGAGTCAATCATGGTCACAATGATCATGTAGTTGGGTCAAATAGGGCCAATTGGAGTCCTTCTCTAGGAGCTTCGCTACAAGATCTTGACAGGAAAACTTATTTTCTTCTGGTTAGCTATTCCAGAATAACTTGAGAGCTGCCTTTGGCTGTTTTCTGCCTGGATAACTCAGTAAGAGAAAAGGAGGCCAAATGTGGAGAAACAAAAAGTAAGATTTAAAGAGTAAGAGAGGAAGATGCCCTAGTCTTAAATTCCCAATTTCTTCATGTCCATTTTTCTCCCATCTGCTGTCCTAATGAATAGATATGTAGGCTAGGAGCTGTTAATTGTGCCAAGACTTATTATTCATAGCCTTGAAGTGGGGACCACAATTACAAGGAAGTTTAAGAGAGATGGAGTATTTTGGTATCAGAAAATCTAATAGATGAAAACAAGCTGATTTTTAATAAGTGAAAGCGACACATAAAAATGGTCAACTATTATCCTCCTTGATTTGTCCGTAATGTCTCACAGTATATTTATTATCTGAAAATTTAATTTTAAATTACCAAGTTAAGCTTATGTTTAACATTCTATTTGTATTCTCCATGGCTGCATTTATAGTATTTGTCATACTTTAGGAAAATATATTGTGCAGTGGTCATGGCTCTGCTTCGAATATTTCCTTTTAACCCCAATATAAAAGGAGCTTTGGTTTATAGCCATATGAAAAGCGCAAACCATCCCTTTAAATTTTGATAAGCAAAAATATGATGTAAGGAGTGCAAATTATTACCATGAACCACTGGGAAGGAGTCAGCAAAGAGACTGCCAACATACTATGGAGGAATAGATGAGTGCTTAAGAAACCAATGACTGCATATCCACCTAATTGTTACAATGTCCAGGTCAGCAATTCCTAGTGATTACATCCTTGTGAGACAGATGATTATAGAGACCCATACTTAAGTTGTTTATGATGCAATGAGGACACTTTAAAACCTGAAAAAATGTTTTAAAAATATTTTTGTATGTTGCAAGTGTTAGAGAATTCTGCAAGATCTGCTTTTTTTTTTTTTTACTACACTGCCTGATTTACCCCCATGAAAGCAGATACAATACCCTTATATGTGGAAGCAAACATGAAAGTAAAGCAATCATTTCCTGATAAGTTAGAGAAACTATTAAAAATAGCTGAAAGGTAATAAATAAAATAGCCACAATAAAGAAGGTATCACTGCAAAAACAAATCCCCAGCATATTGTCTATTATTTTCCCTTTTAACACTGATCTACGGTTCTTCTGGCTACAGTGCTTGGAGCCATTTACCCTCTACAGTTGTTCTAATTATGTCTATCAAATGTGATGCATGTTTAATTGGATTTTAATAGGATTGTAGCTCCTTCTTTAGCAGCCAGTTTAACAAGAGACTAATTTATTCCTGATAAGGTAAGGGGTCTTCAGTTCCTCCTACTAAATAAGAATTGGAAATGTGTTTGAAAACCAGTGTCTTGGGTGAAGTTCCTGTCCTGAATGAAAATCCCTATAAATCAAAGTGGGTGATTATTTTGTCCATGTTCCAAATGGGTTGAGAACAGATATTAAAATGTTTAATAATCCTACCTTTGAAAAGTATTGCTTAAAAATTGCTCCCTAAAATTTTCTTTAAGTTAATTACACACTGGGTACAAATTTTCATAAAAAAATATTGTAATGACAGGTACATTTCCTGCTTGAGGGAAGGAAGTCTAAACCAATAACAAATTAATTCTGTGAAAACATGAACAAGCTAGCTGACCAACAGTTGTTGTATTCATCAAAAGAAAGAACATTGACATGTAAAGAAGGCATAGAATTTTTAAACAGTAGTTTCACAGCAGTTGAATCCATTACCATGTGAAGGTTTTCTTTCCCTATTATGTTCTATTAGGTTCTTAGGTATTATTTCTGGTAAGAATATATTAAAAAGTATTCAGTTATGTCAATGCAGCATGGTGCTTTATGTGGCTGAAACTTAATCATAATCCCTGATCACATACTTACCTATCTCAAGAGAGTTAGTTTCCATTTTGATAGTGATGACAGAACAATGAGTAGGTGTTAATCATTACATTGTCAGAACAGTCACATAGATGTTTGAATAATAATCTGAGCCATCTTTGGAAAAGCAGATACTACAGGAAACAAGGGGGAATGTGGTTCCAATAATAATGTGCTTCTATCATTAATACACACGAATGCTTTTTTTAACCTATATTAAGAAGGTGTCATTATTTTCACCCTTTCAAATTTTGGAATAATTGAAGGTGAGTAAAATTAATGTATATTTAGGTGAGTTGATGAAATAAATTTTGAAAATTTCAAATGAATCACAAGACCATTATATGTGTCTATTTGTTACCAACATCCTGTTTCTCATACTATTTATTCTATAAAATATATAAAACTACTTTGAAAATACCTCATTAATACTTATCAACCTTCTGTGTTTAATTGTGTGAAAGAGGGAAACAGCAAATTCAGTCATGAAAACAAAATTCATTACGTGAGTTGCAGGTGCAGGCAAACTAAGAAAAACCAGGACACCTTTAAAAAAAATCAATTAAGAATTTTAAGACTTCTTTTTCCAGAACCCTTGATCATAAGGCATCAACATCAGTACATGTCTGTTCATTTAGATTTTGATTGAAACCACAAAAATATACTTTGAACATATGAAAGTTGCCTACACCATTAGTTTTTGAATTCTGCCATGGTTCTGAGGCCAGCAAAGCATAAGTTCCTGACTTTCATTTTGTCTCATGGCTTTTCTATAGAGCATGGCATGAACTAATTTCTGTAACCTCCTGTAGCAAGGGTGTAAATCAAGGAGCTACGTGGTAGGATGCAAAGGGGAACAAATGACCCCTACCCTTAATTAGGCCAGATATTTCTTGCAGAGAAAGAATATATACATAAAACATAACCCTACAAGAGAGCATATGAAAATGTCAGCTGAATTTAGATCTACTTTTAAGTTCTGCAGGAATTAGATTTCTAGCCAACTTCCATAATTTTAATCTTTATTCTGAAAAAATTTCACTTGTTACTATTCACCTTCAGGTGTTTATGAATTCCCTGCACTCTTGATGTGTCCGGCAAATCCTATCTTTTCCCATCTGGTTCACCAAACCATCCAGAACTAACATCTCCAGAAGTGTGCATGCCAGGGTAAACATAAGTATTATAATATTTTAAGTCAGCATCTCTTGGTTTCTGGTTCTGGCTCTGTCAGTTAAGAGTTGTGTGATTTTGAATACATTACTCACCATCTGTAAGACTTGCTATCCACAGCTGTAAGATGTGGATTATAATGGTATCTACTTCAATGTTGTTTTACTGAATGAAGCAAACCATTCAAGACACTTAGTACACTGCCTGGCTCATAGTAAGTACCCAGGTGTTGGTTGGTTGTTGTTGGTGGTGGTGGTCATATAGTCATCTATCTACAATTTTTTTTTTTTGTTTAAATTGAATCTGAGAACAGCACACACTAACATCTGCATTGTGGCTATGAACTTTCTTGAGCAAACCTACTGTTGCTCAAACGTTGATTGCTCTAATGACTTGATAAGATAAAGTAATGACAACCGTATACTCTTAATATGCAGTGCTTTCTTTTTTTGGTAATTATGGTAAATCATGGTAGAGTTCAAAGGTTACGAGTAAGATGCATTTACCTAGAATTATGGCTGATATTTCTTTGGTCTTGGCAATGTGATCTATGGGCCAATATTATCATTTAAGTATGAGCAGTTTTGTTATTTATTAATACAAAAAAGGGCCATTAACCTTTTATTTTTGATTTTACTAACCAATGTGTCAAATTTGTATGAAAACCAGAAAGATTTAACATAATTCCAAGGTCATACCATTAATTTTGTTTGTGTGATTTGGCAATGATTTCTTGACTATGATACCAAAAGTACAGGGAACAAAAGCAAAAGTAGACAAGTAGGACTATATCAAATTGAAAAAATTCTGTACAGAAAAGCACCAACATAAAAGGCAATTTACAGGAAGGGAGCAAATATTTGCAGATCATATATCTGATATGGGGTTAACATCCAAAATATTTAAAGAATTCCTACAACTCAGTAGCAAAACAAACAAAAACAAACTCAACTCAATTCAAAAATGGGCTAAGGACTTCAATAGACATTACTCCAAAGAAGACATAGAAATAGTGAGCAGGTATATGAAATGATGTTCAACATCACTAATTGTTAGGGAAATGCAAAGCAAAATCACCCTGAGATATATCACCTCATGCTTGTTAGAATGGCTATTATTGAACATAAATAAATAAATAAATAAATAAATAAATAAACAAATAAGTGTCAATAAGAATAAGGAGAAATTAGAACTCTTGTACACTTCTTTGGGAATGGAAATTGGTACGTCCATTATGGAAAACAATTCAGGCATTCCTCTAAATAATAAAAGTAGAACTTCCACATCATGGTCCAGCAATTCTACTTCTGAGTATATATCAAAAAGATCTGAAATCAGTAATTTGAAAAGATATCCACTCTTCTGTGTTCATTACATACTTATTCACAATGGCCTAGATATGTAAAAGACCTAAATTTCCATCCAAAGATGAACTGATAAAGAAAATGGGGTATATGTATACGATAGAATGTTGTTCAGCCTTAAAAAAATAAACCAATCTTGCAATATGTGACAACATGGATAACTTTGAAGACCTTATGTTAAGTGAAATAAGCCATTACATAAGGACAAATATTCAATGATTCCACTTACATGAGATACCTAAAATAGTCAAACTCATAAAAGTAGAGAGTAGAATGGTGGCTGCCAAGAGTTGGGGGAAGGGGTAAATAGGGAGTTGTTCAATGGGTATAAATCTGTAGTTATACAAGAGGAGTAAGTTCTATAGATCGGGTATACAACATAGTGTATATAGGTAACAACATTGTGCTGTGCACTTAACCTGTTAAGAGTGTAGATATCATGTTTAGTGTTCTTAGCACATGTACTCAACAAGTTGGTATGAGAAAACTTTTGGAGGAAATAGTTTATTACCTTGGTTGTGGTGGTGGTTTCACCAGTATATGCATATGTCCAAACTATCAAATTGTATACATTATATATGTGCAGTTTTTGTATGTCAATCATGTCACTAAAGTGGTTAATTAACAAATAAAATAAAATAAGTGTATAATTGGGTACTTAAGTTTAGGGGTTGTGAACGTGTGTTCTGAAGTCCAATGTCCTGAGTTGAGATTTGATCCCCACCACATCCTAGCTATATAATCTCGGGTAATGTGGTTAATCTGTTTGTAACTCAGTTTATTCATTCATATTTAAAATGGGAATATTGACAGTGTGTCCCTTAGAGCATTATTTCATGGTTGACAAGAGATTGTGTATATGAAGCCCTTAGCATAGTACTTGGCACATTGTAAGTACTCAACAGGTTTTTGCAAATATTATCCACAATACGAATATGTTCTGTGTGGTGAGCATTGTACAGTATGCAAGCCAGAGAAGGGTACTAAGGGGATGCAAAACAGGAGGTATAACTTTGTCTAGGCAGTTAGCTAAACAAGGGCATGTTGAGGGGAGAAGGGTTTTGAAGCCAGTTTGAAATACTGGCTTGAGTAAGTCTTTTCCCAAGACAGGACAAAAATATGATATGTTTGAAGAAATTAAGAATGATCATGTGGTTGGAATATAAAGAATGGATTCAAGGGTAGGGAGTGGGTTGTGATAATACATGGAATTAGGCAGCAGTCAAACTGAACCTATTGCTTTGAACCATATATGAGGTTTCATTCTTTAACTTAAGTGCAATTGAAGGTAACTAAATTGAACTTGGGCATTACATGATCATATATATGCTAAAAAATAAATAAAATGAAAATAAATAGAGAGGACTCCTGGCTGCAATAAATAGAAGGCAAGACAAAGTTGAAGCAAGGAGATTCCTTAAAATGTATTGTAGTAATCCAAATATGAGATGATTTTAGCCTCTTTTTATTAGG
Organism: Panthera pardus; assembly: GCF_024362965.1. Classification (NCBI taxonomy): domain Eukaryota; kingdom Metazoa; phylum Chordata; class Mammalia; order Carnivora; family Felidae; genus Panthera; species Panthera pardus. The sequence continues at coordinate 36,112,771 of NW_026526766.1, forward strand.
CTATTAGTTTGTATTAGATTATTGAAATTTGGATTAGAGAGAAGTGAATGAATGCATTGTAGCAGTTTTCAATAATACAGGTTATATATTAGAACTCCCTGGGTTTTAAAATTACTATTATTAATCTGATATTTAGGACCTACATCAGACCAATTTATTCAGAATTTCTGGACATGGGACTCAGGGACTACATTTTTAAAATGCTCCCAACCTATCCTAATATTCAGGACAAGATGAAATGATGAGAAATACTTGGAAGGAAGAATAGGCAAGACTGATTGATTGGATGTGCTAGGTTATAAAGGCAGGAATGAATGAGCACCCAGGTTTCTGATTCTTTTAAGTAAGAGGATGGATAATGGTAACGTTTATTGAGACAGGGAATGTAGGGAGAGAATAAGTTTTTGATAAGAAGGTAGATTCTGCGTGAACATGTTGAGTTTGCTGATCCTATCCAAATGCAGGTGCAGGGGAGGCAGTTAAGTTTGAGATCTGAGAGTGAGAAGAAATACCAGGTATGAAGGTGGGTAACTGGGAAGGATTTTGTATAGAGAGTACCTGATATTATGGAGTGAATATAGCATACAGAAAAAAGTTTACAGGGGCGCCTGGGTGGCTCAGTCGGTTGAGCAGCCGACTTCGGCTCAGGTCATGATCTCGCGGTCCGTGAGGGGTGTGAGTTCGAGCCCTGCGTCGGGCTCTGTGCTGACAGCTCAGAGCCTGGAGCCTGTTTCAGATTCTGTGTCTCCCTCTCTCTGACCCTCCTCTGTTCATGCTCTGTCTCTCTGTGTCTCAAAAATAAATAAATGTTAAAAAAAATTAAAAAAAAAAAGAAAAAAGTTTACAGTGAGAAGGCTAAGACTAAATCCTGAGGAATTCCAACATTGACTAGTTAGAGGAAAAGGAATCTAGAAAGAAAACAGAATGAATGTTGTAATGTATTTGAAGCCAAGGAAATAGATTTCAGGAAGTGGGTTGTGGGCAAATAGTTTACTTCTGCTAAGAGATACAGTAATAAAATACTGAATGTGTTTACATTTTCACCTGGAAAAATCCAAGTCTGGTGCAATTCAATGTGTCTCTTTTTCTTATCTACACAAAAACAGCACAAAAAGTGTCCAGAGGAAAATAAAAAGCAAGAAAGAATAAAACATAACCCTACGAATTTTCCTTGGATATTTGATTTTTTCATATTCTCACATTTTCTCTTCAAATTCACGTCTTCTCTTCACCCCTCAGTCTTCTAATGTTCATTCCCCACTTGTTATATTTAGATTAATTCATTTTACTAAGAAAATAGAAGCAAACACAAGATAACTATTTTACCTTCCCAATTCTTTCTCTTGCCTGTCTGCATTAGTGCTCATAATCTTTTATTTTCTTCCCTTTATCATGGAGAAAAGCCCTAACTCTATTTCATGCTAGTCCCTCCAGTTTTAAACTGAATCTTAACTTATTTCATCAAAGTTTACTATTGCTGTGAACCTACCTCAGTCCTGTGTCACCATTTCCTCCTCTCTCAGACTCTCATCTGTCCCCTTAGTGCTTTTTTCTACATTAATATGCAAACAAATCTCTCACCTGAAAATGGTCATCCTCCTTTGACCTCAAACTGCCTTTATCCACCTCATCATTTATTTTTTGTCTTTAGTGCATACCAATAATAATAAAAAAAACTTTATTTTTTAAAAGGAGCTTTAAATTCACAGCAAAATTGAGGGGAGCATGCAAGGATTTCCATATACCCCATCCCTCACCCACATGCAGAGCCTCTCCCTTTATCAACACACCACCCAGAGTAGTACATTTGTTACAACTGATGAACCTATAGTAACACATCATAATCACCCAGATCCATAGTTTACATTCGCTCGTGGTGTAGTGCATTCTATGGGTTTGGACAAATGTGTAACGACATGTATCCATCATTATACACAGTATTTTCAGTACCCTGAAAATCCTCTGTATTCTACCTATTTATTTCTGTCTGCCTTCCTCAACCACTGATCTTTCTAACTGTCTCCATTATTTGGCCTTTTCCAGAATGTCATATAGTTGGAACCATACCATACCATCCAGTATGCAGCTTTTTCAGACTAGCTTCTTTCACTTAGCAATATTTATATAAATTTCCTCCATGTTTTCATAGTTTCATAGGTCATTTCCTTTTAATGATGAATACTATTCCATTGAATAGATATGACGCAATTCATTCATTCACCTACTAAAGTATGTGTTGGTAGCTTCCAAGTTTTGAAAATTATGAATAAAGATGACATAAAAATCTGTGAGTAGATTTTTGTGTGGATATAAGATTTTAACTCCTTTGGATAAATATCAAGGAGCATGATGGCTGGATCATATGATAAGAATATGTTTAGTTTGTCAGATCTACCACCAAACTGTCTTCCAAAATGACTGTACCAATTTACATTCCCATCAGCAATGAAGGAGAGTTCCCATTGCTCCACATCTTCAGCAGCATTTGGTGTTGCCAATATTCTGGATTTTAGTAATTCTAAGAGATATGTAGTGGTATCTCATTGTTGTTTAAATTTGCATTTCTGTGATGACATATGATGTGGAGCATATTTTCATATGCTTATGTGCCATCTGTCTATCTTCTTTGCTGAGGTGTCCGTTAAGGTCATTAACTCTATTATTTTTAAATTTTTTTTTCAGTTTATTTATTTTGAGAGAGGGAGAGTGTGCACATCCACACATATGGTGGAGGAGCAGAGAGAGAGAGACAGAGAGACAGAGAAACAGAGAGAGACAGAGAGAGAATCCCAATTAGGTTCTGCGCTACCAGTTTGAACAATCTGGGGCTTGAACTCATGAATTGTGGGGGTCTTTGCCTCGTTTTTAGTTAGGTTAAGAGGTCTTTGTATATTTTGATTATTAGCCCTTATGAAATATATTTTTGCAAATATATTCTCCATCTTGTGGGTAATCTCATTCTTATAACATTGTCTTTCAAAGAGCAGAAATTTTTAATTTTAATGAAATATAGCCTAATTATTTATTTCATGGATCATGGCTTTGATGTTCTATGTAGATGACCCAAGGTCATTTAGGTTTTCTCCTATGTTATCATATAGAATTTCCATAGTTTTGCATTTTAAATTTAGGCTTGTATCCATTTGGAGTTGGTTTTTGAGAAGGATGTAAGGTCTATGCCTAGATTTGCACTTAATATAAATGTCCAGTTGTTCCAGCACCATTTGTTGAAGAGACTATCTTTGCTCCATTGTATTATCTTTACTCCTTTGTCAAAGATCTGTTGACTGTATTTATTCGGGTCTATTTCTAGGGTCTGTATTCTGTTCTACTGATCACTTTGTCTATTTTTTTTTTTTTTTCGGAAACACCACACTATCTTGATTACTGTAGCTTTATAACAGGTCTTGAAATTGCATAGCTTCAGCCCTTCAACTTTGTTCTTCACTATTTTCTTGAGACCTGTGGGTCTTTTGCCTCCCCACATAAACTTTAGAATCAGTTTGTTGATATTCAGAAAATAATTTCATGGGATTTTAATTTGGGTTACATTGAATCTATAGATCAAAATGGGAAAAACTGACATTTTGAAATTTTGAGTGTGTCTATCCATTAATATAGGCTATCTCCCCATTTATTTAGTTCTGTGATTTTGTCATCAGTTTTGTAGTTTTCCTCTATATAGATATGGTACATTGTTTTGTTGGATTCATATCTAGGTATGTAATCTTCAGGGGTGCTAATGTAAATGGTGTTTTTTTTTTTTCCTAATTGCAAATGCCGCTTTTTCATTGTTGGAATATAGGAAAGCAATTGACCTATTAATTAATTAATTAATTAATCTTGCATCCTGCAATTTTGCTATAATCACTTATGATTTCCAGGAGTTTTTTGTTCATTCTTTTATATTTTCTATATAGGTGATCATGTAATCTGTGAACATACAGTTCAGTTTCTTCCTTCCCAACATTTATAACTTTTACTTTCATTGTCCTATTATTACATTACTTAGAAATTCCAGTAGAGTATTGAAAAGGAGTAGTAAGATGGCACATCCTTGCCTTTTCTTGTTCTTAGTGGAAAAGCTCAAATTTCTCACCACTATGTTACTTGTAGGTTTTGATAAATAATTATAAAGTTGAGGAATTTCCTCTCTATTATCAGTTTACTGAGCATTTTTATCATGAATGGGTGTTGAATTTTGTCAAATGATTTTTCTGCATCTATTGATATGATCACATGATTTTTCTTCTTTTGCTTGTTGATATAATGGGTTACATTAATGGATTTTCAAATATTGAACCCACCTAGAATACCTGGGATAACTCCTATTTGGCCACGGTGTATAATTATTTTTTATACATTGTTGGATTTTGTTTGCTGATATTTTGTCAAGGATTCTACATCCATGTTTATGATAAATATTGATTTGTAGGTTTCTTTTCTTACAATATAACTTTTTAAAGGAGCTACTATTTCTGTTCTGTTCACTTGGCAAAATTTCCATTTTATCTCTTTTTGGAAATCAAGCACCAGAGATTATGTTAATTCTATTCCCTAATTATGTGACACTAACAACACTGATGCCTATAAAGACCCTCTCTTATATTTCTTATGTAACTATTTCATTTCCATTTACTTCCCCTTCTCTCAGCAATCATAATGATTGAAATTTATCTTTAAGTGTGAGTTCTCAAAATTATTATGCGTGTCCACATTTATGGTATGTTTTGTAGAGTACATTGTGTTTCTTGCATTTTTCTTCTATCTATATTATTATTAATTATCTATGTTGCTACTATACATGCAGGCTTTAGTTAAAATTGTTAAAATTGTTAAAATAGTTAAAATTGTTACAGGAATTCCAGGTATTTTTCCACCACATTAGTTATCCATATTCTCCAGTGATGCACACTTACATCACCCTAATCTTCCAGATTGTCTTCATGCATAAAAATACCACTAATAACCATATTTTTATATGCCTTCTTTTTTGAACCTACTTGAGAATTTCCCTGCTATATGCCCAGGAGTTTTACTGGGAGAAAAGTCTTTATTACTAATCAACCAACTGACTGGTTAACCAACTTACTAACACAAACATATATGCGTGCATGTACATGTATACAAATTGTAAGTGTGGTCAGATTTCTCTACAAAATGAGTACTAGTCTACAATTTAATCATTAGTGCATGAGATTTTCTATGTTCCCCAACCTATATTATATTATTACTTTATTTAAAATGTCTTACATCTGTAGCTGCTCTGTCTTTTTAGGCCATAGATTATTTATTTGCATTTTTAATGTAGCCTTTCTTTTCATGTTGGCCAATCTTTTTATGGGTGTCAAATATATTTTAGTACCTTAATTTTCTACATGTCATTAATTTCTCTCTCTTTTTTTCTTATGTTTTGTCTTATTCAACGAAATTTTTGTTCTTTTCACTTCAGTGAAACTATTTTTGCCAGTATCACTAACAATCCCTTCATGTCCAATCTAATAGCTAACATTTATACTTATTTAACTTCTTAATTGCATATGACATGATTACCCTTGCCCACTTTCTTGAGAAAGTCTGGGTTTCTAGCATATTGTTCTCACCTAACTGCATTCTTACCCCATAGTTCTCCTTCTGAATCTCCCTTCATGGTTCTTCCTCTTCATTACCTCTAAAGACTGGAGTATCCCTAATCTTTTCCTTTAACCCACAAAGTTTTGTTATTTATATTATGTCTTTTTGTGATTTCATCCTGTCCAACTGTTTCACATTCCATTCATAGACTGATTACTCCTAAATTTATATTTCAGGGTCTGATCTTTCCACTGAGCATCAGAATCATATATCACAGCTCCTTTTTGATATTTCCACTTGGATATCCAATAAATATTTCCAATCTAATAGGGCCAAGCCGGAACTATTTATCCAAGTCCTACCAATGCCAAAGTAATCTTGTCCTTAATCTCCCACTTTTATTTACAGTACTGCCATTAATATGGCTCTTTAGATTAAACATTTCAAAGAGTTTTTTGATTACTGTCAGTCTTGCAGACAAACTTGTTATTTCTTCAGGGACTTTTTGTGTACTTTACTGATTGATTGATTGATTGCTCAGAACAAATTCCTTGAGGCTCATTATTTTTCATCATATGAGTCTCTGTTTAAATATTATATTTTTGGAGAGATTTTTGGATATGCATGTCTGAAATGGCCAATTTCTCATTTATTCTCTACACTTACACAGCATTATTCTTTTCATAGCATTTTTATCGCTTGAAGTTAAATTAGGTACTGGATTATTTATTTATTTATTTTCTATCTCTACCATTAAAATGCAAATATAGTGGTGAAGATTTTGTTGGTGTTGTACAATAGTCTCGACTCTTTTATTACCTGGGTACATATGTATACATCAGGGCTTATACCTATTTGTTGAAAGACTATATGATAAATAGAGGTGACATGGTTAAAGATAGTTGGAAAGTGACAAGGACAGGAAATATATGGGTATGTATCATTGTTAATGGCAATAAACCAGGGGAGAGAAAAATAAATTATATACTTAAAAGTGAATCATTCCTATTACATACAGAACTGCCCACTGAAGCTAGAGATACTTCCTGTGTAGGTGCTGGGCATGGAAATAGGACATTCACATGCCTATTAGACATTTACATTTTGTTTGATAGATTTGGTGTCTGAGAATGAGCAGCAGAGATTGCTGGCTTATGGAGAAAAAAGAGAAATATATTTATACATGTACACATATATATACACACAACTATATATATATATATACACACACATATAGTATATTTTATATATATTAAATCATGTACAAGTTCAGATATAAGATCTGATTTATTCTTTATTTTGTCTTATAAACAACTTTAAATGTTCTAATGAATATCAAAGAATCTTAGAAGGCAATAATATGTTGTAGAAAATAATGAATGGAATCCAGAGTCAAAAGTGTTAAATATGCATCCTGGTTACTGGTTGTATAACAGGACTCTGACTTATTCATTAACCTCTGCCTTCTAATGCTTCATATCTGAATAAGAAGGGATAGTAACATCAAAGTTTATTCTGAGGTTGTTTGAGATGATATATTCATATGTTAGTTCTCCCTCCCCTCCTTAATAATGCTTTATCTCAAATTATTCCTTATGAATACGGATGCATGTTCTAAATAGTAACAAAATTGAAAAAAGATTCTCTGTGTATAAAATAATAGCACCAGGAAACATTTTAAAATAATTTTAAAGGATTTTTGAGCTCTAGTTACACACAACTCAATGATTTTGAGGAGTTTTTTTCGGTAACAAAGCCCGATACTATTTCAAAAGGTATCTTTATGTCATGTAATAGTGATTATTGTTTGTTCTTGTTCAAGTATTGTCATGTCAGGTATGTATCCTTAATAGATAATATTGGATATGCTGTCAAGTATGCTTGCTCTCATATTCAAAACTACTTTTTTTCTGTAGAATTCTATATAAAGCAGGTATCTTCAGCAAAGAATATTTGTTATGCAGATAGAGTTAGCCACATAAATGTCAAATGGCAAATTCAAATTTCTTTGTATTTTTTTAATAACAAAACAGCTCATTCAAATATGCATCACATTGTTAGATGCCAGTTTAATAATTTGAAAATGATGGTAAATGGTTTCTCAGGGTATTTCTCACAGGCTTCTACTTCAAATAAAAGGCCAAGTTAAATGGGGGCTTTTGAACTTTGTATGTAAATATGTCTCAGCAAAGCAGTTAAACATCTAGGTGACTGTGGGGTCAAATGCATGGTTTGCTATACCAGGTTTACTAATTGCTAACTCTATGACTTTGGACAGGTTATTCAAACTATGAAACTCTAATTTCCCCATTTTTAAAATAAATGTGAATGTAATTATAAAACTAAGCCCACCTATTTTATGTAAAAATGAGAAGCTACAGTACATATAAAGTATGCAGAACTAGCATTTAATAATTATTCACTGGAGTTAGTTTTATTGTCATTATTATTATTTTATTACTACTCAGACTTACCTCTCCATGAAACATTTACAGAAATGAACTACTATTTATTTTATTTATTTATTTATTTATTATTTAATCTTTATTTTTGAGAGAGAGAGAGAGAGAAAAGAGCGTGAGGGGGGAGAAGCAGAGAGAGAGGGAGACACAGAATCCAAAGCAGGCTGCAGGCTCTGATCTGTCAACACAGAGCTTGAGGCGAGGCTTGAACTCACAAACCATGAGATCATAGACTGAACCGAAGTCAGATGCTTAACTGACTGAGCAACCCAGGCACCCCAGAAACCAATCACTTTTTAACCAGTCAGGTATATATAATTCTTTTGCAAAGTCATTGCACTTAACAACTTGTTTTTCAATCTGTTTATGTAACTGTTTCTCATGGGCTTTGAGTTTCTTAAGGTCTGTGAACTTGTTTCTTATTGATTACCAGTGCCCAGCCTGTTGCTTGGCACACAGTTGTCCTGCATGCCATACTGGTTGAATAAATTGAATGATTCACTTTCATATGACAAGAAATTAGTTGCAAACATTTATATAAACACTCTGAAAAAACTTAGGGCAGCAATTTAAAAAATTTTCTTGGAGCACTTGTGTGGCTCAGTCGGTTAAACGGCCAATTTCGGCTCAGGTCATGATCTCATGATTTTGGGGGTCGGAGCCCCACGTTCAATCTCTCTCTCTCTCTCTCTCAAAAATAAATAAACGTTGAAAAAATTTTAAGAAAAAAAATCCACTATTTTCCTAGTTATAAGAATCCTTGTTTTCAGGGATGCCTGGGTAGCTCAGTCAGTTAAGTGCTCAACTTCGGCTCAGGTCATGATCTCACAGTTAGTGGGTTCGAGCCCTGAATGGGCTCTGTGCTGACACTTCAGAACCTGGAGACTGCTTTGAATTCTGTGTGTGTCTCTCTTTTTCTGCCCCTCCCCCACTTACACTCTGTCTGTCTCTCTCTCTCTCAAAAATACATAAACATTAAAAAAAAAAAAAAAGAATCCTTGTTTTCATAAAACATACTTTTGTGTTAAATTCTTGATGGTTTCTACCCATGGTAGAAGGTTGGGGCAAGTGAAATTCATTTCCTGATACAAAATGTAAGAGACCTAAATGGAGAAAAACTGCAGACATTATATCACAGTTTCATTTCATATATATGTTGATTCTTTGTAGTCTCCCTTCAATTCCCCCCCACACCTTGCCAAAACTATAACAATAAATTATTAGTAACCCTTTGAAAACTCATCACAGTGACTGGATCATGCAGAAACTAAATATCCTACTAACATTTTCTAAAACTGAGGTTGTCTCCTGTAGGAAAGGCATAGTACACAAGAATATTCTTCAAGATTCTCCCCCACCCCTACATGATGCATGGTTAATTTCATTTTGAAAATTGATTAGACTACTTGATTGATTGCAGTGATTGCTTTTCTTGTCTTGAGAAAGGAGATAACATTTATAATTCTTATTAAAAGTTGATTAGTATTTAATACTGTTAGTCTTGTTGAATGTTGCATAATAAATTTTAAAACCGAAACCTGCACGGCCAATTACTAAATATAAATACAAAGTAAATCACATCTGCACATGGTATAAAAAATTCAAAGGCATAATCTTCAGTGTTAAAACAAACCTGAAAAAAAATCTCATTAAAGGAAGTAACTCTGTGATCCTAAAAAAGCTTCTGTTGTCTTCTTTGTGGATATGTTTGTGATTTTAGCCTGGGAATGAATACAGTCTGCTTTGTTCCTAATGCACTTAAGAATCTGCATAACATAAAACTCTACAACTATCCAATTATTTTTATTTTCTTAAGGATTGTTTCTGTGATTAAAGTATACCATGAATTAAAATATGCATGCCTTTCATGTATGGACCTAATCTACATACTCATATACTCTTTTGATACTTTGATGGAAATATTTAACAGTATTTTGAACTACATGTGCTAATAAATGGTATCCAAATTGCTGAAATAGATTATACAAAATCCTATCACTGTGAAAATATACCTATTTCCTACCCCTGTTGAACAGTTTTCAGTAGGCATAAGGTCTCATATGGTTGCTGAATGAAGGGCTTCTTGACAGCGTGGTATAAGAGAATTGTGACTCTTAGGTGGTGTTTGCTTTGTGACTCTTGGCCCTGTGTTATCAGATGTTTTCAGAGAAATCAGGGCATTTTTCCTTCCTTCCAGACTTAGGGTGTATTGCTTATGGTCGACCTTGGGGACCATATACATTGCATATCTTTTAAATCTGATATAAAGGAACAAAGAACCCCAAATGACTGCAGAATACTATTGAATTTGTGAGTATATTCAGGCTTAACTTTATGCAGTGACTGCCTGAGCCACCTATCCTGAATCTCATGGCCCATTGTGCAAAAGTATATCACTCTGTTGACAGCAGACAATTGAGATTAGTGGAAGTGACAACGCACATGTGCAGGAGTGCCAAATAGGCAGAAGAAAATGAGCAAAAGGGAAATGAAGTGACCTCCTAGCGGCAGATGAACATGACTCAATCAGCAATGGAAATCAATGAACTGAAAGGAACTGGCTGGGCAAATCAATGAAAGAATAATGCACTGACCAGTGAACTTTGTCCCCTTTTGTATTCTCGTCTGGCTGTAGCAACCTACATATCCAAGCATATCTCTTGCAGATTATTCTAGCCTTTCCATACCTATTTACATTCTCAGTTGCCTCTAGCTCCCACGCTACTATACATCAGTGTCTGTGCACAACTTAAAGTGTCAGAATGTGATGCAAGAGTCATTCCCCTCATTCTCCACGGAAATCAACCAGAGGGAAGACTTCATTGGAAAGCCTAACTATCCAAAATATGGCCGAGTGGATATTAGCAGAAAATGTTTAAAGTGAGTGTCGTGTCCAAGACCTCCAAGCAAGTTTCAGCTTTGCTGTGAAGTTGTAGGTCTCTGTCATTTACTTAAACTTTGAACTTCAATTTTAAAGGACATCATATACAGGCAGCTTAAACAACTACAGTGTGTTAGACAATATGCTAGAAATGGTCTCATGTCTTCCAGGATTCTAGAGTTTCCAACTTTTATATTATCAGTGGTGAATTAAGCAAATGTTATCACTGAAGGAAAGGACGTCATTTTGTTTCAAGAACCAGTACGACTTGTGAAGTCAATTGAGCATTGAGACAAGATTTCTGGATTTATGCTTGTGAACCATAGTAATAATAAGCAGCTCGTGGGAAAGAAGAATTCCACAAATTTAGCTAATGACCATGAGATTAAGTCCTGGAGATGTGGAATTTTGTGTTCTGCCTTGTAATGTGTGGTCTTCCTATTCTGCTTCTTATTCTTCACCAGAGATGCTGGCTGTTTCCTCAGATCCTTGTGAGACTACAGTAAGAACAGTTTCCTTGAGAGGATCTTAAATTCTATATTAAATTTTAAAATAAAATGTAAAATATTGTGACTGGGAAAATAGCAACAATATGTACATACAAGCACAGTTAACAAAGGGAACAAACAGAGCCTTTTTTTTTTTTTCAGCCTACAAAAAAATAAAACAAATTTATGGGCAGACCCAATATTCTGTCACATTCTGTGATTCTAGTTGAGCTGTTTTCCTCTCATTTCTCAGCAGGAAATGATTTTTTTTCTGATTAGTAATGCTGTGAACATTGATTAAATATTTTAACCTGTTAACATTTCTGTTTGTTTTCATGTTTCCAGTCTGTTGTCTTGATTCTTTCCTTAAGTGCACTGAATATACCTAGATGGCCTGGTTATGACTCGGGATTCTTGGTAACTCCCATCAAAACTAGCAAAGTGGCTCATTTGAGAATAAATGCTCAAAATATGGTTTTTGTTAAAGTTGCTAATGAATTGCCTAACTTGCATTATTTACCAATGATAATAATGTATAACATTTAATATGTATTTTAAACTTTACTAAATTCTATGAGTTGATTTTTCAGTTTTACAATGTAAGAATGCCAGGATGCAGAACATGAAAGTCAATTGCCTTTGATTTCAAGACTTCTAACTGTAAGGACCAGAGCCTTCAGCTTCTCTGTGCAGCTGGTCCTTGAGAAAAGGAAATCTTAAGTGTAGCGTTCCTATGACAATAAAGGTCCTTCTTAGTGAGGCTGTTCTGAGAGTAATTCCTTCTTTAGCTTCAGGAGCCTTCTTGTTTGGTCTGAGTGTCTTTCTTTAGAGAAGGGGATCCCCGTCAGCTCATATTGCTGGTGAAGTTAATTTTATCCCTTGATATCATCTGTGGATGGCTATTCTCAAAAGGAATTCTTGCAGAGCTCAAAGTCTATTCTCTATGACCTAACCTATTGGTTTTTAATTTTTTCAAATTCTTGTGGGTTTTGCTTATTTGGCATATATTTTTTTCAAAATATAATTTGAAAACAAAACAGACAGTGTAACTCTTTAATCTGAAGCAATAGAGTGAAGGGACAGGAAATCTGCTCCTTCAAAGCTTTAGACCTGTGGCCCCTTTACCACTGGGTTCCAGCATTCTGCACACTGCTGACTTATGTGAATTCAAAGTTGATTCTTTTCTGTGAAGTGTGATTATAAAGTTTTCACATTTTAATTCTTTTATGCAAATTAGAAAGCAAAATGGGGTTAATCAGACATCCAGGCAAGGGTTCCTTTTCTCTTTTTCTAAGGATACAGTGATATGTACTTTTATTAAACATATGTTGCTTCCTATTTTAGGTGGGGTGTAGCACATGGCAGAGTATCAATTTTGGCTCCAAATGTAATTAAATTCAAATCCACTATATTTATGATCTTTGATGAGTTCTTAACTGGATTATTAGGTTTCTTTTCATAAAGAAGTGGTAAAACAATTTATCTGACAAGGGATTGTTTGTGGCTATAACTAATAAAATGTGTGTAAAATGTCCAGCAGAGTTAGTGCCAAGGCATATAAGGTATGCTTATGGTTACTCACATTCTTTGTGCTAATAAATTGTACAAGAGGGTAGAATACTATTTAAAAATACATAGATATTACTTTTACAAAAAACAACTAAAAGCAGCATTAATTCAACAAAATTTGCATTCATTTGCTTCTATTTCAATCACCATTTTTATACCCTAAACCCAGGACAAGCAGCCAAGATACAGTGGAAACAGAAGCAGAAGGACATCACTCTCATGAAGATATCAGTCTAGAGGGGGTAAAGAGCTACAGATCAAATAATCACACAAATGAAGTTAAAATTATAACTGGGGGGCGCCTGGGTGGCTCAGTCGGTTAAGCGGCCGACTTTGGCTCAGGTCATGATCTTGCGGTCCGTGAGTTCAAGCCCCGCGTCGGGCTCTGTGCTGACAGCTCAGAGCCTGGAACCTGTTTCAGATTCTGTGTCTCCCTCTCTCTGACCCTCCCCCGTTCATGCTCTGTCTCTCTCTGTCTCAAAAATAAATAAACGTTAACAAAAATTTAAAAAAAAATTATAACTAGGATAGTAATCCAAGGTCAAAAGAAATCACCAGAGGAAATACCAGATGTGAAGAATGAGTAGAAGTTAACCGGTGAGGAGAAAAACAACTGTAGCTGGAATGAGATAAATAAGACATGTTAAAACAGGTATAGTAGCAATACGAATAGAAGGCTTCCAGGTAAATGAACACTTGAGCAGGCGCTTTGTCCAGGACTCAAGCAACAAAATTAGTTGGAGCTAGTAAATACTAGCATTGTGCAAGCAAAGTGGTAGAAGACTGTGGGTTATATGTAGGCTGTCGCCTTAGGAAAACATGCAGTCAATTAGTTATTAGCACGAAGTTGTTTCAAAGATGTCATTCTGTGGGTTAATCTTGAAAGGGAAAAGTGTATAAAGGATGGATAGGACACCTGTCAGACGGGACTAGAAGGGATATTTAAAAAGGAGCCTCTGAGGATAGAATGGTGATGATTACTGACCAGGGGCTGTTGACCAGAGTCAGACAAGGCGATTGAAGAAAAGAACATCCCTGGAAGCAAACACATCATTGCTGGAAAGCTGACAGAACACAAGTCCTTGGTTAATTGGAACTAGACTTTCGGGGAATGAATCCCTGTTAGGGCATGACTGCATGCACTCAATTTTGAGTACTTTTCAAAACAAACACAACTCACTATATCCCATCCAGTGCGATCCAGCTTGTAACACAATTTAGCTATTGGTTGACCATGAGAATGGAAAAAGCAAACTTTATCTTTTATCCCTCTTTGCATAGAATGTGATGATTACTGCCATTAAGTAGAAATATTATTTGTTGGTAAAATGTTGAAAAAATAAGAAATAGCAGATAATACCCGAAGGTAATATGTTTCTCTAAGATGTTAAAAGAATTAAGTATATTTATTTACATTATAATGTTAGCTTTTAATAAACAGGATATAAAATTTTATGAGCAGATCAAAATTATCTATGCATAAAATATATCATAAATGATAAGGACATATTAGCAATGACTGCCATTCAGTGGTAGAAGTACATGCGCACACACACACACACACACACACAGATGTATGTAATTTTTTTTAACTTTCTAGGATTTTGAACTTTTTCTAGTTAAGGTATTACTAGGAATTACCCTTTCTAGAAAGGTAATACTTCTTTAACTAGAAAAAAAAGTAATACAAATAACTGAAAATTAAGATGATATTAAAAACAATTCTCTGGGAGAAAGGAAAACACATTTAGAAATCTGAAAGTATTTTATTAAATTTATCTTACTAAAATTTAATTAGGTGACTAACTCAGTCAAAGTCAGACACAATTTTATCACAATTTCAAGATTTTCAAGTGAGTTCAAAGAAGCAATGATATTTGTGGGAATAGTACTGACATGTTGTATACTTAGCTTACTCAATGTGACTATGTTTTCAAATATCCTTAAAATTGCTTGAATATTTGTTAATGCATTTGATAAAATTTAACACGTGGGGTTTATCTGCAAAGATAATGGGCTCTTTAATTCCACATGTGTCATGTTGATCTCTCTGTGTGAACACAGGCCAACATTTCCTAATTCACCATAGGATGTCAACTTTTGCACTTGAATATCTGCTGTATAAAACATAAAGGTCTCTCTAAGAATACCTGGGGTTCAGGGTCTTGCAAGTAAGTTTAGCCTTGAGTTTTTGCTAGCACACCTCTGCCAAAAACCTAGCTAACACAAATGCTACAAAATAAGGTAATCTGAAAAACAAGCTATTATTTATTCTGCCTTCTGTGTTATGTCCTATCTTTGCATACATTTGATCACAAAGATTTGGCTTAGTTGCCTATAGATCTTCATTAACTTGGTTTACAGTTAGAGTATGTTTACCAGGTAGCAGAATATTTGTGGTAGACAGAATTCTGGATTCCCTAATCTTTGCCCCTTGATGCCATACTTGTAGATATGTTAGGCTACATGGCTAAAAGGACTTTGTTTATGGAATTGGGGTATAGACTTTAAAATAGGGAGATTATCCAGGATTACCTGGGTGGGTTCAATCTAACCACTTGAGTCCTAAAAGCAGAAAAATTTCTCCAGTTCAGTCCGTCAAAAAGATGTGGCAGAAAAAGAGGAAGGGCAGAGGAGGCAAAAGGAGAAGTCAGAGAGAGTCTAAACAAAGGGGAAGGCCTTGAGACAAGTTGCTGGCTCTGGAGATGCAGAAAAGGCCCAGAAGCTGGGGAATGAAAGTGGCCTACACATGCTGAGAATAACTTTTGGCCAAGAGCCAGTAAAGAAACAGGGATCTCATTCTACAATCACAAGGAACTGAATTCTGTCACCAACCTTAATGAACTTGGAAATGGATTCTCCCCAAAGCCTCAAGTCCTGCCTACACCTTACTTTCTGCCTTGAATACTCCATCTGAACCACACTGTACTCAGACTTGTGACCTGCAGAACTCTGAGATAATGCATTTCTATTGTTTCAAACCACTACGCTTGTGGTATTTTTTTAAAAACAGAGACAATAGAAAACTCATACAGTGTTCTACCTCTGATTTTTACGTGGGGCAAGTATAAGAATGGTCATATGAAGAGTACACATTTGCTAAATATATAAGATCTTTGATTACTCTTGCACAAGAAAATATATGATATGGCCTTATTATATGTAACAATAGTAAAACGTTATTACTTATCTCATCACCAACAGAATGAAAAGGTAACCCATGAATTGGGAGAAAATATTTGCAAATTACATACTTAGTAAGGGGTTAATATCCAAAATATACAAGGAATTGATACAACTCACTAGCAAAAAACAAAAAGTATAAAAACAAACAAAAGCATCAAAACAAAACAACTATACAAATAGTACAATTAAAATGGGCAATGTATTATACATATACATATACATGTATATATGTTGTACATATATTTGTATATATGCTTGTATTATATACCTATAAGTGTATAATCTCACTTATATGTGGAATGTAAAAACAAACAAACGCAGAAGCAAACAAAGAAAAAAACCCTGAATTCGTAAATACAGAGAATAGATTGATGGCTGCCAGAGGTGGTGGGTAGGGTATGGGTGAAATGGGTAAAGACAGTCAAAAGACACAAACTTCCATTTATAAAATAAATAAGTCATGGAGTGTAATGTAAAAAACAAAACAAAACAAACCTGTATTTTGTGACATGGATGAACCTGGAGAGCATTATGCCAACCAAGTGAGCAAACCAAACAAGACAAATACCCTGTGATATGACTTATGTGTGGAATCTTAAAAAACCCACAAATACAAAAAAAGCAGAACAGCAACAACAACAGCAAAAACAAGTGGTTTCCTGGGGCTGGGGGTGAAGGAAATAGGAAGAAATCGGACAAAAAGGTATAAAATTTCAGTTATAAGATGAATAAGGTCTGAAGACCTAACGTATGATACGATAACTATAGTTGATAACACTGTATTATACAATCGAAATTTGTTAAGGGAATAGAACTTAAACATTCTCACCAGGAAAAAAAAAAAAGCTACGGGATATGTTAATTAACTCAATGGGGTGGAATCTTTCACAATGTGTATGTATGTCAAAAGATCACATTTACACTTTAAATACTTTACAATTTTGTCATGTATACTTTAATAAAGTTGAAAACATAATATCACTTATCTTACATGAAAATAAAAGCCAAATAGATTCAAAATAAATATAAAATAAAAATAATTTGCTTAAAGTATAAATAAAATGCAGGTGAATATTGATCAGTGTCTAGAATTTGGAGTTTTTTCTAAACTTAATGATGGAGTGTGCCACCAGAAAAAAAAATAGGTGGAAATATATCATTTAGTGTGATAAAAAATACATCAGAAAAACAAAAAGAAATGCCATAAAGTCAACTGCGAAAAATAATAAAAGTAGATATGGTAATAAAAGTATGATGTCCTTAATGCACAATTACTTATTTATTAAATATTTATTAAATATGTACTATGTACTGGCATTAGTCTGGGAGTTTTACACATTTAAAATTGATTAAAATTTATTAAATTTTATTAAATATTTACTAGGTACTGGCATCATTCTAGGAGTTTTACACATCTAAACTGATTTAAATTGAAATTTTACAACATGATTGTCATCAATTTTCAGATGAGAAGAAATGGAAGTAACAGAGAAATTAACTTACCTAAGATCATATTAATAGTGATGACCATTGGGGGACACTAATGAACCCAGCCAGGTGGCTCAGCTCCACAGTCCACATGCTGTCTTGCCGCTCGGTATTTATAGGGAACAGGACCGGCTATATTAATTGGTGGATCCCAGTGCAACATGAAAATGCGAGGTCCCTTATTCAAACAGCAGAGGGGAAAGCACCATTAAAGACACTAACATATAAAACTTTTCCTTTTCTTGCATGGTTTCTGTCTCCTCATGGCATTTTGTATTTGTGTCAAATGCCAAGGTAGAGAAGAATTTTTTTTTCAATTAGTACAAAATTTACCATCAGTTGTTATATTGTGAAATTCCAGTTTTAAATGTAAATATTAGAGAATTTAACTTGTATATGGAATCACCAAAATTACACTATTAGTATTTGGGGGCTTACTACAGAGTTTGGCTCAAGCTGGCTAGAAAAGTCAAATATAAACAGGACTCAACAACATTGGACACACAGAGTAGACTCAGGGAGCGGTCCTGAGGACATGGGGATACTGGTACACAAATGAAGACCATTATGACTTCCAGTTCCAACCTTCCTACTAAACCACCTGTCAGAAGAACCATGCATCTGTTGGGGCAGAGTTGAGCCATCCCTCCCTTGGGCTCAATACCCAAACACACTGCAGCAACTCACAGTGGACAGGTGACCCTCAAGTGCATTTCAACCTCTATGCTAAGATACCCTAGCTACCTGGATCAGGGTGGGAAAGAGGCCTTTCCTCACGGAATTACTCACTGAACATATCATGCCACAGCCATTCCAGGGAAGTGATAGCCACCATTAGCCTTGCCATCAGATGCTGTGGTGTGGACACACCAGACCCTGACTCTTCTTTTGCCTGTGCCTAGCCATTATCAATCATGGAAGACAGTAACAGACTGGGAAGGGATGTGGAGGCACAGGCTGGGTAGACAGGGTGCCAAGAAGCAGGGGAGGGAAGCAGGCAACTAAAACCCTCTAGGGTGGGGCGCCTGGGTGGCTCAGTTGGTTAGGCGACCCACTTTGGCTCAGGTCATGATCTCACAGTTTGTGAGTTTGAGCCCTACATTGGGCTCTGTGCTGACAGCTCAGAGCCTGGAGCCTACTTCAGATTCTGTGTCTCCCCTTCTTTCTGTCCCTCCTCTGCTCACACTCTCTGTCTCTCTGTCTCTCAATGATAAATAAATGTTAAAAAAAAAAAAAAAAGACCTTCTAGGGCAATTGGAATGCAGTAGGAAGCATGCTATGCATGGCTGAGGCTTTTGGCTCCCAGGGTCTGCCTCATTGTCCCATTGGATTTTACTTGTAAAACACTTATAAAACATAAAATTAAAATGCCAAGGTATTTTGACTTTTGGGTTGATGACATCAGAACATGAAACTTCTAAGAAGGGGGCCTGTGCAACTTCCCTGGTCACATTCCCATAAATTTGGACTGCATACAGTTTCCCTTCATTTCTTGATTATATTAAAATAACAGTAATAAAACAAGCAAAGAATAAAATAGTAGTAGCTAAGAAAATGAAAAGAGGGTCAGCAGATTATAACTTGCAAGTTTGCATTATCAATATATGATCTAATATAATATCTGACTTTCCCTATTTCCATCTGCCAGGCACTGTATATTTGAAATCTCATGTAACCAAACAATCATTTGATGAGATGGATAGAACACTAAACTCATTTATGAATGAGAAAACATGCACATAAAAGTTATTTAACTTCTCAAGGACATAAAAGTTGTAAGTTAAATCTTATCAATTGAACTCCAGAGGCTGAGCTCTTAAATACAAATGATAATGGCTCTCAGGATGAAATAAAGTGGATAAAGAATAAGAAAACTAGCACATTTTCCCACATTTAGTGGGAAAGTAAATTGCAACAAATTTCTTAAAGGACAATTTGGAAATAAGAAAGCCTAAACATTTTATATACATTTGCACCTTATAATGCCATTTTTAGGAATGTATTATTTTAAAAAAAATCAAGGATACCATTTCAGTTTTCTATTGCTCCATAACAAAGCATCCCAAAATTCAGTGACTATATACAAGTATATTGTCTGGTTTGCTTTTGGCACAGTCATCATCATGTTTTTGGTGTTTGCAGTTTGTTGAGTTTGGATCTATGGATTTATAGTTATCACCAAATTTGGAAAAGTTTTACCTATTATTTCTTCAAATAGTTTTCTCTCTCCTTTGATCCCCCCCCCCCCCCATTTGAAGAATCCAGACACATTTATATTAGTTCCTTGAAGTTATCTCCCAGAATACTGATGCTCTATTCATTTGTGTTTCCTTTCTATCTGTGTTTAATTTTGGACAGTTTCAATTGCTACAGATTAAAGTCCACCAATCTTTTTTTTTTTTTTTTTTTCTTTTGTGTTGTCTAATAAGCTGTTATTCCCTTCGGAGGTATTTTTCTCTCAGACATTGTTGTTTTTATCTTAGAATTTTAATGTGTCTTTTTTTCCAAAATGTCTTCCCTGCCTCTACATGATATACTCTACTTTTTTACTATCTTCTTGAACACAGAGAATCTAGTTATAGTAATTTTCTTAATGTCTTTTCCTACTAATTTTAACATCTGTGTCATTTCTGAAACAGTTTCACTTGATCAGATTTTTAAATAACTGGATTATATTATTTAATGGCATGCCTAGTAATTTTTTTATTGGACGCCACACATGGTGTATTATACCTTGGCAGGTGCTATATGTTTTTGAATTTCTGTGTATACTCTTGAGCTTTATTCTGTGATATAGTTAAGAATATTGAAAACAGTTTTACACTTCTGAATCTTATAAGAATTATTAGGGGATGAGGTGCCTGGGTAGCTCAGTTGGTTGAGCATCCAATTCTTGGTTTTGGCTCATGTCATGATCTCATGGTTCATGAGTTTGAGCCCCACGTCAGGCTCCATGCTGACATTGAGGAGCCTGCTTGGGATTCTCTCTCTCTCCCTCTTTCTGCCTTTCCCTGTTTTTTTTTTTTTTTCTCTCTGCCTCTCTCTCAAAATAAATAAACTTAAAAAAAGAATTATTAGGGGATATTTGAGGGGTCTTTATTTTACATCTATTTTTTCTCCACCACTGAAGCAAAATCTTTCTAAGTCCTCTACTCAATACCCCATGAACTATGAGTTTTTCCCCTGAACAGGTAGGGATTGGGAGTGTAGCCACTTTTACGCGAACTCAAGATATTGTTCCTTCTAATCCTTCAGGTGATCCTTTCCTTACCTTCAGGTAGGGTGCTCATGTGCAGATGTTGACTTTGAACTCGGCAGAAGACTCATGGGGAATCTTCTGGCAGATATCTATACTTTTTTTTTCTTTGTGAAACTCTCCATATCTGATATTTTCCACAGAAAATGATAATTTCCTGGCCTTTCTAGACTCTCAATTTCAAATCCTCAACCCCAGGACACCAGTGGGCTATACTTTGGTTCTCTTGCTCTATGCTATATCCTGAGAACTCTCTCCAGACTCTAAGCTAAGGTAATTATATAGTTTCCCATGTTTGTTTCCTCTCACTCGGGGACCATTTCCTGATGTACAATATCTTCAAAATCATTATTGCATATATATTTTTTCTATTAAGATTGGTAAAAGTACCAACTCTCAGTTATAAGGTAAAAAAGTCTGAGAATCAAATGTGCAACCTGATGACTATAATTGATGACACTGCACTGTATAATTGAAATTTTCTAAGGGAGTAGAACTTAAGTGTTCTCACCAAATAATAATAATAATAATAATAATAATAATAATAAATATATGAGGTGATGGGTGTATTAACTAATGAGATGGGAGGAATTATTTTACAATGCATATCAGTTCATCACAATGCACACTTTTATCTCACTCATAGTTTGATGGATTAAGAGTTTTGGGACAGCTCCAGTAGGCAGTTTATCTTTCACTGACATAGTGTTAACAGGGAATGCGGGGCTGAAGAATCTAATTCCACTGTTTTTTTCACTAACATGTCTGGAGCCTCAGTATTTCTCTTTCCCTTTCACTCTTGCTCTCTTTTCTTCCAGCATCCTTTAGTGCATTACCATATGGCTTGAGCTTTTTACATCATGCATGGTCTGGGAATTGTTGAACGGCTTGGAAGATGATGCAAAACCCTGTGTGCAAAACCCTTGGTGCAAAACCCTGTGAGTGAATGTTCTAGGAAATCAAAGTGGAACACACGAGACTTCTTCTGACTAAGCCTTGGAACCCACACCATAGCACAAGTAGTTTTTGCCACATTCTGTTTGTTGCAAGTGAGTCACAGGGACTGCCAAAATTCAAGTGGATAGTATGACACAAGGACATAAATATGGGAAGGTGTGGCCCTTAGGAGCTATAGGAAGTTATTTTTAGAGAGTAGTTACCACAGATGCAATAAGGAATATGTAGAAAAATAAGATGTCTTATTTGAAGATAGCTATTCCTACTTGCATCATTCAAAAAGAGCTGTTTTAAAGCCTCTAATTTAGTCCTTGTTTCCTTTAAAAAAATAACATGTGAAACTTCAATATCACTATCAATTTACTAAACTGCTGAGCACATGAAACAATGCTTGATGAGTGAATGAGTATCTCATGAATGGAAGAATAAGCTGATTTTCCTCTTCACCTGTTTTTCTGGATGTTCAGAAATGAATTTATCTCAGATCACAATAGAATTTGCCTAGGTACTTGGGATACTTACCCACTACAGGTTTTTTTTTTTTTTTTAATTTATTTTTCATTTTAGTTTAATCATCTAGTTCTATACTAAATTCACTTGAATTCTGTGTCAAATGTTTTTTATTGGTTGGGGGTGGTAGAAGGGGAAGTAAATAATGAGTTTATTAAAAAATTTAAAAAAAACCTTGACTCTTAAGAAAGATGTTCAGTTTTATTTTGAGGATGATTATTAATTACCTAAAGAATCAGGCCTTAGATATAATATTTTAAATAACTCAAAACCAAATAGTAACTTTTTATAAAATACAATTGATTTCCTGATGTATGCTCCTTAAGTATTTTTTTTTATTTGACCTGACATCCAAATTCATGCTGCTTTTCACTTCATGTTTAGATGAGGTACACATAATATAGACAAAATGTGTAGATAACCACTCACTGTGATTCTCACCCTCTCTACTGCAACACAGGATTAAAGGATCATTTTAGACTCATGTACTGATCATACTTTCACCATTTGCAGTACTTAATTAGACTTTAACATCATAGAATCTATAGGCATTTATATTCAGTGAATGAAATACACATATATATGCACAGACACATTTACATGAATTCAACAGAAGTGCTAAGAAAGAATGAATGACAGCCTTGCACTGTTGTTCAAACTTTTCAGTCATTGAAGAAATAGAATTTATTGGTTGGAAATGGTTATTATCAAAAGAAAACATAATTATAAAGATGCAAATAAGCTGTGTCAATCTTTTAGTAAAGAAATCATTTTACAATAAGATACTATGTCACACCCTTTAAAATGAATATTATTTAAAAAAAGAACACAGAAAATAAATGTAGGAGAAATTAGAACACTTGTACGTTGTTGGTGGGAATATAAAATGGAATAACAGCTATGGAAAACAGTATTGTGATTCCTTCAAAAGTTAAAAATAGAATTACTGTATGATCCAGCAATTCCACTTCAGGGTATGTGCCGAAAAGAAATGAAAGCTGGATTTCAAAGAGATATTTTTATACCTAAATTCACAGCAGGATTATTCACAGTATGTGAAAGCAACCCATCTGTCCATTGAGAAATAAATGGTTACACATAATGTGAGCTATACATACAATGGAAGATTATTCAGTCTCAAAGAGGAAGGAAATCTAAGGTGTTACAACATGGGCAATCCTTGAGGACATTATGCTAAGTGACATAAGCCAGTCACATGCAGACAGCTACTGCATGATTCCATTTATATGAGGTATACAAGAGCAGTCATAATCATAAATACAGCACAATTGTAGTTTCGGCATGCTCAGGAAAGGTGGGAATAGGGAATTATTGTTTAATGACTATAGTTTCAATTTTAAAATATGAAAAGAGGGGTGCCTGGGTGGCTCAGTCGGTTGAATGTCTGACTCCGGCTCAGGTCGCGATCTTGGGGTCTGTGAGTTCGAGCCCCGCATCGGGCTATTATGCCGACAGCTCAGAGCCTGGAGCCTGTTTTGGATTCTGTGTCTTCCTCTCTCTCTGACCTCCCTCGTTCATGCTCTGTCTCTCCCTGTCTCAAAAAAATAAATAAACCTTAAAAAAATTTATTTTAAAAATAAAAAAAATATGAAAAGTGTTCTGGGCTTACCAAACATGGTAGCACACACACACACACACACACACACACAAATAAACTGTACACTAAAGTGGTTATGATGATAAATTTGATGTTATGTGTACTTTACCACAATAATAAAAATTGGGGAAAAAGTTGCTGGAATATATTTAGTATGCATTTTTTTCTGGAGGATAGGTGTATTCATCATTGTAAAATCTTTATTCCCAAAGCTCAAATTTATTTTGGCAAAAACAGAAGTAAAAATTTAAATTATTTAATATTAATATTTACAATTTAAAATGATAGTTCATTCATTTAAAAATGGAAATAAAAGTACATCTGTACTTATTATATGAAGGTGGCACTTCTCAAACATTCACAGAGTAAACTATGTCCTGTGACATGCATTCCATCTATAAATTCTTATAAATGTATGAATAATTTTTTTGGTATTGCTTCTTTTCTTTAATTTTTTTTTTCTTTACTTAGCAATAAAGTGCATGTTCCTGTTTGTCTTTGACTAGACGACTGATGTTCAAGTATTTGCTTTATAACTAGCAGAGCATAAAATTATTACAGTTTTTTGTCCCTTAATTGACCAAAGCTGCAACATCTGTCATTTTGTGGGAATCAAATTTCATCTTCAAAAGCAGCATGAACAGTCTGGCACAGGCACATCAGTATCACTTCAGTTTAATCTTCTTGCCCATCCTCCTCTTCCCTTTTTTTTTTTTTTTTTTTTGCTAGTCACCTTTCCCTCTTCAAATCTCCCTTTCTCCACAAAGTTCACCTTGGTAGACCCACATTGAATCTTGTCTGGCTATTGATTCTGCAGTGTGCCGGCTTAGTATTTCAAGGTCATTTATAATTGCATGTAGAATTTTTGTATCTCCTCTCCATCATTTTCCCTTCCCCAAAGAATAAAATGTTCTGTCAAGTAGCCACACTGACACACTGTGAACTAGAGAACTAAAACCATCATGATCATTAAAAAAGGTGTGGTAGTAGGAATTACACAGAAGCTTTTTTGCATTTCAGCTTCTGTGGATTCCTTCCTGGATACTCCTTCTGGAGTTAAATCTGCCCAAATAGATAAGGTGAGGTGAAATAAAAAATAAAGTCAAGCTATTATAAAAGTGTGAAGCTCAAATTTATTTCTGGCTGATAAAATTCCTTTAGGGTATTATAATGTTAGCATTATTTTCCCCTATTATCAACTTTCACTTTCTGCTATTACAGTTCCATACCCCCTAGCCACATTGACACTAGAATAACAAAACAAACACCATGCCTTTTCTGTTGTCCCCATTTTTTGACAAAGTTCACCAATAAGCATGCCTCCTAACTAAAAGAAAATAACAGGAACAATTCCCTATTTCTTCATTTCTGTTTCTTCTGAGATTGCACAACAGCAATGAGAAAAATGAATTATACTATTGAGCAAGAGAGTACACAAATTTTACTCTTTGGTATCAAATAATGTAGAAAGTTTCTTTTTTCCAAATATATAGGGAATAGAGCAAGGAAAAGGAAAGAAAAGGTAACTTAGTGTAAATAGTTCCTCCCAAAAAACTCTGTTGTCATAACAGCCTCACTATTAGTCACTAAATTTGATTTAATTCAATAGTCAAAGCAAGTGATTTTTCTGCAGCGTAATTTTCTTATTTATACTTTGAGAAATATAGCTATAAAAATAAGGTAAAATACGTTAAAGTCTGCAAAGTAGAAACACCATAAAGTTTGGTTTTAAAAATCAGGTTGTGGACATAGAATTCAGTACATAAAAGAAATGTTTAAACAATTAGAAAAAAGCTGCCAGAATAACAGCATACTAGCTTTTTGTACATCAACCCCCCCCATTGATAATAACTATGAAATACAGAAAGCATCTCTTTGAAGACATCAGATGTACACCAGAACATCCAAGGCTTCAGGGCTGTGAATCAAAAAGAGAAGAATAATGAAGCTGATCCAAACTGTCCCATGTTATACTACCTAAGGTATTTGCTATTTTTAAAAGTAGCAACCAAACGAAAAGCTAATAACCCAATGAGAAAGTATGGCTGCATCTGGCAAACAGAGGTTAAATTTCCATAATTTAAGAAAGCTGGAAGACAAAATTTTAGTTTCTGGGCTACCATGTCAATCAAGACAAGATGGACTAATACGTTAGAGTAAAAAAAAAAAACACTTGGAGTCAGCACAACAGTTGAAGGCACTTTTTACTGATTTCCAAGCCATGATGTTATGATAGATCTATGACCAGAGAAAGAAATAGCTAATAGGCTAAGAAGCTTATGAAAATAGCTAATAGGCTTGGAAGTGTTGAGGAGGGGTAAAAAATGTGCTTCAGAGCCAAGGACAAATTGGAGGTCTTGATAAACACTTTACACACACACACACACACACACACACACACACACGACCCCATACTACAAAATAAAAGTAAGGGAAAACTAGAAATGGACTAGTCATCACAAAAAATTCACTAAACAGCTTTGACTAAATATAGTTCCTAACTGGAATAAACTAATCTATTCCTGCTCTAATGCATAGCAATATTTTAAGATGAAGTTGACTGTATTTGGAGTCTCACTTCATTTCTAAATTATTTTCATGTAAATGACCAGGAATACCTTTTTAAAAAATTTTACTGGGACACTAAAAAACAAAAACAAATAATAAGGGGAAAATAAACAATAGAATCTGACACAGAAGTGATCCAAAAATTTTAGTTTTCAGAGAAGAAAAATAAAGGACAAAAAGAATATTTCCACTTAAAAAGGTAGAAATGATAAAATAACTTAAATGAAAATGATAAAATTAATGACTACAACTGGCACTTAAGAAAACACTAGAAGATTTAACATCAAAATAGACATAAAAGAAGAAAAGTTCACTGAATCAAAAGAAAATACCCACAAGGAAAGTATACTAATGTAGAGAAAAAAGTTGAAATATATATAAAGGAGGATAATATATATAAGCAAAAAATGGTGAAAGTTGTGACATAAGTGTAAATTGAGTCCCAGAGGAAGAAAGAAAATATGAGAAACATTATTAGAAGATATCATAGCTAAATATTTTCTAAATTGAGGAAACAAGAACCTCCAAATTCAGTACTTCTACAAACACAAATCGGGGTAAATACAAAATATGCCACTACTAGAAGGATCAGAGTTAGACTGCTAAAACCAAAGACAGCTGAATTCACCCCCAAAATGATAGCAGTCTAAAGATAGGAAAATGATATGATCAAAGTACTGACAGAAAATATTAGGCTAAAATTCTAAAACAAATGAAACTATTTGAAATTTTAAGTATAATTCAAAATTCAAGTATAATAAAAAATTAACAGATGATATTTTAAGCATATATGAACTGAAAGAGATCTTTAGTAGTTCCTTTAGAAAAAAAATTGTAAGTAAGGACATGAAAAAAGGAATTAAAAGCAAAGAGAATGTAGATATAAATAAGAACTTGTATGAACTAGTAAGAATATCTTGTTGGGTTGAAAAAAAAATGGATTAAAGATCTAAATGTGAGCCTTGAAGCCATGAAAATCCTGAAAGAGAACCCATCAGCCATAGCAACTTCTTTCTAGATATGTCTCCAGAGGCAAGGGAAACAAAAACAAAAATAAAATATTGGGACCTCATCAAAATAAAAAGCTTCTGCACAGTTGAGGAAAGAATCAACAAAACTCAGAGGTAACCTACAGAATGGAAGAAGATATTTGCAAATGACATATCCAATAAAGGGTTAGTGTCCAAAATATATAAAGAACTAATACAACTCAACCCCCCAAAAATGAATAATCCAATTGAAAAATGGGCAGAAGACATGAATAGCCAGTTTTCCAAAAATGACATAGATATGCCAATAGACATATCAAAAGATGCTCAACATAACTGATCCTAAGGTAAACACAAATCAAAACTATAACGAGATGTCACCTCACACCTGCCAGAATGGCTAAAATCAACAACACAGGAAATAGGTGTCAGTAAGGATCCTGGGAAAGGGAAATATTCTTACACTGTTGGTGGGAATGCAACCTGGTGCAGCCACTCTGGAATACACTATGGAAGTTTGTCAAAAGTTTAAAAATAAAGTTATTCTACAATCCAGCAATTGCACTACTAGGTATTTACTCAAAACATACAAAAATGCTAATTCAAAAGGATACATTCACCCTGATATTTATAGCAGCATTATCTACAATAGTCAAATTAATGGAAACAGTCCAAGCGTTCATCAACTGATGAATACAAAGAAGAGGTGGTATGTTTACACAATGGAATATTACTCAGCCATAAAAAGAATGAAATCTTGCCATTTGCAATGACGTGGATGGAGCTAGAGAGTATTATGCTAAGCAAAATAAGTCAGTCAGAGAAAGACAAATGCCATATGATTTCACTCATATGTGGAATCTAAGAAACAAAACAAATAAGCAAAGGCGGGAAAAAAGGAGGGAGGCAAACCAAAAACAAACTCTTAACTATGGAGAATAAACTGATGGTTACCAGAGAGGAGGTGGGTTGGAGGATGGGCAAAATAGGTGATGAGGATTAAGGAGGACATTTGTTATGATGAGCATCAAGTGTTGCATGGAAGTGTTGCATCACTTCATTGTACACTTGAAACTAATATTACATTGTACATTAACTGGAATTTATATAAAAACTAATAAGAAAAAAATAAAATAATGAATAGAGTAAATATATGTGAAAATAGTTATACAACAGGAGAAAAGAGTTAAACAAATAGTATTCTAAGCTCCTTATGCCATCAAAAAATTAAAAAAATGATTATTTTGTAGAAATCAAGTAAGGAAGAGAAATAACAAGAGTATGAAAGGTAACCACTAAAACAGAGTAAAATAAAAAGAACGTATACCAAATAGAAAAGGAATCAAGGATGAATAAACTATAAAAACCTATAAAACAAACAAAATATAATTATCAAAAAATCCATGTTTCTTGGAAGAGACTAATAAAATTGATTGGCCAGTGACAAATGCAATAAATCTGAGAAGAAATTAACACCAAACTGCAAAAACTCTTCTAGAGAATAGAAAAGGAGACTTTCTAACTCATTTTATTTTATTTCAATATTCTGAGTATAGCTGACACACAATGTTACGTTAGTTTCAGGTATACAAGGTAGTGATTTAGCTTCTTTACATTTTATACTATGCTCACATGAGTAGCTACCATCTGTCACTATACAACACTACTACAATATCACTGACTATATACCCTATGCTGTGCCTTTTATTCCCATGACTCTATTACTCTATAACTCAAAGCCCGAATCGCCCACTCCCCGTCACCCATTTTGCCTATCCCCTCACCCACCTGCCTTCTGGCAACCATCAGTTTGTTCTCTGTGTTTATATATCTGATTCTGCTTTTTGTTTGTTTATTTTTTCCCTTAGATTCCACATATGAATGAAATCATATGGAATTTGTCTTTCTCAGTCTGACTTCTCTCACTTAGCATAATAGCCTTTAGTTCCATCTCTGTTGCTGTAAATGGTATGATTGCATCCTTTTTTATGGCTACATGCTACAGCCACACGTTCCTTATTCATTTATCCATTGATGGACACCTAGGTTGCTTCCATATCTTGACTACTACAAATAATGCTGCAATCAACACAGGCATGCATATATCTTTTTGAATTAGTGCTTTTGTTTTCTTTGTGAAAATAATAGCATTTCTTTAAAAAAAAATAACGTTTATTTTTGAGACAGAGAGAGACAGAGCATGAATGGGGGAGGGTCAGAGAGAGAGAGAGAGGGAGACACAGAATCTGAAACAGGCTCCAGGCTCTGAGCTGTCAGCACAGAGCCCGACGCAGGGCTCGAACTCACGGACCTCGCGATCACGACCTGAGCCGAAGTCGGACGCTTAACCGACTGAGCCACCCAAGCGCCCTGAAAATAATAGCATTTATACATTTTAATTTTTTAGGAACATCCATGCTGTTTTCCACAGTGGCTATATGAATTTATACCAACAATGTATGAGTACTCCTTCTTCTCCATATCCTCTCCAACACTTATTATTTCTTTTTTTTTTTAATTTTAGCCATTCTAACAGTTATGAGAGATATCTCAATATGGATTTGATTTACATTTCCATGATGATTAGTGATATTGAGCATATTTTTTATTTGCCTGTTGCCTACATGTGTGTTTTCTGTGGGAAAATTTTTACTCTGGTCCTCTGCCCACTTTTTTAAAGTAGATTATGGGTTCTTTGGGTTGAATTGTTTAAGTTCTTTATATATTTTGATTATCAGCCCCTTGCCAGTAAGCAATCTTGAGAAAGGAAAACAAAGCTGGAGGTGACATCTACTAAGTCATAGTGATCAAAACAGTATGGTACTGGCACAACAGTAGACACATAGATCAACAGAACAGAACAGAGGTCCCAGAAATAAATCCACACTTGTACGATCAATTAATCTATGACAAAGGTGGCAAGAATATACAATAAGAAAAAGACAGTCTCTTCAGTGAATGGTGCTGGAAAATCTGGGCAGCTACATGTAAAAGGATAAAATTGTACCACTTTCCAACACCATATACAAAGATAAACTAGAAATTGGTTAAACATTTAAATGTGAGACTTGAGGGGCGCCTGGGTGGCTCAGTCGGTTGAGCAGCCGACTTCGGCTCAGGTCATGATCTCGCGGCCCGCGAGTTCAAGCCCCGCGTCGGGCTCTGTGCTGACAGCCCAGAGCCTGGAGCATGTTTCAGATTCTGTGTCTCCCTCTCTCTGACCCTCCCCCATTCATGCTCTGTCTCTCTCTGTCTCAAAAATAAAATAAATGTTAAAAAAAAAAATTAAAAATAAATAAATAAATAAATGTGAGACTTGAAACAATAAAAACCCAAAGAGAAGCAGAGGTAGTAATTTCTCTGACATTGGCTATAGCAACATGTTTCTAGATATGTCTGTTAAGACAAGGGAAACAAAATAAAAAATAAACTATTGGGACTATATTAAAATAAAAAAGCTTTTGCATAGCAAAGGAAACCATCAACAAAACAAAGAAAGCAGCATACTGAAAGGGAAAAGATATTTACAAATGATCTATCCAACTCATTTCATTAGGCCAGATAAACTAGAATCCAAAACCTAAAAAGAATATACTGGAAAAGAAAATTCCAGAAAAACCTCTCTCATTAATTTTAATAAGATAAATTATTGAAAAAATATTCAGTAGCTCCCAAAATGTTTTAAAATGTATAGTACCTCAAAACTTCGATGTTTTTAATTCTAAGAATGTAAGGTAAGTTTAATATTTGAATATCATTGTAAGTTACCACACCAAGCAATCAGAATGGATTTTAAAGAATCATGTAATAATAGATACAGGCCAAGAAGTTAAAGTAAAACTTATTATTAAGGATAATGTCAATAAACTATGAATACATGGAATTTCTAGAATCTAATGAAGGGAATATATAAAAAGCTAACAAAAAATACTTAATAATAAACAATTTAAAGCTTACTCCCGGGGTGCCTGGGTGGCTCAGTAGGTTAAGCATCGGGCTTCAGATCAGGTCATGATCCTGTGGTTGGGTTCAAGCCCTGTGTGGGGCTCTGTGCTGACAGCTTAGAACCTGGAGTCTGTTTTGGATTCTGTCTCCCTCTCTCTGTCCCTCCCCTGTTTGCACTGTCTGTCTGTCTCTCTCTCAAAAATAAATAAGCATTAAAACAAATTTTAAAGCTTCCTCCCTGAAATGGAGAAAAAGATAAAGATGTTCACTATCACATCTAATTAACATTGCGCTAAAGTACCCCCCTGAAAAACAAAGGCAACACAAATAATATCTATTTTTAAAGTTGTAAAATAACTCAGAGATATAGAGATGCCTTGGAAAAGCCATCACTTGTTTTTACAACCAGAAACAAAGGAGAACAAAATACAAATTAATGATCTTTTTGAACCCGTGAAGGAACTGAGGTCACAGAGCAAATAACTAACCTAATATTCAGAGTAGAACAGATACCTGCAGTTAGAAGTAGAATATGTATTTACTTAGGGCAGACATTGGTAAATGCCATATAAACTGATACAAATATTAAAGAAAAATTTTATTTTCACGAAACTATTTCCAACTAGAAACATAAACAGGTTAAAAGTAAAAATATGTAAAAAAAAAAAAAGATACACCAAGTAAACACTAATAAAAAACAACAAGACTAGTTGTATTACTTTCAAAAAAGTAAACTTCAGGGGGAAAAAAGGGGGAATACTATCAAGGATAAAGAGAGGCATTACATACTAATAAAAGAGTTCTTCATAAAGACATTAACGATCTTAACAATGTATACACCTAAACAAAGGAGCTTCAAATACACGAAACAAAAATTGATAGATAGATATAAAAGCAAAAAAAAACTATCTACAAGTATAGTCAAAAATTGCAACATTTCTTTCCCGGTAATCAATACGAGTGAACAGAAAACCAGGAAGGATGTAGATGGCCTGGATAACAATATTAAGTAATTGGAATTATTCACACTTTTAGAACACTCCACTCAAAAATAGCTCAATACGCATTGTTCTTAAGTGCTCAAGGACACACATATAAAATCCTACTAAAACTTTGATCTGCTCCCCAAAATGAGCCCAATAAAGCACACTTTCGCAATGACACAATGTACTGTACAAAATAGTTTCCAACAAACTAATATTCTCACAACAGCTCTACCAGATAGTAGGAAAATCTTTTAAAGTAGAAACGGGCAAAAGAGATTACAAGAAGTGCTGTGATGTGCAACAAAAGACTATGGATACAGATTGTCAGTTTCACTCAGATCTGGTTTTTTAAAAAATGAAGCCTCTACTGTGAGCAGATCAGCCAGAAAAGAAGATGGAATAGAACTTAAACCAGGTTAGATATGAGAGAGACCAAATATTGGGAATCCAGAAAAGAGTTACATTCATCAGAAAAGGCTTCTGTTTTTTTATTTTTGCAATAGATTGAAAAAATGAGTAAAACTTCATAGTTTGGTGAGGGCTGGCACAAAAGTCAATAATAAGAAAGCAGGTGTGAGAAATCAAGAGCAAATAGAGTTAAAGATATGGCAGTTACAAGCTAGATGACCCGAAAACAATGGAGATTTTAGTGGGAGCAGAGGAAACTTTTAAAAAAAAGGAAAAAGGTTCAGGTACTTTTATAGCTATCGAGACAATAGCATTGTCTGCAAATCTTATAAAAACAGCTTCTTTCAAAAACAGCTTTCTTTCACTTCAAGTCTAAGAAAAAATGTCAAATATGTGCTGCTGAAAAATAATTCACAGAGAAGGCAAAAATTATCTAGGCTTAAAAACTTTATTCAGGTATATCCAGTGTTCTTTTTCCCAATCTCAATCCATCCCAATGAACTGGATGTATTTTGATGGTTTTCCTGGTAGAAAACTTAAGTAGCAATAAGTATTTTGTCTAAAATAATAGAGGCACACACACACATATTAACATACATAAAACATGTGTAAAATTACTTCATGAGTAATCAATATTCAGCATAACAAATACAGGAAAAATGACTCATTCTTTTATTCAATAAAATATTTTGGTCTTGCAATTACTTACTTTGGTAAGTTATATTATTTATTCAAGGGCAACACTTGTAAACAAGTGAATAAGGGATGGCTTACTTTTTCAAATATTATGTTAATATTAATAATTACTTTTAAAGAGTCTCATTAAATATTATAGAATTCTACAGTGTCATTAAGTACATAATTTGAGGTATTAAAAGGCTGCCAAAAAACGATTCTCTTTTTTTGCTGATTTATGTTTTTTTCTAAAACGGTTCAGCAATAATCCATGATTCCTAAAGGGTTATTACTTGCTTTCCCTCTCGCTCCAGTGAGAATTCTGGCTGCAACAACATCATACGTTTATTCATTTGCTCAGTTCTATAAGACTTCATAAATTGTTTTAGAATTACTTTGTGCGTGCAGCTGTAAAAACAAACCTATTGAACTTCCATCGCCACTTAGGATAATAAAATGTAAAATTATGTTACTCTCATTTTAATAAAGAAAAAACCTAGATACACTAAAATATCATAATTTTCATTGAACCCATCAGATACCTGAGGGCAAATAGCAAGCAAGTACCTGAATTCCAAAAAGGAACAAGTCCAATAAGAGTCAAGAGGTACACGTTGTAGCAACTGTGATAAACCACTGGCAGAGGAGGCCCAACATGCTGTAAAAGTGGATGAGAAGAAATCAGCAAAATTTTAATGAAAGGCCAAACATGGGAGAGCATATCATTCTAGAATAGCTGGAGACCACAAACAAACGTGGAGCTGTTAACTTCCTCATAAGCTTTTTTCTACACACCTCTACTGGGTTCTTACATAAAAGGTCAGAGGCAGGAATAGCTTCAGAGGGGAAATATGTGTAAACTTGTTAAAGCTAAATAGAAGGAGTAGAAGGAAATAACATTTTTTATTGTTCTTTAGCTCTAATTTATATCCTAATGGAAGATAATAAACTAGGCCAAGAACTTGCTTTACTTATAACCCAACTAAAATTTTAACTTATTTCCTGATATTTAGCTACAAATTATATATGCCACAATTGCATGATAAATTTATTATTTTAGAATAAAGGTTATTCATCTTAAAAACATGCCCATTTTTTATGGGGCACCTGGGTGGCTCCCTCGGTTGTATCCAACTTCAGCTCAAGTCAATCTTGCTGTTTGTGAATTCAAGCCCTGCATCGGGCTCTTGTGCTGACAGCTCAGAACCTGGAACCTACTTCGGATTCTGTGTCTCCCTCTCTCTCAGCCCCTCCACCACTCGCGCTCTGTCTCTGTCTCTGTCTCTCAAAAATAAATAAACACAAAAAAATTTAAAAACGCATGTTTTAATATTTATATTATCCTAGGCTATTCGCATTGAATCCTATCTTTTATCTCCATTATGCTAAAACAAAAGGTAAAATAGAACCAAATTCAAGCAACAAGTTATTTCATTTCTATTATGGCAAAACCTAATCTAACTGATTTTGTTCCCCCTGGATTGAATGAATTACCTGAAGAGGTTGGTATTGTAGAGCAGCCTTGTTGGAGTGAAATGTAAGAGAACTGTTTAAATTTTAAACAGCTGAAGCTGTTAGAATCTTCCAGAATAAGCTTATCTATAATACTTCATGCATTTATATTTAAACTCTCTTCTTTTTATTGCCAATAAAACAGAAATGTTGAGAAGACAGAATGTGAGCCCATAAGCCAAATGTTGACAAGAATGACATTTTTTCTCTGATTCTATTTTTATTACTTAAATAGTTTCTCCCCCCAAATCATGAAAAAGCATTGTGATTTATATTTATGACTGATTCTGAATCTATAGAAACTATTTTGATTTTGTATAGATTTAGAAGTGAAAAAAATTTGAGTAATTTTTTCAAGTATTATGTATAGAACATTTTGTTTCTTAAAAATGCATTCTAATTTGACAAAGAAAATTTTTTTTTAAATCCAGAGTTAATTTTATCACTTTGAATATTATAATTAGAAATGCCATCTAAAGCACTAGTCATATCATTTCTTTATCAAACTTAAGATATTTGTGTTTTAATTTGGGCCTTTTTGATATCAGAGACACAAAAAATATATGATGCGAATAATAATGTTAATTTTTAGTTGAGACCTAATAGTATAATTTTATGTCTTTATTGGTTTGGATGGCTTAGGAAAACAACTATTTGTATTAATTTATTTTGCAAGTTTAATCAATTGTAATATGAATAAAATTTGGTTCGTATTGGCTTGACATACTGAATTTCTGGTTCACAGTTCATAGTAAGCTATATTCAAAAATGCCAAGATGACATTTAGTAATATTTCAATCACTTTCCAGCGATGGCATATGGTTCTGCCCTATAATCTATGTTGCAGTTTTACTATAAAAAATGTGTCTAGGCACTTTGATCCCCAAACTACCTTCTGAGGTACATACAAGTTACCTCCAGGTCATTGCACTGGGAGGCACTCGAACCTCTTTACATGTGTATATTTTTGTTTATTATTTGAACTTTTCAACCTTAGCTTACTTTATTTCAGAGTTTTACATGTCAGTTTCTAGGACATACTCTGAAAAGCATTTTTGTCAAGAAAATCCTATCATCTTCAGAAAATTACAAATACAGTTAAAGGTTTAAAGATAAGTTTAATGTTAATAAATGAATAGGTATATCCTGTGACTTCAGTTTAAATTACAGCATGTGAAGTCTTTTTTAATGTCTTTTTATATTTAAATCAAAGCATTTACTTCACATTCAAAATTGGAAATGTTAATTACTAACACATTTAAGAGAAATAAAATGTAATTATTTCTTGCCCTACTGCACAAAGATTTGTTAAACGAAAGGCCCTGTTAATTTAAAAGCTATTACAAGTTATTAATCTCAATACTTACAATACTTATTGAAAATAAATTGCTTAAACCTTTAATTAAAAGTTGAATAATCACTAAAACTATGTAATTTGAAAAAGAAAGGGTCTTGAGTTCAAACAGTTTTTAAATTTAATGCTAAATCTAGTTAAAATTTAGTTACACTACAATAACTTTCAGAATACTGGTTTTAAACTAACAGTCTGAGAGATGCTTATGTGATATGCTTTCTCCACTTTGATACTATAACACAGCACACCAAAATGTTTTAATATAATGGGTAACATCATTGATATCCATGAACTTTGCTCTTTTAAACCAGCAACTGCCAAAGTATAACCCGACTCGAACTCGACACATTTTCCAATTCTTGATGGATTCTTAGGTTGCAAGTCAAAAAGAAACAATCATACATAAAAATTAACCCATGAAAAAGACCAGAAATTATGATATAGTGGCATATTAAAAATGAATGAAACATCAATCAGAACTCAAAGCAAACACGTTTAACTAAGGCTGTGTGTATGTATGTATGCTTATGTATGCTAGGAAACTCAGAAAACATAAAATATCTTGCAGAAAATATGCTTCCTCTTAGCTTTGAATTTCACACCAACAGCAGACAGGAAAGAGGATCAGTTAACAATAATGAAAATATAATTCTTATATATATATATATATATATATATGTCTACTTTGAAGAAAAACTGAGATGTGTTTCCTTCATAAGAAAATAGTGCCTAGTATTTACTACACACACACACACACACACACACGCACACATATACAGAAAAGTTCTCTTCATTTTCCATTTTGTAAGTATTGATTATAACATTTGACTCCTAGAAATAAAAATGGAGTGGACCTGTACATTCCAGCCTGGGGCTTTCCATTCTCCCTGAAAAGACACCCTACCAGGACACAACTATGTCCTATTTGAGAAAGAGTGTAGGATACAAGTTTAAATCTGTAGGTTTAGATACTTGAAATATTCAAAGTAGACAACAACTCAATTGCCCAGGTGTGAGTGCCTTTTCCATCTAACTGTGTTTTAGCAATTAGGAATGTTTAAGACATCCAGCTAAATGTCACCTCTTGGACCCAGAGCTAAAGGCAAAATGTAAAATAATTATTGAAAAATTCAACACATTCAACCAGCTGAGAATGAGGCCTGGTACACCCACAAACTTTCCCACATCTTGGTTTCAGATTGCTGTTTTTTTTCATGTGTTACTGGGTTAATAATTTGATATTCTATTCACAAATTTTTCTTGACAGCTGTAAATTCTCACTCAGGATTTATAAATCTTACTTCAGAAATCTATATGAAAAACTTTCAATCTAGTAAATGTTTTAGAGAGAAAGATATTATAGAGTAATAATGTAAAATGCAAGCAAATTCCATACTTAAAAAACAGTGCTTTCAAATGCTATTTTTAGCTAATTGTATTAGAATTTGAAATAAGATCTCTATTGATGCAATTTACAAATGATAATTATATTATAAATTTAAACCTAAGTCTCATTTTAACTCCTAATGTGATGGAAGTAATTAAATTTATTCCCAAATTGCTTTTACTTCTCAGTCTCAGGCAATGTTGGCTTTGAATGTTATGAGGAATGTTTGGTAGTGAAATCAAATAAAAAAACAAAGTGGGGTGGTACACAGGGAGTGGTTCCAGAGAATATTTTGAAAGATAGGTACGAGAGTAGATGTAGAAGCAGAGGTATGGAGGCTGAAGAAAATATAGGTTCTGGAAAGCTCTTAGCTGCAGAGGAGTAGTTTATGAACATATGGCTTTCAGATAGGCCAAACATTTGGGTTTGAGCATAGTATCTCCTAAAAGTTTCTTTAAATTTATATCTTGCTAAGATAAACTAATTAATAGATTTTATTATATAAGAGGCTCTTGATAGGAACGTCACAAAAGATAAATACTATAAAAAGAACCTTGATTTTTCACAAAGTGGTAGATAAAAAAGACAAATTTTGTCCTCTTAGGTTTTTTTATCACTATGTACAAGTGTTTAAAGTAAAAATTATAGCATTACCTATTTTTTTCAGTATATGGTATGCAACACACACATAAACAGTAAGTTGGTGACAGGTTATAAATGCTCTTATAAAGTTGGTATTTTCTGGATTTTATACGAAGTGACACAAATATTAACATCAGGTAGTCTGTGAAAGGAAAGATCTATATATGATAATTGAGCTAAAAATAAAAAGAGATATATACCAGCAGCCAGTAAGTAAATGAAATGTTAATAGAAAAAAAATTAAAAGTAATTTAAATAACCCAAAAGAAGTCAGGAAAGGGTATTAAATCCACAACATACAGAAGACACAAAAACTAATTATACATAACAGTAACACAATAATAGTTAAACCCAGATGAAATATTAATGGTCTAAACAATTCAAACCAGGTGCCTGGGTGGCTCAGTTGATTAAGTGTCCATCCTACTGCTGGTTACAGCTCAGGTCATGACCTCACAGTCGTGAGACAGAGCCCTGTATCAGGCTCCATGCTGGGCATGGAACCTGCTTAAGATTTTCTCTCTCTCTCCCTTTCCTGCTGCCCATCCCTCACTCATTCTCTCTCTCTCTCTCTCTCTCTCTCTCTCTCTCTCTCTCTCTCCCTCACAAAAATAAGTAAGTTTTTGTAAGTAAATAAATAAGTCAATAAGGAAATTAATAAGTTAAGTAAATAAATAAATACTTCAAACAAAAAAGCAGAGATTGACAAATCTGAACCAAATAATCACAAAAATCCAACATATCAAAGTTTGTATAGTGTAATTAAAACAGAATTTAAAAGAAAATGTTTAGCTTTATATACATATACTAAAAGAGGAAAAATATCTAAAATTAATGACCTAGGCCTCCACCTAGAGAAATTGTAAAAAATATAGTAAAGTAAGTCCACATATGGAGAAGGAAGGAAATAAAATTAAAAAGTGATATTAACAAAATAGAAAAGAAACAGATGATAGAGAATATCAACAAAACCAAATCTTGATTCTTTGAAATCATCAACAAAATTGATTGGTTAGAAAATACAGAGAATACAGATCAACAACACCATCAGCAACAGAATAGATGTTGTCATAGAACCTAATAAATAAATACTAAGAAGGTAATAAGAAAGCATAATAAATAATTTTCTGCCAAAAATTTAATAAATAGTGTGAAATGGATAAATTTCTTTAGAAATACAACTTAAAATTGACACAAGAAGAAATAAAAATTCTCAAGATCCTTATTTCTACTACAGAAATTGAATATATTATCAACATACTCCAAAATAAATAAATACCCAAATTTATATATTTATTACTGGTAAGACTTATCAAAGAATAAATAACATAATTGTCAAAAAAAAGTTTTAGGAAATACAGGGAGAATAATTACTCTCCAATTTATTTTATTAGGAAAACTTAATCCTAAAACCAAAACTTGACAAGGACATTATAGAAAAGGAAAAGCACGGATCAATATTTTTCATGAATACAGATATAAAATTCTTTAACCAAATGGGCTCCAAAATTACATAAAAAGGATAATACTTTATGAACAAGTAAGAATTATTATCATAATGCAAGCTTTACTTAATATGTCAAAATGGATCAGTATCCACTGACATATTAACCACATAAATGTGAAAAATAATACGAGCATTCTAAAGGATGCAGAAAAATGGAAAATGTCATATAATGGAAAGACATAAATTTCAATGTTGAACACACAAAATGGATGCATATAACAATGGATAAAGTTAGATTCTCTGTAAGATACATCATGGTAAAATGCCAGATCATGGTCTTTCACCAGAAATCCTAGAGAAAATGCAATGTTTCAAAATCTCAGAATGACTGTGGGCCTTTTTGAATAGAATAATGAAAGCAACAAGACAGTGGAGTAATGGCTCCATATTTTTGAAGGAACATAACTTTTATCTAGAATTTTAAATCCTACAAAATAATCAATCAAGTTGAGAGTGGACTAAAAAGATTTTCTATATGCAAGAACTTAAAATAATCGCATTCTGTTATCTGTCCAAAGGAAGCCTCTGAATAATATCCATTACCAAATTAAGAAGTAAACTAGGAAATTCCACAATCAAATGAGGAATTAAACTGGAACATAGGAAATAAATAGATACAATATAGGAGAGAATTAGAGGGAATCATCAATATGATAGTGAAGAGAGACCCCAGGATGAAGCATATGTACCAGATTTAGAAGTCAAACATTCCTGATTGAAGCTGTGTCACTCAAGATGCAAAATGAGTGAAGGGGACTAAAAGATATCTGTTTCCAATCGTGGAATGAAAAAATCATGGGTATAAAGAGACAGCATAGAGAATACAGTCAATGATACTACTATAAAGTTGTTTGGGGGCAGATGGTAGCTACCCTTGTGGTGAGCAAAGCATAATATACAAAGAGGTTGAACTACTATGTTGTACACCAGAAACTAATGCAACATGGTACAAATAAAACAAATTCCACATATTTTGAGAATTGACAACATAATAGCTTCTATGCTTTTACCAACTGTTTTAGAACAAACAAAACTTCTGGAAATTATATTCCACAATAATAAGGAATTAGCTCTTCTATACTTATAAACTCCAGTCTTCCTTCATGAAGGAAAAAGAAATCCTGAAAGTAGACCAATAAAGGAGAAACCATGGGAATTAATATTATCAGGAAACTCAATGAAAAAAGCAAATGGGCATTGGTGTGTATTAATACTGCATGGTTTCAATCAGTACTTTTGGACATTATGCAGATATTACCCAAATACCATTAAAAGTCTTGCTATAAATCTTCCTCCCAATTCTCCTCATCTGAAGTAATCATTTTCTGCTACAGCAGGTACCAAAATTACT
This sequence comes from Panthera pardus, assembly GCF_024362965.1. Taxonomy (NCBI): domain Eukaryota; kingdom Metazoa; phylum Chordata; class Mammalia; order Carnivora; family Felidae; genus Panthera; species Panthera pardus. Next base: position 36,154,084 of record NW_026526766.1, read on the forward strand.
TTAATATTATTTGATTTTTTAAAATGGTGGGCATGATTTGCTTTGATTAAAATGAATATTCACTGAAGGTAATTTTAGATCATTCTTTAGAAGAGATTTGTTTGAATGACTTAAAAGCTGGATTTCAAGGCTAATGTAAGTTTGTATAACTGTATTTCTTTCAGAATACCCATTCCTTCTCTAATTAGGAGCTGGTGCATTTTGATGAGTCAGAAGTGATTCAGGAATTTAGTATTTTCAATCTTGCCCTGCTGTTAATACCATCCTACTCTTGGAGGCTGTCAAATGATCTCTTATAATCTGTGTTGCTCCATGTAGTGCTGGAATATCTATAATCTTACCACAAATTAGGGTATTGCCAATAACTTTCCTGCTGTCTCTAGGAATTATGATATATCCTTGGTAATATCTTAATATTTATTTTATTTTTCTGTTTTCCCTTTTCGATCTTTCTCTTTCTTCCTCCAACCACCCCCCTCCTCCCCTGGCAACTACATATTTCTTTTCTGCCAATTCTGTTCGCACTTGCCCAAAATACTTTCTACTATTTTTTTCCCCTTTTATACCATCTCATAACTTTTCTCTTTTCATCTCCTTTTCTTCCTCTACACTGGGGAGTTTCTTTAAAGTTAATTTATTAATTTTGAGAGAGACAGACAGACAGACAGAGGGCACATGAGCAGGGGAGAGACAGAAAGGGTGAGAGAGAAAATCCCAAGCAGGCTCTGTGCTGTCAGCACAGCATGAACTCACCAACTGTGAGATCATGACCTGAGCCAAAACCAATAGTCAGACATTTAACCAACTGAGCCACTTTGGCTGGGGATTTTTTACATGAGATCCAAAGGCCCCCAGGCTTGGATGGGCTTCAGGACACTCAGGTGCACTCTGAAAGTGAGTGCATTTTACCTGTGTTGAATGTGTTTCCCCTCCCCAGCCCCCAGCATCCCCAGTTACGCAGAAAATTATCAAGAATTTCTGTAATCTCTCTGGTGCTTTCCTTTGTATTCCCAGCTAGTTTCTGCGCATTCTCGGGTGCACAGCAAACCACTAGTGAAGTGCTACATCCTCTCCTCTTGCTTTGGTTTTCAGACTTTCTCTTTCTACTTCCACCTCTCTAAAGATGAAATGTTTTCCCTTAAGAAATTTCAGTGCACTGGTAGTAGAGAAAAGCTTCCAGGCAGTGCCTTATGGGAGGAAACAAAACAAATCAAAAACAATCCACAACCACAAGGTAGAAAATCTTGTACTTGCTGATTCTCAGAAACAGGGACTAGTAGGATGCTTCACCTCTAACCATCTTTGCTGCATCCGTGTAATAAGAAAACTGACTGTGTTCCAGTTGATTTAAAAGACAACACAAATCTTACCACTTTTAACCCACTATTGTAGGCCAACATGTCAGAACATCCAGGAGGAGGCCAGCCATTTTTCCACACGTTCTTTGAAATAGACAATTATTATGGACATTTTTCTCCTCTCTCTGTTCTCAAGCCATTTTCTCTCCCTGGATATTTTTCCTCAGCGCATCTTAACCCTAACAGACTACCATTAATTTAGTAAAAGGCAACTTAGATACAGTCTTTAGTATGAGATTTTTCTTCATTTAGGTGTACTCTGATGTTTACTTTTCCAGGAATGTGCACAATACTTCATCGTGGTTATGTGTGCTTTTTTGCAGGGACTGCATCTAATTCATCTTTATATGTCTCCATGCCCTAAGTGTGGACAGTTTGTAGGTACTCAAGGTGTGTAGAAGAAATGCATAGGCATAAATTAATAAATAAAATTTAAGTTAAAAATATTTATTTTAATTTCTTAGCCACTCAAATATAAAAGTCAATTAATTCTTTTCATAAGTTTCATTATCTGAATTGCCTGAGATAGATCAATCTGAAAATAAAACTGTATCTCAAATTATGTGCCAGATCATAGTAAGAGGTTTTCTAGAAGAAATACATATACATACATACACAGCATATTAAAAACTTCTGATAATCCTTCAATAAATAAATTCATTTAACTTAATTTAACATTTCCACTGATCTTAACTTTCAGGATCCTTATTATATTTTCATTCCCCCAGAAGAGATGTATTCCATAGGAACCATTAAACCATTTGGGGAAATCATGGACTAGATAATAAATATCCTATTTCATTTGAGCTACAGAGATAACATAATTAAAAATAAAATCCTGAATATCATTTAATTCTAATAGCCTCATCTTTTAACAATGCAAAATGTCAACAGGCTAACCATACAAAAATATTACAAAACTAAAAACTTTTTTAAAAAGCCTGTAAAAAAAACTCCACATCTAACCCACACTTATAGAAAAACAAATAAAGATATTAGAAACAATATTTGTAATCATTTATCTTGAAAATGGTTAGGAGAGAGGCACCTGGGTGTCTCAGTCAGTTGAACATCTGACTCTTGATTTCACATCAGATCATGATCACAGACAGAGCTGTGGGATCAACACACACAATAGGCTCTTCACTGACTGTGGAGTCTCCTTAAGATTCTCTCTCTTTCACAGCCTCTGCCCCTCTCCCCCACTCATGTTCTCTCTCCCTCTCTCTTTAAAATTAAAAAAAAAATGGTTGGTAGAGAGAAGCTGATTCTTCTTTTTCTGTCAAAAATTTTATTTTGACTCCAAGGTGTTAAATTGGAATGGTCAACACACAACAAGAATCACTTACAGGAAGAGTGATACACACCCCATGATATTTGGAGAAAATCAAATGTCCTTGAAAATAGCGTTGAATTGAATTTAATATCATGATAACTAAATAGAAAAGGGGAAACAAAGGAGATCTATATTAGTATTGTCAAATAGTTATGGAATCAGTCCATTGAAATTCATGCTTCACTGGAAAGGAATTAGAGAACTTTATCATGATACTTGGTTTTCTTCACTCAAAAAAGCAAAATGTAAAAATGAATTTTATTGTGTGAGAATACTGTGCAAGGGAGCCAACCTGGAAAATAAATGTATCACCACGTCACATACAGAATGCAAAAAGGAGCTATTCTAATGTTGGCCATCAGACTTTCCCCATCGATGCTTTCACACAGTTTTTGGGAATTGACCTCATGAGACTCCATCTGCCTTCTGCTGCTAGCTATGGGCAAACTGCTGGCAAGGCACTATCTGTGTTCCTTCTGAAAAATCAACAATGACAGTCTTTCCCCTGTCTTGCCTGTGTTCATTATCCATGTCTCCAAAACTAAACCACTTAATACAGATAAAATGTCTTCTCATGTTTAGACCTTTAGGAAGTACACATTAGCTATAGACTAGAAATTATCCCAAGGGAAAATGTTTCCTCTTGTGAAAATATAAGAGACAATTGGGGGTGGGAGGTTCTGATTTCTGGGGAATTTTAAAATGGGTGTTGTACTGCTATCTCTTTAGATTGCAATTTATTGAAAAGAGCAGAATCTCTTGAGTCAGGCTCTGTTCACACTTGAGGACTATTACTTACAGGCTATGCACTTCAGAGAATTATGAAATATCTCTAAAATGCAGTTGCCTGCCTCATTTGAAAAATCAAGCTCATGATAGCTATCACACAGTAGTCATTAAGGAGTATGCATTTAAATGTATGTATAGCACATACCTTGGAATTAAGACTGAGGAAATGGTTAAAGCGTTTCCCTTCTCTTCCTTTTTAATTTTTTTTTATGTTTTATATTATATCCGAGAAAGAGAGAGAGACAGAGACAGAAAGCACAAGCAGGGAGGGCCAGAGAGATGAAGACAGAATCCTAAGCAGGCTCCACGCTGTTGCCACAGAGCCCGATGTGGGGCTCGGACTCCTGAACCGCGAGATCATGACCTGAGCCGAAGTTGGACGCTTAACCGATGGAGCCACCCAGGCACCCCAGATTCTCTTCCTTTTTAAAATCATCAATACAATCTCTCTTTTTTGTCGAAGTCATTTACTTTCTGATCTTCATAAATCAACTGGTCTATATCCATGGTTATTCTGAAGATATTCCATAGAAAATCAGATGCACACATACACATGTACATACACATGTGCACACACACATACACATACATATTCACATGTTGAAGCAAGAAATACAAAGTTGTTAATCTCATCCTTGGCAGTATTAGAAATGGTTAGCAACGTGGACAGTACAGACAGGGGAAAAAGGGTATGTTTTCTCACAGACCGTTAGTCTGTGTCTTTGGAAATGTTGTGCTACCACTAAAATCACACTACTGATCAGTCAAGGAAAAGGATGTTGTTGAGCCTAGAAAATCGCTCGCATAGATCAGTGTGACCAGGAGGTAAGCAGTCTCTAGAAACTTGACACATTGAACCATTTAATTAAATGAAAACAAAGTAGGATTGTTTAACAAGAACTTGACTCACTCAACTGTCAGATGTTTATGGAAAAATAAATGTTCTTTACTGAAATCTAAAGATATGAGTATATTTTCAGCCAATTTTCTTTGCCCTAAGTAAAGAGACCTGTATAGAATAACAAACAGAAAGCATTATTAAAATCACAATGGTGCTGTCAGAGGTCCTAATTTGTTGAACACAAGAAATTTTCTTTCAAGAATATAACTTTAATGATCTTTCTTTCAGAAACATGACTCGTGTAGGACACATTAGGCTTTTTGAATGTGTATTTTCCGGGTATATATGTATTTAAATGTTAATGCATTTGTCCTACACAGTGCCTGAGTAAAATGAGAAGTCTGTTAGTAATGATTTCTCTGAGTGAGCTTTGTCATTGAGTAAGAATGCAGACACAAGTTAAGATTCTTTATTTGTTTTATGTTTCTTATTAAACTTATGGCAATGTATCCGAGGAGCCATATTTACTTACTTTTTGCTCATGAACTACCTGAGAGTACAAAAGTGGAAGAAAGACAACAGTACAATTTTCTCACTTAATCTGATGAAATATCTAGTGAATGTGGCATGGGAATATTGTCTCTAGGTATAGAAAGGAACTAAAATTGCTTTTATTTCTAACCACAGATGCTAAAGGGGAGATTTGATAGAGTTTTTACAAAGCATAGAGTAAGCTTATAAATGTATACCTTATGTATGCAAAATATTGGAAAATTTAACGCTGAAGGGTGTAATTTTAAGCATGCCATAAACATACACTTTATAAAATATAACTTCTATATCATTCTTTTAAATGTAGTCATTAAGATCTGAGTGCCATAACTATTTTGAAGTCCACAATCTTCAGTCGCAAACTGGCTATATTCTGAAAGTAGAGATATTTCCAAATATGTCACCAACAAAATGATAACTTAATATACATTATGTGTCTGAAAGTCTTTTATTAGTATTGAAGGTTAATTTTGTGTAAGTTGAAACCTATTTGAATATATTTGCAATCATAAATTCCCAGTCCAGCCAGAAGTCTCATTCTCAGAAAGTATTCACACATCGTATTGTCTGTACTATCAAAATATATCTAAAATCTTACCATGTTCATTGCTACCATCCTGGCCCAAAGCACCATCATCCTTCGGCTGAGTTATTCCACTATCCCAACCTGTAGTAAGATTTGATGTGACAAAAAACAACCTTCCAAATCTCAGTGAATTTCAGCAACAAAAATCCATTCTTGTTTAAATTTCGCAGGTGGTCAGGGATACCTGTAGCTCTACTAAGTTCTGCTGAACTTTCTGAGCCTAGCATAGCTCACTGCGGTATAGTTGGGTAAGGGCATCATATTCTTTTATTCTAGAATCAAGAAAGAAAGAACAGCTACTATCTGTGGCATGCTGGCCTCATGGAGGATGACAATTGCCTGAGGGCAGAGAAAGGGGGTGGCTGGAAAAGCGTAACTCTACACAAGTGTAGTTAAAGCTTCTATTTAAATATGGCAAAAGTCACATCTGCTCATGTTTCACTGATCAAAGCAGGTCTATTTCCAAGCCCACGGTCAATGCAATGGGGAACTATATATTCTACTTACAGGAAGAAATTATAAAAGCAGCTAGTGATCAAATAAATGTGAACAAATGATATGATCAATCATTTCTCTGTAACAATAACTCTTTACTTACCCTTGTTATAGTTGAGGTTTTTTTTTTTCTTATCTCAAAATTGTATCCAAATGATCCTATTAAAGTAGAAGTCAGATTATATCACTCATCTCCATAAAATTTCCCAATGGCCTCTCACCTAATTACAAGTGAAATAGGAAGTCATTACAATACCTTTCTTTCTTGTCTTATCTCCTATTTCTCTTACCTTTGCTCCTTTGCAAAAAAAAAAAAAAAAAAAAAAATCCTCCTTGTGAATTTTGGATTGCAGCAGGCACATTCTAACTTGGTGCCATTGCAATTTCCCATATGTTCTCATATGTTCTTCCCTCATCTCCTTCAGGTCTTTATTTAAATATCTTCTTTTCAGTGAAGGCTGTATTTTCTATTTTATTTGAAATTGTAATCTTCTCCCAGAGTTATCTTAGTTCGACTTGTAACTTTTTTCTTCTCAAAAAAAAAATGCTTTTGGGGTTATATGCCCCAAATCACTCCTCTAGTAGAAGACGGAAACCTATTAACAGTTTCACCAAAAGAAGTTCAAGGGGGTAGTTGTGGCTCCCCAAAGCAAAACTGGCCTGTGCCTGTGCTTATCAGAGAAACCTGAAAGGATGTTAGACAAAAGCAGATGCTGAAAACTGCATTAAAATTATTTTATGTCCAATCAAAAGTTTCAATTCCTTTCTTACTACAAGACAGTTTGGGACAAAGAAATATCTTTTGAAAATTAGAAGTAAAATAAAAAATGAAAATTTCAGTAAGTGACTTTTAAACCTTTCTTTAAAAAGTGTGTGTATACATATATATATATATATATGTATACATATATATATGTATATACATATATATGTGTATATATATATGTGTGTGTGTGTGTGTGTGTGTGTATACATATATATGTGTATATATATATGTATATACACACACACACACACACACATATATATATATATATATATATATATATATATATACATATTCGAGAATACATACCACTAAATCTACAGCCACAGTGGCTTAAACTATGTGATGTTCACAGTAGCATGGAGTCAACAGAACACAAGGTCAGGTCAGTTCTTACATGGGCCCAGACTGCTTTGCTAGTTTATGTGCCCACCATGCTTAGCTGTGCCACACTCAGAGCACTCCATCACTGAATCTGGCCTCATTCCTCACAGGGCTGCTAAGTGAGAAGGAATAGTGAAGTCAGTTGGGCTAGTGTTACAATGGTGAGGAAAGAGATAAGAAAGATACAGCGAAAGCTTCCTTATCTCAGATACAAAGCACCAAGTAACGTGAGTACCCCAAGTTGGAGGCAAGCATTTTGCTGTGAGAGCAAATGTGTTGAGATACATAGGAAACTCTTTTAAACCAGATAAGCTGGTTTATGTAATTCAATTAATCAAAATTATTTGTCTTAAATAACAAGTCACAACTCAGCAGCATCAAAGATGGCTAGTGGATGATGAACGATATTCTGCAAAGCAGTCATCAATGCTGATGATGTCATATATCCCTACCATGTCCTTGCTTGCTTGTCTCTTGTACTTTACAAAGTCAGAGCTTCCAGCTTCCCACTGACTATTCAGACCTTGTTTCTCACATGGCCTCTTGAAACAACATTTAGGGTCAAGACTTTTTGCATTCCTAACTAAACTTTAATCTCTATGAACACAAGGATGAAGTTTGTATTTATTCACTATTACATTCCCTGTGTCTAACAGAGGGTATTCAGTAACTGTATAATAAAAGAATAAATTAAGAAAAAGAAAACACAAATAACCAAGAAAAGTGTGTGGTACCAGCCGATGTGATAGCTCAAAGAATTGCTTTGAAAGCAACAAATGACCCTAATTCAGAGTGCACCTATCAAAACAGATACTACCACACAATGATCTTTCAAAAACCCTAGTTCTTTAAAATGGTGATAGGTGTAGCAAAAAAAAAAAAAAAAAAAAAAAAAAAAAAGTGCTATATGGTAGAAATGTTTAAAAGACACTAAATAAAATTCAATAAAACATGGGGGGAAAAGAACTAATGAATGAATGGAGAAATGAAAAGGATAAGTGCATTTGAACTTATTGCTTAATATTCTTCCTTTTCTTTATTCCTAGGAACCTTCTAACTAAAATGATTAAAATAATTCCAGATGAATTGCTACTACCTGGTACATTTTCATGTGGCATCGATCACCCAGATAATATACATACCTTCCAAGTGTCTCCTTTATTGGATTTAACCAAAAGAATGAGTAAAGAGGGAATCACATTCATCTTATAATATGATGAATTATAAGCTCAGGGAGACACACTTTTTTAAATGCTGTGCATAACACATCATACTGACGCTCTCAAATGTTTCAATCTAAGTAAAGCATCATAGACAAATTCAAACACACACAAATGAAATATAAAACAAGTGACCACTGTACTGAATTTTTGTCAGTGCGTCTCACTAATGTAAATACACAAAGGAATGCAAAACTCCAAATGCCACCTCAAAGTGAATCCTTAGGGAAAACTACAGTGGGACCTGGGATGGTGGTCAGGGAAATGGCAGCAGTGCCCGTGTGTGTGTGCATGTGGATGTGCCTGTGTGTATTTTGTGCATCCTGCATCTTTTCAACTTTAAAATTAAAATCACTTACTATGAGAGGCGCCTGGGTGGCTCAGTCAGCTAAGTGTCTGACTCCAGCTCAGGTCATGATCTCACAGTTCGTGAGCTCCAGCCCCGCATCAGGCTCTGTACTGACAGTTCAGAGCCTGGAACCTGCTTCGGATTCTGTGTCTCCCTGTCTCTCTGCCCCTCCCCCACTCACGTTCCGCCTCTCTCTCTCTCTCAAAAATAAATAAACATGAAAAATTTTGCTTAAATCACTTACTATGAAAGCAGACTTTTACAATCACAGTGTAATACAAAGAAAGCCTTTTTTGTACTCTGGTCAAGATCTGTCAAGTAGAAGGCCAGGATTCCAGCAAGAATGAATATAGAAAGATATCTGTGAATTCTCAAAGATTAACTTGAAATTTCTTTTGCATCCTCTAGCCTTGCTCAATAACTGTGTTTTGTTAACACACTGTCTGCTGAGTCCTGATGACTCCCGGTAACTGGAATATGTTGTTAACTGAGCTGCTGGAAGTTCTGATGCTTGCAGCTAATGCATTCTCAGAGCTGCACAGTATGAACACAGCAGGAGTAAAGTAAAAGCAATAATAAAAAATTGAACAGACCTTAAGTGCTATGATTATTACTGTAGGCCAGTTTTTATCACCCCTTTTGAAAGTCTACTTCTTGAATTTCCTGCATCTAAAAGTATTGATAGCAATATTAGCCTGACATTTTCTTTCTTAGTGATGGGAACTACATATCACATTTTTTAAAAAAGAAACAAGTAGTGTTTGAAAGGACTGTTCATACAGGGTGGAGTGTTAACCCTACGAATGAAATTATCTGAAGATGCAGAAAAGTTTCCTAAATAACCTAATAACTGACTAGCAATACAGCAATAGCTGAGATTTTTAACATCAGCTTTCCTCCAGAGAATTTGTACCCATTGATCAGTTTTGCATACTTACATAGTAAAAAGAGGTCAAGAGCTCACTTTAGAGGTAAAAAATCCAAGTGGCAGAAAGGTTTTGTATTGATTCTTGGAGAGTAGAATGACTATAATTAAATTCTAATTTCAGCAATCTAGTAGTTATGCAAGATTATGTTTTGAAATTAAATTTATCTCTAACTCTACCTAAATAAATACAGGAAGGTTTAGTTGTAGATGTAGAGATAGCGATAGAAACAGAAACAGAGATAGTGAAACACCACCCGGATACAAAGGTGAGTTTACCTAAGTCAAATTATTCCAAGTAAATAATACATTTTACTTACTTATAGAAAAAGTATTTTCACAGATTGATGGTACAATTTTTGCCTCCTTTAGCAATGTATGAAAGATGAAAGCTCTAAAACTAATAGAAAATACAAATCCTATATATACCTGAAGTCTTCTACAAAAGGATATCTGTCCTGATGAATCATACATTCATATGACTGTATAATCATTGTATACACTTTTCTTTCTTCTATACACTGCATCTGATCCATCAGCAATTCTGTCTGCTGTAACTTTATATTTAGATCACTTTGTAGTGTATACATATGTTGAATTACAATGTTGTACACCTGACAGTTGTATATAATGTTATTCACCAATTTGACCTCAATAAAAAAGCTTTGTATTAAGTATTATTTAAGCCAAATATATATATTCTTTAGAACTAAATCCCTTCTCACCCCTCAATTACTACTACTCTAGTCCCAGTTACCATGCAACAGCCTCTCACCATGATCTCTCATTTGAATTACTGCCAAAGCTTCCAAAGTGGTCACTGCTCTTGCACCATACTGGTCAACTGTAACAGATCACCCATTTGATCATGTCAGTTTTCACCTCAAAATATTCCAGTGGTACCTATCTTACTTAAAGTGAAGCCTAGGTCTGCACTGTTCTCTACAAGGTACTACATGATCGCTCCTCTGTCCCATAACATATCTGATCTTATTTCTAAATATTCTTCCTCTTGATCACTGTGCTCCAGGCACACCCACCTCTTTGCTATTCCTCAAATTTGTCAATCACACTCCTACCTCAAGACTTTCATACTTGTTATTCACTCTGCTTGGAGTGTTCTTCCTTCTGATAACAGTTTTGCTGGCTTTTTTAGGTTGTTTCTCCTATATCATTATCTAAGTGTCACTTCCCCAACTGACTCTATTTAAAAATCCACCCCTTCACTCTTTCCAAGTTTTCTTCTTTACTTTCTTCTTAGCACTAATAAATGCTTTTATATTGTTTATTGTCTATTTCCTCAAATAGAATGTAAGGAACATATTTTTGTATGTTCTGTTTGCTGCTTTATTCTAGGGTCTAGTATAATGTATGGCACATGGAAAGCAGAAGCTCACTAAATACTCATTTAATATTTCATTCTTTCTCATTGCCATGTAGTACTCCATTGTGTATATAAACCACAATTTCTTTATCCATTCATCAGTTGATGGACATTTAGGCTCTTTCCATAATTTGGCTATTGTTGAAAGTGCTGCTATAAACATTGGGGTACAAGTGCCCCTGTGCATCAGTACTCCTGTATCCCTGGGGTAAATTCCTAGCAGTGCTATTGCTGGGTCATAGGGTAGGTCCTTTTTTAATTTTTTGAGGAACCTCCACACTGTTTTCCAGAATGGCTGCACCAGTTTGCATTCCCACCAACAGTGCAAGAGGGTTCCCGTTTCTCCACATCCTTGCCAGCATCTATAGTCTCCTGATTTGTTCATTTTGGCCACTCTGACTGGCGTGAGGTGACATCTGAGTGTGCCCTTTGTAGCAACATGGATGGAACTGGAGAGTGTTATGCTAAGTGAAATAAGCCATACAGAGAAAGACAAATACCATATGGTTTCACTCTTATGTGGATCCTGAGAAACTTAACAGAAGACCATGGGGGAAGGGAAGGAAAAAAAAAAAAAAAAAGAGGTTAGAGTGGAAGAGAACCAAAGCATAAGAGACTCTTAAAAACTGAGAACAAACTGAGGGTTGATTGGGGGTGGGAGGGAGGGGAGGGTGGGTGATGGGTATTGAGGAGGGCACCTTTTGGGATGAGCACTGGGTGTTGTATGGAAACCAATTTGACAATAAACTTCATATATTGAAAAAAATACTCATTTAATATATATCTTATATATGGAAAATAATCTTTGTTAACAGTAAGAGTTTAGAGATACAGAAATCTTAGACATACCTTCTTATAACATTCTTATTTATGGAGATAATGCTAATAAAAAAAGGTTTTGTTTTGTTTTGTTTTTGAAAATCGATGGTTAATTAGAGTCAAACCTGGAGTGGAATTTAGGATTTTTTGTTATTCTTCAAGTGATTATATTTATCTATGTATCATTAATGCCGAGATATGAATTATAAATTTGAAAGTTGAAATATGTATTATAAATTTTAAAAACAAAATAATTTCCAGAAAAAATAAAGAAGTAATACTCCCAACAGATTGTGAAACCTCAGTTATTGATACATTAAAGTTACCTATAATTAGAATAGAAAAAGATCTAGAGGTCATAGCTTATCCCCAGTCAATTATGAATTAGAAACACTACAATGTGAGTGAATAAAATATAGAGTACAATCACGTATTATACTGGGAAATACTATAATTGAAAAATGATCATCTCATTATACTCAACACTAGTCAAACCCTTATTAGAATAATATCTCCAATTCTGAGCTTAGGAGCAAAATGAAGATGTGGTCAAATTGAAGTGTGCTCAGTAAAAAGCCACAAAGATAATTAAAGTGTTGGGAAATTTGGACTCTGAGGATAGGTTAGAATAACTTGGATATTGAAACGTAATCAAAGGTGGTTGAGAGGATTCTGGATAGTAGTTAACAAATGTAAAAATAGTTATATTTTAAGGGAAGGGAGCCAACTGTCAGCTTCTCCACTGAGTATTAAGAAAGGGGTCAATGATATTTCCCTGCAGCATACTAAAATTAGGTTAACTGTAATGATACTTTTCTTTATATGGAAGAATTATTAAATAGGAAGGTGTTACTGAGGAAAGCATTTTCATCTAGCGGTCTAAGATTTCCATGCTTTTCAAAGTTCAAGATTGATTAAATCTGTCCTTTGATGTGGGTATGGATAAAGTAACAAAGCAAATTCTCTTCTGGTCATTTCACATATGGTTTTCATTAATTGTTCCATTTCTTCTTGAAATAATATTTGATTATAATTTAATTGTAATTTAATTCTGCACAGTTATCTTGGTCACTTTTTGCAGTAATCAAATTTAATATCAGTGAATAATGTTTGGGTACAAATGTTATGAGATTCCCATACTAACACAAGAAAGCTGTTTATTAATAACTAGACTCGCAATCTCCTCCTAAATTTCTTTACACCCCCTCCCACTGTGGAGGTCCTCTTCTATTAAATTGTACTCTACGTTCTTGCAGAGAAATTAATTACTTCTTCAAAAATAGCTCTGGTCTTGATAATGATAATTTTTTACTAAAAAATAAAGTACACATAATCTATTTGAATATCTCAGTGGTCAAGCAAATGAAAACTCGACTTATCTCTTGAAATTTAATCCTGGTATAATACATCACTTAATGTTGAACACCACTTTCCTTTGTTTAACTCTCCTACAGGTTATACTGACCCATTTCTTCTTTATGAAATTTTATAGACTCCATTTTGAAAGGCAGAATTTAATTCACCTTATGACTGATCTTCTTGTATTCTTTGTCTTCTCAGCCATGTGGCCTACATTTTTAAATGTCATACAGATGAGTATGTCTTCACAGAGACATCTCTGCAACTCTGGTTTGAATGATTCCCACAGACCTCTGGAAAGGAGTATGATTGATAGTATACTATAACCTTCCACTGTTGTTTTTCCCTAAATGTAGCAATTGTCTGTGCTTTCTGTCATTTGGAGTTAGAAACAGCTCATCAACAACCTTTGGAAATATTGTTTTCCCAGCAAGAACAGATTGCTTTCCTTTTCTTTTTTTTTTTAATGTTTGTTTATTTATTTGTTTGTTTATTTTTTAATGTTTATTTTTGAGAGAGAGAGGCACACACACAGAGTGCGAGGGGGGTAGGGGCAAAGAGAGAGGGAGACACAGAATCCAAAGCAGTCTCCAGGCTCTGATCTGTCAGCACAGAGCCCAATGTGGGACTCGAACTCACAAACCTTAAGATCATGACCTGAGCAGAAGTCAGCACTTAATGGGCTGAGCCACCCAGGCATCCCATGTTTATTTACTTTTGAGAAACAGAGAGAGAGAGAGCAGGGGAGGGGCAAAGAGAGAGAGAGACAGAGGATCCGAAGCAGGTTCCACGCTGACAGCAGAGAGCCCGAGGCAGGGCTGAAATCACCCACCAGGAGATCATGACCTGAGCCGAAGTCAGATGCTTAACGGACTGAGCCACCCAGACACCCCAACAGATTGCTTTTCTTTAGAGATTTTTCCAATCTTCTCTTTCCAGAATCTGTTCCTTTTTGTTCCATGGCTTCCTACCAAGGGGAAATATATAAAGAGCATTGTTTTTCAGCAAAAATTCCCTTTTCAGCAGTGAGATATTTAAAATTCCTTTCCACTATTTAACGTAGATACTGCTACAATAAAGATATTTAAAAATGGCTTTTCTTTATATAAAATTAGAAAATAAATAGTGGTTTAGAAATTATTCACAATTTTATCACTTAGAGATAAATTAAAATGTGAGATTTCTTTAGTAATAATATAATATCAAATTAATTTGAAAATGAATACTTTCAAAAGGTCATTTTGACTGAAATGAGACAATTTTTCAAATACTTTTTATAATCTTTTAATACAGTAATTAATATACAGTGAATATCTTTCCACATCATTATTTCAAATTTATTCTGTTTTAACAGCTGCATAGTATTCCACTGTTTTGGTGTAAGGCAGCCATGTGTGGTTGTGCAGGGTTTGTTTGTTTTTTTTAAGTTTATTTATTTATTTTTGAGAGAGAGAGCTCATGCGTACAAGTGGGGAAGGAGCAGAGAGAGTGGGAGAGACAGAGAATTCCTAGCAGCCTCCACATCACCAGTGCAGAGCCCAATGAAGGTGTCGAAATCATGAACCATGAGATCATGACTTCAGTCAAAGTCAGATACTTAACCAACTGAGACCCCCAGATGCCCCAATTGTGGAGGTTTTTCATTAATCAAAGGTACCTGATTGAAGGCAGATACAGGACCAAAATTTAGTCCATATTGCACTCACCCAGCTCTGTTAACCACTTGTGCTTGCCCAGAGGAATTGTCCTTTTCTGCTTAACACAATTTCTCCATATGGATAGCAATACCTCTGTAGTTTTAAATTAAAAGTTTTATGAGTGCATAGTTTAAATATCAAATAATTCAACAAGGCTAATAACCAAATATAACACTATATCTGCCCCAAACCTTCCCATCCCTGGAAGGTACCATGTCTTCAAAATTCTTTAGCTATTTCTTCTGGAATTTACATCCACATTTGTCAATAGGCTATTTATATTCCACATGTTAATTCTTCAGTTTCAGTATCATCTACTGAATTCCTACTATGAAAAAAATGGGAATTTCCTTTTCTTACTGCCAACTTCCACCATGCCAAATTCATGTACCCAGAGTGCTCCCAATGACATTACTCAAATATTTTTACTAGATCAATATTGAATGTACACATAGTTATGATTACATATATCTTATTCATTATTAAAGTGATGTTTTACATTTCTAATTAATTTCCTTTTCATACAACTTTTTAGCTGCACTTAATAATTATTCTATTTGCTCATATTTAGTTACATGTTACTTGTTATTAATTCACCCCATAACTCCCCTCCAGAAGTGTACTTATAGTTTCATTATGTTTACACATCACATGATGCATTGGTTTAATTTATTTTTAGATGAATACTTCTTGAAGCTCTCTCCTTTTCTTTTCCAATCTGGAGTCTGCTCTTCAATCCTGTGGGATAGCTGTTACTTTGTCACCTTGGGATCTCCATTCAGCTTCATCATAGGGTTTTCTATCAATTCCTTTCTGCATTGGGTCCCTGTTTCTTTTCATTTTCCCTTATTCCTTACTTATGGCTTCAATTTCAATGGCCCATATCTTAGCGTACGTCTATGACAATGAATTGAAAACAAGTAAATTTCTTTAGGTCTTGAAGGTCTGTAAATAGAACAATAATGGTAGCTAACATTTATTAAGAACTTCTTAGATAGGGAATACACTGGATGGTATTGTGATAACATTGTACGGTGGTAGATGGAGCTCTATTTATGAACACAGTAGAATGTACAGAGCTGTCAAATCACTATGTTGTACACATGAAACTAATGTAACATAGTATGTCAACTATACTTATCAAAAAAAAAAAAGAACTTCTACGATGCCAGACATTGCTCTTTGTGGGTTGTTTGTTTTGCTTTTTGTATTTTATACTTAGTTATTTAGTCCTCAAAACAACCCTGTAAAGTAATTGGTTGTTATTTCTGCAAAAAAAAAAAACCAAAAAAACAAAAAAACAAAAAACAAATAATAATCATAAAATAAAATAAATTAAATTAAATTTAGGGGCTCTTTGGTGGCTTAGTCAGTTAAGTGTCTGACTCTTGATTTCAGCTCAAATCATGATCTCACAGTTCATGAGATAGAGCTCTGTGTCCAGCTCATCACAGAGTGTGGAGGCTGCCTGTCACTTTATCCTTCCCTCTCTGTCCCTCCTTCATTTGTGCTCTCTCTCTCTCTCAAAATAACTGAATACATTTTGAAAAAAAATTTAATATTTATTTTTGAGAGAGAGAGAGCAGGAGAGGGCAGAGAGAGAAGGAGACACACAGAATCTGAAGCAGGCTCCAGGCTCTGAACTGTCAGCCTGGAGCCTGATGCGGGGCTTGAAGTCAGGAACGTTGAGATCATGACCTGAGCAGAGTCAGACGCTTAGCTGACTGAGCCACCCAGGTGC
This sequence comes from Panthera pardus, assembly GCF_024362965.1. Classification (NCBI taxonomy): domain Eukaryota; kingdom Metazoa; phylum Chordata; class Mammalia; order Carnivora; family Felidae; genus Panthera; species Panthera pardus. Next base: position 36,170,685 of record NW_026526766.1, read on the forward strand.
CCAATAAATACATTTAAAAAAGAAGGAAAGAAATTTAAATTTAAACCTAAAGTCATAGAGTTGTGGCACCAGCATATAAATGCCTGAAATCAGGCCATGGAGTCACTCCTGGGCTACAATGACTCAATAGCATTTATTCTATCACCACGTGTAACAGATAATTAGCTTCTAGTGACACTGATATATTTTTCCTCCTCTTTCACTGTTATCCCTTTCTATTTTACACCGTTACCCTTTTCTGCTATTTCAACATTGGATATCATCTATAGTTTCACCTAATTTTTTTCCTCAGCTATTTTCCATTTTTATTTTGGGAGGTTTTGTTAATGAGCTTCCCAACACTTCCATTGCAATTTTAATTTTTCTTACCTTATTTTAATTTTCAAGAACATTTTTCTATTTTTTTTTCAGCTCCTTCTTGATTCTCGAACATTCGATCATTCCTCATTTTTATATATGTTGACTGCTAGACTTCCGTGTATGGTGATCAACTTGAAGTGTTTGTTGGGGGAAACCAACTGTCAAAGTCTATATGTACATCTCAGTTCCTCTAAGGAGGAATTTTTCATAATAATTAATAAATAACAATCAGTTAATAATAATAATAATAATAATAATAATAATAAAGCCTGTGTATTAGCGATAAGCCAGGCAACCAGTGTTCTCAGAGCTGAGTGTGAGAAGCAGTTTTATTATTTTGGGGTGGGCTTTCACAGAGCCCTGTCTTGTCACATAGTGTTCCCATCCTCTCTACACCTGGTGACCCTATGTCCAGAGTCTTGTGTGGTTCAAGCTCTTCAGACAACTGACCTTCAATTCAAGGCAGGTAATTCTTTCTTTTATAGATATTCCAAACAATCCACCTTTTCATCAGCCCTCCAAAAACCATAGTGCCAGAGGGGCTTCCAATATCTTTCTTCTGTGATTCAAATGTGCTTCTTGCTGAGTTGTCCCCACTGCTACATTACAATGCCCTCTGTTCTGGTGCTAATCACTTATCATGTGTCCATCTGTGTTCCACTTTCCAAGATTTAGTGCTCTTCCTTTTATTTCATGTTTTTATCTATGGACAGAAGTATAAATTTTTATACCTTTTTTGATATTTTAGTGTGATTTGGGAAGCAAGTCAATGCCCTATATGTTTGATCTGCCAAGTTTACCAAAAGTTGGTCTTCATTCATAAAATAAAACCCAAGACCTCTAAGTTACCAATGGAAAGATAATATCCTCACCTAACGAGGCACATGGGCCATGAGGACCTAATGTTCTTTCTCTAAAATGCATATGTCTCCTGTTCTTGATATGTCACTGCCAGCATCATTCTGACAAGATCCACCCACCTGTCTTATTAATGTTTACCAACAGCTTACTTCTCTTTTTTCCTCCTTTACTAACATATGAAATAACTGGATCATTCCATAAATACTTTAATTAGGTTTAAGATAAGAAAAGTAGTTTAAAAACTGAAAGTCGTGTGCATGTAGAGATCCTTGCTTGCAAGGCCTCATCTCAACCACAGGGGCAAAAGATAAAAGAAACAAAGATATGCAGAAATTACTGACTCCTTATCTTACGCCCGCCCTTCTCCCATTCCACATATGTACTTCAATTTTAGAATGCTGTCATCAACAAGCAGAGGTGACTTTCAGAGTACATCTGTGTATCTATGCATTACTTGTTTACATGGCATGGTTCACTTCTACTGCTTTAAAAATCTTTGTCTTCTCTTGTCTTCACAACATTTATTTTTTTCTTCTCATAATTGGAGTAAGTCTGCTTTTCCCTGATCACAATATGAACTTCCTTCCTTTTAGAATTTCCATATGAGTTTCTCATAGCTAAGTTACTCTAACTTCTGTAAAGTTCTAAAAGTGAAGATAATTCCTTCTTCCTTCAATATCAGATTTTATATAGCATGCATAATGTATACTGCATATAACAGAGGTCAGAGATAAACTTCATCAATAAAATCATTTTTCACACTTTGCCAACAATATGTTGAGATGAAAAGCTGGTGATGCAGGAAATGTTAAGACTATCAACATTTTTCCTCATCTTCAACGTTAATGGCAGGTACTTATTTGGACACTGTCTATGTCATTTTCCTTGAAGCCAGAAGAGCTTACCATCACTTTAAATATTAATAAACATTATCATTTATCAAAAATGATCAGAGGAAGAGGGACAAATTATTAAAATATCCACATAACTTCAGAAAAAGTGTAATATAACTCAGATGTCACAGGAAAAAAAATTAAATGTGAGAGCAGAGCAGAGTCAAATAAATACTAAGCTGGCAGAAGCAACTTTTGGAACACAGAAATTAAGTCAAGATATCCTGGAAAGAGAGGCAAGGAAGTAATGGAAAACTTACATGAGCATATGATTTACCAGGGAAATATTCAGGTTAGGAAGAAAGAGATGATTATGACAGTAGTTCAAATGAGCATGTCAGCCTATTTTAGGGGGCTGTTAAGTGTATAAAACATAATTACTACTCTCTTTTGTTTTGTTCCAGACAGTGTTATCAAACACTGACCAATTTCTTAATATTTTTGACAAATAAAATTTGAGATTCCAAAATTTCATTATTATAAGATGTAACAGTGGCTTCATTGCTAAATCTAAACCTAGAATGGGGATATGGTTTCTGTATTTTGACAGAATATTTGTTTTATATCCAGGCCTGACTTCTTGGAAAGTTAGACACTGATGAGGACTTACCCTCCCTTTTTTTTTTTTTAAGTTTATTTATTTTTGAAAGAGAGAGAAATGGGAGAGAGAAAAGTGGAAGGAAATGACCAAAAGAGAGGAAGGGAGAGAGAATCCCAAGCAGACTCTGCTGTCATCACAGAGCCCAATGTGGGGCTTGAACCCTACGAACAAAATCAAGAGTCAGACATTTAACCTACTGAGCCAATCAGGCACCCTGTGGACTTACCCTCTAAAGAGATAAATGAGTTTTCCAACCGTATTGAATAGAAGCATGTATTTTGAAAGCACTAGAAAGAATAGCATTAACCAAGTTACCCATGATAAGATAAAATAAATGCTTTAATAATAATCTTCACTTGGGAGAATTTTATAGGTACATGTAAGGTGGAAAACTCACATCTTCCAATGCACTATGCCATTTCTTCTGAACAAGGAGAAATGTATATTCCTTTCACTCACTAAACTTCTTGGGAAATGACAAAGGTATAGTGAAAGTGGTGTTTGTTTATGTTTTTGTCCTAAATTGGTAACCATAAATATTCATCACTGATTATACCTTGTTTTCCATGTGATATTTATGGTGATACTTGTTTTTTTTTTAAATTTCCACCAAGTTTATCTTTTATTAGGAATGTCCTAGATCTCATAGACATATTCTATGTTTGATGCTAGAATGAATGTCTTGCCTTTTTTTTTTGTATCTCTGTCAACTTAATACCTGTTGTGTTATTAAACACATACTGTTTAAATGATTGAAGAGTGACAAACAAATCATTAAATGCTAAAAGAATGCTCTCAATCAGGGGCTTCTGGGTGGCTCAATTGGTTAGGCATCCAACTCTTGGTTTTGGCTCAGGTCCTGATCTCATGGTTCATGAGTTTGAGCCCTGTGTTGGACTGGCAGAGCCTGCTAGGGATTTTCTCTCTCCCCCTCTCTCTCCACTCCTCCCCATGTCCCTGTCTCTTTCTCTCTCCCAACATAAATAAACTTAAAAAAATAGTTTTGAAAAAGAATACTCTCAAAGCACAAAATATTCTCAAAGCACAAATATGACAATACTATTTTTTGTTTATGACTCTGGTCTTAGTATATACAAATTATGCCTTCACTTTTCGTTCTAGTTTGATAATCCAAAGTAGTTGAAATTCAAAGGGCACTTGGGTGGTTCAGTCAGTTAACCATTTGACTCTTGGTTTCAGCTCAGGTCATAATCTCATGGTTTGTGGGTTTGAGCCTCACTTAGGGCTCCACACTGACGGTGTGGAACCTACTTGGGACTCTCCCTCTCTCTCCCTCTCTCTCTCTCTCCCTCTCTCTGCTCTCCCTCTCTCTGCTCCTCCCCTGCTTGAACCCTCTCTTTCTCCCAAAATAAATAAACTTAAATAGATAAATAAAGCAAAGTATTTGAAATTTAAAGATACCCATGATTTTTAAATGTGTTTTGATGTTTTAAAGACTATAATCAAAATAAATATTTGCCTTAAATTTTTAAATTTAAACATATTTTAATTCCGTAAGTATAAAATATTTGACAAATCTTTTAAGTCACTACAAATCTATTAAAGCACTTTTCTTTCTTTTTTTTAAATTTTTTAATGTTTATTTACTTTTGACAGAGAGAGAGAGAGATAGAGCATGAGCAGGGGAGGGGACACAGAGAGAGAGGGAGACATCAGAAGCAGGCTCCGGGCTCTGCACTGTCAGCACAGAGCCCAACACTGGGCTGGAACCCACAGACCTCTAGATCATGACCTGAGCAGAAGTCGGGCGCTCAACAGACTGAGCCACCCAGGCGCCCCAAGCACTTTTCAAGTCAAGGCCAAGAAACTTGCAAATGCAAAATCATTAGGCCAAATGGTTCTCAGACTTGAGGGAGCATAGAAATAGATTCAATAGGATTGGCAGATTCAAATGAGAGCAGTTTGGGCAGTGTGGTTTACACCAGTAGAGAAGAGGAGAGGGGATGAAACACAGGGAAGGGATAAGAGCTACTAAAGGGTGTACTGTTAGTTACTACAGTGACCAGAGGACGCCCAATTCCCCCAGGGCAAGTCTGGGAAATTCTGCGATATAAATGTCTCAATCTTCCACCAACCGGGAAAGGAATCTAGAGAATTATAACTCTGGAGAGTCATTGGTAAGGGCTGCTCCCAAAGGCTGCTTATTTCCCATCACCTTCAGGCTGCTTTGGGAGCATAGGTTGGCTGTCTATAGTTCTGGCACAAGGGGTCTTCAACATGAGTGCAGATGGGCAGTGGGATCACAACATTCAGTGATAATGTGTGAGCATCACGATCAACCACTGTCTACCACAGAGAGGGCCTGTGTATTTATACTCCTTTCCTTCTAGTGCCTACAGTCTAGGAGGCAATGAGTACATATTTTTGAGTAAGTAAATAAGAAGTGAATGGAAGATAAAAGACACAGCTAGTAAGAAAGTAAAAGATTTACATTCTGTTCAAATAAGATATGGTGAGGGATTAAAGCGAAATGCTAAGCTCTGATAGCCATGGAACTCAAGGTAGTGAAATTTAAAGCTAAGAATTGTCACTTTTAGGGGATTTGTCATCGTATTAGTGGGCACTATAGAACTGTCTGTTCTGTATTGGCACCTCCTCCATTCACCCATCTCTTTAGAAATACCCTTCAGGGGAATTTTCTGTAGAAATACTCTTAATAGGAAGATGCAATAGGTTTTCAAGGAGAGCTTCATGTTACAATACGATGTTGGCTCCTGGTGAGTTTTCTCCTATCCTCCTAATTAAATATTAATCTATTTTCTCTGTTCTTTTAATCCTGTTTTTTTTAATATTGGCATTGTTTTAAATCATCACAAAAGCAAATAATGAAGTAGATAAGACAATTTTAGTCCTAGAAAATAGTTCAAATAAATCTATATCTAATTGGCAGATGTTTGTTCCAAAAATAAGTCTTCAACACTGGTATGTGCACATTTTATTATGCACACACACATAAGGAAACGCACAGACAGACACACACACACACACACACACACACACACACACCTCTATCTCTTTAGTAAGATGTTTGCTATGAAATCCCTTGGAACTGTTGATCTAGATAGAAAGTAGGATGGCTTTTCAGATTCTCTGTCTTATCAATGTGTCTCAGATTTCCCATTCATATCTAAATGATTCAAGGTCACAAACTTTGGAAACTGAAAAAATTCAATATTCTAAATCGTTGCCTCACATTCTGCTTGGAATTGAGGTGGGAGGGAAATGTATAAGCAAGGAATCAACTAGTCCTAAATAAGAAGTTTCCCACAACACTAAAGGAAATATTCAGTTCCACACCCATACCAATGTAATGACTAAATGCAAAGATTACAATTCAAAAACTTAAAAATGCTAACGGGTAACACAGTGGTGACATTTAGCCTAGCCTCATATTAGTTCATGGCAAATGGAGAAGGGAGACGTAAACTCTGTGAACTGGATAGAGCATGTCTTGCCCAAAGCCACTGAAATAAAATAAAATGCTCATGCACGTTACAAGTACATGCACATGCATGTGTGCATACACACACAAACACAACAAACACACATCTATACATCTTCTGTAAGCTAATAAAACTTTGCTATAACCAATTTTCATTCCTAATTTTGGGTAACGTGTTATTTCCCTTAAAGCAGTCATAAAGTTTTTTTGTGTTTTTTTTAATGTTATTTTTAAGAGAGAGAGAGAGAGAGTGCAAGCAGGAGACGAGCAGGGAGAGAGGGAGACACAGAACCTGAAGCAGGCTCTAGACTGCCAGCTGTCAGCAGAGAGCCCAACACCGGGCTTAAATTCACAAACCAGGAGATCGTGACCTGAGCTGAAGTTAAGATGCTTAGCTGACTGAGCCACCAGGTGCCCCCGCAGTGATAAAGTTTTGATTTGATATTATGCCGTAGTAATTCATAGCCATTTTGTATTTTGTGTTAATTTTTTTATTCTATCATATAGTTAGCATCTCCTTGCCACATGCCAGAATGTTTTAAGGAATGTTTGCGTATTTGAACAAAATCTAGAGCTGTAAAATAGCCTGCATAAATTACTTGTATCCTAAGTATTATGCAGTGAGGTAGAAACTGTATTATAGGGCCTTACTGTCTAGGAAGCAGGATAAGATCTTAATGGATTCTCTAGAATGCAGTCAGGCTTATTTGGAATGCATGATAGTAGGTATTGGAAGGGCCTCACTTAGTCTCTTTTGGAGTAAGTACTTATTATACATGGATCTAACCAAATTTTGACATGTCTTTCTTAGCCTTGTGATTTTTTGCAAGTTCCTCAAATTGCTTTGCACTGCTGTTGTGAGGATCAGTGAACATCATTTATTTAAAGCACGTAGTACAATTCTTGACACACAGTAAGTGCTCAATAAACACTGATTTCTGTTATTTCATTATCAACCTTATTATGCTTGTCAGTAGGACCTAAACTATGAGCAGTATTTGAGGGGCACTTAGCAAAAGATAACAATAATAATAGCAATAATAACTGACATCTATTCAAGGAACAAAATGTTCCAAGAGCTGTTCCAAGTACATGAAGTCATTTAATCTTCTCATCAATCCTATTCCATTTCCATTGCACAGATGAAGAATCTGAGTTTCTAAGACATAAAGAATCTTGCTCAAGGTCACACAAGTAAAATGGCAGAGCTGGCATTTAAACCCAGGGAGTCTAGTGTTAGAGTCAGGCTCTTAACTGATATCATATACTGTCTCTTAATAACACAAAGTCGACGATCCAGATAGAAACCATGTGGAATAAAATGCCAGGTAAGGCAGGGGCCCCTAGTTGGCTCATTTGGTTAAGCATCCAACTTCGGCTCAGGTCATGATCTTGCAGTCTGGGAGTTTGAGCCCCCATCAGGCTCTGTATTGACAGCTCAGAGCCTGGGGCCTGCTTCAGATTCTGTGTCTCCCTCTCTCTCTGCCCATCCCCTGCTCACTCTCTCTGTCTCTCTCTCTCTCTCTCTCTCTCAAAATAATAAATAAACATTAAAAAAATGTAAAATAAAATAAAATGCCAGGTAAGGCAGATTGGCAAGATTGGCAAATACGGATGAAAAAGAAAAGAATAGGTATAGTTCTCCTAGTCATATTTGGCCCATAACTTTCACCTATAAAAAGTGAAAAGGAACTAGAAATAAAATGCCAAGATTTTGCTATGTCAAGGGTACAAGTGCTACATTAATGAGGCTATGTCTTATTTATGGCTAAATATTCTATACAGTAGCTGTATAGAGTTTTCAGGTTTTTGGCTGTTTTCTGTCACTGTCAATTTGTCTTTTCTTGTTCTGTTTTGCTTCACTATAAAATAAATATATAATAAAATATATTACATATCAAGTATATGTAATAAATATAATGTCCTGAATTTAAAAATATTTTTGTAATATCAATTCCATAATCTATTACATTGCACAGTATGTGACAATCACAATCATTATTTTGATGTCCCACTAGAAAAATAGTGTCTCTATCTCCTTTTTTTTTTAAGTTTATTTTTTTTTCAACTTTTTTTTTTTTTTTTTTTTTTTTTTTTTTATTTTTGGGACAGAGAGAGACAGAGCATGAACGGGGGAGGGGCAGAGAGAGAGGGAGACACAGAATCGGAAACAGGCTCCAGGCTCCGAGCCATCAGCCCAGAGCCTGACGCGGGGCTCAAACTCACGGACCGCGAGATCGTGACCTGGCTGAAGTCGGACGCTTAACCGACTGCGCCACCCAGGCGCCCCTTAAGTTTATTTTTTGAGAGAGAGAGAGGCAGCATGAGCCGAGGAGGGGCACAGAGAGACAGAGTATCGCAAGCAGGCTCATGGAGCCCGTGACATGGGGCTACGTCTCAAGACTGTGAGATCATAAGCTGAGCCAATATCAAGAGTTGGATGCTTACCTGAATAAGCCACCCAGAGGCCCATCTATCTCGTATTTTTAAAATGTCACATTATCTCACACAGTGGAGGGTATGTTTATTTTTCTGTGTATGTATTTTTTTATGGCTCTTCTGCCCTTCCTTTTCTTAGATACCCTGTTCTAAGTACTCACACAAAATAAACGAGCACACATAAAACTTAACAACCAAAGAATACATTTAAGGAATATGTTTTGTTGCTTTTATTCATGGTATTCCACTGCACTTTGGATCCACAGACTTAAGTCAGTTGACTAATGCGAGTTATTATAAAACCACAGAAAAACTTACATTATGTAAATAATAATCAGTTTCATTCTATTTATTAACAACCACACTGAATAAATTGTTCTGAAGTAGATTTTACTCAAAGATGGAAATTTGCTCACAGGATATTTTAAGGAACTGACCAAAGGCACTGAGCACATCTGCAGCTGAAATAGAACACAGTCCACATTCCCAGATGCCTGGCCTACCTCTCACCTTCTCAGGATACCAGGCTGAAAGCTGAATGGCATGTATCACCAGGCCCAAACCACGAATGCTTGAAGCACGACATGCTCTTATGCCACAAGCATTTTAAAGCAATTTTATCCACACTACACCGAACAACAAAGGGGACATGGGTTCTGGTCCCATGGGAACCATCTTTTCTAATGTTTCTATTAGAAATAAACTCTACATTCTACTCCCGATAGCAACATTATTATGAACTTGATTTTATGTGGATAAATTACTACTATATTTCAGCTGCACTGTGGGTTAAACACACTTTTGTGAGCCTTGGTGCAGATGTAATCACTTCGTATACTGTTGCTGTTATGGAAAAATGAATTCTGAGCCCAAGCTAAAAATTTTAAAGAGAAATTCCATCAACATGGAAAACGTAGTAAATTAAGTCCTCTTAATTTCTCAAGTTTGAAAATTTCACCATGATTGCCTTGGGACAGAAATGGGTATTTTCTTCCCTTAATTGTCCAGTATGGTTGTTTACCCCATAACTTGTGTATTAAAATGTGTTCCCAATGGTAGACTAAAACACGAAATTGCTAGTATTTGACTATTTCAAACCTACAAAAGTGGCAGTTTCACACTGTGTAATTTAATTCACAGAGATGAACCAGCCCAATTCTCCTCTCATTATACAAGCTTTATCTCTACTTCCCATTATACAATGGAAGCATCTAACTATATTCAGTCATATTACACTATTTTAAACATTTTTGTTAATTTTATTTTCATTCAATCACTATTTATTTAGCACATACCACATGTCAGGCACATTCTTTTTGTTTTGTTTCATAGAAGTAATCACATTCCTAACACAGATGTGTTTCATAAAAGTAACCGGCATTCATAACATAGATGTGTAAAATACAAATAATAAAAGTTATGAATAATTGCAGAAATACTCCTGACGATTTTATAATATATTTCTGGTTTTAGAAATATTTATGTGTTTAAAATGGGAGCATGATAAATATGTAGTTATAATTTTTAGATCTTTCAATTGTTCTTTCCTGTGTCAGGAACTACTCTTAGCATGCAGACATTTCAATGACTGATAATATTCCCTGGAATGGTCACACAAATTCCATGTAATTCTACTCCTGCTGTTGGATATCTGGCTGTTTCTCTTTTCTTTTTACTGAAGTATAACTGACATATAACATTAGGTTAGTTTTAACTGTACAACATAATGATTTGCTATTTGTATACACTGAAAAACGAACAACAAATCTAGTTTTTCCATCACCAGTAAAGTTACATAATATTCAATATGATATTATTGACTATACTCACCATGCTGTACATTACATTCCCATAGTTAACTTACTTTGTGAGACTGTTTCTAATTTCTTTAAACAACATGACAAAATGAATGTTCTTGCATATACAACTTGCATGCATCTCTGATTCCAAACATTTTCTTAGGAGTAGATTCCTTAGTGCCCCTTACCCATTTAGCCCATCCCCCCTCCCACAACCCCTCCAGTAATCCTCAGTTTGTTCTCCATATTTATGTCTCTTCTATTTTGTCCCCCTTCTTGTTGTTATATTATTTTTGTTTCCTTTCCCTTATGTTCATCTGTTTTGTCTCTTAAAGTCCTCATATGAGTGAAGTCATATGATTTTTGTCTTTCTCTAACTAATTTCATTTAGCATAATACCCTCCAGTTCCATCCTCGTAGGTGCAAATGGCAAGATTTCATTCTTTTTGATTGCCGAGTAATACTCCATCGTATATATCTACCACATCTTCTTCATCCATTCATCCATCTATAGACATTTGGGCTCTTTCCATACTTTGGCTATTGTTGATAGTGCTGCTATAAACATGAGGGTGCATGTGTCCCTTCGAAACAGCACACCTGTATCCAGTAAAAAGCTTCTGCACAGTGAAGGAAACAATCAGCAAAACTAAAAGGCAACTGATAGAATGGGAAAAGATATTTTCAAAGGACATATCAGATAAAGGGTTTGTATACAAAATCTATAAAGAACTTATCAAACTCAACAAGCAAAAACAAATAATCCAGTGAAGAAATGGACAAAAGACATGAATAGACACTTCTCCATAGAAGACATCCAGATGGCCAACTGACAAGTGAAAAAGTGCTCAACATCACTCATCATCAAGGAAACACAGATCAAAACCACAATGAGATACCACGTTACACCTGCCAGAATGGCCAACATTAACAACTCAGTCGACAAGAGATGTTGGCGAGGATGCGGAGGAAGAGGATCTCTTTTGCACTGTTGGTGGGAATGCAAGCTGGTGCAGCCACTCTGGAAAACAGTATGCAGGTTCCTCAAAAAACTAAAAATAGAACTATCTTACAACCCAGCATTTGCACTACTAAGCAAACAACATTTTCTTAGAAATGGACTTTCAGGGTTAAAGAGTAAATTCATTTTTTTTCAATTTATAATTTTTTCTATGTTATTTTTTAAAAAGATATATGCAATGCAAAACCCTCAAACAACACAGAGGCATGCAATAGAGAGATGCAATGTTCCGATATTGCTGACTGAAGATGGAGGAAGGAGCCATGTGCCATGGTATGTGGGCAGCTCTGGAAGACAGAAAAGTAGGGTAACGTTTTCTTTCCTATAGTCTCCAGAAAGGAATCAGGCTGCACTGATAGCTCAGTTTTTTAGCTCAGTGTGACCCATTAAGGCACTAATGAATTCAGAACTTAAGATGATAAATTTACATTGTTTAACTTACTAAATTTGTGGTATTTTGTTACGGCACAATGAATTGTTGCAGCAATTGTGAATAAATACATTTGTTTACCACTGAGTTTTTGATAGGCATTTGTGTATCTTTTCCTAATCCCATGTCTAATAAATAAAGTCCCTATCAACATTATTGTGTAACTTGTATGAATATATATTTTTATTTCCCTCAGTTGAATTCATAGGAGTGGGAATCACCCATTTCTATGTTAATTGAGTGTATAACCCTCTAAGAAATGACTAAAGAATGCACAAAAGCTGTGGCATTTTACAATCCCAACAAAATATATGAAAGCTCTAATTGCTTCACATCTTCACTAACACTGGTTTTGTCAGATGTTTAAAGTTTTAGTCATTTCAATGAGTGTGAAGTGTTATTTTTTAAAATGGTTTTAATGAGATGTAATTCACATGCCATAAAACTCACACATTTGAAATATACAGTTACATTTTTCAGTATATTCACATAGATGTGTAACCATTGCTACAACCAATTTGTAGCATTTCCATCATTCCAAAAAGAAACTGTACCTAATTAGTAGTCACTCCCAATTTTGCTCCAAATCCTCCCATCCCCACCACCACCTACCACAGACAACCAGACATCAATTTCCTGCCTCTATAGATTTGTTTACTCTGGAAGTTGCATACTAATAGAATCATACAGAATGTGTGATTTTGTGACTTAGTTCATCTAGAATAATGTCTTCAATTTCCATCCATGTTGCAGCATGTATCACCACTTACTTCATTCCTTTCTGTTGCTGAGTAACATTCCATTGCATGCATATACCTTATTTTATTTATCTATCCATCAGTTGAGGGACTTTTAGGTTGTTTCTAATTTTTGCCCATTATAAATAATGCTGCCAGGCATATTTGTGAACAAGTTTTTGCATAGGTATATGTTTTCATTAATCTTAGATATATGCCAGAAGCAGAATTTCTATACCCTAGGATAACTTCAAATTGTTCTGAAAAGTGACTACACCATTTCACATTCCTGCCAAAAATGAATGAAAGTTCCAATTTTTCCATATCCTTTTCAGTACTTGCTATTATATGTACTTTCTTATGAGAACCAACCTAGCCCACTAACTCACTGTGGTGTTGGTTTACAACACTCTATTCACTAATGACGTTCAGCTAGATTGATTGATTGATTGATTGATTTGATGTAGGGGAGAGGGGGAGAGGGAACGAGAGAAAAAAATCTCAAGCAAGCTCCACACTCAGCATGAAGCCAGATGCGGGACTCAATCCCATGACCCTGGGATCAGGACCTGAGCCAAAATCAAGAGTCAGACACTAAACCAGTTAAGCCACCTAGGTACCCCTGTTCAGTTACATTCACATGCTTATTTTCCCTTTATATATCTTCTTTTGAAGAAATGCCTGTTTCAATTGTTTTGCCCAATTTTCAGTGGGTTGTATAAGTTATTTATTTATTCTGGCTACAAGTTTCTTATCATATATATATCATTGCAGGTGTTTTCCATCATTCATCAGGTATGGTTTTGCTTTCTTCACTGTGGCCTTCAAGGCACAAAAGTTTTGAATTATGATAAAGTCAAATTTATCTTCTTTTTTGTCACTTTTTTTTTATCACTCTAGTTTCTTTTTTTCCCCCTGGTTTCTTACAGTAAAACTTAAGGCTACTGACTTGAAATTGTTCTTTTCTCTAAGTTTTTATTTATTTATTTGAGAGAGACAGAGCTGGGATGAACTAGATCTTTGCATACTTGCACATTTTTAATTTTTTTAACAAGTATAATTAACATACAGTGTTATATTAGTTTATAGTTTCAGTCATTTAAAATATATTGAAGCTTGTTTTATGGTCGCTCTTAAAAAATGTTCAAACGTTCCTGCCCTTGAGGCAAATGTGTACTGTCTTGTTTTGGGGTTACGTGTCCTATGTAGTCTGTTAGTGTTGCTAAGACTTCCGTTACTTTGTCATCTTCTGTCTAGCTGGTGTGTCCCACATTGAAAGTGGGCTATTAAAGATCTCAGCTATTACTCTTGAGCTATTTCTTCATTTAGTCAGTTTTGCTTCATGTTTTTTGAGGGACCGTTTTTAAGTGAATGTATAACTATTTTACGTATCTAGTGGAAATGTCCCTTTTCTCTTTAGTACCACTTGTTTTCTTTTGTTTATTGTCTTAAGTCTTATTTATTTATTTAGAGAAAGAGTGCAAGCCAGGGAGGGGCAGAGAGAGAGGGGACAGAGGATCTGAAGTGGGCTCTGCAAGGACAGCAGACAGCCCCATGTGGGGCTCAAACTCAGGAACTGAAGGCAGACAATTAACCAACTGAGCCACCCAGGTACCCCAACTTTTTTTCTTTTAATGTGTATATTACATGATATTAGTATAGCCACTCCATTTTTTTTTAATATTTATCTATTTATTTTAAGAGAGAGAGAGCACATGAGTGAGGGAGGGGCAGAGAGAGAGAGAGGGAGAGAGAGAATCCCAAGCTGGCTCTGTGCTGCTTGATGCAGAGGGCTCAATCTCACAAAACCACGAGATCATGACCTGAGTTGAAACATTCAGATGCTTAACTGACTGAGCCACCCAGGCACTCCAGCCACTCCAATTTTGATATGGTTGCTGTTTGCATGAATATTTTTTTCCTATCCGTTTGTTTCCAACCTACTTGTGTCTTTGAATAGAAAGTGCATATTTGGTTCACAAAATATTGTTGGATTTTGCTTTTCTATCCAGTATGTCAATCTCTGCCTTTGATTACATTGTTTCATTCCTTCACATTCCTAGCTATTTTTGATAACATTGTTTTATTTCTGCTGACTCTTTTTTTCTTTATGTCTTGTGTCTTTTTGTTCCTCATTTTCCCTTTCTTTTGCACTGAGAGACTATTTCCTCGTGTCATATTTTAATTCCTTTCATAATTTCCCCAATGTTTTTGTGTTAAATGTCTTAGTGATTGCTCTAGATGTACATACAATATTCGTCTTGTCTCTCAGAATCCAGTTCAAATTTATTTTTTTAATTTTTATTTTTTAAATGTTTATTTATTTTGAGACAGAGAGAGAGAGACAGAGCAGAGAGAGAGGGAGAGAGAGACGGAGAGATGCAAGCAGGCTCCATGTTGTCAGCACAGAGCCCAACGTATTCATGACTCCAACCCACAAGCTGTGATATCATGATCTGAGCTGAAATCAAGATATGACCTGAGCTGAAACCAAGAGTCAGATGCTCAACTGACTGAGCCACCCAGGTGCTCCCCAAATTTATTCTAGATTTATAATATTTACCTTAAGAATCCATTTGAAACTTATATCAAATTAATTTCAGACTTATAGAAATGTTACTTCTTTATAGTTCTATTCCCCCTTTCTCCTTTTTGGGCTATTTTTGCTATACATATTATGTCTATATATGTTACAAACTCAACAATATCCTGCTATAATTGTTACTTTATGTAATGTTTCATCTTTTAAAGAATCTGAAAGAGAAAATAGAAAGTATATATTTGCAGATTTGGTAATACTAACCTTCTAATTTACCACTTCTGGTTCTCTTCATATGTTCCTGTGGATTCAAGTTAATTATCTGGTGTCATTTCCTTACTCTAATACAGCTTTGTTCCCACCCACCTCCTTTGTGCTATTGTATAATTATATACACATTGTATTATGCAATTGCTTTTTAAACAGTTGAGAAAAAAAGGAGAAGAAATATGCAATTATAATGTCTTTTAAAATCACCTGCTAATTACCTTTACCAATG
Source organism: Panthera pardus (assembly GCF_024362965.1). Taxonomy (NCBI): domain Eukaryota; kingdom Metazoa; phylum Chordata; class Mammalia; order Carnivora; family Felidae; genus Panthera; species Panthera pardus. The sequence continues at coordinate 36,186,327 of NW_026526766.1, forward strand.
CTTTTATTTTTTATTTCTTTTTGTTTGGATTTAAATTACTTTCTGATATTGCTTGATTTCAGCCTAAAAAAGCACCTTTAATATCTTTTGCAAAGCACTTCTGCTAGAAACAGAGTCCCCCTTCCCTCTAAGAATCCAGGGATCCCTTTATTTTACCTTCTTTTTTTAAATTGACATTTCATTTTGAAAGAACTGCAGATTCATATGTCATTGTAAGAAATAATATAATGTGGGGCGCCTGGGTGGCTCAGTCTGTTAAGCATCCAACTTCGGCTCAGGTCGTGATCTCACGGTTTGTGAGTTCGAGCCCCGCGTCCGGCTCTTTGCTGACAGCTAGAGCCTGGAGCCTGCTTTGGATTCTGTGTCTCCCTCTCTCTTTGCCTCTCCCCTGCTCATGCTCTGTCTGTTTCTGTCTCAAAAATAAATAAAAACATTAATTTTTTTTTAAAGAAAAAGAAATAATATAATGTAGGGGGTCATAGGTGGCTCAGTTGGTTAAGCATCTGACTTGATTTCAGCTTAGGTCATGATCTTAGGTTTGTGGATTGAGCCCTGCGACAGGCTCTGTGATAAGTGTGGAGCCTGCTTAGAATGCCCTCTCTCTCCCTTCTTCCCTTAGTCCTCCCCCAGTCATTCTCTCTCTCTTTCTCTCTCTCTCTCTCTCAAAATAAAATCTTTTTTTTTAATAAAAATAAATCTTAAAAAAAAGAAATAATACAGGAAACTTTCATATTACCTTTACCTAAGTTCCCACATGGTTGTATCTTGCAAAACCATATTAAAACTAGATGTTGACACTGATACAGTCAAGGTATAGAACAATGCTTTCACCATAAAGTTCCCTTTGGTTGTCCTTATATAGCCACTCCCACCCACCTCCTGTTCTACCCCTTACAAATACAGATCTGTTATTCGGTTCTATAATTTTACCATTTCAAACATATTATATAAATGGAATCACACAGTATGTAACCTTTAGGGAACTTCTTTGAGATTGGCCTTTTTCCCTCAGCAAAATTTTCTGGTGATTACCCCAGGTTGTTTTCTGTATTAATAGCCATTCCTTTTATGTTATACTCTGAATAATATTCCATAACATGAGTATACCACAATTTGCTCAACTATTTACAGTTGAAAGACACCTGAGTGGCTTCCAGTTTTTGGTTATTATGAATAAAACTGCTAGAAATATGTGTTTACAGGTTTTTGCATAAAGGTTTCAGCATTTTTGGGGAAAAGTATTTAGGAGGCCTATTCCCGGGTCCTATGATAGTTTTATATGTAGTTTAAGCAGACATTTCCAGAGAGGTGGTACCATTTTATATTCCCATCAGAAAAGCATGAGTGATCAAATTTATGCTCATCTTTACTAGCATTTGGTATAGTCATCATATCTATTCAGAAACTATATCTATTCAATACTCTGCAATATATAAAAGACTGTTCACCAACTGAACTATAATTTTAAATTTGACATTTATGTTTTCATCTTCATCACTGTTTGTTCTTTGTTTTGATAAAATCAATTTCCTCGTTAATCATGAAAGTAGATGAGAAATTTTTAAAATATTTTCTAATTATTTGTATGTTGGTAAGATATTCATTCTGATTCATTGAATAGGGTTCAAAAAAACTATAGCCTACAGGACAAATCTGGCCTATCACCTGTTGGAGAGCAAGAAATCCTGTCCCTCTCAAGGTCCTTCTTCTAGCTGGACTAACAATTGACAAGAGACAGATTAAAAAGAGAAAATCTAATTTAATAACATATGTATGGAGAATCCACACCAACTTGGAAATTCCAAAGACGATCAAGCAAAATGAGATTTATATGGCATCTTGAACTAATGAGAAGGGATTAGGAGCCTGGGACCTCAGAGGAAAGGAATGCAATTTACAGAAAGATTAAAAAGAGTGAAGGTTTGGTAAACAGATGTTTGCTAGGCCACTCAGAAACAGTGGGGTGATCATTATGGCCTTGCTGGGTACCTCCCTGTCTACCATACCTAATTCAAATCATAATGTAGTTATCTATGGTGATAGCTCTCTTCCTGAAGCAGGTCCTCTACCTAAATTCTTTTGGGGCAGTTAAGGGTATGGATAAAGAGCTTTTCCTGAATCTGTTGAGTTTTGATTGTTTTTTAACTCAAAATAGTCTTCATGCCAAAATTTACCCCAGGATTTATGTAGAGCAGTATCCAAATCTTTGCTAGGCTATGATTATGAGCTCGTCATACAATGTCCCTATTCTGTTATAACTATGATCAAATCCAAGCTGGGAGTAAATTGAAGTTTAGATTATTATTATAAAAGTAGAACCTGATATATTACTGATTGCCAAAAGCCTAAACTTTATCCTTTCCCTGACATATCTGAATTAAGATTCTTCTTCTGCCTATTTTCCCAGGCACACTTCCTTCATATTAGGTATTAAGGGGATCAATTGGTAATGGATATTACCATTTTCTAGATTCTAGTTCTGTCTTTATACATTTTTTCAATTGAATTTTTAAAATATGTTAATAAGTTCAATAAGAATATTGTAGTGAGCAGGAAGATAACACATTCGTAAGTTATCATCTTTCCAGAAGTCAACAAAATATTCTTGAGAGAAATGGAGAGAGACGGGTGGGTTGGAGGGTGGGGGAGAAGGAGAGGGTGAAAAAGGGAGAGGGAGAGGAAGAGGGAGAGAGAGAGAGAGAGAGAGAGAAGAACTGTCCCTTTTACAAAGGAAAAGAAATGAAAGCAGTAACAAATAAGCAACTCTAGAAGTAAAAGTGATATCCAGGGGCCTCTGACCACATCAAAGACATATAGTAGACATAGCCAGGTAGGAGTTCAGCTTGGTCATGCAGGGTGAAAATAAAACACATAAAATGTAGCATCCTCTCAGTGTTCATTTTTGTATCTCTTGTGCTTCATGTCAAAGCTCATTTGACCTCAACAGAAAAGGAAAAACCCAAAGAGAAATATTTATCCCACAAGGAACATCAAGTAAAATGCAGCTTAACAAGGAAGAGGCAAAGCCTTTTGTCCTCTAAAGAGTATCTTCAACAAAGAATAAAGCATACAATCAGAGTTAGGTTTGACTTATGCTATATGGTCTATCTGGGAGCTATTTTGTTTTGTAAATCCTAATTCAATCTCATATTATTGAAATACATATGACAGATTTGTATACAATCATAAACATTCACACCTGAAAAATAATCTCTATAAAACTTGTTTTCAGTGATTTTTGGGCCATAGACCCTTTTGAGAATCTATGAAAGCTATGGAGTTTTGACTCCAAGAAAAAAAAAACATCACTTACAGTCTCAGGCATTTCAAACAGCTTATAGTTCAATCCTTGTTCTAAGAAATATGTAAAAAAGCAAAATAATAATAATAATAATAATAATAATGGTATTTAATGTTATCCATATTCTCATTGCAATGTTTTCTTTTTTTTTTCAAATAGAGGCCATTGTTTTACCACAAACCACAAAAATGTTTATCACTGATAACAGAGAATACTTAACAGTGATGCCCTAAACTCTATTTGCTACCATTGTTATTTTCTGTTTAAAACTAAATCATCCTGCAGATGTCCTAGGGAACCATGCTACTCACTTGGTCCATGTGTGCTATATTTATATTCTAACCACAGAGCAAAAACTACAAGGGGAAATAGATGATTAAAAATTATGTCTAAATTAGACCGCATTTTCTATTTCAGTATTTTTCATCTTAATAACTTAAGATGTTTTATAAAGACTTCAAAGAGAGTAGTTTCTATGTTAGATATGATTCATGTAGAATTGAGCTTCTATCATTAGTCTGAGTAAATCTGCCTTAGCCTCTTTCTCTCAAAGACTGTGAGACTGAATTCTGGGGCTTCAAATTACAGGGGAATTTTATATAGATCTCATTTAATTCACATACCCAAATCATGTTTCCTTTATTCCATTTTTCACTTCAACCCAAACACTATTCTCATCTTCATTGGAATAATCATAGTACAGTCTATGATTATCTCAAACCTGCATTCAGATTAAGTTCCAACACATCTATGTGCTCATCAAAACCTTCTGGTGCTTTCTAATTTCTCAGTTTTTAGGTTCTTACTGTTTCTCTACTATTTCACAGTTAAGGGGACATAAGGTTGCCCCATGTCCTGATCTATTAGGAAAGTGAAAACCTCAATGATGTTCATTGTAATTATAGTGGCAGTCAACTCCTATTTCAATATAAGACTCTTTATATAATTTAAATAATGTATATTAGCCCTGCTCTTGCAGATGCAGATAATAATGTTAGAGTGTAAAGGTAAGGAGTGAGGGGAAATCGCCTCACTCTGTAGCTATAATTCTTTGTACCAATTATGATATCAACTCTCTGACAGTGGCCTAAAACTGAAGTCATTTAGATGGAATTTGAGAACTGAATAACAGGTTAATAATAGCAAATATTTAGTTATTATTTCATATGTTATCTAACTGGTATGGCACAGGAAACAATAGGTATCCAGAAATGTTTGCTACCCTCACATTATTCACTTTTTCAAATATAAACTTAGACATAATGAATCATTCTCAATTCTTTAAAAATGATGTATTCTTTCTTATATATGAATTACTGAACATTGTTTTTCTTTACCTGAAATACATCTTCCTTCTATTTTTCTTTGCCTGGATAAAACTTAATTACCCTCTGTGCCTAGTTTAGATAAGGTTTTCTTGACTCCACTTACATTATGTCCCTAACCCCATTTTATATCTCCTGCACCAGACTCCAAGCAATATGAAGGCAAAGGCAAAACAAAACATCCTTAAAAAAAAAAGCCAAGTGCTTATCACAGTGCCTAACAATAACATATGCACAATAAGTATTCATTGAATAATGGAAAAATTGATGTAAATCCAAATATTTCTCAAATGCAAACTTAAAGGTGCAAACTTAACTAATAATAGTGAGGACCTGAGGAATAAAGAAAAAGGAATACTATTTCTAAGTTCATTACCTTGATAATAAGGATTTTTGTGTTTTCATACCCATATTTTCATCAAAGGGGTTTTAACATCATAAATTCCTTATTATTATGAGTTTTTGATATTTCCCTTTTATAAACTCATTACACCTGTGATCATCTTATTATTTCCTTTATTATCAGACTCTCAGTTGTGTGAGGACAGGGCTGTCATCTTTCATGATTATTGCTACCTCCAACACACACAGCTAACTCAGTGCTCAGCACAAAGCAGGTACTCAATAAATATTTTTAATCAATGAATGTATGAATTATCTGAGTAAAAATGGCCTTCCATCTTATGATCTCTGCAAGTAGGAAGGTGGGTCTGAGGTAAATGGCCCAGTTCATGACACACAGAACCACTCTGATCTTGACAAGAAGACCATCCTCTAAGCACAAAGAGTCATGTGAAAAACAAAAACCTAACTATCTCCACACATTGTCAATAATAAGTGCTCATTAACAGAATTATCTTCCAGATAATATATTGGCAACATAAATTTTTTCATAACGAACATAGTGGCACTTCTTGTAAGCCACAACAAAACACTCAAACTTCACACCACACACACACACACACACACACACACACACACACACACACACACTTTATTCCCAATAAATTTCCCTGAGAAACAATTACAAATGTCAAATATATGGGTTTATTTCTGGGTTCTCTATTCTATTTCATCAGTCTATCTATTTGCTTTTATTACAGTGCCATGTTGTTTGGTTAGTATAGCTTTGCAACATAATTTGAAATCAGAAAGTCAGATGCCTCCAGTTTTGTTCTTATTGCTAAAGATTGCTTTGGCTCTTCAGGGTCTTTTGAAGTTCCATAAGAATTTTAGTACTGTTTTTTCTGTTTCTGTGAAAAATACCATTGCAATTATGGCAGTATATTGCATTAAACTTGTAGATTGCTTTAGGCATCTGGCAAAGAATTAATATACAAGATATAACACATTAACTAAACAGCAAAAATAAGAACAAGCTACAACAACAACAACAATAAAACAAACTAAACAACAACCAAATAATCAAATTGAAAATGGGCCAAGGGGCTGAACAGACATTCTCCAAAGAAGACATACAAATGGACAACAAATATATGACAATGTTCTCAACATTATTAATCATCAGGGAAATGCAAATGAAAATTGCAATAAGATATCACCTCACATTGGTTAAGATGGCTATCATTAGAAAAATAAAAGACAAGTGATGATGAGAATATGGAGAAAAGGACTGCTTTTAAGGTGTTGATGGGAATGTAAATCGGTACAGCCACTATGAAAAACAATGTGGAGGTTGCTCAAAATTTTAAAAATAGAACTACCATAAAATCTAGCAATCCACTTCTGAGTGTTTATCTAAAGGAATTAAATGACAGTCTTAAGTTCTGCATTCTCATGTTCATTGTAGTGTTATTCATAATGACCAAGACATGGAAACTACCTAAATATCTATCAAAGGTTGAATAGAAAGGGGCGCCTGGGTGGCTCAGTCGGTTGAGCAACCGTCTTTGGCTCAGGTCATAATCTCACAGCCAGGGGTTCGAGCCCCACGTTGGGCTCTGTGCTGACAGCTCAGAGCCTGGAGCCTGCTTGGGATTCTCTGTCTCCCTCTCTCTCTGCCCCTAACCCAGTCACATTCTGTCTCTGTCTCTCTCAAAAATAAATAAACATTAAAAAAATTTTTTAAAAAGTTTGAATAGAAAAAAATCTGGTATATACATACAATGAAAAAAGGTGAAGGAGATTAAGAGTGCTCTTATCATGATAAGCACGGAACAATGTATAGAATTGTCAAATCATTATATTGTACACCTGAAACTAATATAACACTATATATTAGTTATATTTAAATAATTTTTTTAAAAAACAATAAAATAAAATTATTTTAGATAACTCATATGTTAAAAAATAATAAATACAATTCAATCTATGAAGAGAAAGAAATTCTGCCATTTGAGACAATATAGATGAACCTAGACGACATTATGCCAAGTGAAGTATGCCAGACACAGAAGGACTAAGGCTACATGATAACACTTTTATGTAAAATCTCAAATAGTCAAACATATAGAAGCAAAGAGTAGAATTGTGGTTAACAGCAGTAGCAGGGGAAGGAGGGCACAGGAAAATGGGAGATGATGGGCTTCAAGTTATACAAGTTAACTTAAGTTCTAGGGATCTACTATAGAGCATAGTGCTTACAGTGAACAATATTGTATTATATTCTTAAAATTTGCTAACTGCATAAATCTTATGTTGTGTTCTTACCTTGAAAGGTTAATAATAACAGCAAGAAAGTGAGGGAGGTAGTGGGTATATTTATGTCCTTGATAGTGGTGCTGGTTTCATAGTTGCATACTTATCCTCAAACTCACTGAGTTGTAAACATTATTTTACATAGCAATCATACTTGGATGAAGTGGTTTAATTAACTAATTAATTTTACACTAAAAGTTACAAAAATAAAAGTCATTGATTTCGGATCAGAAAAAAATATGGATATCACTTTCGAAAACCACTTCACTTCAGTTTTTGAATAAGAAACAGAAAATAAACCTGCAAAGAAAAACACCAAAAACATGAGCTGCAGAGCAACCAAACAAGAAATTTGTTATACTATTTTGTTGATTTTTTTTTCAGTACCTGCTCTCTTCTAAGTCATATGACACATTCCTAATATTATACTTTTTAGACATGTGCTTCAGGTGCAAGATAGGTGATGGCTGGGAAAGTGGATAGGTGTCTCTGGGAATCCCTTAGAAAAGGTTCAAAACCATGACCCTTATGCATAAGTTATGTCCTTTATCTTGTCTTACTTATCCCTGAAGAATGTTCAGGCTATGATAGTGATTGAGATTAAAGAAATATATGTCTGCTGCTCTTACTTTGCCTTTCCTGCAATTTTTCTAAGTAAACTGTTTCTATATTATAGAATACATATTTATCTCTCTTAAAGGCTAATATGGAATAACAGTTTTAATAGCACAATAAAAATAGACTACGTTAGTTTTGGTAAACTTCTGGGCTTAAAACAATAAATACATAAGTGAAATTCCTGGAGTTCATTTCCACTTTTCCTATTGCTTTCCATCTGTCATAAATTCTTGAACACTGTCTGATATTATGCCATAAAAGGGAGATCAAATATTTCCATTATTGTCGATATCTTTCTGCCTGCCCAGCCCCATCACCAGCACATCAATTACTATACAGAAATCCAAAAATGTCATGGGGATTTCAGTTTGTGTTTTCTCAGGTGTCCTGCTCCTCATAAGTTATAAACAATACACAGTGGTTGAACAAGATGGCTCTGTGATTAGCTGCCATTATTACTCTTCCTTCTGTCTGCCTTTACTAAACATTCACAGAATGAGCCCAGAAATATTAAAGGCAGCATCCTCCCGCCATGTAGATATGCTGGGCGTAGAGTTCTACTTCTTCAAATTCTACTGAGCTCTTCAAATCTGTAGGTGCCTTTCTTATTCCACACAGAAGAAAAAGTTAAAACTATGGTTTGTGAAACATGATTCTTGTTTATGTTGGGCATAAAGGAGAACTTCAGTAAAGACCTGTAGCTGATTATTTATATCATGTGCACCACATGGGTGAAAACGTTCAGATCATCCTTGTACTGTCTCCATTCAAGGATATATTTGACACTAAAAACTTCTACAGTGTCTACTTTGGAAGTGTCACACTGTGGTAACTAAATAATGGGCATATAGTTAGTTTGAAATGTATTTAAATGCTCTTTTTCCTACCACCAGTCTGGCTTTTGGCATGTTTCTTAACTTGATAAGACTTTTTTTTTTTAACCACTCATTCATTATAGAAATATTGATATCCTATATTGATCTCTGTTCTATACATGTTAGCTTCCTTCCTCTAATTATAATGTGTTTTCTTCTCTGAATAAAATCTTTCTGAGTACAAAAGTTTGTGTTGGTTAACAAAGTATAGTATAGAATAGCCAATATTCTATAATAATTGGTGATAATTGCCATTTCAAAATCTTGGTAGGATCTTGGTACTTATTTTGGAAGTCATATTACACATTAAATAATGTTTTAAAATAAATTTTACTTTGGGGCTCCTGGGTGGCTCAGTCGGTTAAGCGTCTAGCTTTGGCTCAAGTCATGACCTCATGCATCTGTGAGTTTGAGCCCTATGTTGGTCTCTGTGCTGACAGTGTGGAGACTGAAGCCTGCTTCAGATTCTGTGTCTCCTTCTCTCTCTGTCCTTTCCCCACTCATGCTCTCTCTCTCTCTGTTAAATAAATATACATTAAATTTTTTTTTTAAAATAAAATAAACTTTACTTTTAAGAATAATTTGCCAACTGGGGTGCCTGGGTGGCTCAGTCGGTTGAGTGTCTGGCTTTGGCTCAGGTCATGATCTCATAGTTTGTGGGTTCAAGCTCTGCATCGGGCTCTGTGCTGACAGCTTAGAACCTGGAGCCTGATTCTAATTCTGTGTCTCCCTCTCTCTCTGCTCCTCCCCTGCTCATCCTCTGTTTCTCTCTCTTCTTCAAAATAAATAAAAACATTAATTTTTTTTTAATAAAAAAAATAAAAAAGAATATTTTGCCAATTTTATCCTTTGATTTTAATTTATTACTTTTAAGTAACTAAGTTGAACTGCTGTTGACTCAACTTACTACAATGCTATGCTTTGTAGTTATATCAGTAAGCATTTATTGATGTCTATTTTCTATTTTTAATTTCATATTTTGTAACCATATACGTTTTTCAGATGATGAATATCTTCTTAGGTAGTAGAAAATCCCAGACACTCTGATAAGTGACCTAGAATCCTCAAAGATACAATAACCTTAATATATGAGATTAATTTTGCCTTTTCACATTGCAGCAGTGTAAGTTTTAATAAATAATAGTGGATTAAAAATTTTGATGTTTGAGAAGTAATTAGAAGTGTTGGTGTTTTAAAGACATAAAATAAAATGGGAACAACATCTACCACATTTTTGGTGTCTAATAGATATTTAGTAAATAATAGAATAAATTACCTTATTTACTTCATTTTCACCACTAAATCTCTGTTTAATATTCTTTGCCAGAGCTATTTTTTTTTAGTTTATTTCTGCAATACTCCTAAGTGGAATGGCTATATAAGCATTTCTCCAACTTACTTCTTGTTGATATGTTTTTAAGTATTTATTGGCCTGTGACTGTCATTGTACTCATGGCATTTTTAGTGTATATTTAATTTAACATTAAAACAAATAATAATAAAGCTAGCTTCATTGTAACTAATGATCAGCTATCTTTTCAGTGATATAAAAGACTTTTCCCTCAAATAAAATATTGATCAATGCTTGCCATATCAACAAATGATTTCTAATAACATAATTTTTGTCCTATTGAGAAATAAGTTCAGTTCCTAGTCCAAACAAGGAATTACCTCTAAATGTAATTTTAAAAGTAATAAGGTTTCTTATGTTATTTTAGTGCCACCTTCCTTTGATTTGCCAAACAAAATTGATTATTCAGTAGTAAAAATACCTGCAGTGCAGCTTCATAGAGATGACTACGTTGCACAGAACAAGCAAGATCCTCTGGGTGAAAGGTCTAAGACATACATATTTTGGTATTAATTGATGTAGAGAATCTAGCTGCAATCCGCACCTTTTAGCTTTTAAGTAATTTGTTTTCAGAATCATTTTTTAAAAGCTTATACTCATGTTCTAAAATGCCCATGTCTAAATCTATTCAGCTTTTTCTTATTAAATTTTAAAGCACATATTTTAAAAGCACATTTTCATGTTTTCAAAACCCCAAATATCAATAAAATAAAAATGAACAAGCTAGTCCAACTCCAATGGGAACTTGTCTTCTGAAGTAGATCAATGAAGATTCCAGCTAAGCTCCTAAGAAAAGAAAAATTGCCCACTTGCTAGGGGATCTGCATTTCAACAGGCTGTTTATATATTTACTCATGTGAAAAAGGAGCCAAACACTGCTGTTTTTACCTTTTAGCTTTCCTAAGCAGAGATTTTTTTCCTTAATAAAGATGTATTTTAAATGTAAGTTAAGTGCTGTATATTTTTATTTAGCTTTTTCTTATTTAAGGAAAATAGTTGGTACATATGAAATATGGAGCAAATATAAACCTAAAGTGTACTTTAAGTTGCAGTAAATGATGTATTCTAACATTTTACTTTCAAGGTTGTGTAGAAATAGAATATGACTTAAGAAATGGTAAACTAGGTCAGCTGAAGTTTTGTGTGAGCATAGTTTTCCAATGCATATGTGATAATAGAAGGACATCAAAATACACTGACAGAAAAGTCTTCCCTCAGCTGCTATCTTCCAGAGCATCAAAAATCAGTTGTGGAAAAATGATAGTAAAATGCTTTTCCAAGGCACTCAATGATGCAGTGACTTGAAGGGAATCAATAAGATAGAAAGATGAGAGAGTCAAATGCATTCTAGCTATAGAGTAAAACTTCTTAATCTTCTTTAAAATTCTCTTGTGGTCACCTAGTAGAAGTACAAAGCCTGGAATCCTTCTCTAAGGCACCACAGGAGAAAGATGCATGCATATGCAAGCTAACTGTGATAAAAATCTCTTGACCAGGAGCATAGTCTAGTTTAAAGTGAGGACGTTAAGAGTGGTAGAAAAATTTAATTATAATCCTAACTTTCTTAAATACCTCTCTATGTGTTTTTCAGCACATTACATGTTTTGACACTGTTTTCTCACCTATGAAATATGGATGATAGTGCATACATTGTAAGGTTGTCCTGAGAAGTGCATAAGACAACTTTTGAAGTCTATCATATCATTCACTGAATGGCAGAGGCTTCTAACATTTAAAACATAATCTCCAAAGTATGCTAATTTTAATGGTTTGTGATTAATCATATAATAAATAGACTTTATGATTAGTTCTTACATTAGCACTACATACATAGGAGATAAATTACCTAGACTTGAACTCTATGAAATAATTCTCTGCTTCAGGAAAGAGTGATATTAGTTTTTTTGTTTTCATTGTTTGCTTGTTTGTTTTAAAGGGTAACTTGATAGGGTAACTTTATTCCTGTGGTTAAATTAGCCATTTTTTTGTTTGTTTGTTTGTTTGTTTTACAAATTACATAGCAAACAAACCAAGATGCTCTAATGAGAATTCGTATGAGTCTGGACACATCACAAGTACTTGGCTAGTAGTGTGGACTAATTTTACCAATACTCTTCCCCAATGTGAGAGCACTGAAATTATTGGTATTTTTCACTACACATTTTTATATGAACATAGATATTTTTCTTCCTTTTTATATCATCTCCCATACTAATTGATCGATACGTTGCAAAATGAGAATGCCTTCTTCTGGCAGTTACAAAACACACATGTTTCTGGTTAAAATGCTTTCCCTGTAAATATATATTAAAAATTTACATTGTATAATGTGACAGAAATACAGTAGATATGCCTTACTGGCCAGGGACTTGATATTTTAATTCTACAACAGAAATCCAGAAGGCAAATGTCATAACTACATATTACCAACCAGTCCCATATGCCTATCAAACTTCTGACATCTATATTTATATACTTTGCCTTCACCTATCTTGTTATGATTAAACTCTCCATGTCCCTGGCTGCAGACAACCTTCCACTTGTGCCATCGATCTCATCTTCTCTCATCTAATTAGAGCTTTTACTTCAGCAATTTCCCCCTCACTGTCTCCTGAATCATCATTGGCTTCCCTGTGTCTCCATTGTATCATTCTTAGCAGCATATGAACATCCTCTATCTGTCCCATGATGCAGAATAAAATGTCTTCTTCCATCAAGTCACTCTTCACCTGCTACCATCCTAATTCACTCCTCTGCTTTTGACAACACACCTGAAAAAAAAAATGAGTTCAGAATATGCAGTTCCTTTCCAGTTATTTTCTGAATCAGGGATTAAGATCAATCAGGTTTTTGTTCCCCTACAACTTTATATCTCTCTTGTCAAGGACAACCATAACTCACACAGTAATAAATGCAATGGTCATTTTTCAGTCTCTACCTGACTTCATCCAACACAATTATTTCAATGGCCATTACATCCTCTTCTGGAAGCATTTGCTACACTTGACATTCAAGGAAAGTTTTCCTCTAATATCACTGACCACACTGTTTTAGTCTTTCTCATCTTTACTCTATTCAATTTTTAGATAACCTCACCAAGCCTCAAGATTTAAGCACAATCTATGCTGCTGATTTCCAACTTTATGTCTCTAGCCTGGAATTCAACCTCCAATTCCAGACAAATAATTCAAATTTCCTATATAGCATTGTCACTTGGGGGGTAAGTGGCATCTTCAAATGTCCCAAATGTTCCTACCTATCCAGTAAATGATAATATTTTTCTCATTCCTCTGTCAAACAAAACAAACAAGCAAACAAAAAACAATCAAACAAAAAACTAATGTATCAGGATTTCATTCTCTCATTTTCTACCTCTTATTTATCAACAAACTCTGTGCCTGTATTTTCAAGAATTATGTGATCAATTTTCACCATCTGCACAACTACCATCTTGATCTATTCACCAGAACTTCTTGCCTGGTTACTCAGTATCCTCCATTTTTTCCAACATATCCTACTTTGATGTATTTTGGAAACAGCAGCACCAGTGAGAATATTTGCTTAAAAGTTCCTATATGAGATCATGGCATCCCACATTATCTTCTCATCTCATGTATGATCACAGGAAATACATTTTGCAAATACTATTATATTATGTATATACAGACATCATTATGCTGTGGGATGATTATGGTAAGTATACAATAAAAAAAAGTAAGCATAAAATATGCTAAATTGAAATTCAGAAGTGAAAGTGTAACAAAAATATAGCAAAAGAAGAAAATATGTGAAATAAAAGCTTTTATATGAATGTATTTAAATAGATGATGTTAAATAGCATACTATAAAGGTATTTCATTCCCTCTGGATAAAACTAAATGAATGATAGGACTATTTTTAAATGTCAATATTTATAATATACAAAAAATTTTATCTTTTATTTTTTTTATTTTTTTTTAATGTTTATTTATCTTTGAGAGAGAAAGAGCGCAAGCAGGGAAGGGGCAGAGAGAGAGGGAGACACAGAATCCTAAGCAGGCTCCAGGCTCCGAGCTGCCAGCACAGAGCCTGACACAGGGCTGAAACTCGCAAACCACAAGATCATGACCTGAGCTGAATTCAGACACTTAACTGACGGAGCCACGCAGGTGACCCAGAAATTAAAAGGTGCCCCTTTCAATTCTACTTGAATTTATAATGAAAAATGTTATATTTCAGCTTAAAATATATAAAGAAGAATCTTCTTAAAATTCAATTAGGGTATGGAAAACAGTATGGAGTTTCCTCAAAAATTAAAAAAAAAAAAATGAACTATCACATGATTTAGTAATCTCATTTCTGGGCATATAACAAGAGGAACTTGAGCTAGGATCTCAAAAAAAAATATTTGCACTTTCATGTTCATTGCAGCATTATTTATAGTAAACAAGATGTGGAAATACCTAAATGTCCATCTATAGATAATAAATAAGAAAATGTAGAACATACATAGAATAGAATGTTATTCAACCTTAGAAAAGAAGAAAATCTGGTCATTTGAGACAGCATAGATGAACCGAGGACATGGTACTAAATTAAATAAGCCGGGCACAAAAGGGCAAATGCTACACAATACCACTTTTATGAGGAGTCTAAAGTAGTCAAATTTATAGAGGCAGAAAGTAGAATGGTTGTTTGCCAGGGGCTGGAGGCAGGGAAAAACAGGGAAATATTTGTCAAAGTGTAAAAGTTTCAGTTATGCAAGATGAATAAGTCTTATAGACCTACTGTATGGAATAGTGCCAGTAGGTAACAATACTGTATTATAAACTTATAATTGCTAAAGGGTAGATCTTATGTTATTTGTTCTTATCACAAAAAATAAATGAATAAATAGAGGATGGGAAGAAACTTTTGGAGGTGACAGATATGTTTATGGCATAAATTATGGTGATGGTTTCACTGGTGCACGGTTATTTCCAGACTTAAAAAGTTGTGTACGTTAAATATGTTCAGCTTATTGTATGTCTTTCATACCTCAATAAATTGGTTAACAAAAAAAAAAAAAGAAGAAAGAAAGAAAGAAAGAAAGGCACATCACTTCTGTGGGATTCTTACCAAAAGTGCATAACCACAATACAATAATTAGAAATATTGAACAGACTCAAAAGGAGGGAAATTCTACTAAATAGGTGAAAATTGTGACTTGGAAAATGCCAAGATTATACAAGATAAAGTCTAGGGAACTGTAGCACATTGGAGTAGACTAAGGAGATATAAGTGTACTGTGAGATCTTCAGTTGGACCCTGGAAAGGAAATATGGCATGAGCTGGAAAAACTGATGAAATTTTAATAAAGTTTATTGATATTAATAGCATTGTATCTATTAATTTATTGGTTTTGGTAAATAAACTATGGTTATTTAACATGTTAATTTTAGGGGAAGTTGGGTGATTAGTATATGGGAACTCTGAACTACATCTCCCTTTTCCTGTGTCTAAAATTTTTATGCCCAAACATGTAAATCTGAATACCAAAAAAAAAAAAAAAAAAAATTAAGAGACCCCCAAATTAACAGAAAAATGACATTTTTTTCTCATTCATTTAAAAATACTGTCAATGACTTCCCTCATATGAGGACTTTAAGACACAAAACAGGGGTGCTTGGGTGGCTCTATTGGTTAAGCATCTGACTTTGGCTCAGGTCATGATCTCATGGTTCATGAGTTTGAGCCCTGCTTCTGGCTCTGTGCTGACAGCTCAGACCTGGAGCCTGCTCTGAATTCTGTCTCCCTCTCTCTCTGTCCTTCCTCCACTCATACTATGTCTCTCTCAAAAATAAATGAACACTGAAAAAAAAAGATACAAAACAGATGAACATAAGAGAAGGGAAGCAAAAATAATATAAAAACAGGGAGGGAGACAAAACATAAAAGACTCTTAAATATAGAGAACAAACAGTTGCCGGACGGGTTGTGGGAGGGGAGATGGGCTAATTGGGTAAGGGGCTTAAGGAATTTACTCCTGAAATCATTGTTGCACCATATGCTAACTTGGATGTAAATCATTTAAATAAATAAATAAATAAATAATTAGATAAAAGAAAAAAATAATAAACAATAAAAAATAAATAAAATAAAAATACTCTTAATGAAAATCAAATATAGGTCAAATCAGGGCCAAGTTCTATAAATAAAGTACAAGTTTGGAATCTTGCTGCCTTCACTTAAGTTTCAAGAACTCATGTTTCTCAAGCTGTCCTTTGAGAATTTGGATCTAATTTACTCTTAATCTATCCTGTTATTAATAACTTAACTAACTGATTCATTCATTAATACAGATTCAATAAATTGTAATTCTTGGCATAGGAAGATAAATGACGTGTGTTCGTATCACATAAGACAGTATACCTCAAAATATAGTTTCCTTCAAAGGAGAATCTCTGTTAAAGGCTCAGATTAGATGGCTCCACCCTAAAAGCCTTAATAGTTTGGTGCTGGCCAACAAGCTCCTCAAATTATGTTGATAAACATTTGAGGACCATCATGGAAAGCTAACATGGATCTATAAAGTGGAAAACTTTGCTGTGTTACTATTGCTATATATTGAAATGCACTAATTTTTTTTAAAGAGTGAGCAAAGTTTCATTTGTAGAAAAAAAAGATACTGATGTGGTTTTGAAAGAGTGAGTTAAATAGAGAAAATAATTCCAGGGATAGGAAGTATCATACGAAAGAGCACAAAGCACTCTGAAATGATACTCAAAAAAAAAAAAAAAAAAAAAAAAAGTCATCCTTAAAAAGCAGATTCAGAGAGCAAATTAATCTGATTTTTTCAATTCAAAAAAATAAAATAAACTTCAAATGAATGATTGCCAAGTGATTTTTCCTAAGTCAGAATTTAGGGGGATATATATCTCTAAGAGATATGAAAGTGAATAAAATAAATCAGAACCAGGTGTAATTCATTTTATAACATATATTTTTTGGAGTGTTATTAGATTTAAGAAAAGTTGAAAAGAAAGAACATATCTTCGTTACACCCTTCATCCATCTTTCTCAACAATTTAACAATAAATTTTTCAAGATAGCATCCTCTATGGTTAACATATTATATTCATGATACATATTTATCCCAGAGCTATGATACATCCGTCAAATTAAAAAGTAACAATGATTCAATTAACTAGCTTAGGGTGAACCTCAGAATACGATATTGCATTTAGATGAATTCTCTTTTAAAATGTCATATGCTTTATTCATCTGATAGATATGTTAAAAGTAAAAGACTGACTGAAGGAGTTTTTTTTAATAGACTGGTAACCTTACAATGTCTATACAAGTATAATACAGAAAACCATATTAAATAGTGTCAAGATAAGCTAAAATAACTGATAAATACATATAAGCACTGATAAGAACTGAAACACAATAATTTAAACACTCCATCCATCCATCCAAATGAAACAAATCAAGATCACATTACATTTCAATGTCGGTATATAATCTATTGTTTCCATTCAGTTGTACTCTGAAATGAGAGCAGTGATAAACCTGCTGATTTCACCATCACTAATCAGAGCTGTGATCTTTAGTAGTAATTTGTGAATTTAAAATAAAATTCAAGAATTGTAAAGATAATGTATTTGAGTGTGCTTGAGAAAAATAACTAGATTTAATCATTTTATAATGTGTGTGATTCGAGCTATAAGTTTAAGACCATGTCCTCTGTGAATATTTCAAAATAATATTCTTATCCCATTTTTTCTGCCCAATTTAATATTTAACTCTGTCATTTTTCCATCGCAATTGTTCCAACATTCAAACTTCAGGTGTTTTTTGTTGTTGTTGTTTTTTGCTTTCCCCCTGTGAGTTTTACATGACTTTTCTGTGACATACTTGAATGTATATTATCAGGGCCAAGGTTTTATATACCACACGATTTTTTTCTTTAACATGGTCACAACTGGAAGAACCACCTCTACTTATGTTCTTTGAAAAACAGAGAAATTCAAATTCCAGAGAATCGACTATGTTGTTGAAGGCTAAACTACAGAAGACAACAAAACGGCAATTTAGCTCACTCAAATGGACTACACAAGCATGTCTGATGAGCACACTTTTTATTTTCATTCTTATCTTATTCTTATAAGATACTAACTTAGTGTTTCCCATGTTAAAACGGTGGGGCAATTTGAGTTTGAACATTTATAGTAAGATAATGGTTTATTCACTTTTACTATTGAAAAACATAAATAAGGTTGTACTAATCCACTCTTTTTTATTATACTGTAGTCAGACTTCCTCGTGATATCCCAACAGTGATAACTATGTAATCCTTTATTCTCCCTATTGTTTCTTCCTTTCTCATGGGTGGAAATGTATTACATTCTTTTGTTTCCTTGAACTTGTTATTTCTTGAGGAATATACAATGTAATACACAACTTTGTCATTTACATATTATTTTATGATGTCTCTGAGTTTAATACTTTCGCTGATCCAAAAAGTTATATCTTTTATTTCTGTTTTCATTATTCCAAAGCAATTGGATGATGTGGTCATTAACTAAGAGAAGAAAACTACTAGTACAGGGCCTGAGGGGATTATCATGAATTCGGTTTTAGACAAAATTCCAAAATGTCTATTACACATTGAAGTAGAAATGCTGAGTAGGTACCTGGATATGTGAGTCTATGAAAGGGCAGGCCTATGCCCGCGGACTCCATCTTATTCTGTGTCCTTCACCGTGACCACACCTCCTCCCCTTGAGTAACCCCCCCCCCACCTGCCTAACAGGACTCGGACCCTTCCCCAGGACCCTTCCCCATCCAATCGGCTGAGGCCACAGCCATTACCTCACCAACTGCCCCTATGCCCCAATAAAACCTTTGTCCTTTTGAAACTCGCTCTCTTTCCCAGGTATCTCACCGCTGCATCCGTGCAGGTAGGGGATTGAGCTCGAGCTAGCTTGAATAAATGCTCTTTTGCTTTCACATTGGACTCGGCTCCCTGGCGGTATTTGGGGATCATGAATTCTGGGCATAACATCTAAATCCAGAGCAGAGGTTTAGGCTAGATATAAACATTGAGGAGTCATCAATTAACAGATGGTTGAGCTCTTATGAGCTCATCAAAGGATGAGTATAGTAAATGACAGGGAGGTCCCAGGATGAGCCATAGGACATTCAAGTTTAGAGAATGAAATGAAAAGGATCAATAGAGAACCTTGAGAAGTGTCAAACTAGTGAGGACAACCAAGGAAGTATGAAATCATGGAAGCCAAGTTAAAAAAAAAAAAAAAGTGTTTCAAAGAAAAGAAAATGACAATTTTACCAAGTTTGGAGAAATATAATTAAAAACAAAATCTTCTCCCAACTGAGAAATCCTTTTCACAAAGATAGTAGAGGGGAAAAAAAAAAAAAAAAAAAAAGCAACAACAGCATTTTTATTATCGAAAAATTATTAAGTTAGAACGTGATACATATATCACAGGCAAAACACTAAGAGATTGAAAAAATAGAAACAAATCTTACTCTTTTATATAGCCAAGCAGATACACACCATTGCATAAATGCTCCTTTTATTTTAAATGTTTATTTATGTTTGAGACAGAGAGAGAGAGAGAGAGAGAGAGCACATGAGCAGGGGAGGCATGGGGTGGGGGAGAGGATCCAAAATGGGCTCTGTGTTGACTGCACACCATCTTTTTTTTGCAGGGCTCAAACTCAGTAACTGTGAGATCATGACCTGAGCTGAAATAGGATGCTTAACTGACTGAGCCGACAAGGTACCCTACAAAAATGTTCTTAAGATAAATTATAATTAGTCTCCAAGAAAAAGGATTTGACTGCACTATTTGTGACAGGTACCTTATCTTTACTTGGTAACTGGAGTGACCATTTGTGTTAGCTAATTGGCTTTATCCAGAGGAGAAAAAGACTTCTCATATCTTTAGTACAGGAGATAGTTAGGAACTTGGACCAGGGTGCCCTCCAAAGACAAGCTCTCATCTTCCCAAACTGGAAGACAAGAGTCATCACTCTGGATGTTTACATTTCAAAGAGATGGTTCCCAGGAACTTGAGGAAGATATTTCTGGGTCATAAAGCTGATAAAAGACCCATCTAGTTTTCAAAAGGATTAATATACATTTCAAAGAGAGAAGAAAATACTTACATTTTCTAAATTACAAGTTTTCTGAAATAAATGCTCTAAGTAAAAAGTTAAAAGAAGTCCCTTTCCTTATAATCAAGAGGGAAAAAAAAATAAGCCTTCTGTTTTTCATTTTTATTTTCCCTCATACCAAATAATGCTTATAATAGGATAAATAAAATAAGAACTGAGAATTGACCTTTGGATTAGGAAACATTAGAGGCCCCTGGTGACTGGCATAGGCAGCTTTAGTAGGGGCACGTTTCTATTACAGTGGTTAAGAAGAAAAAAAAGGAAATAATGGATTGGGAGATAAGTAGAGAGGTATTTTGTGGAGTTCTGTATGAATGACACAGTGGGGTAAGAGCTACATGAGGAGAGACGAAAGAGACATTATCTTGACTAATCTTTTTTAATTTTTATTATTTTTTTTTAATGTTTATTTATTTTGAGAGAGAGAGAGAAAGAGACAGAGTGCGAGCAGGGGAGGGACAGAGAGAGACACACACAGAATCTGAAGCAGGCTCCAGATGGGGAGCTCATGGGGCTCAAAGCCATGAACTGTGAGATCATGATCTGAGCCGAAGCCGGATGCTTAATGGACTGAGCCACCCAGGTGCCCTGAGTAGTCTTATTTAAGGGGGCCTTATATAAAGGAGGAGACAAATAGGTCCTTACTGCTAGTTTTGTTCACTTTTACGATCAATTTAATCTACTATTTCAGCCACAGTTGTGATAATAAGGAATGTTGCCTGGCCACAGAAGAACATTTATAAAGGGGGTGTAGTGTCTAACAGAATTGTACGTACTAGCAAATGGCTAATAAACTAGGCCTTCCCTACTGAGGCATTTAAATATTAGATACACAGAGGGACAGAGCCAGTGCAGGAAAGTGTAAGATGAGTGATTAAGAATCAAAGGAGAGAGCAGAAGCTATGAGGAAGAATCCACATGCAGATTCCATGACATATGGACAGAATGTCAAGAGAATTACAATGATGGGGTTTTGGGCGCTGGTGGGGGTTCAGAGCCGATGGCCAAGAAAGAATTCTTGAAGACGTCTCTGGTGCAAAAAGGTGATTTTATTAAAGCGAGGGGACAGAACCCACGGACAGGAAGAGCTGCACTGGGGTTGTGCAGAGTGGCTGCTTATATATTGTGTAGTTGGGGGAGGTAAAGTAAAGGGAAAGTTTCTTAAAGGGATTTCCATATACTAAAGAGGATTTACAGATTACTGGAAGACTAGCTATTGTCAAACTAAGGTTGTTTTTCCCTGTAGCAAAGCATTATCATTAAGGTAGTAGGGGGTTCTTAGAGATTAGGTTATGGAGGAGATATTTTTAAACTGATGGGAGATTTTATCAGTTTAGCCATTTGTTTTCTGTCCTTTCCTTTGTTCTTAGGCAGCCAGGAGTGCCTGCTAATATCACAGTATGCCACCCACCTGGGGTGGGGGGTGGGGTATGCCAGCTGGTACTTTCCCCCCAGCTGGCCTTAGGGTCCCTCACCACTTACTACTAGTTTTTTCCCACTTTTCCATCAATTTAACCTGCTACTTTAGCCACAGGTGTGATCATAAGGAAGGTTGCCTGGCCAGAAGAACATTTATAAAAAGGCTGTAGTGTCATAGGCCTAACAGAATTGTACATACTGGTGGAGAATGGCTAACAAAGGCCCTCCCTACAGAGGCATTTAAATATCAGGTACACAGAGGGACAGAACCAGTGCAGGAAAGTGTAAGATGAGTGACAAGGAATCAAAGGAGAGAGCAGAAGCTATGAGGAAGAATCCATGTGCAAACAGATTCCATGTGATATGGACAGAATGTCAGAATTACAATTAGAAAGTGGTTCAGTATGTGCAATGTAATGACAAAGAGCTAGAGTTAAGTGAATGGCTCATTTGAGATTAATTATTATCTGTATGTCAATCTATATTTTGCTGCCTTACTCTAAAATTACAAGTAGAAAGAAATAGATATGAATAATCATATGAGACTTTTTTTTAAGATTTATTTATTTAAGTAATCTCTACACTAAACATGGGACCCCCCTCATGACTCTGAGATCAAGAGTTGCATGCTCCACCCACTGAACCAATCAGGTACTCTGTTAATGAGATTTTATTCATCACATCACATCCACTGAACAATATCTGGGTATCCTGGTTAAAGCCTGACTGAAACTTTTAATAGTAATAATAATAATAGCAACAATAATAATAGTAATAGCCCACTCTTAGTATCTCCAGTATACCAAGGGGAAAGATGAAGCACAGAGAAGTTTAGTAACTTGCCTAGTGCCACACAGGAGTCATCATTACTATGCCATAACTTGTTCAAATTCCTTCTCCTTTATCACTGTGACAATTCTAACTTAGGGGAATAAAAGCAGAAGGAGTAAGTACTGGGTTTTTTCTCTAGCCAGTCTCTTTTTATGGATTGATCATCTATTTATGTATTCAATAAATTCTGTATTGAAAGCTAATGTATGCCAAGCACTGTGTTAGGTGCTGAGGAATCAAACACAAGCAAGTCATGATATGCACTTCAAGAAGTTTATATTCTTCTGAGAGAGCAGAAAAACTGTAATTGTAAGTTGTTAAAAGTGCTGTAAAGAAAAATCAATGTTTTGAGATAGAGAATAAAAATAGACTCCTGCATGCCATATAACAAGTATCTGATACTGTTAAAGAAAAAAATATTGATGATATTTGTTAAAGATAATACGCAGACTTTATTCAGGACCATCACAATAGGTATAAAAACCACTGCATGGGGTTTTGTAGTAGGGAAGAGAAATTGGACTCAACTCCAAATACAACAAAGAAAAGTGGGAATTGGTAGCCTAGGTACAAAGTTGGAGTCAGAGAATGGAAAATTCCTGAGAGGAAGCATGAGTAGTAAGGGAGATTCTGTCCGAACTGACCTAACACAATTGTTGCTGGAGACAAGCAATGGTGATCAGATATCACTTGGGGGATGGAGGAAAATGAAGAGCTTTATTAGATATGAAGGGTGATCAGGTATCAAGAGTGAAGAGTTCCAATTAAACTGACTTAGCAGAATTCTGGTTAAAACTAGATTTTACAAGGAAGTACACCAATGGGCCTAGGAGAAGGTTCAAGAGCCTGACCAGTCTGGTCAAACTGTGCTAAAACACAGATACTATGTTCATCTTTCCTAACCCATACATTGGCAGTCAGGTAACTGAGCTGGTCCAAGCAAAGATGCCTCTACAACTAAGTTTTGGGGTTCTAACACAGTTATTTGTGAAAAAAACAAAAGGGAAAATATGTTCTAAGCGTTCAGTCAAAAGATTATACACCAATAAATTATCAGATACTTATTAGAGAAAGAAGAGGATATAGATTGAAAAGTTTTCTGAAGTTCATTAGTTTTATTTGCATCTTATGCTTATATTTGATGAATCTAGGACTTTATATCATAATAATATTCCCCACTGAAGTTATACTGTCTCTTTTCAATGATGGTTGATAGTCACATTTGTTGAACTAGATTGTCAAACTGTTAGTGGTAGTATTTATAAATGCTCATTGTTATAAAGAAAACAAACCAAACTGACCTCTGTTCATATAACCCCACCTGACGTAAGTTTTAGAGTGGAGTTTAGTGGTTAAGTGGGCTTAAGCAGGTTAAGTTTATGGATTTTGGTATTACATAAACATCTTGATTCTATCACTTAATAACTAATAATTACATTACCTGGGCAATATATTAATCTCTCTGAGCCTCAGATTACGTTATGTAAAATGTGAAGACTCAGAACATTTACCCAGAGGGCTGTAATGGGCATAGATGAAATTGTGTATGATTATTAGATCAGTCTTTCTAAGCTGTAATGGTAAGAGATAAAACTGGCAATAGCTTTTATAACTGAAATGTCTAGAGTGAACTTTCAGAAATGGTTGGATCCAGGGGCCTCAAAATGATGTTCTGAGATGCAATTCTTTCTTTGAATTTACCTTCTGTTTTCTTCTGCGTAGCCTTTATCTCCTAGAGTCTTCTCTATATGGTGATCTTCAGTAGACTTTTAGGGTTGTATTTTCCTTTGACATAATAAACATAGCAGAAAAATAGCTTTCCTTTTCCAAATAGTTAACCACAAAATTCTGGTATTGAGCCTCATTGAAATCTGCTGGGTAATCTTTGACCCAAAGACCACAGCCAGAGGGAATGTATATATTAATAGCCACAACCTGGTTCACAAACTCACCCACTGAAACCACATGGATTCTGAAAGGGCATGGTAGGTGGTTCTTCAAAAATCTGGATGCTGGTACCAACAGCAGAGGAAAATGGGAGCCAGTGGGCAAAAATAAATGATGTTCACCAAAGCATGTTACTACGGTGGCTGACACAGATCATGTTAGTACAGTGTCTGGTGTGTAATTATTACTCTGAAAAATTATTTTTAAAGATACAGTTATCAGGTTTCCCATACTGCTGGAGAAGATGAACTGTAACTTAGAAACCTAAAAGGAAAATCAAGAAAATGCCTGTTATAAAGGATTATTTGCTCTTTAACAGTCCCTCAGAGTATTATTAAATGACAATACAGTGCCAAAAATGTCCTTAATTGTAACTCCACATGTATATACATTTGCAAAGATACCTGTGTAAGTAGACAACTGTTTTAGAACATTTCTATCCCAAATGTTCTAACTAAATTTTTGAATCTTTAAGCATGAAGGCTGACAATGTATTCACCAATTCTTTAGGAAAACCAGAATACGGATGTTCTCCTCTATTTTTCAGTGTCCTTAGTGTCTTTTACTTTGGGATATATGGAGTAGGAACTCTTTAAGTACTTGTTGATAAGGTCAATAAAATAATGTAAACACATTTTTAAATCTATTAATAGGCATTTACCAATTTAAATTAATAGCCATATGTCAACACTATATTAGCCACTGTTTTTCAGGACATATCGTGGAAAAAACTGCTTTCTTTTCCATAATTTCCAGTTTAGGGAAACACATTCAGATGGACCATATCTTCACTTAATCTGAAAGAACTACTATCATCATGCACATATATTTGAATGTTTATTATTTCCTGCCATATTTTTCAAAAGCTGTTTTCATTCATGTGTGTGTAATATTTCCTAGCACTTTCATAACTTTTCCTGGGGATGTTGTTGGGTGGAGTTTGTTGTTTCTATGAGGTGAAGTAACAGATAAGTGTACCATTTGATTAGTTTTGAGAATTCTTTACACTCCTATAATCACCTTCTCAAGTAGGATGAAAGATACTTCCATCATCTTAGAAAATTTTCTAGTGTCCTTTCAACTCCATCTCCCACTGTAACAACCTGACATCATAAATATATTTGTTTATTTTTTCTATTATCATAAGTCTTATCACATATCTTGCTTTGCCTGTCCTAGAACTTCATATGAATGAATCACACAGTATGGATTTTTGTGTGTCTAGTTTCTTTCACTCAGGATGTTTTTGAGATTCATCCAGGTTTTCTAATGTACCTATACTTTATTCCTTTTTATTTTTGAGCAATATTCAATTACATGAGTAAATGACAGATTTTAAAATATTTTTTTTTCTGTTAAGGACTATCTGGCTGTTTGCAGCGTTTGGTTATTAAGAACAAAGTTTCTAGTAACATTTCTTGCCAAGGAGTTCTGCAGAAATACAGGTCCATATGTAAGATTGAAACTATGGGGTCAAAAAAACAGGTATATTTTATTTTTTAAGGAAGTGACAAGTTTTCCAAATTGGTGGTTCCATTTTACACTTTCATTCACTAAGTATTAAAATTCTGGCTTCTGCAAATCTTTGACATCATTTGGTGTTAAAGTTCAGTGATGAAGTTTAATCATTTTAGTGGTTAGCTAGTTATAGTCACTGTAATTTTAATATGCATTTCCTGATGGCAATTGATTCTCAACATTTTTTTTTCAAGCCCTTGTTGTCCATTCGTTGATTTGGTGTATCAGTTTGTTTGGTTATTTTACTTTCTTTCTACTAGCAGTTGCCTTTTTTTTATTACAGACTTGTAGAAGTATTTACATAGTTTGGATATTAGTACTTTGCCAGATGTATGTGTTGGAGATATCTTCTCCTATTTTGCAACATACAAACTTAATGTATGATTTAATTAAAAAATATTTTAAAGTGTTATGAAGTCTAACCTGTCAAGGTATTTTACAGTTATTCCCTTGTCTTCTCTGTAAGAATACCCTTCCCCAAATGATGAAAATGCCCTCTCTCTCTCCATATATATTAACTTTTGGTAAAACTATCAATTAAGCAAAGTTGGGTATAGTGCTGTTCAGGACTTCTATATCTTCATTGATTTTCTGTCTACTTATTCTATTGATTACTGAGGAAGGAGTGTTGGAGATTCCTGGAACTATTTCTCTTTTAAGTTCTATAAGCTGTTGCTCTGTAATCCGAGCAGCTGTTATGGAAATATAAACATTTAGGATTCTCATATATTCTAAATTACTTGACCCTTTTATTAGTATTAAAAGTCTCTCGTGGGGCACCCTAGTGGCTCAGTCTGTTAAGCATCTGACTCTTGATTTTGTCTCAGATCACCACCTCATGGTTGTGAGACTGAGTCCTGTCAAGCTCTGTCTCTCTGTTTCAAAATAAATAAATAAACATTTAAAAAAAATCTTTCATACACCTGGTAATATATATGTTCTAAAGTCTACTTTGTTTGCTACTCTAACATTCTTAGCATTAATGCATGACATACCTCCTTTCTTTCTTTTACTTTAAATCTATTTATGCCTTTATAGTTAGAGTCATTTTGGCACAGACAGAAAAAGTTTAGTCTTTTGTAAAATGTTTATCTTACGTTTTCTTTTATTTGAAATATTTAGAACATTTATTTTGAAGGTGGTTATTCATTCATATGTTTGGGTTTAAATCTACATCTTGTTACTCATCTGTTATTTGTAATCTCTATTCTTTGCTTCTTTATTTCTCTTTTCCTACATTTTTTTATTTGTAACTTTTATTGAGGTATAATAAACATACAATAAGTGTATATATTTAAAGTGTATAATTTGATGTTTTGATGTACATATACTCTTATTAAACCACCAAGAGTCAAAATAGCAGATATTTCTATCATCCACAAAACTTACCTTCTACCCTTTATTTATTTATTTAGTTATTTTTTTTATTTTTTATTTATTTATTTTTTAATTTTTTCAATATGAAATTTATTGTCAAATTGGTTTCCATACCACACCCAGTGCTCATCCCAACAGGTGCCCTCCTCAAAACCCATCACTCACCCTCCCTTCCCTCCCACCCCCCATCACTTTCTACCCTTCAATATTGCCTCCCTTTGCACTCTTTCGCATGACTCCTTCCCCCTCCAGGAAAGCATCAATCTGTTTTCTGTCCCTTTAAGTTAGTTTCCATATTCTATAATTTTATTTAAAGAGAATAACTGGGGCACCTGGATGGCTCCATCAGTTAAGCATCTGAATTTGGATCAGGTCATGATATCATGGTTCATAGGTTCAAGCCCCATGTTGCACTCTGTGCTGAGATCTTAGAACCTGGAGCCTGCTTTAGATTCTGTGTCTCCTTCTCTCTCTCTGCCCCTTCCCTGCTCATGCTCTGTCTTTCTGTCTCTCAAAAATAAATAAACATTGGGAAAAAAAAATTTTAAAAAGAGAACACAATATGTACTAATTTAGGAAAGGGTCTGGCTTCTTTTATTTGGCACAATGATTTTAGAATTATACCAAATAGCAATGTTTCATTCTTCTTTCTGGCATGAGTAGTATTTATTTATACCCAGTAGTATTGTGGAGTAACTATTTACTTATGCTACAATGTGTTTTTATGGACATTTGAGTTGCTTCAAGCTTTCTAGCTGTTAATGTACATCTGGGTTGTTAAATTTTTTTGTCTATTACAACTAAAACTGCTATGAAAATTCACGTACAAGTCTATGTATAGACAAAAGCTTTGATTTCTCCAGAGAGTATATATATTTTTTATTGTTTTGTGTAGAATTAGCATTTATTTATTAAATAAAATGTCTTCCTTAGCCAGCGAAGCCACCGGGGTTAGGGATTTTCTTTGTGGGGATGTTTTGAGATAAAATTCATCTTTTTAATAGATATTGGGCTATTGAGGTCATCTAATTCTTCTTTAATGAGGTGTATAGTTTAGTAAGTTTGTATCAATCAAGAAATGTGTCCCTTTCATCTGGACTATAAAATTTATTCCCATATTTTTCATTATATTCTCTTATTATATTTTTAATATCAGTTGAATCTTCAGTATTATCAACTTCCTCATTTCTGTTATAGGTAATTTGTGTCTTATCTTTCTTCTGCTCAGCAAGAATTTTACCAATTTTATCGATCTTTTTAAAGAAACTGTTGGATTTTATTGATTTTTATCATATTTCATTGATTTTATCAATTGTTTTGCTGTATTTCTCTTTATTTCATTTTTACCTTAATTTTATTTTTTATTATTCTTATTTTGTATATAATTTGCTCTCCTTTTCTAGTATCATACTTTGGACACTGAGGTCACTGATACGATTTCTAACGTAGGCATATGGTGTTACCACCTCTGCTTGAGCGCTGGTTTATTAGCATCCAACAAATTCTGGTCTATTGTAATTGTTTCCTATCCACCTAGTTCAAAATAATTCCTGACTTCTCTTTTGATTTCTTTGGTTATCCATGGGTTTCCTCCTACCTTGACTTGAACTGAACATTGCTTTAATATTTCATTTGTTCTCTGCTTTCGTCTTACTATTCCCATTGTTGTATTTTTTAGCAATTACTCCATAATTCACTGAATATAACTTTAATCATCATAATTTTCTTTGCATAGAATATGAAGCATTGTATATTAATAATATGCCTCATTTTCTCCTACCTTTTGTGCTATCATAATGCATTTACATATGCATGTTTTAAACATAAAACATACATTTTTTAAAGTTTTTAATTTCATTTATTTATTTATTTTGAGAGAGACAGTGTGTGAGCAAGGGAGGGGGACAAAGAGAGAGAGAGAGTCCCATGCACGTTCTACACTGCCAGCATGGAGCCCAACACAAAGCTCAAACCCACAAACCGTGAGATCATGACTTGAGCTGAAACTGAGAGTCAGATGTTTAACTGACAGAGCCATCCAGATGCCCCAAAACATGTATTTTTATTTAAATATTCGATGTCTTTGAAATAAATGTTTAATTAGAAAAAAAATAATTATTTGACGTTTTATCACATATTTACCACTGCTAACACTGTTCATTCCTTTTGGTAGATAGAACTTGTATTTATATTTCCTTCTGATTTAAAAACTACCTTTAGCATTTCCTTTAGTTCAGATATCCTAGCAGCAATTTTTCTGAATTTTTTTCCTCTGAACATATTTTTTGACCTACAGTTTCAAAAGATATTTTAGCTGCATATAGAATTCTAGGTTACATTTTTCTTTCTGTCTCCTCAGTACTTTAAAATGTCATTTCAGGGGCGCCTGGGTGGCTCAGTCGGTTAAGCGTCTGACTTCAGCTCAGGTCAGGATCTCGTGGTCCGTGAGTTCGAGCCCCGCATCCGGCTCTGGGTTGATGGCTCAGAGCCTGGAGCCTGCTTCCGATTCTGTGTCTCCCTCTCTCTCTGCCCCTCCCCTGTTCATGCTCTGTCTCTCTCTGTCTCAAAAATAAATAAACGTTAAAAAAAATAAAAAAAAATGAATAAAATGTCATTTCACTACCTTCTCATTTGAATACTTTCTGAAGAAAAATTTTGTTGGCAGTATATCTTTGTTTTTCTGTGTGATTTGTATCGTTTTTTTCCTGTTTCTCTTTACATCTAGATTTTTACAAATTGATTATGATTGTCTTCTGGAGATGGGCTTTATGTTTATTCTGCTTGAGATTGGTTGCCATTATATCATCTCTAAATTTCCAATTTGCACTGAAAGTTGAAAGATTTCAGCCATTATTCCTTTCGGTTTACTCTATTTTCCTCCTCAATTTTAATTGCACACGATACACAGCTTGATATTACCTCAAAAATCACTGGTATCTTTTTATTTTTCAGTATTTTTTTGTCTCTGTTCTTCTTTTTGGGAATATGTGTTGCTGTCTTCAAATCCATAGATTTGTTTTTTTTTTTACAAATGTCTAAATTCAATTCAGTCTAATGTAGTATTATTTTTGATATAGTATTATTCATACCTAAAAGTTTAATATTTTTCTGTTATATCTTTTATTTCCCTCCTCTATGTGTATAAGCTTTTCCTGAGATCCTTGAACATATTTTTTAATGTTTATAATAGCTTCTTTAACTCCTTTACTGTTAATTCCATTTTCTCTTTTATTACTTGATCGGTTTCTATTGGTTGATTTTTTAAATGTTTATTAGTAATACTTACTTATTTTCATGTATTGCTATATTTTATTGAATCTTCATCACGATGTTTTCTGTGTGTATTGTCAAGTTTTATACTTCATATTCTCCCAGTGCCTCAAAATCCCCACCAACAGGCTATGAGCATCCTGCCCAGGTAACCAGCTGCACCAGTGTGGTAAAACTGGCCCCTGCCACAAGACCCCCTTTTCCCCGATTGTAACCTCATAACATCCAAATGCACCGATAAAATCCCCTTACACCTTTTGCTTGTGTACTCCACCCTGACCTCAATAATGGCACTTGCCCATCATGGGTCCTCACTCCCTCCCAGATTTCAACTTGCTTGGTTGAGCTTGCTCCCGGGCATGCTTCCCTTATGGCCACCTCCTTGGTATATGGTGCCTTCCTCTTCTAGGAACTGTGAATATAATAAATCCTTTAATTTTGCATGCCTCTCCAATCGTGATTTCTGAATTTGTGCTGGAATGATCCTTAAAGACTCCACAGGGGAGACTTACTCTGACACTTAGAACACATTGTTATTGTGTGATGGATATTTTGTATTATTTTTAAGCAGCATGTAACTTACAGATTAGCTTGATCTTTTTCAAGGGTTTTTGGTTTTGTTTTGCTTTGTAAAGATGTGTACAGAAGGTTGTCCTCTAGGGATATTTTAATCACAATACTATGATAGTATAATGTTACCCTTTGAGGTCTCTCAAGAATGCCCCATATATTTGATGAGGTGTTTACAATCAGACTGAAGAAATATGAGCAATCCTCTCTTGTTTGTGAACCCTGAGAATTTTTCATTTGTAGCTTCCCAGTAAAGGTGGTTTCCCTGGCAATAGTTCCTTGCTAACCTCAGGGAATTTTTTTGTATGTATGCACAGATGGTATTTACTCAAAGACCTCCATTTTCTGGAACATAGTCTTTTCACAATTCTGTCCACTGTAGCCCTGTCCTGAAATTCTAGCCACATTGGCCTCCCCATAAATGATCTAACTCCTTTGACTCTGATTTTTTTTTTTTTTTAATTCACCAAGAGCACTAGATTTTTTTTCTTGGCATAAAGCTGGAACAGTTTTAGTGCTCATCTTGTTGATTTTTCTTCTTGCTGAAATCACAGTCCATTATGACCATTATGCAGAGCCTTAAAACTATTGTTTCACATATTAAGCACAATTATATATTTATTGATGATAGAATACAAGTCCTATAGTAGTTACACTTTCAAATTTAGTATAAATCTGCTTACCTATTTTTAGTGTAAAATCTGCTTACCTATTTTACATAATAGTTTAAAGTGATGAAAATACATCAAAAGTATTGAGAAATGTTTACTTGAAATGTTTAGGCAATGAAGGCTCCTACCCAGGAATTTTCCCTCAATAATTTTCTCACCTTATGTTATTAGAAGCTAACAATTATACCTTTGAAAGGTCTCTAAACAAATCATGTATTTATTACCATTATACAGACCTCAGTATGGCTGCCTAATTCAGATGTACCAGAAACCAGTTTTCTGGTACTTATTATTCATTCTGGTACAGATTACAATGTTCTGATATTCTTCAGGCATTTTCCTTTCAGCTATTAAAATTATTTACCATTTGAAACAAATTCCCCAGGAATACTTATAATTAATCCCCACCATTCACTGAGGTAAACTGAAAGCCCCTCTCTCTTTCTTATTTAGTTAAATGGAACTAAGTAACCTAAAATTTTTATTAAGATAGTGAACAGAATCTCATGTTTTACAGTACACATTTGGCTGTAATACTGGATCAAGATGACAATCCATGAGAATCCTGATCTTATCTTTGTTTGGAAGTTGTAGCCAATGACTTGTGGGGCCTAAAATTTAAGTAAAAGTCTGACTGAAGATGAGGCTTTGAGTATTTGTACACCACTAATATATAGCATTATGAGAAGATTTCTAAAAAGCGGAATAAGATTGTTTCTTCTGTTATAAACCTACAATAAGAAGTAACAAATTTCAGTCTACAACTCTCCAATTCTGAGAGGTTAAAAATATCCATTATGTAACCATATTTTAAGAAGCTAACCCTGCCTATTATTTTTGTACTTGCTAAATATAATGACCAGAAATATACTAGAACATTAGAATTTGAATAGAGGGTAAATTCTAATGCCCCCCAAAAGTTACTTGTCAAAGTCAAAGTCCTGACTGACAAAGATTTAAATGCTGTGTGTTAGAATGAACCTCTCTGAAAGGATTTTGATTGTTCCACGTACATATAACAAATGCTACTCAATCATTATTTACACTTAATCACTGGATGAGAATGACAATATTCCTTGTTATAGGACACACACTATGACAATATTCAAAGTAGTCTGGACTGTGCAGTGATATGTAAAGTTATATCACAAAGAAATTATATGAAATTAAACTGTAGAAAATTTAAATTTAAGAGATGACACCAAAGTCATGGGAGAATACACTGGGTATCAGTAGATTTGATTTTAGGGAATTATCATGGAGAAACAGGTAGAATATGATAAAAATATGCATTTATATTCTGGCTGGGGTGAGTCTACAGGAGGTGTTAACTTTTTAGTTTTCACAACTTGTGCTAATGTAGGATGTGTATTCGCTAATTGTCAAGGATTCCTGATTGATGAATAATATTCAATAAGGCCTATTCTGTATCAGAATAAATTCATGTATTTTTCACTTATTGCTCTTGTTTCATCCTCAACATGACACAATGAAGCTTCTACCATTATTTGTGCATTATTGCACATAGAATTTAAAGCGAAGAAAAACTACTAATGCCAAGTCACTCATTAAACATTTATTGAGCAACTCCAGGAAATGTGGCATGGTAAGTGAGGAGAAGCTTGGGTAGACAGACATACCTTACTGCCTTTGTTAAATTACTTAAACTCTCTGTGCTTCAGTTTATTCAACTTTAAAGTGACTACGATTACAATATTTACCTTTCGGGTTAATATAAATATTAGAAACCATATATGTGTATAGCATATATTAACTGAAGTAGTTGATTCCATACAAGATATTCTAACTCAGTAACAGACTTATCTGATACCGCTGTGGTAAGGTGGCAAGCGCTATATGAGATACATTGCGCTCATTACCTTACTTAAATGATGCTTTCATTTCTGATAAATTGGAATTTTTACAATGACGAGTAACCCAAGGATCATATAGTAAAAGTAATTGTATCGATTTATTTATTCACTCTGCAACATGTATGGAACCCTTGTTATATATTAAATATTATGTAAAGTCCTTTGGATTCAAAGATGAATACAGTTCATGATGGAATATAAGGCTGGTAATGTATCTAAGTGCATTATAAAGCATCCTATACCAAAAATTCTTGAGATACGTAGAGGGCATTGTGGTTTACACAGTGATTTCACATACATTATCTTATTTATACTGTTAGATATGTAAAATAGGGTCATTATTTTACTTTTTTGTGCACAAATTCACTTTTATCAAACTCTATAATGAATGTTGTGGCATGTCATTTTCCATTATGTAACAATTTATTGGCCAGGTTGTTATTGTAAAATTACATAGAAATTGGTGTTATAATAGTAAGTCCTTCTGAAGACAAAGCTAGAAATCAAGTTTATTGTGCATGTTGTGAATAGAGAAGAAATTGTTATGAGGATGGGCAGAATGGATGTTTGACATAAAACAGTATTAATTAGGTACTATAGTATCTTTGTCTCCCTTATCAGCATTTGGCCTCCATTCTACACCAACCCAATTTCCCACTCAAACATTATTTTACTGATTTTGTAGAAAAGAAAACAAAACAGAGTGAGACATTTATAATGTATTTTAACTCATGGAAGCAAAAAAAAAAAAAAATCGATAAATATTTCTTCTCCAATACTTAACTGTGTGTGGTAACACTAATTTGTAGTCATTGTTTTAATGTTTAATTGTAAAAATTATCATTCAAAAGTAAATAACCAATTTAAAAAAAATGATAAAATGCTGGTATAAATATGTCCTTAAATCAAAATTAGGTATTTTAGAGCTCTCATAATTAAACAGTATTTTATATACTTACATTTGAGTTTGTATTTATATTACAAAAGCATGAACAAAAATGTCTTAAAATGCTTTGTGTTAGTCTGAGACAAAGTATAAACATCTATCTAGATATTTATACTTTGGCTGCAATTGTACTCTATAGTGGTTTTAAACTTGATTCTTTAAAAATTTAATAGTGCTTCAAATTTAATCATTTTTGTACTGCTGTTCTGCCGAATAGTACAGAAATATACTAACACTTAAACTAGATATCCCGTTTTCTTGGGGGTGTATTGTTAAAATTTTTATCTACTGGGAGAAAAATAGATTGAATGTATCTTCTATATCCTATTTTGTTTTTAAATCCTTTAAGCTGGAAAAACAGTTTTTAAGTAAACAAATTACCTGGAGTATTATAAATGTCTTCAATGTTTTTATTTCTTTCATTTCATAATTTAAGATCTTGTTCACAGGAAGTGTCTTCACTAAAATGCAGACTGAGAGTTAAACATTTTAGAGCTCAGAGGGACTTTCAATTTCATCTGGTCCATCTCAAAGTAATTATATGAAAATAGTAACATTCAGGTAAACCATTTGGCCTCTGTTTCCAAAGCTCTCAACTTAGCTGGATTTTGATGTAGACTGGGCATTGAGAACTCAAATCCATCCATGGCCAGGAAGGAAACGTGCACCTGTGAGACAGCCAGGGAAGGATTTAGGGCTGTGTATTTCTCTTGTGAAATGGAGACAGCACACCAACCTAAATTTGGTCAAATCTACTAACAAAAAAAACAAACAAAATACATGAACCAATCAAACAAGCAACACAGACTGAGCCAGCCCTTCTTAATAAGGCTGCTGGCCTGATCTGGCTGTGAGTTTGAGACCTGTGACTTAGATCCTTCACTCCAAGACTCTTCCAATTTGACCTAGTTTCTAATGTTAGAAAAAGAAAGGTACACCTTGCTTCACTTAAAAGAGTAGATCAAGAAAATTTCCCAAATAGGTTTTGGAAAAGTGTCATACGAAGATTACCATTTACTGACTTCCAAATACTGATTGCTTTCATCTTTGCCTGAGACCTGTGTTTGGAAGAGAATAATGGTTTAAAAAAACAATCCCCCAGCTTAAGTGTTCCTGGAAATAGTTTACTGCAAAGAATCTCTTTTCCACTTAGAGTTTGCAGATGACCCCTTTTTACACAGACCTTCCAAATTCTGATCCTTTGCTTCATAAATTGGTAGCTGAAGTGTTTGTACTCACTAACACAAGCTAAATACGTGATCTATCCAACCTTTAGTTCAGTTTCTTCTTCCTTTAGGTCACTGAACTTGGACCCACCTTCAGTTGAGCCAGGATTATCCTTTCTGCTGATCTCAGGAAAAGACACTCCCTGATCCTGTCTCCTCACACCACCCACCTCTTCCAACTCAGCCTGCTGCATTCTCCCTAGCTTTGTTTACTCTTGTCCTGAAAGAAAAGCCTATTTTCTGCTCAATCTTTGGGACACTTGCTGATCTTATGGTGGGAGCTTTCTCCCTATTGCAATAGTCTCCCTTTTCCTCATTTTAATAATTCTTTCAAATAAAGTTTCTCTTTACTTACTTCTGAATTTTTTTTATTTGAAAAGATATAAACCACTTAAAAAATCCTAAGATTTTTTAAAGTATTATTTTCACAAAAATGTTAATGAATCTATTTTTAATTTTTAACAGTTTTTGTTATACAATATTCCAAAATATACAAAGAATAATAACACTCATATGCCCACCATCAGCTTTCCCAAATATAAACACTTTTGTATATTTATGTAAAATTTTTTCAAATAAAAAGATAAGAACTTACAAATAATTTAAGATTTCCATATATCTTTCCTATATTTCATTGCTCTGTATGGCTACTGAAAGGTAAACATTCTGAATCTGAGTTTCTCATCCTTATGCTTGCTTTTGCATTTTCACTGAATATTTATCATCTTTGTACCCCTTTGCAATTTGAGGTTTTAATTGAAATATATATATATATATATATATATACACACACACACACACACACACACACACACACACACACATTTTACATTTAACCACATCAATATAGACAGCTCTAGCCAATTATATTTTCATTGTCATTGCATATGAAGTTGTTTATTACGTTATTCTATAAAATAACAGGCAGATTTTCTCCAATATTGCCAGCATTCCCAATACCTCACAAACAATATTGCAATGAACTTTCTAATATATGTCTCATTATGTATATGTATAAATTTGATTTTAATGGTATATACTTCAGGCAGACTAACAGGACAATAAGAACTGGATTTCCTTATGCTTGTCTTCAGTTTTATTAGATATTGACAAATGCTTCTCCAGATGACATTCACAAGATAAATTCTACTTGACAATGATGCATTTTTAATACACTGTGGAATCTGACTTCCTATTATTTTATTTAGTATTTTATATCTATGTTCCTAAATGAGCTTTTAATAATATTTTCTGCTCTTGTTCTATTCTTGTTTTATTCTACTTTCATAAAATGAATTGGGTAACATTCCCTATTTATGTTCAATTTTAATTCTCTTCATTGCATTGTAAATCATGGGAATTAACAGTACTTTAGAGATTTGGTACAACATGGTTTAAAATAATACATATTCAGTGACTTTTGCAAGGGCATTGGGATGTTTTAGAGCCATCAAATTTCTGTAAATGTAGTTTTAAAAAGTTATGCTACTTCTTCCTGAACGAATATGCTAATAAATGTTTGTTCATAAAATGTCATTTTTTTCTGTTTCAAATTTATAGTTGTATATTTACTCACAGTATTTTCTAATATTTAAACCCTTGTACTTCAATACTTCAGTCTCTTTTATCACTGTTGCTTTTTATTCCCTTTCTAATGTTGGTTGCTATAATTACCGTAAAGCAAATATAGTTGCTTTTTAGATGGCAAGCAGTGGAATATTGATGAATTCCTGCAGTTTAAACTAATTTGTGCCATTCACTTTATTAAGAAAAAATCATCTGTGTCTGTCCTCATTAGTGTTCCTTAGTTTTTCCTTTTGTCCATTTATACTTTTAATGTTTTTTCCCATGTATTTCTGTAAGTTTTTCTTATATTCCTTTACTTACCCTATTGGCATGAATATATATCTATCTATCTCTATATCTATATCTATATATAGATATAGAGATAGATAGATAGATAGATAGATATAGATATAGATATATCTCCTTATTATTAGAACTTTGTTTAAAACATAAATTTAACTGTTATTTTAGCTACATCTTGAAATTTTTCACAGGTGGTACATTCATCACTGTTTAAGAAATCTTTATAATTTCCATTATGATTTTTTCTTTAATATGTTATTTAAGTGTGTATCTTAAGTTTCCAAATATATAATTATAATATATAAAATTATATTTCCATTTATCACTGAGGATTACACAGGATTAGATGATCACATCTGAGGCATACAAATCAGAGAATTTACCCAGTCTCAATCTTCCGTAAATAATTTCAAAGACACAAGCAATTAAAAGGTTCTGAGATGAAGAGAGAGGTTCATGAGGACAAAGTTTGCTCCTATGGTCCTTCCTTCTCAGCTCTTGTTTCCCAGATTAAATAAGTTTTAAGTGAGGGTTGTGTGATTTCTCAAACAGCGAGAAACATTTTAATTGTGGACTATTTTTATATCTCTAACATCTCTATTCCAGGAAGTTATACAGCTTCATAAATCCCAGGGTTTATTTACTACAGGAAATCCTTAGTGGATGACATCTTTCTAAAAGCATTTCAGTGACAGATCTCTTCTTTCCGACAAATATCATTATCCTAGAATTTATGTAAATGAAATTTTACAGTAAGTGGTCTTTTATGTTTGGCTTCTTTTATTAGTACAATAGTTTGAGAGTCTTCCCTGTAGTTGCCTACCAGTGATTTTTTTTTTCTTTGAATTGCTTCTTCCAAAGATAGACTCTTAGTTATTATGTCTTTAGCCATATTATTTTTCAACCGTATTTTATTCTAGTCTTCTGTGACATCTGTTACATGTGAATTGGAGTAATTCAATTTCTTTACCGCATCCAGTAACTGTTTATATAGAAAACTATATCTGCTGTCTATTTCTACAACAGTGTTGTGTTCTAAGTAAATTCTTCTGTAAAATATTTTTTTTTAAGTTTGTTTATTTATTTTGAGAGAGAGAGAGCCAGCGAGTGAACTCATGAGCAAGGGTGACCAGAGGAGGGGCAGAGTGAGAGAAGAAAGAGAATCCCAAGCAGGCTCTGTGCTGTTAATTCAGAGCCTGATGTGGGGCTCAAACCCATGAACCATGATATCATGACCAGAGCCAAAATCAAGAGTCAGACTCAACGGACTGAGCCACCCAGGTGCCCCTCCTCTGTAATATTTTCTAAATCACTACTTTTGGCTTTGACACTATAGAGATAGAATTATCATGACTGTTGTATATTTTTTCAACGATGATACTTTCTCATTGTCTCCTATATCCAGCATCTCTTGTTTCACTTCTGCCTGTTTTCTTATTTTTACAATTTTTATGTAACTTTAAACATTTTCATAATAAACATATTCAAAAGCTTTTCAGATGCTTCTGTAATATTAACTTACTATTCCAAGTTTTCATTTTGATTGTTG
This sequence comes from Panthera pardus, assembly GCF_024362965.1. NCBI lineage: Eukaryota > Metazoa > Chordata > Mammalia > Carnivora > Felidae > Panthera > Panthera pardus. Next base: position 36,225,686 of record NW_026526766.1, read on the forward strand.
TGTTTCTTAGAATTAGAATGTTTGCATATGTTTTGAAGTTCCTTTTGTTGATTCATTTTTAGTTTATTTTTCTACTTTTAACTTTCTCTTTCTTTTTTTTTCTTTCTCCCTATCACCACTCTTCCTTATTTAGATTTTCCTGCAATGTATTGCCCAGGCCCCCTATTTATGACAGTTTTAATATGTATCTTTGAGTTCCTGCCTTCTTTTGATATCACAGCTATAGTTACCTCTTTAATGGACTGTTTGGTTCATATTTCTGAATAAGTTTGCTTCTGAAGTGTTCTTATCTCCTCAAAACTTGAGCTTCCGGTAAGCAATAACCACTGTGATTGCACTGGAAGTTTTATTCATCATCCATTCCTGAAGATGGGGGAAGTAAGGGCAAGTCCTGCCCTAATCTCAGTATTCAAGCATTGAACTTAATTCTGCTCTCTCACCTACAGAGCACCTTCAGCTTCTGTTACCTCCATTAAGTCCATATCTTAGCCAAAACTTCCTCACAAGGAGCCCCATATGACTGTGAATTCACCCCTGCTGCACTTTTCTATTTTTTTCTAGTTTATTTAGTTTTGGCTCTTATAGTCCAATATGTCTTTTTGGTTTTAAGTATTTTTTTTCTAATGTTTTCTTTATTTTTGAGAGAGAGAGACAGAGAGACAGAGAGACAGAGAGGGAGAGAGAATGAGTGGAGGAGGGGCAGAAAGAGAGAGGGGGACAGAGGATCCAAAGCAGGCTACACGCTAACAACAGTGAGCCCACGGCGGACTCGAACTCACAAACTGTGAGATCATGACCAGAGCAGAAGAGGATTCTCAACTGGCTGAGTCACCAAGGTGCCCCTGGTTTTAAATATTTTAAAATTTATCTATCACTGGTATATATTTGGAGCAGGACATTTGGAGCATGAACTTGTTTAGCTTTGCTGACTGTAGGTCTCACTACATAAAAATTTAAAATTTCTATAATCCTAGACTATCTTTCCTTATGCTTTAATTCAGAATTTCTGGTTCAGGTGAAGGCATCTGAAATCAAATTAACCTTGCTACTGACATTTAATACTTTGAAACACAGGCTATAGGAACTTTTACTATTCCATTTCTTTTTTTTTCTTGTTTTCTTTTTTTTTCCCAGTCTCAACAATTGAAGCTCACATGGGCTATGCCTTTTTCCTTCTTCTTCTTCTTCTTCTTCTTCTTCTTCTTCTTCTTCTTCTTCTTCCCTTAAGAACATACAGCTTCTGCTTCAAAGAAGAAAAACAAACAGGAATTCTGGACTTTCCTAAGTAGGTCTACATGCTATCAAATCAACCCATATCTATTGACATTCAAGACAGAGTTGAGCCTTGTGCAGTACCAAGGAAAATAATACTTCGCAGTTAATACCTTTATAAGTATTGACTGTAGGGCTAGAAGATCTATATTCTTCTAGGGACATCTCTCTTATGAGAAAGAAAATATGTAAGATATTGAATACTACAAACAAATTCAAATCCTGGAATTTTTATAGTCGAATAAGAAAGAGAACTTCAGTTTTCTAGTTACGTGCACAATTTGAAATGAACAAAAATTTTTTAAATGTTATTTTCTTTATAAAAATTACATAGAACAAGGGGAATGAATTCTTATCTCAGCATCAATTAAACACACGGTTTTTGGTTTTAGTGAAGGTGCCACTGGTACTTACATCCATCTGAGTTTGCTCTCTTGATCCATATCTGAAGAGGAAGCTTTTTAGTATGCTGTCTGCAAATATTTTTTATATTGTAATACTTCTGTAAAAATACTATAATTCTGCATATAAAGAAATAAATGTGTCTTGAGTACAATATAAAATTTTAGAAATACATTTAGAAAAGTAAACATAGTTTGAATGCTCAAATGTATTAAATGAAAATAATTGTTCTGAAAATTGACTCTGTATAAAGCATTTTATAGTTTAATTATTTGGGTTCTTTTTCTCTTATGGAAAAGATGGCACATGAGTTGCATATGAAGTAATGAATTACCAAAAATGCCCTACTGGCTATGTCTACACAGTGCATGGAGACTGGTAATTACTGGTGAAATGTGGGTGGCATGTACAGACAGTCTAGAATAAGGTAGCCAAGACTTTACTTTTCTTGGTATCTTCTCATTTATTTGGGCAAAAATGGAAACAAGAGGGCAGAGCTTGGTGATGGTGATGATTAGAATTTAAGTATTTAGTTACCAGCTATATCTCTGCAACACTAAGCAGTATATTCATGAGAAGTTGAAAATACAGACTCTGTTCTTTATTACTGTTGATACTCGTCATCACTGTAAGGAAATGTCAGTGGAAAAATACAAACTTTTATCTGTATAGAGTTTTCGGGAACACTAATACTTTGACAATGCTTCATATACATTTCCTGTCACCTAAAGGTTAGAACACTGCCCTAAATATTAAGAAGGTGCTTACAAGACAAGATTAACTGTATTGTAAGTATTTATGCTAGCACTTTTGCTCTGTTTGCTTAAAATTTCTCTTTTCATTCTGATCAGCTTAGAAAATACCTAATTAACTTATGACACTCAGATACTTTTATTAATGTCTCCCTCAGACAAAACCAATCACTACTTCTTTTTTGTCTCCAGTTATCCAAAAATGATACTACTGAGTAAAATCAAATGGTCTTTGAAGACAAAGACCATTTGCTCTCTTGCAACCATAGAATGGTTATTGGCACAATGGATTGTTAGTAATAGGGAGATCAGTCATAAAACATATTCTTTCTGTTTCACTCGATCTTTATGACCAATAGACAGTGACATTTTGGGTGAGGATTAGCTATATATTCAGAGTTTATTAAATGGTAATTTAAAAAGGATCTGTTTCTAATTAAAAGTAAACCAAATACTGACCTTGACTGTTTAGAAATATGTATGCACTTTATTATAACTTAGATAATGATGGGATTAAATATAAGATAAGTGAAAGTGTCATATAGAAAAAAGGTCTTAAAAGTAAAGGAGCACAGTAAGTATACATTTCAGTACTTATGAAATAATTTCAAGCAGGTATAACCTTGGGACTTTAGTGTAAAAAAAGAGATATTTAATCCCTAATTATTTATTATATTTCTATTATGTAATTACTATTATAACATATATCTGACATATATAAAGTGGTAAAAGAGAACATTTTATATAGTCATGTAAATACAGAATATTTCCCTTTTTGAATATTGGAAAATTCATCCATATTTTAAGGCATTATATCAGAAATTTCATTTGAGTCTTAACTATCAATTATATGTTATTGGAGAAGTCATGTAAACTTCTGAGTTTCTCTTATTAATCCTATTAATTTCTAAGGCTACTTTTAGGATCATACTTATATAAACTCCATTTTAAAAATGTTAGAGTAGTTACTATTATTATTATGTTCATACCACTGATAATCATGAATGAACAATTTAGATAATTTATTTTCAGGGCATTTTTGATGTTTTTTATAAAAATGACACCTATCTGGTTCTGTTGGAAGAGCATGTGACTCTCTATCTTGGGGTCATGAGTTCAAGCCCCACGCTGGGCATAGAGATTACTTAAAAACAAAATCTTTAAAAGAAATAATAAGCTTTTAAAAATGCCTTTAAATTTGGTATTTCATCAAGTATATATTTTTAATAATTATAACTGATCTCATTATCTTCCCTAATTTCTTCTTTAGAAATAAAATACTGTTCAGTATTTATGTTCAACTTAGAAATATGAAATCTAAAATAATTTTCTCCTGTCATTATCTTTAATCTTCAAGTTACTTAGAACACTCATATTTTCATTCTCTCTACTAGATACAATAATATAAATAGAAACCTTAAATATTTGAAAAGAAGGTTGAAAATTAATGAGTGAATTTATATTCTGTGTAAAGTCAAAGGAAACTTGAAGACAGATCCTTTTGTGATGGAAGGTTTTGTATCTGAGAGTTTTACCTTATTAAAATGTTAAAAACAGTTTGCCATAATTCTGGTTTGCATATACATGATTGTAGTTTTTTTACAATACTGCTTGAATGTAAAAGAGAGGGCTAATAACACCCTTCATTAGAAGGATAGGTTTAGGGTCTACAGATGTAATGTTAATGTGACAATGACTTAGTTTTCCATATCCTCTCTTTGTATAATATCTAACTGCATTATTTTCCAGAGAAGAGAAGATAATATAATTTGGGGTAGAGCATCTATTAATATAGTTGAGTATTATTTCAATGTGTCATCATACTTTTAGACTACTTAAATTTTAGTTGGGCCAGTATTATTTCAATATCACAGTGGAAAGATACGTTGCTCCTATCTATTTATTCACTACCTTGTTATAACATTGATTACTATACAACTTTTACTAATAGTTACAAATAACTCAAAAATGAATTTAAAATAAGAAGACTGAGTAGCTCATACAATTGGAATTCCAATGTCGGGCAGGCTGTCTTTGAACTTAATCCAGGTATTGTGCTCCCAATTCTCTGTAATTTTCTGGACATCTTTCTTCTCTGTACCACCTCTTACTCATTGTAGTAGTACTGTCTCAGTTTTTCTAAGCTTTTCATTTGCATAGGTAAACATTTAGCAAATTAAGACGAATTTCTTCCTCTTGACTTTCTTTTGTCAGTAAGAAGAATTATTCATAAATCTCTAGTATGCTTCCCCTTGCCTATCATTGACCTCAGTTGTATCACATTCCCATTTATTAACAATGATTAAGCTCAAGTCTGGGTTTCTGGCAGATCATCAACAAAGGAGATGACTGACCATCACTGTCCAGGTCTAATCACAATCCACCACTTGTGCTTGGACCAATTCCTCAAAGCATATGGCAGCTAAATTAAGAAAGGGAACACAGAATATTATGGGGATGAAAAAAATAATAAACTGTTTACAAAATATTTTCATATGCATTATCTCACAGTAGATGACACCTGTTAGTTCCGACCCATTTGCAGTTACCTTGAGCATGCATATGTCAACTCTTCAACCCTACAATCGTTATCAGAGTTGTAATCATATAATAGTCTCTTAAGTATCTGGGACACAAGAAGTAACAAAGCATTTCAACAAATTCCAGGTATCAATAGAAAATTTCTGGATAGGGGCACCTGGGAAGCTCAGATGGTTGAGAGTCCGACTTCAGATCAGGTCATGATCTCATACTTTCTGAGTTCATGACCCTCATGGGGCTCACTGCTGTCAGCCCAGACCCTACTTCAGATCCTCTGTCCCTCTCTCTCTCTGCCCCTCACCTGCTTGCAATCTCTTTCTCAAAAATGAATAAACATTTAAATAAAAAAAGAAAAAAAATATGTAAAATCTCTCTGATTTTTTCAATGTTTTTACTTCATGAAAAACCTAGTAGCTCATAAAAATACTCTCCACTTAAAAAAAAAAAAAATCCACAGTTACAGTATCCTAAGGCTAGGGCTCTATATGCCAAAGGACCAGACTGAAGTAAATCTTCTTTAATCATTGGAGCCATGTGAAAATTTGGACAGAGATCTACACCATTCATCTGGTTGCTACAGATAAATATAAATTATCGAAATAGACTGAATGGCAAGATCTCCTGTGTAGTTTTCCAGATTTATAGATGTAGATTGATATTCTTTCTCAGAAATCTCCCTTCTTTGTTGTTTAGTAATTTGATGCATGCTTTTTGTTTTGCTAGATAATATACTCAAAGTGGAAATTTTGAATCACTGCCAGAAACAAGTATCTTCATTATGTTACAGGTTTTGCCTGATTTTTTTTTTTCTGAAACAGTAAATTTTATTAAAGACTTCAAATTCCACTTTTATAATCTGGCACAAAAAATAGCCGACATTTGGTTTCAGGGAAACCATATAATTCTATGCACTAATGCCTCATGATAAAAATGAACAAACAAACAACAAAATCAACAACAAACTGCTTAACAATCATTAGCCTCTTGCATTTGTTTAACATGATTTACCTGTAGGAACGTAAAATAATTTTAGTATTCAAGCAGAAATTTCACGTTATTTATCTTCGCAAGAGAAGAGCCCAGGGACTGGAAAAATGTCACAATAACTCAGGATGGAATATTATTTGTTTTAGAAAATGGGTGCAATAGTCCTCTTCTGTTGCTCACATCATGAACACAGTTGCCCAATTAAAGCCTTATATGTTGAAAATTAAACGAGAATGACAAAATTTAAACACTTGGTAAGTCAATGGGCACAGGTATTTTTAATATACCCTATAGTCCTTACATGGCAAAGTGGTGTTGTGTTAGCAAACATCTAACAACATATGCTTTGATGGGCAATGCTACATTTAATGACCAGGGTTAACATTCTGTCTTTGGTCTTGTGTTGAGCCATATGTTGCACGTGAAAATTAGTAATGCATAGGCTGACCGGTGCCTTCCTGTTCCTGGCTTTCGAAGGGAAAGAGTGGAGCTTCACGGTACATTACTGCCTTCTGTTTCTCTCAGACTATACCAGGAAATCGCTGTAATTGTGACTAACTTGGAAAGGTGGCTGTGGCTCCAAGTGTTCATTCTGGCGTTTATAAAAACATTTTACAGTGGTGACTGCTTCTGTTAGCGGCCTGCCTTGCAGCCTCATCTGTCAGCTCCCATGGAAAATAAATGACTCGTTTCCACACAATGTGTGACCGTCAGCCTGGTTCAGACATTTTTGTTGTAATCTATGTTGCTCATGGCTGAATATTTTTAGTTCCTTAAGAGATATAGGTGTTGGCATGCCAGTGATTTCCGGTTCCAGAATTTCTGATTTCATTGGAAATGGTCATCTTCAGTGTTTTCAAGCACTTTGAATAGAGAAGGATCAATTAAGAATAAAATAATATGAAGCTATATGCAGGCAACAATATGACTTCCAAGAAAAACGCCATCATTATTACTTTCTGAATACATTTAATGAAATTAACAACAGACTTACAATGGATAAATCTGCACATCCATATTTAAATTTCTATTTTGGAGGAGTATATAGACATTTTTGGTCCCTTTCCCCTATCCTTTGGGTACATAATCAGCAATATGAATGTATCATCCCTAATTACCAATATCTTTGAGTATTTCCTGTAAATAAGTTTTTTTGGGTTTTTGTTTTTTGTTTTTTTTTTTTTTTTTTTTTTTTTTAGTTTTTATCATTTTATTGCTTTTCCTGGTTCTTGGAAACAATTTTCTTCTGCCTCTCATATATTAATAAACTCATAATTCTCTATTACCAATATGTTTAGGTTCCAATTAGATTTATCTTTGATTAAACTTTCTCTGTGCTTCTTTTTATAAACGTAATTTTATTTTCCAGTATTGTTTTCTGTCTTTATTCAGTGATTAGAATTCTTTTCTATATATTTTCATTATACATTCAAGGTTTAAAAATTAAGTAACATTGACAATCTGTAATCCATGGTAAATCTCTGAGCTCATGCAGTTTACATGCTAATCTTCTGTATTCTTTAACCAGTTTGCTTCACAGAGACCTATAGCCAACAGGGGTCTGGCTTCTGTGCCTCAATTACTCACAGGTGCTACTGAATATGTCTTTGACATTCAACATGTAAAATGCTATTAAATTATGGAAAGATATGAATATGGTGAGATTTAAAAAGTCTTATCATCAATTTTATGATTATACCAGAGACAGCATCAAGAAGCCTGATAAATAACAGTCCCCACTTAATGTAGACTAGCTACTGAGAATGGCATATTTTAAATAAGGTACAAATAAACCTCGGCATGGTGTGTGTGTGGGGGGGCGAAAGGGCTCTGAATCTAGTTGAGCTAATATGTATTTAGGATATTATGGTATTTTGAAATAAGGAATAGTCATGATTTTCCTGATGTCTACTTTAAGAACAAAGTGTGACCCATCAAACAAAATGTTGAATGGAATAAGACTGAGATTTTTGAATCAATAAATAGACTAAATGGTTAAAATAAAAACTGTCTTTTAAATTCATTATATAATTATTATCTAATACATTTTGGAACACAGAAATGATTGCTCAACTGATTATTTGATAAACTATGGCAAGTGAAATAGATTGAAACCACAAGAAAAGGTAGTACTAACAACACCCATAGCATGTAGTAAATTTAAGCAAGTATAGATCCTGGTTAGATGATAGAAGTGCTTCAAGTAAGATTGCTAATAGTCTACTTCCTAGGAATTCACTTTTGATCATATCTTCAGATGATGGGATAACTCTGAATAGGCTGATTCATTTAACCCACTAGTATTTGAAGAGCTTTACTACTGTTATTTTTAAAATAGAAGTCAATTAAGGAAGTAAACATGGTAAAATGTGAGAGTGGCTTCTACATATATTACAGATATGGTTTAGCATGAAGCAAAAAAAAAGTAAATAAACCCACAAATTTGATTATTAAGCAATAATCATTATCTTGGTTACGTGGTAGGTTCTTAAAGAGGACAAACACAGAATACATAAAATAGCCATATTGCCTCCACCCCACCCACCCCACACACACATACATGCCGACCAGTCCACAAATCCTAAATGTTTTGTTAAATTCAATTAAATGATAAATTATGACATGCCCTGATAAGTCTTAGAAAGATAATTATTCTTTTATTTGACATTTAAAGTCTTCAATAATTTTTATATTTAGTTATTTCATTTTGTCCTTTGTTTAACTTTTTGACTTAAAATCCGTACTGTCCTCAGGCTGGTTTTCTAATAGTTGTACAAGCCGTCTTCTCGTTCCAGCTAATGTTGTTGTTGTTGTTGCTGTTATGGTTTCAATTGCTCTGAAATCATGAAAATTCTTCCAAAAATTTAAATGACCTATATAAGCCCTACATGTTTCAAGTGCAGGTTTATATACTAATTTTTGATGTATCCCGCTCTACCAGGACAACTCTTTCTAGGCATCACGTGTCTCAGATTACTCTTCCAATTCCCCTATTGATTATAGTACATTGCTTCTGTTTATGTATAGCCCCATTATTTGTCATGTTATTTCAAATAGATATTAGGTTTCTGGCAAAATGGGATAGTTATATATGCCCTTTGCATCTTCCAATAATGACTCATAGAGTGGAAGCCACATAGAAGACAAGAATCGAGAAAATCCTTGGATGATTTACTGATTGTCTGATAAATGTCTATGTACATATATTTCATATTCCAATCAGGTTTGTTAGTCATATGGTAATAACTTGCATCTGGCCATGAATTCTTAAGAAATTTCACACTCAATCACAAAGTATGGATGGGAGAATCCCCTTGGAAAATTGTAGACATCTGTGCTTAGACATCACGTGAAAAGTCTTAAACATACTGAGGCTAACTTCTGGTTATTAAACTTAATAACAATGTGCTTCCTTTACACCTTCAAAAGGAAGAAGTATAAAGGGAAACTGAACTTCTTGTCTCTGATTTCTATACTAACTGCTTGATATTTTCCCAGAAGATGAAATAAAAAATAAAAATAAAAGAGGGCTCCTCTAATTTTGTGAGTAGTGTTAGCTTAAAACATCTGTGTGACCGATAACATAAATAAGATCAGAGTTTTAACTAAATGTTTATGGGTAGCTTTGCGCAAACTCACTACTCTTTCTTTATCATTGTTCGTAGTTTTTATTTCACATAATAACATGTTGTCTCTCTTAAAATTGTCATAGGCAAGTACTCCCCAAAATGCTAACACTTGCATTCAGCTATTCCCTTCCATATGCTTTCAAATTCTTACTCCTACTCTTTTTTCCCCCTCTCTTTTTTTCTTTCTCGTGTCTCTTTTTTTTTCTGTCATTCATCTTTCTCTCATTCTCATTTTTGTCTTTCTTTTTGTCACTATATGTTAGAAAATTATTTAGTGCAAATCCTGATGTTAAACTTTGAGATGTTCCAATGTCAATTTATATGGATTCTGCCCTTGAGGTACTTACTGTCTGGAAGACAGATGGTGTACACATAAATTAATTATAATACACATTATAAGTGATAAATGCCATGAGAAAATTACTGATAAAGAATTTCCTACGTACAAATTACCCTTTTCCAACCTTTTAAATCATAATTTCTGAATCTCCTGTTTACTAAACCTTTTGACTTATTTGAATTTTATTTGTTTTTACAAAGAATTCTATACATTAGTGTTAACTAAAAACTTCTCAACATTTACTAGGGCATGGAGAGCTACAGAGCGTTTGAGAATGACAACTTGAAATATCCACATTTAATATGTGAGATAATGCTGGCATCTGTATTGAGGAAGCCTTCAATCAGAAAAGGCAATCCCAGTTTAGAGGTTATTGCAATTAGTGTAACAGAAAAAAAAAACAAATAGATGAGTAAAAGCATATGGTAGGGAGAATATACTAGGGTTTATTTGAATAATATATGTGAGATATAGTTATTATATACCTTCTTCCCGACACAATCCTTCTCATCCAGCAGCAAAACTGCTTAGGAGGATTGAGACGAAATGTGATAGGGCTGAGCATTAAGTGGGATATTACAGACCAGCTGGAGAAGTGCTGATCAGAATGGTGGGTCTGTCTCATGTCCTTTGCAAAAGAAGCCCTCTCTCGACCCACAGGATCACTGTGGAGCTACCCTCATTGAGTGATGAGACCATATGACCACAATGGACATGTTCAAGAAAAAAAAATCTCAAACAAATGTGGCCAAGATCTTCCCTGATGACCAGAATCTGGATACAGAGATATTTCCCCCCTTTTGGTATTTATACTAGAGGAGGAAACCTGTTCTTGGCTACATGCATATTTGAAATGAGGAAATTAGATTCATAAAAACAATAGAAACATTATTGCCGAGGATAGGAACCTGTGCCCTCCAAGCAGGCCAAGACAAAGTGGGGAAAGGCAGAGGAGGCAAGGGTTGCATGTGTGGTTCAGGCAGCAGAGACAGCTGAGGAGAGGGGTCACCGCAGGAATCCATCCATGAGCACATTATCCTGTAGGTTTTTCAAGTTACTTTGGTATATTGGTGATAAATTTCCCTCGCTATCTCAAGCAAAATCAAGTTGAATTTCTCTCACATGCCAATCATGAAAGGAGATTTTCCACAATTAGAAAGGAAACCTCAATATAAAAGTTCTTAGGCAGAATAATGGGTTCTTTGGGTACCTTTGATCTCTCTCCTAATAAAGACATGGTTGTTTTCTGTATGTTAATTCGTGTCTCAGTTACATCCCTACTCTGTATGGGTTGTAAAATTATTTTAAACAGGCATAGTGCATATTGAACATTCTTGATTACACTGAACAGATAATCTTGTTAAATAGAGTCATTTTAAATGAATAATGTCTATGTGGATAGCATATAGAAGAGACAAACAAAATCGTCATGTTCAAAGATCGTAAATAGAACCTATTTTCAATACAAACTAAAGGTTTCAGCCCATAATGAACCTAGACAGTTGATGCAAAGTGTGATATAACTTGTCCTTTTTCTTATATTATACTCATGCCTAAACATAATAAAGTTAACTAGAGGTGTCAATAAACTTATTTATAGAAGAAATTGAACTGAATTGATATGAAGGTTTTAGTCATAAGAGGATTTCCAGTTTTCCTGAGTCAGGACATTTCATATTCTTTATATTTTCTAAATCTTCATTAATGTTTTAAATTCTAACCAGTGAATCTGGAATATTGTGAAATCTTCAATGCTTACAGATAATTTCAACCATGTTCACTAGAACATGTGTGTCAAAACTATTTGTCAAAATGTAAGGTAAGAAATTTTCACAGTCTTTTTTGGAAGAGTTGTCATCAAGTAATCATACTCATCATCACACAAAATATTTGTATTTGTTTTTCCTTATTTAGGAATAAAAGGTGTTATTAGCAACCTTCATTTGATCTGGTGCTATTTTGTGAGGTTTGTTTATACAGTGGGTTTACTATATTTAACAATTTCTAAGGAATATTATATACTAACCCGAGTTCTCCAGGATTCGCTTTATATTTGAGGAACAAGTGATGAGAGAAGCAAATTTTACTTAATCTCTATCTCTCAAGACAAGTTAGAGGTTTTCAAATAGATGATTACAAAGTGGGAAGCAGAAACAAGATGAGAAAGAACTTGATGGGGAACAAGGATTAGTTTCCTAAATGGAAGGCAGTTAGTCAATACTCACAGATTAAGATCTACTCTTGTGGATTATATCAATCACCATTATCCAGGTCCTGAATAAGACCTCAATTAGAATGCACAAACCATTCAGCCCTCACTTGACTGAGACTGTTTGTTTTGAGGTACATTTTCTTTCTAGGTGGCCCCATGAGAACTCTCTTTGTTAAGAGCCTAAAAGTCATGCAGTCCGTATTGCTTTTGTTAGAGTGATGCTTGTTTGTAGCCTTAGATTTAACTAAGCTCTCTTGGTAGGATGAACAATGCCCCCGAAGATCTATCCACACCTTTATGCCTCGATCTGATCTTATGTTACCTTAATTGGGAAAAGAGTGTTTAACAACGTGATTAAGTTATGGATATTTAGATGAGGAGATCATTCTGTATTATCCCAGTGGGCCCTAAATGACATCACAAGTATCATTGTAAGAGTAAGGCAGAGGGAGATTAGATAGACACATGGTGATGTAAAGATACAGAGATTGGAGTGATGTGGCCACAAGTCCAGGAATGCTGCCCCCAGAAGATACAAGAAGCAAGGAATTGGATTCTGTTGTTGAACCTTCAGAGGGACTGTGGTCCACTTGAGTGTGGTCTGTGGTTTTGAATTTCCAGCCTCCAGAACTGCCAGAGAATATATTTCTGTTGTTTTAAGCCATAGAATTTATAGTAATTTATTACAAAATCACAGGAAAATAATACAGCTCCTATCCTACCTTTGCTACATAAACATTCACTTTTGTTAGCAGGCTGAGATAAAATGGTGGATTCAGGGAATCTACTGGAGTGGTTGTATAAAATGGAAATTGCTAAATATTTGAATATGAGTGAGAATGGATGGAACCAACTCAAGGTCTTTCTTTAAGTATAGCAGCAATCAATTGTACTTTTGGGTAAATACATAAATACACATACATATGTATGTATATATAAGCATTGCATATTTGTGTAGTGGAAACAAAATAAGACTTTTGATCCTCAAGTTAAGTCAGATTAAGAAATACTATCTTGAGAAACTAGGGTGCATTATGCTAAGCAAAATAAATCAGAGAAAGACAAATGTCATATAATTTCATTCGTATGTGGAATTTAAGAAAAGGGGAAGGGGAGCAAAGATATGATAAAAACAGAGAGGGAGAAAAACCATAGGAGACTCTTGAATACAGAGGGTTTGAATACAAACTGAGGGTTCCTGGAGGGGTGTTAGGTGGGGTAATGGGTGTTAAGGAGGGCACTATTGGGATGAGCACTGGGTGTAATATGTTAGGAATGAATCACTAAATTCTATTCCTGAAATCATTATTACACTATGTGTTAACTAACTTGGATTTAAATTTTAAAAATTAAGTAAAATAACAAATAATTAAATAAATAAGTAAAAAAATAATAATAAATAAATAAATAAACAAATGAGAAAAAAAGAAAGAAAGAAAGAAAAGAAAGAAAAAAGAAAGAAAGAAAGAAATACTATCTTAATAAATTCAAATATCTTTTTAACTATATCACTCTACACCAAATGAAAGGGAAGTTAGGAAAGTGAGCTAGTGAACTGAAAGAGAATTTTTTTACTCTCCATTTCTGGATGTATTTAGACTTAACAGGCAATGCATTGGAGTAAATACAATAATCTTGGCACGTAAGCACACACAAGTTAAGAAGAATTATATGTTTTGGCTGCTTGAAAGAGAGGATTCACCTGAAACAGTCATTCCCAAGAGTTGACATTATAGCTAAGCACCAGGCAGATTATATTCCATATTTTCACATATACACTGTGTCTCTGGTATGTTATCAAAGAACTTTTCAAAACACTCAAATGTAGCACCTTTCTATCTGTATAGATGCCACATGTACAATCTTTGTTTAGAGCTCCCTACTTTCACATAGTTGAGAAAATCCCAAAAAGTATAGATCTATCATCATAAGGCAAGGTCAAAGGCCCAATTCGACTAGTCATCTACCAGTGAAACCAACTGGTGGCATGCCCTTACCTCAATTTATACAGAATTCTAAGCATATACTTTAAAAATCTTAAAACCTCCATTTCACGGCCGTGAAAAGTTAGAGAAGAGAGTCAGGAATATCAACACATGACAAAGAAATATAAAGAAAAGTAGCAAAGTCTTTATTTTTTGTTTCAACATTAAAGCAAATACCACCTGTGTAGTCAGAAATGCCCACATTCTTAACAGCCTGGGAACCGTGAGAAGTCAAACAGGTGCTGGGGGAAAAAATAGTAAAGAAAAAAAATGTAATTTCTAAAAATAAGCAAAACACTTATTTTCAAGTTTTTGACATCCTGCTTATTTTTCTTTCTATAAAGTTATAACAAGTATAACATATATTGCAGAGTTACGTTTTTCAGAAGGTGGCCTAAGAGAACATAGAACTTATAGAAGTGACAAAAAATAGATGAATCAAAGTTTTTGTTTCTGTTTGCGTGTGAGTACTTTTAAAGACAACTCCAAAAAAGGAAAATGAAATTTCTCATCAGGGGTTTATGTTCTCAGAAGCAAGATTACAGAAATCATCTAGACAGTGGAAAATCCTAAATTTATAATGAGTATAAAATAAAGAAACCCTGGTGTGTCCATACAGTGAAATGGGTGCCTCTGTCATTGCTGTGGATTGTTTTTGGTCACAGGTAAGAGAACCTCCCAAGTCACCTCTAGCCAAAATGAGGATCGCCTTTTAGGAAGAAGCTAAAGATGTAGGGTTACTGGATAAAATGCAGGATATCTGGTAGTTCTGAATTGCAAACAAATAACATTCTAGCATAACTATGTCCTAAATAGTACACTATTATATATTATTTTAAACTATTATGTTTTATTTATACTTTAAGACCTGATTTGTGGTTTTTCTGAATTTCAAATGCATCAAGGTGTCCTGTATTTTTATTTACTAAATCTGTCATTCCTGACGAGATGTCTGAGATATTTCCAAGTGTCAGGAAAGACTAGGGAATGGATTTAGAAATTCCACAGGCAGCTATGCAGTTTCTCACTGCCCTCTCAATGACTTTAATTCTCCATCTTACTTTTTGGCCTTTCCTCTTCTTTTTTCCAAAACTGAACAATCTCCTATTTCATTCTCATTTTTGCTCAATATAGAGTAATTTTATTTTTTGTTGTCATATTTCTTTTCATTTTGCATTTGTTTTTGTTTTTCTGTATTCAATATAGAAATAGGTTGGCCTAGCTTTGGTCATGATCTACCTATGGTCAAATCAAGGTTTAGATCACATGGCCCAGTGTCCCCTCAATAGATGTGGAAAGAGCAGACTCGAAGAACTATATATCAAGTAGGGAAATGAATAACATGCCTATTGAAGCTAAAGTGATAAATCATGCCTTTAAAGAGTACTAGCTTATGAACCACAACTGTATAATATTAATTGAAAGTATGAGTCTATAAAGTCATCTACAAAGTCCAATTTTGTTATACATACACAAGCACATATGCAAACACAACTACGATCATACAAGTAGAAAAATGAAAAGAAAAATATACTAAAAAAATATTCCCAAGGATGGCTGTTGTTATGATTAAAAGTAATTTTATCTTATATATATTTTTTGGCTTGCTAAATTTTTAAGAAAGATCCCTAATTATTTACATAAAGAATCATACTAAGAAATAGGTAAGAGGAGGAAAAACACGTTTTCCAAGAATTATGAATGCTGGGAGGGTTATTTAATCATCCAATGGATTCACAAATATTTTCGTAAATATGAATTGCAGGCTGTTCATTCTGAAGATCTCTAAAAATTTCCTCCAGAACATAATATTTGGAAAGACAAGGAATTTAAAAAGGGCAATATCTAAGATATCTTAAGATAAAAATAACATATAAGGGAACACTGAGATTTTCAAGCAAAAATACATTATTTGGAGGTGTCTTTTAACTTATTTTCCATATTTTATAGAAGCATAAACAAGATTTGAAATTCATAATCATGTACCCAGCATAAAATAAAAAATTTAAAGAGCTAAACAATATTTAAGATCATATAAAGACAAAGAGTCTTACAGAGATTTCATCACTTGTTTGACAATTTTACCAAATCTATTTGTTATCATCTTTGGAAACATCTATAATTTCACTTTTTTATATCATTTGTTATAATTTTAGTTTTTATTCTAAGAGCTCATCTGAAACTTCCAATTATTGATTCCAGTTCTATCTCTGGGTAGCTATGGATGAGTGTTAATTCCTGTTTCACATAGAAATCCCTCTTATATTTGAAGATATATTTTTCTTCTCATTTGTTGAGTCCCCAACTAAAATCTTTTATTCCTTCAGCTACCTTGCCCATGCATTTTCACTTTGACCTTCTGGCCTCTGTCAAAATAACAATTTGTCTAGGCATTAAACTAAAACTTACAGCCAACAGTGAATGAATCACTAAGTTCTGTCAATTCTTTTAAATGCAACTTGAATCCCTGTGTTCATCTCTATTTCTGCTGGTCTTACTTAGGTCATTGTTTTGTGCTTCCTGGATTATTGAAAGTAGTCTCTGATACTTGGATTGCTCTTCATTTCTAAAATAAAAGGGTGTTACCTGACTAATCTTCTGAAAACACTGTTTTGTGTTTAAGAAGCTACATCCCCAAATTATCCATGACAAACACATACAAAAAAGGAAAAATCTGTCCTATAATTAGTTTTTAGTATTTTATGACAAAAATAGAAATAACAAGGTGTGTTTCAAAGTCCAAAACACTGTTCATTACCATCCAGCCTGCCTACAATACTCTTTATTTCATCCTTACATATTAGAATTTGTCTTTTCTTCAAGGTCAGTTCAATTATTGGGGCTTATGGCAGCATAACACGTTTATTTAAGTCTTAAATCAGTAGGTGTATCATCATATGTGACATAGGTCCACAAACTTTTTAAAATGAGGTTCCAAACCTTCCCAATATGAAGCATAGATTTTGATCAAAATTTCCAAGAAGCCAATATAAAGAAGAAAAAATAGTTAACATTTCCTTACAGCTTATGAGCTAAGGCTAACCATTGTTCAGTTGCTGACTCAAAGCAACTTCATGGTCCAGAAACGGATGAAATAAACATCTTAATGTAAATCATATGTTAACTTTCATTTGGAGAACGAAGAGTTTTCTTTCATATGTTTTGTTTCTAAAGTAATATCAAAAAAGTTTCTAGATTTTGTATAATTTTTAATTGCAAAGTCTATACTTCCTTTTCAAAAATAAAAGTTCTTTTAAAACTAGAAATTAACACCATGTCTTTAAAAAAGTTAGGGATGGGGCTCCTGGGTGGCTCAGTCTGTTGGGCAACCTACTTCAGCTGAGGTCATGATCTCATGGGTCATGGGTTTGAGCCCTACGTCGGGCTTGATGCTGACAGCTCAGAGCCTGGAGCCTCCTTCAGATGCTGTGTCTCCCTCTCTCTCTGTCCCTTCCCTGCTCCTCCTCTGTCTCTCTCCCTCTCTCTCTCTCTCTCAAAAAAAATTGTTTTTTTAAAAAGCCAGGGATAATTCACAAATTTATATAAATTCACGATCAACTGCAACTATTTTCAAGCACTAGAAATCTTATTCACACAAAGACATATTGGTAGTTGATTCCTTGTGAGCTATGTAAAATGTTCCTTTAAAGTACAAAATTACATTTTTCCAAATTTTTTTCCTAATTGGGAATATGCTTTGTTCTCCAAATATTTTGTATTTAGATAGAAACAGAGATCATCATGACTGAGAAATATATTTTTTCCTCTCATCTTGTCAAGGCTGCTAATGTTATCCTGGGAGTAATTAGTAGCAAAATAACAAACAAATAATTTGTGAGATTTCCTTATCAGATACCTACAAACAATTCAGGGATGAAAATAATAAAATTCTTGGAATTTTAATTCTAAAGAATTTGAATTTAAAAAATTAAGGGTACAATGAACTAAAATGCATATTTGGAAATTTTATTTTTTGAAAGAATAACTACAATGTTATAAGGGATATCTGATGGTAATAGTCTTGAAATATGAATTTTGCATTTATGCTAGAGAACCTTGCTTTTATAAAGGATTGAAATTGGTGTGCTGTCAATTCTTAAATACCTAAAGTCAAAATGAAGAAAGAACAGCTGGTCAGGGTCACTCTCTTGTTAGTTAAGAAAATTAGTCTTCTACACTAGCGTCCCCTGGTCTAATCCAGATTTGAGCTAAAAGATGAGGCTGTGGGTAGGCATTTTAGATTAAGCCTTGGCACAGTGTTATTCAACTGTGCTTTGGGTTTGTGGATTGGCAGGTATTTCCACTGCAGCTGCAGCAAAAAGTAACAAATGGAGAAAGTAAGGGCTGAGTGTGGAAAGGTAGGAGGAGACTGTATCCAGAAGGAATATGAATGACATGCTAAGAAGCTAGGGCTTTACTCTGGAAGTTATTCAAGATTTGAGCAGAGTGATGTGATCTCCATTTCTGTCCTGTGACAGTGCTGCTCTATGTCTACTTATAGAGAGATTTTTACAGTATTCTCACACCAGGAGAGCTTTGTTTTCCTTTTTAATAAGCATCACTAGCGAGGCTTAATTCTTTGCCATTTCCATAAGAAATACTGTCAAATTTTTGAGAGTAAAGGAGCCGTCACATTCAACTATGTCATTCTAGAAATATCTGCTTTTGACAAGGGCATATATCAGTAAAGAAGAGTACTGCTCTTATATTGCGGTAGGCAAATACACTAAAATACTGGAATATCTAAATTGATAGTATAAAACATATTTCAAGTTTTACATTTAACATCAGTAAGAAAAATATCGTTGCAGAAAAGAAAAGAGGATAGCTTGGTTTGTAAAAATGTGTTTTGTAGGGATCTCCTTTGTTCAAAGGATAAAATGCATGATCAACCAATAATTCTTCAGGTACTTACTCATTTGAAGAATAATCTAGGTGTGCTATTTCTACCTCTTTTTTATCTCCCAATACACCTTTAGCCATTTACTCAGTGTATTTCTTTCTATCCCTTTACAAAAGAGTACATATACAACAAAAAGAAACAACACTCAAATAAGGCTACTCATACTACTTGTTTCTTACTCTGACGAAAGTATAATGACAGAGAATTAAGAGTCAGTTAAATGAACTTCTAGGGCTTTGCTTTTTTATGTTCTCACCATTTTCTGTCAATCTGGGGAAAATAAACATTGGCTTCATATGTTCCTGGGAATCAAATATTTTGAAATGAAAAAGGACAAGGTACGTATTTTAAGTACTGAAAGGTTATAAATACCAGGGACATTTTCATGAAAACCAACCCCCTGAAAACATATAGGATATGTGTATTTGGAAAATAAAATAATTATCTTATTTCAAAACAGTAATGCAAACAGTACATGACTGTGTGTCAAAATGTGTGTCAAACTTGAAATTCTTACAGCCAAGTCCCATAACCAAATATTAATTGCTCACTTGTAGATCAGTGTTCTGACTAGTTCAATATGAAATTAAAGACAAAGATTAGCATCTACTTCTAATCTCTCTCATAACTAGAAAACTATTTAAATGGAATTTATCTCTTGTACCTACAATCTTTCTAAAATGAAAAAAAGTTCAACAAACAAAATATACACAGTGGCATTACATCCACATGTATGGTAAAGTCTTGTCACTAGTTAGTGAATTTCAAAGGGTGCCTGACACTAACAAAGAATAGTGGTATAATTAAAAATTTAAGAGACTGAAATTCAGACCAATTTGGTTTTAATTCTTGCTCACATATCATGTAATCTTTAGTAAACTATTTAACCTCTCTGACCTATTGTTTCCAATTCAGTGGATATAATAAATTGTAAGGTTCTTTGAGCTTTACATGCCATAATGTATGTAAGTGATATTATAGTATATATATTATAAACTTATAAGTGTAAATGTATGAATTTAAGTGTCTTTCCTTCCTCTCAGAATATATGTTTGACCATGATATTTTGTAGGCTATAAATTTATGCCATACCTGGAAAAAATAGTCTTATGAAAGTACTCATTTTATTATACTCTTTCTCTCTGTATACTCAGAATATTGTACTTTAACATCTAAGGGACTCACTGACATATATCTATTCACAGTCACTTTCTATTATATTTTTTAGTAGTCTTAGAGTACACACACATGAGGACATATACTCCCAAGGAGGCTATCCATTTATGGTCAGATGTAGCTTACTTCTTATTGGAATAAAAAACAAGTGAATATAAAGATGAAATTACATGTACAACATGAGTTACCAAAACAGGTCATGGCCACTCACTGTATTTATTTTTCCTTTATGTAAATATCCAGTGCTGGCAAAGCCTCTGAACTTTGGATATTACTACATTTTAAAAGGAGATTTGGTGTCTTCTTTTCATAACCATATTATTTGCATTAACCAATATATGGTAAGTGCTATAGCAAGTAATCCCCAGTCTCAATGGTTAACAGAATTCTTTTTTTTTTTTTTTTTTTCTCCTGTTGGTATCACAGTGGCTGCTCGGAGGCTTCTTCCAATTGGAGACTCAAAGATCCAGGCTGCTTCCATCTTCAACATGTGGCTTTCCAGATCTATGGATGGGATAATAGAATGTCAAGTATCAAGCAGGGTTTTCGTGGTTTTTCCCACAGATGGGCTTAGATGTTATGTACATCTTCCCAACCAGCATAACATTGGCCATAACTCTATCACATAACCCCAACAGTCTTCTCATGTACCAAAAGGAAAATCATGGAGTTGATGAAGATACCACAGCATCTTCTCTCCTTTAGTAAGTTAGTATCTATGCTCACTGAAGTTTGAGACTATGTATTTTTTGATGAACACTGCATTGTCAGTGTCTAGAATAGGGTTATAATATAGACACAATATTTTAGAATGAGTAAATATCCGTTATAATTAAAA